>NC_135668.1:42177378-42857061 GCF_964188315.1 Podarcis muralis
AGGTGGTTCCTTAGACCAGATGGAGACTGCTTGCTCCTGGGGGTTTACACACCCTCTAAAGGAGCAGGTACATAACTTGGGGGTGCTCCTGAATCCATTGCTGTAGCTTCAGGCCCAAGTGGCCTCAGTGGTGGGGAGTACCTTCTGTCAGCTTTGGCTGGTGGCCCAGCTACGCCCTTATCTGTGCAGGGATTACCTAACTGGTGTGGCCTCTGGTAAGACTACTGCAATGTGTTATACATGGGGCTGCCTCTGAAGATGGTTTGGAAACTTTAGCTGGTGCAAAATTTAATGGCCAGGTTGCTCATGGGTGCAAGATGACTGGCCCAACTGCACTGGCTGCCAATTCGTTTCTGGGCCCAGTTCAAAGCACTGGTGCTGACCTATAAAGCCTTGCACGTCTCAGGACCTCATTACCTTAAGGACTTCCTCTCCTCATACAAACAGACCCAGGCCATGTGGTTGTCATGCAAGGCCCTTCTCTGGGTGCCCTCATCCCTGGTGGTGTGCCGAGGATGACATCATCACATGTCTTTAGGTGTCAGGTGAAAACATTCCCATTTTACCCAGGACTTCAGCAATTAAACAATCTATGGCCTTTTAAAAGTGGGTGGTTGGATATAATGACACCCCCCCCCGATTGTTTTATTGTTTTTTATGTTATGTAAATTATGTTTTTAATGTTGTACTGGGATCTTTGGTTAAAAGGTGGTATATAAATTGAACAATCAATCAATCAATCAATGATTGCTTGCCACACACAAATCAGAAGGAAAGCTCAATAAATAGCCAACATTGCCTAACAAACTTTGTGCAAATAAAGGTGACCTTGAACTCTGAGAATGGCTCTTTGTTGTTTAGGTGGAGAGCCCTCTGCGGCTGTGTACAGAAAGTAGCCTACTGTACAAAGGTAAAATCTGCATTCATTGTTCCAGTCACTTTTGCCTATGGCCCTGCCCACTATTGGCATGGCCTTCATAGGTAAAGGTAAAGGGACCCCTGACCATTAGGTCCAGTCGCGGACGACTCTGGGGTTGCAGCACTCATCTTGCTTTATTGGCCGAAGGAGCTTCCAGGTCATGTGGCCAGCATGACTAAGCCTGTTATGGCTAACCAGAGCAGTGCACGGAAACGCCGTTTACCTTCCTGCTGGAGTGGTACCTATTTATCTACTTGCACTTTGACATGCTTTCAAACTGCTAGGTTGGCAGGAGCAGGGACCGAGCAACGGAAGCTCACCCCATCGCAGGGATTCGAGCCGCGACCTTCTGATTGGCAAGCCCTAGGCTCCGTGGTTTAACCCACAGCACCATCCGTGTCCCTTTGGCCTTCATAAGGTTTGCCTTATGAAGAGAATGTGGCCTTCAGTCGAGAGTGAAAGGTGAATAAAGTCATGTCATGGGGTGGCTGGATGCAGAGGAGGGGTGGGAGGCACCAGCTGGTGAACCCCAAGAAAACCCCCAGGGGGAAGAAAGCTCAGTACCAGGATACTGGTGATAGGATGGTGATGAGTGACCAGAGGGAGAAGAGGGAGCCAACCAGGAGGAGGAGGGGTCAGAAGTTGGAGAGGTAACAGGGTTTAGTGAGCAGGAAGAGGCTGTGGCAGAGAGCAGCCCAGAATCAGTGGCAGAAGAGGAGGCTGGTGAGGAGGAGTAGCCAAGAGGCAGAGATGTGTCAGGCTGCTGAAGAAGCCAGGGAGTCTCCCCTTCCTGCTGCAACCACCTCTCCTCCCCCATGGACTCCCAGAACACAAAGAGGACTGAAGAGGGCAAAGCAAAGAGAGATAAGATGAAGGAGCTTTAGGCTGCTGGGGAAGAAGTTAGAGAGCAGCAGGAAGGCAGGGACCTTCAGTCCTCACAACTGGGGCCTCATTAGACCAAGACCTACTAGGAAGAATTGCTATGACCACTAGGCCTGTGCTGTTTTGGATTCTTTGAAGAAAGAGTTAACTTTACTGGTGCCGGGGTTTTTATTGCTGGCATGCTCCAGTCTCCAGCTGCCAACAAATAACAGCAGCAGTTGCAGAAGTTCCTAGGTCCAATGCCTAGCATCTCCAGGTAGGGCTGGGAGAGACCTTCTACCTGGATTTCTGGAGAGCTACTGCCTATCAGTGTAGGTAGTACTGAGCTGGATGGAGCAATGGTCTGGCTCAGTTAAAGGTAGCTTCTGCTGTCCCTATGAAGCTCACTAACAAGACTTGAAGTTAACAGCCCTCTGAGTGGTGCCATCTGTGCAGAAGGGTTGCCAAATGCAGAAGAGCTGTCTTTACCAGATTTTGAGGTAACAGAAATGGTAATAGAAGGAATCTTCTTAATGGGGTGGGAATAGGTTCCTGTACAACATTTGAAGTAATACACAGAACTGTCTAAAGAGGGGTGGGGCCCATAAGACCACCAAGTTTGCATTCATACCATACATTTAAAGGGCTATGGTAGCACTTTAATAACCCATGGCTTTCCCCCACAGAATTCTGGGAGCTTTAGCTTTTTAAGAGTATGGAGAGTAGTTAGTAGGCCCCTATTCCCATCCGAGAGCTACAATTCCCATAGTTCCCCATGAAGAGGGATTGATCGTTAAACCACTCAGGGAACTGTAGTTCTGGGAGGAGAATCAGGGCCTCCTAAGAACTCTCACTCCTTGAATTCTTTGGAGGAAGCCGTGATGGTTTAAAGTAAACCATAGTGCTTTGAATGTCTGGTGTGAATGAAGCCTAAGTCCAGATGGTGCCACTTCTAATGGTGAGCACAACCCTGAGAAAATGGTGGAGAATTTCTCATCCCCCAGGAGAAATTCTATGGAGTTCTCCTTTCACAATTTCTCTGCCAACAAATAAGGTGAGGAACTTCAAGATTCCATTTGCATGCAGCCTTCAATTTATCTACAAACGAACCTGAACTTTAGACACAAGGCTGTTCCGAACCTTAACACTGAGGTCAACATGAAACTGACAAGTTCAAATCAGAGCGAGGTGGAAGCTGAGTTCGAAGGAGGATTGATTAACTTGGACGAGGCTCTGTTCTGCAGACCTCTGCAAGTTTGGTATTACAAATGGATGACCAAGTAAAACTAGCAGATCAAAAGTGAGGCACGTTGAGCAATCCCATGCCACTGGCTGATCATGTTCAACTTCCTGGCTACATTTATGTCCACCACTAGTTCCATTCAGTTCATGGTTTGAGTCCTACCCTCCAGAACAGGAGAAAACTTAATCCATCTTCCATGTGACAACCTTTTAGATAATTGAAGATGGCTATCATATCTCCTCTCAGCCTCCTCTTTTCAAGGCTAAACACACCCAACTCCCTCAACTGTTACTCACAATGCTTGCTTTCTGGACCCTTGATCAACTTGGTTGCCCTCCTCTGCACACATCCAGCTTGTCAATAGCCTTCTTAAATTGTGGTGCCCAGAACTGGGACACAGGACTCCAGGCGTGGTCTGACCAAGGCAGAATAGAGCCGGACTACTATTATATGAGATCTAAACAGAACCCCAAGCCAGTAATCTGGCTGTTGCATTTTGGACCAATTTAAGTTTTTGAGTTGTTTTCAATGGCTGCCTCATGCATAGTACATTGCAACAACCCAATCTGGAAGTTACCAGAGCATGTAAATAATGTCACAATAGCCTGCATTTCAGTTCACATTTTTTTGTTTTGGGAAGTGTGAATTTGGTAAATCATGTCCTCCCTAAAAGAGGGCACATGTTGCTGTGAGACCTGGAGACCAATCCCCTGGGTTGTTGGTGGGTAAGATTGATTAGCCACAACACCTGATTGGTAGGTCCCTCGATGTTGGGTTCAATTTGGCCAATGGGGTGCAGTCCAAACGGATTGAGGGACCTATTTATGCCCATGCACATGACCCAGAGCTTCCTCTTTCAGTGCATGCATTCAGAACACCTGCCCACCTCTCCCTACTTTTATGGCTTGTGCTTGACCTTGCTATGCCATTGTGTGTTGTCTATGCCATTGTGTGTTGTCTGATTGGCTGTTGCCATTTGGGTTTGGCTTGCTGCGTAGCAAATCGTCACAACTTGTAAGGTTGCGGATAGGCTCTGGTTCAGGTGATAGGGATGGGGGAACGCTCTTGCCATCCCTATGTGAAGGGTATTCCGTTAAAGGAATCCAGGAACTCAAATGGTTTGGTCAACCCCTGAGAGGGGGACATCTGGGTGGCCGACGTAGTCTGTTCCCGATTTTTCACCCATCCAGGTGTTCACCCTTGGCTGACCTATGCTGAAACCCTGGGTCAGCGCTACCTGCAAGTGCAGGGAGCTAATCGAACCAGAGCCTATGCAACCACTCAGTTTCTGTAATCAATAAAGTTGTGGCCTAAATTCTGCCAAAAACCAAACTAAAATTTGAGTCAAGTGTGAATTTATTTAGGGTGGTTCTGAACACACAATTAACTTTCAAATACAAACTGAGCTGAACCTCTTCTTCATTACTAATGAAAAACAGTACCAAATGTTGAAAAGCTCTGTGACCTCCTTCAAAAGGAAACTAAACCAAAACCCCAGAACTGATCACCACTTGATTCACCACTTGAAGAACTAGGGCAAGCCCAGGAAGATCTTGAATGAAACAGGAGAGGCCACTGTTTCTACCTTTCAGAGTCAAGGAAAGAGTTCTGCCATTTCTGGATTTGCTAAGCCTCTCTACTCCATTTTCCCTTATCCGACCTGCATTCCCCAATGACTTTTGAAGGGGGAAAAAGAAGGCATATCCTACATTTCAGCATAAATTAATTTGGAGGAAAGAACGGGGGCCTTTTGGCAAATACGTGGCGATCTAGTCAAACATTAACTTTTGACTTACACCAGACTATGCAAGTGAAAGGTTCTCAAATGTCAACCGATGGATCTCTGATAAAAGTGAATGTTGTTGTACTGCTTACTGTTTAATTCAGTTCTCAAAAACCCTGGTGAATTTCCTTTTGGAGTGCTCACTGCTATTCCAGAGTGTGGGTTGTGGTAAGTTGTCTGCATGTTTATACAGAGATTCTAGTTTCTGAGTTGTATAAGGTCCTCTGAGTATGTGTCTAACAATCAAACTATGTTGTTAAAACAACCAGATCTTACATAAAGCATGTAGGTACCAACGCCCAACTAAATATAGTCACAAAAGCAGTCAGTTTGAAATGAGCTGTAACTAATATACATAGATATTATCCAGTTGTTTCAAGAAAACATTAGCCACAGCTCAACTAAGTAGGAGTGCTATCAGACTCTTTTTGGGTAGGATTCAGTCACATAGCTGCAGATTCAGGATGTGCCATTGATGTTGATTTTGTGCTCTTGCACACCAAACCCAGTTTCCAAAGACACCGCAAAACTGGATTTAAAAAAAATGCAATAAAGGAATGTGATGGGAAAATGCAATGAGGGGTGTTGAATAACAGTTGCTTGGCATAACATCAGACAATATAAGCAAGTCAGGATGAGTGCTCAGTAAACAACCCCGTCTGCAATCCAATCACTATTGATACTTAATAGACAATGTAGAACCATCCTATATTTCAGCTAGATTATATTTATTTAGAGACTCTTGTTACATGTTACATTCCCATGTTGTTTTCGAAGAATGGTGCTTAGGAAGTAGCTAGAAACTGCCTGTTTGTACAATATCAGGATGGTCCAGTCAGTGGTGCTCTTAAGAAGTGGTTTATACATAAGAATGTAAAATGTTGTCAGGGGGTGGATCTACACACTGGGGGGGGGGGAGGGGCATGTTATAAATAAGTCAGAAATTAAATCCGCTATGGGAAATCGCTTATAATTTTATTTGCTCTCTGGCGCCATCTGGTGTTGCATGTTTATAACACATTGAAAAGGCTGATTCCAGTTTCTGCAGTTTGCATGGCTGCCAATAGGAGGCCCCACCAACTGCAGCATGAGGAAGAGCGGTGCAGCCCAGCAAGCTGTTTAACAGAGCAAGTGGGGGGGGGCCTTGAAGCACCTGCCCCACTCCATTAAACGTGTCCACAGCAAGGTTTAGCAACCCACTGGGTGAAGTGCCTTCACGCACACACGCACAAATACTACCAGCTTTTGAATTTCACTGCTTGCCCTTTTCACATTTTGTGTGAACAATAATATCATTTGTAGGTATAGCTGGATCTGCAATCCTATATTCACTTACCTGGGAGTAAGTCCTATTTAAGGACGCGGGTGGTGCTGTGGGTTAAATCACAGAGCCTAGGACTTGCCGATCAGAAGGTTGGCGGTTCGAATCCCCGCGATAGGGTGAGCTCCCGTTGCTCGGTCCCTACTCCTGCAAACCTAGCAGTTCAAAAGCACGTCAAAGTGCAAGTAGATAAATAGGTGGGAAGGTAAACGGCGTTTCCGTGCATTGCTCTGGTTCACCAGAAGCGGCTTAGTCATGCTGGCCACATGACCCGGAAGCTGTACGCCGGCTCCCTCGGCCAATAAAGCGAGATAAGCGCCGCAACCCCAGAGTTGGCCACGACTGGACCTAATGGTCAGGGGTCCCTTTACCTTTCAGTCCTATTTAACTCAGCGTGGATTACTTCTCGGTAGACATGCCTTCTCTGAAGATGTTTTATTACCAAGATGGCAAGGTCTAACTTCTCAAATCAAGCCTTCCCGTGGACTCTCTCTCTCTCTTTTTTAAAAAACTTGTATTTGTACATGCTCTTTTCTTATAATTTCTAACTAAACAACAATAAACTAAAGTAAAAAATCCAATAAACTAAATTCCAATAAATTAAATTATATGTAAACAGACTTCTGGTCATTTCCCGATGTAAGTTACATTTACGACATTGAATGTACTTATACTTCTTACCTTACTCTTACTATAGTTTTTAGTACTTTCTTATAGCATATCGTACTGTTTTTCCTTGCTTGGTTGTATTTAATTTCCCTGGATTCTCTTTTTTTTTTTAATGAAATATTTGTTCAAGATTTTTTACATTTATCACCCAACATATATAATCCCATACCCAACAATACAGTATACAAACAAAAAAGAAATGGCAATAACAATACATACAAAAGAGGGAAAAAAGAAAGAAAAAACAAAATTGTAGCATCATATCCAAATTCTTAATATTCATGTTTTCCTTACTTTTGGACTTCCTCACATCTTCCATTCCTGCTTTCCAGGTTTATAAAATTCTTTACAGCAAATTATCACCTTATTTTAGTTTCTTATTTGTATTTTTCCCCATATTATGCCTCTAATTTTAGATTTATTTTCCAAGCGCTTGAGTACTTAATTAGACATAATTTCAACCAAAATAAAATTAACTTTTTCTCAGATTTCACATATTCTCATATTCTTATCAGCTAACTTACTGATGCCATATTTATTTTCACTCTTGCATCATCTTAACACTCATACAATTTACAATGTTTTTGTAAGTAGTCCTTAAATTTCTTCCAGTCCTCTTCCAGTGCTTCCTCTCCCAGGTCTCGGATTCTGCCAGTCATTTCCGCCAACTCCATATAGTCTATCAGTTGCATCTGCCATTCTTCCAGCGTGGGCAAGTCTTGAGTTTTCCAGTGCTTAGCCATCATTATCCTTGCTGCTGTTGTTGCATGCATAAAAAATGTGTAGTCCTTCCTTAACACCTTCTGGCCGACAATGCCCAAAAGCAGGGCCTCTGGTTTCTTAGGAAAGGTATACTTAAATACCTTTTTCAGCTCATTATAAATCATTTCCCAGAAAGCCTTAACCTTAGGGCAAGTCCACCAGAGGTGAAAGAACGTTCCTTCAGTTTCTTTACATTTCTAATTTCCCTGGATTCTCAATGGATCCATGCCTGCCCCTTTCCCAGAATTCTGCTCACAAGTAAATGAAAATTTGAGGAAAGTGGATGAAATTATTATATCTCCTGAGCCTCTCAGTAGAAGCAACACAAACATGTGATTTGATGGTGAGGGAGGGTGGGGTGGGGAGAGGGAAAATTGATTTTCAAAAGCCTCCAGCAAACAGTGATGAAATCTCTTTAGTTTTCAGTAATTTGAAAACCAGGCAAGGATATTATACAGGCGCTGCTTTCCTGTCCTTAAACTCCCTCTCTGAAAAATATATAATTTAATGTAACAAGGGTTTCCCTTCAGTTATGCTTATTCGTCAGGGACATCAGCATTAAAATAGGACTTTTCAGTGTGGCATGTGGAATTCCTCCTCATATTTATTTATTAAATATATATGCAACTTTCCTCCTGTTGCAGAACCTATGGCAGCTTGTTGTTTAGTCGTTTAGTCATGTCCAACTCTTCGTGACCCCATGGACCAGAGCACGCCAGGCACTCCTGTCTTCCACTGTCTCCCGCAGTTTGGTCAAACTCATGCTGGTAGCTTCGAAAACACTGTCCAACCATCTCGTCCTCTGTCGTCCCCTTCTCCTTGTGCCCTCAATCTTTCCCAACATCAGGGTCTTTTCCAGGTAGTCTTCTCTTCTCATGAGGTGCCCAAATTATTGGAGCCTCAGCTTCAGGATCTGTCCTTCCAGTGAGCACTCAGGGCTGATTTCCTTAAGAATGGATGTGTTTGATCTTCTTGCAGTCCATGGGACTCTCAAGAGTCTCCTCCAGCACCATAATTCAAAAGCATCCATTCTTTGGCGATCAGCCTTCTTGATGGTCCAGCTCTCACTTCCATACATCACTACTGGGAAAACCATAGCTTTAACTATATGGACCTTTGTTGGCAAGGTGATGTCTCTGCTTACAGCATCAGTTAAAACAGATGAAGCTTCAAAGTATAAATATTAAAACCAATTAAATAGGTAAACTTTGTTTTTAAAAGCACTGAAAACACTGAAAACCATTCAAATTCTCACACAAAAGAACATCACCCACCTCAGAAGACCCCTCCAGTTTGTGGTCAAAGGCCTGTTGGAACAAAGAAATCTTTGGCTGGCAGCAAAAGGAAAGCCCAGAGGGGGCCAGCCTAGTCTCATGGAAGAGAGTTCCACAATCTGGGAGCAACCACCGAGAAGGCCCTCTTACCTTCTCGCCCAATGTGCCTACAAAAGTGGCAGAACCAAGAGAAAGGCCTACAGAAAGCATTCCTTTTTTAAGGGACCAAATGTGTACTATAAATGCGGAACTGTTGAGGGAGTCGGGTATGTTGACCTGGAGAAGAGGAGACTTAAATTATAATAATAATAACAATTTTTTATTTATACCACACCCTTCCCGGTTCAGAAAACCGGGCTCAGGATGGCTAACAACAAATTTAAAGCACTTAATTGATGCAACCAAAAACAGTATAAAATACAGTATAAAACGTGAATAACAATAAATTCAGAATTCAAAAATCAATTTAGGGGGGAAATCCATCCAATAAGCATCAGATGATCACCAGGGCTAGCTGGCTAAATTAGTCCTATTTGGGCCAGCGAGGAGGCCAGGGGAGAATTAGCTGTGGGATCCCAGATGTTATGTACTGAAATTCTCACCCTGGGCCAGCAGGGGGATACTGTAGATAGTTTTCACTCAGGTCCACATATGCAAATAAGGAATTGAAAGTGGCGTTCAGTGATTGGATAGTTACAGAAATTTGTTACTGTTGCCTCGTAGTTGAGCTCTATATAAGCAGGTTGGCTGAACCCTTCAGTCCAGTTCTGTTCTGGCCTGTGAATAAACAAGAGCTGTTTGAAGAGTCGCTGTGTCGTCTGATATGTTCACCCACAACTTAACACCAGAGCGGGTAATCTTCATAAAAAGGGAAGGGGGAGGAGGGGAATAAAAGATTAGGCTAAGTTCAAATTGAAAGAGGTGAAAGGATGGCCATCTTCAAATATCTGAGGGGCTGTCACAAGGAAAATGGAGCAAGCTGGTTTCCTGCTGCTCTGGAGGGTAGGCCCTCAACCAACGGACCCAAATTACAAGAAAGGAGGTTCCGACTATACATCAGGAAGAACTTTACGATGGTAAGAGCTGTTCAACCCTGGAGTGAGCTGCTTCGAAAGGTGGTGGGATCTCCTTCATTTAATTTTTAAAAAAACAAACAGAGATTGGATGGCCATCTGTCAGGGGTCCTTTAGCTGTGATTCCTTCACTGCAGGGGCTCTGACTAGATTAGGGTCACTTCCAACTTTACAATTCTCAGATTCCAGGATTCTTTGAGGCTGGAACCCGGCCCAGCAGCAATTGGCAATTGGAACATTATGCACAGTTCAGCTCCCATTTTCAAAACTGAAAGAGCTATATAGAGCAGGCTTCATCAACCTCAGCCCTCCAGATGTTTTTGGCCTACAACTCCCATGATCCCTAGTGTGATGGGATGATGAGCTGCTTGTGCGTGAAATCCTAGCCCCTCAGAGTTTGGCCAAGTCCGCAAACCTCTGCCTACGACGGAGCCCCTCAAGCATGGCTCCGTCAGTTGCTAGCAGAGTCCGAAAGTGGGCGCTTACGGAATCTCTTCCAGCATAAAAGCTCCTTAACGGAAACACGTCTTCTGGACTCTCTGCGCGACAGTTTCCGGCGAGGAGTGGGTGTCCCTATAGGAGGTCCTGAAACCTCCCCACTATTTTCGCTGGAAGTGTCCCTGAGCCATCCCTCCAACTCACTTTCCCTCGGAGCTCCTTCTCTCCCCCTACTGGTTCCCTCTTCAGCTGCTAAGTCTCTCTCAACCTCTGTGAGCCCTTCCACCTCCTGTCCTTCCGATGGCAGTTCCCTGACATCCACCTCCCCTCCAGGGCCCCCTTCACCCCCTCCCGTCCCCTCCTCTATGGGTGGTGAGGAAGCAAAACCCCTGAAGGAACCTCCCTCATCTTCCGAAGTCTCGAACACTTCCCTCCACCGGTTGCTGTTCCTGGTCTCCAAGTACTCCTCCTCATCGGAGTCTATTCCTTCTTCCACCTCCAATTCCGTGAATCCTTCCAGTTCCTCCTCCTCGTCGGTGGTGCCGAAGTACTCCCTCCTGAACCTTGCTACAGGCTGAGGTTTCCTCGGGAACCTTTGGTGGAACATTTCTATTAAGACCTCGTCATTGACCTCCTCTGCAGTTACCCAGGTGTTTTCTGACTCCAGTTCCCCTTCCCACGCCACCAAATATTCCACCTGATTTCCCTTCCACCTGGAATCGATGATTTCCGCTACATGGCTGCTGCGTTCCCTTTCTTCTAAGGCTGGTCCCCTGGTGGACTCCCCTTCACGTCCCCCCCTATACGGTGACAGTAAAGACCTATGGAATACTGGGTGCAATTTCATGTGGTTGGGTAACCGGAGTTTGAAAGCCACTGGATTGACCTGTTGAATGACCTCAAATGGTCCCAATCTTTTGGGTCTCAATTTCTTACAACCCCCTTTGAACGGCAACCCTTGGGTTGACAGCCACACCTGATCCCCCACCCTTATGGTTTCACCTTCCCTTCTGTTCTTGTCTGCCTGCCTCTTATATTCTTCTTTGGCCCTTTCTAAGTTGAGTTGGAGCTGACGATGGATCGCTTCCATTTCTTCTACAAAATGTTCGGCCGCCGGGACGCCCCATCTCTCCCCTCCTCCCCCTGGAAATGCCCTGGGGTGACACCCATAATTAGCCAAAAAGGGGCTCATCCCTGTAGACACATTCTCCGCATTATTGTAGGCAAATTCTGCCAGCGCCAACTTTTCGACCCAATCGTTCTCTCTGTCATTGACATAACACCTCAGGTATTGTTGGAGGATACCGTTTGCTCTTTCCGCCTGCCCGTTGGTTTCAGGGTGCCGGGCAGTCGAAAAATTGACCTCCACGTGCAGTAAGCTCATGAGCTTCCTCCAGAACCTGGACGTAAATTGTTTGCCCCTGTCTGAGACCACCCTCAAGGGGGCGCCGTGCAACCTAAAGATGTGTTCTACAAACAACTTCGCGGTTTCTTCCGCTGTGACTGCATGTGAGCATGCTACAAAGTGGCACATCTTTGTTAACAGGTCTACTACTACCATGATGGCTGTTTTCCCCTCGACTTCGGCAGATCCGTCATAAAATCTATCGATACCGCCTCCCATGGCCGTTCTGGTGTGGGTAATGGTTCTAATAACCCTGCCGGCGCCCGCCTTTCCCCTTTGGCTCACTGGCATTGGTCACACCCTCTTACATACTCCCTAACATCTTCCCTCACCTTGGGCCACCAAAATTCCCTGGTAACCAACCACATGGTCTTGTGTTGTCCAAAATGCCCCGCTGTGGGGCTGTCGTGCAACTGCTTGAGTACTCTCCCCCTCAATTCCCCTTCGGGTATATACAGTGCCCCTTTGTAATACAATGCCCCATTTCTTTCCTCAAAGCCTCCGGGGCTCTCTCCCTCCCCCCTGAGACCTCTGAGCTTATCCTGGGCGTATTCATCATTCTCTGTTTCCTCTACCAGTTCTCTTTGCCCCACCAATGCCGCCCCACACACCCATCGGTCCTCTGGGATGACATGTCTCTCTTCGGTTGCCCCCTCCCCCTCCAAATACTCAGGTTTGCGTGAGAGAGCGTCCGCCCTGACGTTTTCTGGGCCTGGCACGTAACAAATTTCAAAGTGGAATTTGGAGAACTCCTGGGCCCATCTCACTTGTCGTTGGTTGAGCACTCGTGCCGTTCTCCAATACTCTAAATTCTTGTGGTCTGTGCACACTTGCACCTTATGTTGTGCACCAATTAGTAAATGCCTCCATCTCCGGAACGCTTCGTGAATGGCGAGTAGTTCTCGGTCATACACCGTGTAGTTCCTCTCGGATTTATTCAGCTTCCGCGAGAAGAAGGCACACGGTCTCCACTCCGACTTACTCTTCCCGGGTTGTAGAAGCACCGCCCCTACCGCCCGGTCTGATGCATCGGTTTCTACTCTCATAGGTTTTTGTAAATCCACATGCAGGAGTTGTTCTTCCGAAGCGAACGTCCTTTTCAGTTCTTCAAATGCTCGCTCCGCCTCCGCCGTCCAAACAAATTTCTTCTTGCTGCTGAGACAGTCAGTGATGGGAGCCGTCGAGTGGGCAAAGTTCTTGATGAACTTCCGATAAAAGTTTCCAAACCCTAGGAATCTTTGCACATCCTTCTTCGTTTTCGGTGTTTTCCATTCCAGCACCGCTTGGACCTTGCCTGGATCCCTGGCCAATCCCTTGTCTGACAAGCGGTACCCCAGGAACTCCACCTCCTTGGTATGGAACTGACACTTCTCCAGTTTCACCCACAGCTGGTTTGCTTGCAGCTTGCCCAACACTTCTCGGACGTCCCTCACATGCTGCTCCTCATTCTCTGAATATACCAACACGTCATCTAAGAAGGCCACACAATTCTTGTAGAGCAAAGGTCCCAGGATGTGGTTCATAAACGCTTGAAAACACGCTGAGCCTGCTTGTAGACCGAAGGGCATAACGAGGTATTCAAAGGCCCCCAAAGGGGTGAACATGGTGGTTTTCCATTCATCTCCCTTCCTTATTCGTATCAGGTTGTATGCCCCCCTCAGGTCCAGTTTAGTAAAAATCTTTCCCTTCCTCACCCTAGTAAAAATGTCATCAATTCGGGGCATAGGGAAAGCCAGAGGTTCCGACACTGTATTTAGGGCCCGGAAGTCCACTACAAGCCTCGGTTTATCTGTGTTTTTTTTTGTCCACAAAAAACACTGGGCTGCCCCCCACCGCTCGGGACTCTCTGATGAAACCTCGCTTCAGGTTTTTGTCAATGAACTCCCTTAACTCCTGCATCTCCCTGTCTGACATGGCGTACAGCTTGCCCACTGGGAGTTGGGCCCCAGGGAGTAGATTGATTTGACAGTCAAAGGGTCTATGCGGCGGCAGTTTGTCTGCTTCCCTTTCGCTGAAGACGTTGCTCAGATCGGCGTATTGTGGGGGCACCTTCCCTTTGTCCGTTACTTCCGTCCCTGCTAGGGTGACTCTGGCCCCTTCCGGAGCCTTCCCCTTTTTGCAGTGTTCTAGGCAATGCGCTGACCCAAAGGAGACCACTCTCTGATGCCAGCCCACTAGCGGATCGTGTAGCGCCAGCCAGCTCATCCCCCAAATAATGGGAGCTCCTCCCAAGGTAGCCACATTGAACGCTATCCGTTCAGTGTGCCTTGCCACCCTCATTATCATGGGAACCGTCTGTTGACTAACTTCTCCCCCTAGTAGCTCCCGCCCATCGATCGTGGTCACCTGCAAGGGATTGCTTAAAGGGATAGTCTGTATCTGGTGCTCAGCTGCAAACTCCTTACTCATGAAATTACAGGAGCTGCCTGAGTCCAATAGCGCCTTTATCTTTAGTGGGTGTCCGTTTGGCAGTTCTAGCAACACTTCTATCACTAGAGCTGGTCTTGGAGGTTCCGGCGTGGGCACTTTCACTGCTCTTTGGCCTGGCTGCTGTGCCCCGACGGTGGCAGCCAGGCGTTGGCTTTTACTTGCTCCTTGCCTTCCTCCTCTTTTTCCCCAACAGCTCCCGCCATCCCTTGCCATTCCTTTCTTTGTGGGCAGACTCTGGCAAAGTGACCTGGCTGTTGGCAGAGATAACATTTCTTGGCGCTCTTCCCCTCCTTCTTCCTCCCTTCACTGGGATTTGAAACTGCGCGCGCGCGCGCTGTTCCAATTTCCATCGGCTCTGCTGGCGGGAAAGGTGGCTCTGGAATCTCTGGAATGCGGAAATCCCTCCAACGTTCCCCTCTCCCTTCCCGCTTCTCCAACGCCCTCGCCTCCTGGCGTGCTCCTATGGTCAGCGCGGATTTGGTCAGTTGGTCCATAGACTCCGCCCTGGGCGCCCGGGAAAGTTCATCTTTCACCGCTGAAGAAAGACCTTCTTCGAAAAGCATTTGTATGGGCTCCGCCGAGAGATCCCACCCCAATTTATGGATCAACATGGTAAACTCAGTCCAGTACTCACGGACAGATCGGCTCCCCTGTTTACAAGCCATTAACTGTCTGCGCACCACTCCCTGCTCAATGTCGCTGGAAAACATCAGGTCCATGGCACGAAAAAACTTCCTCGTGTCCTTTAGGATCTCATTATTCACTGCCATCAGGGGCCTAACCCAGTCTTTCGCCCCCGCTTCGAGATGGCCAATCACAAAAGCCACTCACGACTCCTCGTCGGGAAAGTCATCAAACTGCAGATTGAGAGCATATTGCATCTCGGTCCTAAAGGCGTGATAGTTCCTGGGATCCCCCCCAAACTTCTGCACCAATCCTGGCACCTTTCTTGCGAGCGGGGTGGTTTTTCCCTTTTCTGCATCCTGAGCCCTCCTCTCCTCGAGCCTCGCCGTCTGCAGTGCTAGCTGGACCTCCAACACCCTGTACCTTTCTTCCAGGCTTGGACCCGCTCCAGCTCCTCCTGCTTCTCCGGTTTCGGCTGGGTTGCTCATGATGCCTCTCCCTGCACAAGCTGCTTTCAGAGACTGTCGGACTGCTGTGATGGGATGATGAGCTGCTTGTGCGTGAAATCCTAGTCCCTCAGAGTTTGGCCAAGTCCGCAAACCTCTGCCTACGACGGAGCCCCTCAAGCATGGCTCCGTCAGTCGCTAGCAGCGTCCGACAGTGGGCGCTTACGGAATCTCTTCCAGCATAAAGCTCCTTAACGGAAACACGTCTTCTGGACTCTCTGCGCGACAGTTTCCGGCGAGGAGTGGGTGTCCCTATAGGAGGTCCTGAAACCTCCCCACTATTTTCGCTGGAAGTGTCCCTGAGCCATCCCTCCGACTCACTTTCCCTTGGAGCTCTTTCTCTCCCCCTGCTGGTTCCCTCTTCAGCTGCTAAGTCTCTCTCAACCTCTGTGAGCCCTTCCACCTCCTGTCCTTCCGATGGCAGTTCCCTGACACCTAGCTAGCAGGACCAGTGGTCAGGGATGCTGGGAATTGTAGTCTCAAAACATCTGAAGGGCCGAGGTTGAGGAAGCCTGATACAGAGTAACTCTGAATTCCCACCCCTAAGATACATTCTGGCTATGGAGTGAAGTTGCATTTCCATTGGAGTTCCACTTTGCAGTTTTGTCACTGGAATTTATTCGATTCATACATATATTTCTGTCATAGTTGTTTTGTTTTTGTTCTTGAGCAGAATCTTGAATTATCATGTTTAATTCTTTTTTCTTTTTCTTTTGGTTTTCCATAAAGGTAAGAATTGTTTTCATGGCAGGGGCAAGGAAGCTTCTCTCCAGAATTCCAGTTTTAAAGTCTTTTAGTGCTTTCAAATTGCCTTGTAGAATCATGAGTCAACCTTGCAGTGGATCTCCATTTCTGGATTTCTCAGACACTGAAGCCCTCTACAAAAATGTGCCAGAGCATTTTAATTTTGCACATGATGTCCTGGATCAATGGAGCCAAAAGGAAAAGGTAAGGGACTGTTTCTGTCATGGTTTTCTAGTATTATCAGTCAGTCATGCTGATCTTTATTGTTTATAGCAAACGGTCATTGAATATAGATCTCAAAACAAACTATATATCAACAAAACATAAATTAGCATTAATTTTCAGCAAATCATCAAAACCTAAAGTTACTAAGTTCCCCATTTCATTTACATTAAGAAGTGAAGTCCCTTTGGTAGACAAAACTGTTTTGAGTCAATAAAAAAGAGTAGCATGAACACTTCTTCACTGCTAGCCAGAGTTGAGAAAAGTTGTCCTGTTTGGCTTTTCTCGGTTTCTCATTTTTCCCGTCTTAAATTCAGTTCTCAACATTTCCCCCTCAGCTTACAAATCCATTCTGCCTCCTGCCTAAAAATGTCTGCATGGAATTAATCAGCATTTTAGTGTGAAAGTTCTTGTCTAACCCTTACAGCCTCTGGTTTTTTTCATTTTCCCTTATTTAACATGCCAAGTGATGTTCAAAATTCTGAATGTTTTTGTATGTTTTCTTTTCCTTTGTATAAATGCATTAAGATTGTTACTTGAGGTCTGCTTAATTCATTTCTGTTGTCCTGAGGACTTGAATTTACAGAGTATCAGATATGCTGCAAATTTTGTCTGTAGATAGTCTAGCTTCAGCTGTTTATGGGGATGCTACATCTATAGTTTGATTAATTTTATGCCTACCTGCTCAAAAACAAGTAGGCACAAAATTAATCAAGCCATAGATAAAATATGAAACAGGATGTACGGGATAGCTTGATTTTATTGGTGTCTTCTTTGGAATATTTTATAGGGTTTTCTGTTAAGCGCTGAGAAACCTTTTGCTGATTATTTGGTATATAAATCTTGTTAGAGAGATAGCTAAGTAAAATAGCTTCCATTTTTCCCCATCCTTTGTGCCTGATAGGATAGAAAGAGACCTTCCAATCCCGCTCTTTGGTGGGTAAGTGGGAAAGGCGAGGAGGTGCGGTGGAGCTTTGAGGAGCTGGCATTCTTATCCAGGAAAGCAGCCAACGTCCTCTCCAAAGCTTGCAATCTGCAGAAGGGAGACCGAATCATCCTCCTCCTCCCCAGGGTGCCTGAGTGGTGGCTGATCACTGTGGGCTGCATCAGAGCAGGTCAGTCAGGTCCTCTCTGTGCTAGGAACTGACAGAAAGATCCATTTTTGCTGTGTCTTCCTCTCCTCTCTTTTTAATCATTGTTTTGCTCCTAGGTGTCACCTTCATCCCAGCCACGACCCTATTGACTGCTCAAGACATCTCATACCGGCTTCAAAAGTCTCGGGCCAAATGTATAGTTACAAATGACGCCTTGGCTCCATTGATCGACTCTCTTGCATCTGATTGCCAGTTCCTGAAAACTCGGATGTTGGTCTCCAAAGGCAGCAGCAGAGAAGGATGGCTGAACTTCCATGACCTGCTGAAGTGAGAATCTCTGCTGCCTTGTTAAGCAAGTCAGGGATAAGTCAAAGAGTTAGATACAGAAAAACCTGGTGTCTGAAATACAGTGGTACCTCGGGTTAAGTACTTAATTCGTTCTGGAGGTCCGTTCTTAACCTGAAACTGTTCTTAACCTGAAGCACCACTTTAGCTAATGGGGCCTTCTGCTGCCGCCGTGCCGCTGGAGCACAATTTCTGTTCTTATCCTGAAGCAAAGTTCTTAACCTGAAGCACCATTTCTGGGTTAGCGGAGTGTGTAACCTGAAGCGTATGTAACCTGAATCGTATGTAACCCGAGGTACCACTGTATTCATCACCTACATCAGGAAGATAGCCAATTACTTGCGAACATTTGTATAGCGGACAAAAGTGTATACAAAAATATGTATTTGGGGAGGAATGTCAACTAAAATGTTGCAGAATTTTCACGGGCTAGTTGTTGGTTTTTTAAGTACAGTGGAACCTTGGGTTACATATCGTCCTCCTTATGAACGCTTCGGGTAACGAGCTCCGCTAACCCGAAAGTAGATGCTCCTGGTTGTGAACTTTGCCCCGGGATGTGAGCGGAGGTCGCGTGGCGGCAGCGGGAGGCACCATTAGCGAAAGTGCGCCTCATGTTAAGAACGGTTTCATGTTAAGAATGGACCTCCGGAACGAATTAAGTTTGTAACCAGAGGTACCACTGTACAGTGGTACCTCGGGATGCGAACGGGATCCGTTCTGGAGCCCCGTTCGCATCCTGAATGGAACGCAAGACATGATGGCACGTCTGCATGTGCATGGGTCACGTTTCGCCACTACCGCACATGTGCGTGACGCCATTTTGAGCGTCTGCGCATGCGCGAGCAACAAAACCCGGAAGTAACACGCTCCGTTACTTCCGGGTTGCCACGGAGCGCAACTCGAACGTGCTCAACCCAAAGCGCATTCAACTCGAGGTATGATCATAAGCTGATTCAAAAATGCGAGGAACTTGAGTTCATTTGAATGGAGTATCTCGGATGAGGTCTTCCCACTGCAACATTTTATTGCAGTTCCCACTTATTCGTTTTCTATTGGAATCCTAATTTCCCAGAACACCTTAAGCTTACAAGATCACAGACCATTGATTTTGATTGCACCTACCCCATTCTTACTACTTGGCTACTTTTCTGTTTTTTAAAGTGCTGCAGACGGTGATCATCAGCCTGTCAAAACAAGGAGTCAAGATCCAATGACCATCTACTTTACCAGTGGAACCACGGGTTATCCCAAAATGGTGGAACACTCCTGCAGCAGTTTGGGGATTGGGCTGACAGTTGTTGGAAGGTATCTATCTCTTTCTAAAACTTCAGGGGCAACAAACACAACAGAAAATCCCATGGCAGTTTAAAGAATGACTATTTAATTGTGGCAAGAACTTTGATAGGCATGATGGAGTGGCTGTAATCTTTGTTTTAAGCTTAAAAGGTAAAGGTAAAGGTAAAGGTACCCCTGCCCGTATGGGCCAGTCTTGACAGACTCTAGGGTTGTGCACCCATCTCACTCAAGAGGCCGGGGGCCAGCGCTGTCCGGAGACACTTCCGGGTCACGTGGCCAGCGTGACATCACTGCTCTGGCGAGCCAGAGCCGCACACGGAAACGCCGTTTACCTTCCCGCTAGTAAGCGGTCCCTATTTATCTACTTGCACCCGGGGGTGCTTTCGAACTGCTAGGTTGGCAGGCGCTGGGACCGAGCAACGGGAGCGCACCCCGCCGCGGGGATTCGAACCGCCGACCTTTCGATCGGCAAGCCCTAGGCGCTGAGGCTTTTGCCCACAGCGCCACCCGCGTCCCGTTTTAAGCTTAAGGCACAATAAAACTGCAATTCTTAGTCATCCAAAGTAGGGCCCCCAAGCACAACATTCTAAAGCTTTGAACCATTTCCATCTCTCCACCTCCCCCATTCTAGCACCTGCTGTCCTTTAAGTCTTAAAATCAAAAGATCTGATCCCATATCTTGTCATCCTGTCTAGTTTGTTCCTCAAACGTAAGTAAGTCTAATAAATGTAACTGAGCAGTCATCATGTTTGCCTCCTTATTACAGGTACTGGATGGACCTGAATCCTTCCGATGTGATCTGGGGTTTCTCCGACACAGGCTGGATCAAATTCGTCTTCAGCAATTTGTACCCTTCGTGGATCCAAGGGGCGTGCATCTTTCAGCATGGCATGCTCCAGTTCGAGCCAACAACTGTTCTCAATGTAAGGCTTGTTGTTGTTTAGTCGTTTAGTCGTGTCCGACTCTTCGTGACCCCATGGACCAGAGCACGCCAGGCACTCCTGTCTTCCACTGCCTCCTGCAGTGTAAGGCTAACATTGCCTTATTCAAAGGCAGCAAGCATTGGGCCAGAAGACCAAGGTGTTTGGGGGAGTAGCTCTGCCAACAGAGATCCTGAGTTTTCTCCTTGAGCTCCAAACCCAAAAGAGTGATTGGGAATTTGCTTTGCATTCAGAAGGTTCTAGGTTCAATGACATCTCTAGATAGGGCTGTGAAAGATTCCCTGCCTGGAACCCTGTGGGGTTGCTTTCAATCAGCGCAAACAAAGCTAAGCTAGATGGACCAATCTGATGCAGTATAAGGCAGTTTCCTATACGTACTCCATAATAGCCTTGCCTGCCTTGCAAGAGCTTTCTGGGGTCTCCAGCAGAGGTCTTTCCCCAATACCTCCTATCTCATCCTAGGGGTGGAGAACATTTGTCAGCATCAAGGCCCACGTAACCTTCTGGGCAATATCCCAAGGGCCACTTGCCAGTGGTGGGTGGGGCCAGAGGGAAAGTGGCAGAGTAATAAATGTAAATTGAACCATTGTACAATGAGGTATTTTCTACTCACTCATTTGCTTCTCTTCCTCCACTCTGGTTCGAGAGCCAGTGTGGTGTAGTGGTTAAGAGCGGTAGTCTCGTAATCTGGTGAACTGGGTTCACATCTCCGCTCCTCCACATGCAGTTGCTGGGTGACCTTGGGCTAGTCACACTTCTCTGAAGTCTCTCAGCCCCACTCACCTCATGGGGTGTTTGTTGTGGGGGAGGAAGTGATTGTTAGCCGCTTTGAGACTCCTTTGGTTAGTGATAAAGCGGGATATCAAATCCAAACTCCTCCTCCTCCTCCTCCTCTTCTTCTTCTCCTTCTCCTCCTTCTTCTTCATTGAGGGAACATCCCAGCCAGGCAAAACATCCAAGAAGGGTGCATAGCAGGGCCAGGGAGGGCTGTGGCCTGGAAAGAGTTGGAGATGTAGCTGGGGAGCATTCCAAGGGCCAGATAGAAAGGTCTGAAGGGCCACATTCTGTCCCAGTCTGAGGTTCCCCAGAGAGGCTAAGAATTTAACTGGGAATCTTCTGCATTCAAAACTCTTCCCGCTGAGCAGTGGTCCTCTCCAGACCACAATTCACTCTTTTTGAGGGGTGCAGGAAATCTGTTTCCTCCATTTCTTGGTAGAATTAAAAACAACAATTCAACCTTGCAGGAAAATGTTTCAGACAAAAAGTTAAAAATCAGAAATCAATCCTTGTGAGACTTCTGGAATCACATGGTGCAATAGGAATGTCTTTGTGTTTCCCCCTCTAGACCCTCACCAAGTATCCAGTGACAACTTTCTGTGGCCCCCCAACTGTTTATCGTATGCTTCTGCAGCACAACGTTGGAAGGTATGGCAAACTCTGCATGGTAGCATCTGTGCATTTTAAAACTCAACACTAACTTCTTGCTTTTCTTTAAAGTGCACTTCCGAGTCCCTCTGCTTGGGTTTACAGAATCATAGATTCAAAGAACTGCAGAGTTGGAAAGGACATTGAGGGTCATCTAGTCCAACCCCCTGCCTGATTTTTCTTGCTTTTGTTTTAGCTTGTTTCCTTTTAAATTCATCTCATTATTTATATTTCTTGCTTCCTTTGGAAATATTTCATAGAATCTTAGAATTGTAGTTGAGGGGTGCCCCAAGGCTCACCTAGTCCAACCCTCTGCGGTTTCATTTTCCATTTCTTTATTTCTTGCATTTACAATATTTCCATTTTCTGCTTCTTGCTTGCACTTGATAACATTTTTTTTAAAAAAAATTTCTGAACTCAATGCCACCCTAACCTGAGCATTGGCCAAGCTGTCCGGGACTGATGGGCATTCGAGTCCAACATTACACCAGCGCTAGGTGTGCTAACTGGGATGCTATTGTACGCCTTGCTACGGAGGCAATAATCACTGTTGACTCCAAGCTTCTTCATACCCTCATGCAGATACAAGTTCAAGAGCCTGAGACGGTGTCTGAGCGGTGGGGAAGGCAACAGCCCTGAAGTGATGGAGCAGTGGAAAGCACAGACAGGAGTGGGAATCCGTGAAGGCTATGGGCAGACAGAGACGGTATGTTGGCATTTGGCCACGTTTCTATAGACAACAACAACAAACCTTTGCTTACGTGAAACACACTCAATAAACACACAAGATGTAACCGGCTGTACTTTTGAATAAATAAGGTATACTATTCGTTGTGTCAAATTGTAGATTTCAACGGAAGTCTCATAAAGTTCAACGGAAAAAGCAGAAGACCCAGTGGATCAGTTCATTCTCTAGTCAGTTCATGCAAGGATTTCCGGAATATTAGCTTCCACTATCCTGTAATATTACATATGAGCCTGTTCTACTGATGAAGCCTAGGATGGCGAAACAAGGCTAATATTCCGGAAATCCTTGTCTTAGACTCTGTGAAAGGATTCTGTGGAACTGTAACAACCCTTCATGTGGATATTGGACTCTTTGAACAGACAGGTGGTATAGATACTTTTACATGTATGGACCTTATGCATGAACTGACTAGAGAATGATTAGAGAATGAACTGATCCACTGGGTTGTCTGCTTTTTTAGTTGAACTTTATGAGACTTCCGTTGAAATCTACAATTTGATACAATGAATAGTATACCTTACTTATCATGTATCTGTAGAATCATAGAATCACAGAATTGTAGAGTTGGAAGGGAGCCCAATGGTCATCTAGTCCCCCCGTTGTGATGCAGGAAACTTGCCTACTGCCGTCCCCATGTGGGCTCAAACCGCCAACCTTCTGGTTAACAGCCAAGTGCAGCTGGCCCATTGTGCCAGCAGAAGCTTATCAAATCCAAATGCATGCTTTCCCCAAAACACCCCACCTGAGAGAATGCACCTCCATCCATATTGGAGAGAATGGAATGGAGTGCCCTAGAAAAGGGCATGGCTGGCTGGTTGGAACCCTGTATAGGAAAAGTATACCTGAAGGAACGTCTCCACCCCCATTGTTCAGCCCAGACACTGAGGTCCACCTCTGAGGGCCTTCTGACAGTTCCCTCACTGTAAGAGGAAATGTTACAGGGAACCAGGCAGACGGGCTTCTTGGAAGTGGCACCAAGTCTGTGTAATGCCCTCCCATCAGATGTCAAGGAAATAAATGACTACACAACTTTTAGAAGACGTCTGAAGGCAGCCCTGTATCGGGAAGTTTTTTTTAATGTTTGACATTTTATTATGTTTTAATATGTACTGGAGGCAGCCCAGAGTGACTGGGGAAACCCAGCCAGATGGGGAGGGTATAAATAATAAAATTGTTATTGTTGTTGTTGTTGTTGTTGTTGTTGTTGTTGTTGTTGTTGTT
Organism: Podarcis muralis; assembly: GCF_964188315.1. Lineage (NCBI taxonomy): Eukaryota > Metazoa > Chordata > Lepidosauria > Squamata > Lacertidae > Podarcis > Podarcis muralis. Next base: position 42,200,723 of record NC_135668.1, read on the forward strand.
CCATGCCGCAACTTCTCCTGCTCCAGTTATGGCCCTTCCCCAAATCTGTAAACGGAAGATAGATAAAGTCGACTGAAAATTCTCTAATCAGTTAAAAGCCATATGTCAGGGAACTGCCATCAGTGCCGGAGGGAGAGAGCAAGCTCCAGAGGGATCCCAGAGAGCGTCCTGGGATTGGGAGAGGCAGCCCATCTTCTGGGGAAGGGAATCAGCTTAGCTCCAGTGGAGAAGGGGGGCAGATGGGGGAATCAGAGAGGCGGTCACATGACTCCTTGCCGGGGACCAGCGGGGAGAGGAAGGGTCCTCCGCTGCCTACGCCCTCCTTGCGCAGAAGGCTTCCGCGCAGGGAGAGTAGGAGGAGACTGGGCGTCAAAGAACTTCTTTGCTGGAAGAAGTTTAAGAAACGCCCACTGATGGATTCTGCCAGCGACTGAGACAGCCACGGGTGAGTGGCTGTCCGGACAGGAAAGGTTCACTCAGGCAACCCAGCCAGGTGTTGGCACAGGCTTACGCACGAGCAACCCCTAGAACCATTACACCATAGTTTCAAAGAGTGTGAGAGAGAAACCTGACTGGACATTTACCATTTCTTTACACAGACTATGTTATGTTCGACTAGGAGAGATATGAAAGTCAAGCCTGGCTTTGCTGGAACGCCAGCTCCTCCCTTTGATGTCCAGGTAGGAATATTTATAATGCAGGGAAGCCATAACAGTCAGCCTTAATAATCCATGTTGCTTGAGTAAACACCTTGATGTGCCCATTTTGCTCAACTAAAGAGACAAAACAGAAAAGCTCACATGACTGATGCTTGGGGTTCCATCTTTCTAGATAATAGATGAACATTGCAATCGCCTACCTCCTGGGGAAGAAGGAGACATTGCTGTTAAAATCAAGCCCAAAAGGCCCCTGGGTCTCTTCACCTGTTATGTGGTAAGAAACGAACCCTCTCAAATGATGGGGCAGCCTCCAAGGAATATAACAGAAGTGGGGAACCTTTGGCCTTCCAGATGTTCCTGACTGGACCTCCCATCATCCCTCTCCATTGACCCTGATTGCAAGGACTGTTTGGTGTTGTAGTAGAGCAACATTTAGAGGACCACCCCTAGAATCAAAAGATATTGTGTGCTTTTTCAGCAGACGTTAATAAGGCTGGGTGGGGAACTTACAAACCCGTAAAATGCAAAGCAAGCTGGCAATCAGCTTAAATCATTTGCGGAGAACCTTTGGCCCTCCAGATGTTGCAGAACTACAATTCCCATCTACCCCAGAAAGCACAGCGAGCAAGCCAGGGATGATGGGGGTTGTAGTTCAGGGCCAAAAGTTCCCTACATCTGAATTAAACCAAATAAGTAAGGGAAAATATGATGGAGCAAAAATTGCTAGGAGAGTTCATACATCAAAAATTGTGTGTGGGAGGAGGGGGATTTTACCCCACCTTACTGAAAGATGAACACAACAAAACAGGTCAGGAATCATAGCAGTGGATCATCCCATTTAACAGTGGAATGCCTGGGTAAGCAGAAATGTCTTAGCTTGATGTCTAAAAACTGGCAATGATAGTGCCAGGCATGTTTCCCTGGGGAGAGCATTCCAGAAACAAGGGGCCACCACTGAAAAAGCCCATTCTTGCATTGCCATTGTCCACACCTTCCTTGGAGAAGGCACTCAGGGAAGGTCCCCTGCTAATGACAGCAGAATCCATGTAGTTTGATGGAGAAAGATATTAGCCATCATGGCTATATGCAATCTCCAGGACCAGAAGTGCCATGAGTTGTATTCCATGCTAGTTCTTTGCAGTTAACCAAATGTGAAAGTCCAAGCATCTCTGTGTTAACCAAATGCAAAAGCCAACTTTTACCCAGGAAAGCACTCAATTTGAGAACTTAGAACGTTTCGCCTGTGTTGCTAGATCTGTGATGGGCCCTTCCCAAATGCAGGATACTGACTGATGCTGCAAGAATCAAGAGATGAATGTGCCTTTGTAGCTTTGTTGATCTCTGCTGCATTGTTCTTAGGATGACCCTGAGAAAACAGCCGCAACAGAGCGTGGGGACTTCTACATCACCGGGGACAGAGGGTTCATGGACGAAGAGGGATATGTCCAGTTTGTGGCAAGAGCCGATGATGTTATCTTGTCCTCTGGGTATGCTTATTTTGTAAAACACTTGGCACAGCTGTTTTTTTTAACCGTGCCACAAGTATCTGCAATGCAAAAGTTGCAACATCATTAAAAGACTAGAGATCAAGCCAGCACTGTCCCTGGTAAAGTAACATCCATTGCATACATTTAAAGCTCATTTATTTCCCCAAAGAATCCTGGGAATTGCAGCTTGTTAAGGGTGCTGGGAACTGTAGCTCTGTAAAAATTAAACTACAGTTGCCAGGGTTCTTTGGGGGAAGCTGTGGGTGGTATTCAACTAAGTTTTACTCAGAGTAAGCCCACTGGAATTAACAAACATAACCCATTCATAACCCAAGTTAGGCCCATTCATGTCCATATGTGTGCTCTAAGTAAAATTTAGCTGAATGATACCCTATGCGCTTTAAAGTTAAAGTAACGCTAAGGAGATGCTTCTAAAACCACAAGTGTTTCTGTTTGTCTCACAAAGACAGGTCCCAGTCCCCCACCCCACCCCAGCACACTTGGGAGTCTAGGGAGTGGAGAGAGGGGGGAAGCCCTATTCCACTACCAGAAACCTTTGTGCTGGCTTACACTCATAGAACCGTGCAGATGAATCCTTGCCCCTGGGGTGATGGGAGTTATGTTGTTGTTGTTGTTTAGTCGTTTAGTCGTGTCCGACTCTTCATGACCCCATGGACCAGAGCACGCCAGGCACTTCTGTCTTCCACTGCCTCCCGCAGTTTGGTCAAACTCATGCTGGTAGCTTCGAGAACACTGTCCAACCATCTTGTCCTCTGTCGTCCCCTTCTCCTTGTGCCCTCCATCTTTCCCAACATCAGGGTCTTTTCCAGGGAGTCTTCTTGAGCAATATCTCAAGGGTCAAAGTCCTCCCCACACCTGAATCAGGGTGAGATCCAATCTTAGCCCTATTCAGAGTAGACAGAGTAGACCCATTGAAATTAACAGACCTAAGTTAACCATGTTAGCACACATGCTTCAGGCTGATAGCTTGCCAAGATCTAACTTCTCCTTCAAATCTGAGGTATCGCATTGGGCCATCGGAAGTAGAAAATGCCTTGATGGAGCACCCGGCGGTGGCAGAAGCAGCCGTCGTCAGCAGCCCAGATCCTGTCCGAGGAGAGGTACGGTGCTCTCTCTTCTTCTTCTTCTTCTTCTTCTTCTTCTTCTTCTTCTTCTTCTTCTTCTTCTTCTTCTATATGTTTGTATTGAAAGATTTTCACTAAGTAACAAAAATACATCCAGTGTCTTTATTTTCAAATCGTTGAGCCCTTCATATAGCTCAGTTACAATCAGTTTGAGACATTTTTGTTATACGCAATGTGGGGTTGTAGGCGACGTGTAGCTCCACCTGTAGTATAAGCATGGAAATTGGAAGTTAAGGCTTCTATGTTCCTGCTCAGTCTGTGGTCCAGGAGCTAAGTGTGGATGGGCAGCTTCTAGGTCTCTGCGCTTCCTTCTGAGGGTTGTTCAACTTTGGACTGGTCAGCCCTTCAAATACCTGCAGGACCAATGGTATCCCACACCTGAAAAAGAGGGCACCTTCACAATATAGGGCTGGACATCCTAAGAGGAATGAGTCTCATCTTAGTTCCTCCCTGTTTCATTTTCTATGTACAGCAGGGGGCGACTATGTGTTCAAGAGAGCATTCAGTGATGTCTGCGCCCCCACCAGCAGCCTCAGGTGGGACAGCCCAGACCTATATTCCCCATCTCTGCAAGAGCTAGGTTTTTGTCAGAGAGGGAGGCAGGTACAGTTGATAGTATCATAGGAAGTTTCCTTATTCTGAGCCGGGCCATTGGTTCATCTAGCTCAGAATTGTCCTCACAGACTGGCAGTGGCTCTCCAAGTTTGCAGGCTGGGTTCTATCACAGCCCGGCCTGGAGAAGCTGGGACCTTCTGCAGGCAAAGCTCTAACCACTGAGCTACAGCCCTTCCCCTCCTTTCCTCCCCTTTCACACACACAAGCACAGCTATCAATTAACCTTGCCTCCATTCGCCTTCATTGTAGGTTGTGAAAGCTTTCGTCGTCCTGTCGCCCGTTTATCAGTCACATGACAAAGAACAATTAATTCTTGAACTGCAAAGACATGCCAAGAAAGTGACAGCCCCTTACAAGTACCCCCGAAAGGCAAGTACAGTGTTCAGAATTACTCAGTGTCAGTCTCTGGATCTTGGGTGGAGGGAGAGACAATGATCTTCAGAATGGATTAGGAATGACCCTAGCCCAGCAATGCTTCTAGACTCTGGTTTCAGACAAGAGTCACATTTCAAAGCAAACTTGCCTCATTTGTGCTGGCCTTTGAAATTTGTGCTTCTCTGAATTTTACGATGCAGTTGTCCAATGGAGTTGTGCATTCAAAATGCAAATACTTGAGTAAATTTGCATAGAAGTGCAAAAATGCATTATATGAAGGGGAGCTGATTTGCAAAAAATAAATAACAGTGTTTATATTTGAAGAAATTTGCACACAAATGGTCGTGAATTTTCATGTGCACGTTTAGAAATGCTAATTCGCAAACTGATGTTGAAATGTGAAGAGCTGAATTTAAGATTGGAAAAACGAGAAACTGAGATAAATCAAAACTGACATATTCACCTGTCCTCTGGTTGCTGGGGATTGAACCTGAGATCTTTTTATGGAAAAAAAAGACATGTTCTGCCACTAAGCTACAATCCCTCTCCAACGGTTCCTATTTAAATGTGTATTATCTCTCTGAATATATATTACTGTTATAATCCACCCTTCACCAGTAGGTCTCAAGCTGAGTTACAACCATTTAAAATCCAAAATTAAAAACTTTAAACCTACTTTAAACAAACTTTTAAACTCCAAGTTTAATACATTTCAACTCCCAGAGACCACTGCAGCTTTAGGAGAAGTGTGAAATCAGTACATTTGTCCAAGACATGCAATGGATCATTTCACAAAGGTATTTGCAACGCCTGAATTCCTCAACCATTCACATGCAGAAATTCAGCTGTTGTAGCTTTTTTGCTGCATGGAGCTGAAAGGAGGGTCAAAAACTCCCATTGCTAAGCCTCTGGCTGCCATACCCCAGATTCAAGGCCCAGGAGTCTTTCCAGGGGACGTGAGGACAGCTGGTCATCCTGTGTTTTGTTAAGACTTGGGTTAAGATTCCTCTGTTCCACAAAAGTTGGCTTTTCACAATGACTAAATGCAACTCCCAAAAAAGTTGATGTGCTCAGTTTATCTCTCTCTTTTTAATCCTTCAAAACAGATAGAGTTTGTTCAAGACCTACCCAAGACAATTTCTGGGAAAATCCAGAGGAAGGAGCTGAGGCTGAAAGAGTGGGGGAAAGCCTAAGGAGACTCTGAAGCTATCAAAAAAGGACTGGTTGTCACAAGCATATCACCGATGGATAGATGATGATGCTCCATTTGCCTTGGTGGCTCTTGGGTTGCCATCATTGTACAAAATTCTAGTGTCTCTCGGGGCTATAAAATAAGAATTTACAGCCTATGGGATATTAATTGGCCTGTTGGTGTCCTTCATGGTCACTTAAATTTCTTTGCTGTATTATAAATTAATGGTTAATTATTGAAATGTATTGTGGTTATTGTGTTGCTGCTTTTGGGGTGTTACTCTTTTGTAAACTGCTTTGGATACAAGTTTGCAGAAAATGCAGTATAGAAATAACGTCATGATTATATTATATCATTATTATTTTATCATTATGAGCTGAAGAATTTCACCTCTCCCGTCAGTATATATCAGTATTGTCTTGACATATCTTAGGGAAGTAGCAAGAACTATATAATGCCAATCTGATTAAATGTGGAAAGTTGGTTTACACAAAATAGTGTCTAATGAGTAAAATGGCTTAGTAGCTTACACTGCCGTTGCAGAAAAATAAAAGAGCAATCTCATGAATTGTTACAACTTACACAATATATTCAAACCTGCATTGTAAGGACCATAAGCATAAATCACAGTTGATGAACCTTGGGCCTTTCAGATGCTACTGGACCATAGCTATCAACGTTTCCCTTTTTTTAAGGGAAATTCCCTTATTCTGAATAGGATTCCTCACAAGAAAAGGGAAAAGTTGACAGCTATGTACTGGACTCCAATCTCATCAGCCCCACCCTTGAGTTCCTTTACCAATAATTCAGGAAATTTCACCACTGTAACTAAGCCAAATTTTACTGCCTGTGTTTTCTGACTTGTGTATGGAAAAGCACATGAACCTGACCTTTAAAGAGTTTGTAAGTAAACTAATTTTAATTTGCTAAATGTGTGATCGTCTTCTATGCTAGGGGAAGAGGGGAACTTTGGATGAAATGTAGAAGGGCATATTTTAAAGGTCTAACAGTCTATATTTCCACACTTTGCTTTGCTGCATATTATGTGATTTTAAATCTCTGCTGGAGTTCTCTAACCAAAGAGTACTTGTCCAAAGCCTAGATCTTGGCATCCAGGAATTATACCATTCCCCCCCCCCACCCCTTGCCACAACACTTTTTGGTCTAACTGGAATCATGTGTCATGATAGATTGTTTTGAAGTTAAGCTCAAAGGTGAAAGACTTCAAGATCTGCAACTGGGTTGCGTCAACCCAGTTGGATACTTCACCCACATATCTGAGGAAGTAGATGCTGGCTTATGAAAGCTTATGTCTTATTTTCTTTTTTTAATAAACACAGTCTTTAATGTGCCACAGACCCTTTTGTTCCCCTGACCCTGATACCACAGACTAACACAGCTACCTCTCTTCTGTTTTATTTTTTTACATGCAATTTAGACAAACAGAAACAGACAAAACTGCTTTAAAGAGTGGGTGAGAGAGGTGGGTTTTGTCAGCAAATGCAAGCTTATTCAGCTGGCTAGCTTGAGCCCAGATAAGATAGCCTTAAGCCTGGTCTTAAACTGGAAGGTTGTCTTTTAACAATCATGGATATTCTAGGGTCTGGAGTGGTTGCAACACTCCTGCAAAACACTCCTGATGTTTTCCTTTGAATTGTGTTCAGTCCACCATTCTCACCAATTCACCATGCATAGATTGGTATTAGTGGAAAGCCCATTTTGATGTTTCCACTGGTGAAAGTACAATTACCACATCCTGCGATGGAGATCTGAATGCAGGCCAGATGGAATCTCCACTACTTTGTCCTCTCTCTTTTTTTGAAAACATTGTGGTTTTTTTAATCATTTCCTTCAATGTAACAAGGAACAATAAAAAAGGAACAAATAAATCAGTAATAAATAATACAGTGGTACCTCGGTTTACGAACTTAATCCGTTCCGGAAGTCCGTTCTTAAACTGAAACCATTCTTAAACCGAGGCACACTTTCCCTAATGAGGCCTCCCATTGCTGGTGCCCTTCCACTGTTCAGATTCCGTTCTTAGACTGAGGTAAAATTCTCAAACCGGGACACTACTTCCAGTTTTGCAGAGTTCATAAACCGAATCGTTCGTAAACAGGACTGTTCTTAAACCAAGGTACAACTGTAAAATAAAATAAAATAAAATCATCACACACAGTGTGGGTTATATACACATGTATGCACAACACAGGCATGTATATGCATGTGGTATACAGAATAATTTAAGTGACTGAAACTAAATAAAATAATGGGCCTATACAACAAGAAGAGGTACAAAATGTTTAGGACTGAGGTGAATGGTTAGACAAGAAAGGCAAGCGGTATCTTAGAGGATATTTAGTAAATCCAGGTTGTATGAGGTAAGTCAAGAACAGCATATTTTCAGATTTTTCAGATTCTATCAGTCCTCTGAGAAGCCTCTTTCAATGGATCAAGTTTTTCTTGGAATACCAAATTCTAGACTTCACTCTCCCTCCAGAAAGAACATAGAATTATGTTTCCAGTGGTGATCTATTTCCATCTTAGTAGCCAAAGGAAGAAATAAAATCAAGTCTTTGGGGGTTAAATCATTCATGTTATTCAGGAAGATAGAGCACAAACCAAACCAGGGTCAAGAGGAAGGATCTGACGAACAATAGCGGAGATTTGTTGGAAAACTTCACCCAAGACACCCAGGACAGGTCCAAAGGTAGACAAAGGTAACCATTCCATTGCACCCCCTCCAGCAACTGGGTGTGAGGTCAGCATTCATCTTAGACAGATATTTTGTTAAAGCAAAATAAAGCCTAACCTATCCTCTTGCTGACCAGTCTCTCTCATCCATTAATTTATTTTACAAATATTTTAACATAAATTAATGGACTAAGGGAGAGCTTTGGGATATAAGTGACAATCTAGTAGAACATTAACACCAGATTGCAGAACAATTGTAGAAAAGGGTTGCCCAATGTCACTGAATGGAGTAAAAGTTAATGTTTATGTTCTTAAAGCTTAAACCTTTTCAGCTAAATCTGACTCTCTTAAACTCTGGTGATTTTCCTTTTGCACTTCTTCCCAGAGTGTAGGATGTGGTAAGTATGTACAGGTATATATATATATATATTATACTATTTCTTGTTCCAGTCTGGAAAAAACTTAAGAAGTTTCCTTTAGCAAACTAGATGGCAGAAAATGGGGTTTCTGAATTTCAGACCTATAGATATGCGTCTAACAATGAAACAATCTAATCTGACATAAATATATAGGTCCCAGAGCCCAACTAAAGATAGTCACAAAAGCAGTCCGACTGAAATGAGCTATGACTAATATTTTCTTTCAGGTATTTTTTTTTTAAAAAAATAACAACTTTAAACGCAACTATTTTTTTAATGGATCAGAGCAAACTCAGGTTGTGCATTTAAACCTGATTTGGTTATCTTGCTCAAGAGACCTGACCCTGCCCACTGGACTCTTCGCTATAAGAAAACAGAGCTGGAAAATGCACTGTGAAGTGTGGTGTAACAATTGCTTGATGCAACACTATATAACAAATCACCAATATTCAGTAAGCAGTTGACATTATCTACTCTCTGCCGCCCACTACATAAAGTGTAGTTGATGCTCATGAGCCACTAGCACACTTTATCGATGAGGTCCATTGCAGGTTGATCATTACACACAGTTAGCCTCCTATTTTCAGCATGAGACCAAAGGAACTAATACTCTGAGCTCTTAATTTCCACCCTGAAGAAAGATCCTGGATCTGGAGTGAAGTTGCATTTCCATTGCATCGTCCCAGTTGCATCGTAGCATCCGTCTTTCTTTTCCATATACTACGACAACAGTGTCCATTTTGTTTTCTGTTCTTGATCAGAATTTGGAATGTTCTTTTTTATCCTTTTGGTTTTCCATCAAGGCAAGATCATTCACGGCAGCTGCAATGAAGCATCTCTCCAGACTTTTAAAATCTCTGAGTGCCTCCAAATTGCCCTATAGAATTAAAAGTCAACCTTGCAGTGGATCTCCAGATTTGGATTTCTCCAATTATGAAGCTCTCTACAAGAATGTGCCCGAACATTTCAATTTCGCAAGCGATGTGCTGGATAAATGGAGCCAAAAGGAGAAGGTATGAAACTCTGTCTGTCATGATTTCTTCCTAATATTATCAATCAATCAATCAATCAATCAATCTTTATTACGGTCCAGAGACCCAACAAATCATTACAAATCAATACACAATTTTGTTGCATTGTGCCAAATATGAGCAAGCCAGGGCTGAACTGATATTACCCTTGCTGGTACCTTTCCCGGGAAAATCAGAGGCTCACTATGTCAGGTTCCTACTGGAAGACCGGACAAATGCTAGAACGTTAGCAGTGGCAAAGTTTTTATCGGTGGCTGCAAGAACAAATGAGCCCTATATTCTAAACAAAATGCTTGACTAATATTATCAGCCAGCCTTTCTTTGCTGTTTACAGTCAACAGTCATTGCAATAAAAACAATTAATCCAGGTGGAAGTTAGCATCAATTTTCCAATCCGCAAATCATCTAAACCTAAAATTGTAAAATCCCCTGAATCTTTTAAATTAAAATGCCCCTTTGGCAATCAACACTGTTTTTTTTAAAAAATAATAATAATACCGGTAGCTTTCTTACTGCTGGCACATATAACATTACTCTATAGGTAAAAATGAAACCATCTAATAATATTATGTCATCCCATAGACAGAAATGCATTACTACTGCAATGCGCTCTACGTGGGGCTACCTTTGAAGGTGACCCAGAAACTGCAATTAATCCAGAATGCGGTAGCTAGACTGGTGACTGGGAGTGGCCGCCGGGACCACATAACACCGGTCCTAAGAGATCTGCATTGGCTCCCAGTATGTTTCTGAGCACAATTCAAAGTGTTGGTGCTGACCTTTAAAGCCCTAAATGGCCTTGGTCCTGTATACCTGAAGGAGCGTCTCCACCCCCATCGTTCAGCCCGGACACTGAGCATAGCTGTCATCTTTCAGATTTGAAAATATTTTTTAATATTTAATGCAGTATTGTTTTTAACACTTGATTGGGAGCCGTCCAGAGTGGCTGGGGAAACTCAGCCAGATGGGCGGGGTATAAATAATAAATTATTAACCTTAGAATGGACTTGAGCAACTGATCAAATCTCTCCATCATGTTAGTTCCTTAATCAGGGTTACCCTTCTTTGAACTGCAGTATTTATTAGGACACAGTTGATAGTGCTATTAACTTAATTCTAGCATAAAGAATACACCTGGGTGATACATTGATTTAATACGGCATTCATATCACTATCAAGGAAGTTGAAAATAGGGGTGGGAGCAGAAAGTTGATTCAGTTTGAATTTAAAGGTTGTTGTTGTAGTTTAGTCGTTTAGTCGTGTCCGACTCTTCGTGACCCCATGGACCAGAGCACGCCAGGCACTCCTGTCTTCCACCGCCTCCCGCAGTTTGGTCAGGCTCATGTTTGTAGTTTCGAGAACACTATCCAACCATCTCATCCTCTGTCGTCCCCTTCTCCTAGTGCCCTCCATCTTTCCCAACATCAGGGTCTTTTCCAGGGAGTCTTCTCTTCTCATGAGGTGGCCAAAGTATTGGAGCCTCAACTTCACGATCTGTCCTTCCAGTGAGCACTCAGGTCTGATTTCCTTAAGAATGGATGCGTTTGATCTTCTTGCAGTCCATGGGACTCTCAAGAGTCTCCTCCAGCACCATAATTCAAAAGCATTAATTCTTCGGCGATCAGCCTTCTTTATGGTCCAGCTCTCACTTCCATACATCACTAAATTTAAAGGTAGACTTACGTAATTTGCATTTCCTGAAACAAGGTTCAAACCAAATGCAGCCATCCTTCAAAATTTGCAGTTTTCCAAATTTTGCAATGAGGCCCTCCAGCCAAATAATTTGTACAGACATGCATATACTAGTTTAAAGCTATTAGATTATATTTTGGTGAAAATAGCATGCAAATATGCATTATATGAGGGGAAATTGCTTTCGAAAATGTTTATATCAGGATAAATTTGTGCTAAAATACTGATGAGTTTTCATGAGGATTTAAAAATAAAAAAACTGCAAACTGATGGAGAAATATGGGATCTTGCCAAGCCTATCCATGTGGTTCAGAATTAGATCCCTGCTACTGTACTCAACAAGACTTTCTCCAAAATAAGTTTGAATTGGAATGCGACATCAGAATAAAAGTCCATTTCATGTTCATTGTTGTATTTTATCTATAGTTTGGTAAATGTTATGCCGACATATTTTGTATGTTTGATCAGTATTTATCGGTATTTATTTGTGAATGGCTTATATTCTTTTCTGTAAACAGCTTAGAGGCTTCTTGTTGGACCAACAGTAGATAGATTTTTGGGTAAGAGTTTCTACTCTGCATGCAGAAGGTCCCAGGTTCATTCCCCAGCAACTGTAAGGCTTCAGGAAATTGGCTTCCTCCCCCCGTGGCAGTAAAGCAGGACAAAGGAAAAGGAGTCTTCTCACCAGTTAGAAACTTTAATAATCACAGCGAGAGAACAAAGAAAGCAGCTCCTGGAAACGGTGGTGCTCCCAATTAAGGATTACACCCACTTCCATCCCTATTAATCTTCGTCATTCCCACGTCTTGTAATCTGAGCTTGTACCTGCTAGTATTGTATTTTTTAAAAAAATATTTTTATTAAAGTTTCAACAAATTGTTATTATAACAACACAAAACAACACAATAACAGACAAAACATAATATAAAACTTAAAAGAAAAACAAAAACAGAAAAAAGTATATAAATTCAAATCTTATTTTCTTGTAGCTTACTTTCCCGACTTCCTCACACCTCCCTTTTCCGTATTCCAATTTCTAATTTGTTTTCAGCAAATCCTTCCACTATTTTGATTAATTTTAATATTGCTTATTTTCTTTTAAATTAACCATTCCGCTACTGACCACTTATCCTCTAATCCCCCATCATTTTAACACTGGTTAATTTTACCATATTTCTTTACTTATTGCTCATAAAACATCTTTACATATTCCTTTCAACTATGTCACTAATGCCGCACTATCTTTATATCCTGCATCACTTTAACATTCAAATAATTTACAAGATTCTTCCAATCTTCTTCCGTTTGTTCTTCTCCCATATCTCGGATTCTGGCAGTCATTTCTGCCAATTCCATGTAGTCGATCAATTGCATCTGCCATTCTTCCAGGGTGGGCAAATCTTGTGTCTTCCATGTACCTGCTATTATTGTAATGTCTCATTCTCACATTGCAGAATGTTGCGGGTTGTCTTTAATTACTTAATTGATTTATGAGTATGGGAACTATTTAAATGTCTCCTCTCTCTCTGCTCCTCTGCTGAAGAAGATGGATGTGAGAGTCGTCGTGTTGTTTTGCTATTTGCTTTATAAAGAAAAGCTTTGATGTTACTATTCCAACCACAGTTGCTTCTGCTGCATTCTGCTGTAAAAGACTTAGTTTACTATCTGCAAACGGGCATTTAATGCTCACAGTACCTTCTGTGCTTTCTGTTCTGCCACTTTCCGAGCCCTTCTTGACCTTGGGCTGAGCAGAGGAATGCTGTCCAGAGACTGAGAATCTGTTAACCCTCTCTCTTCCAGTGTTTCTTCTCCTAGCTGTTCCCCATCCAGTATTTCCCAGCTTCTGCCTTCTGAACTATGCCCCTCTGCAAACCGCTGTTCCAAATCTATACTGTCCTCCTGCTCCTGCGAAGATTAAGGAGCAGGAGGAGGGGGAAACTCCCACCATTCCTTCTCAGTGCAGCCGTCCTCAGCATGGTCCCTGACAGCACCTCCACATAAAGCTGGGAAAGACTTCCATTGGAAACCCTAGAGGGCTGCTACCAGTCAGTGTAGAAGATACTGAACTATATAGATCTATGGTCTGAATCGGTATCAGACAGCTTCCTGTGTTGTAAAATGAATAACTATCCCCCATATACTTTTTCATCTTTTGTACCTGATAGGATGGAAAGAGACCTTCCAATCCCGCTCTTTGGTGGGTAAGTGGGAAAGGCGAGGAGGTGCGGTGGAGCTTTGAGGAGCTGGCATTCTTATCCAAGAAATCAGCCAACGTCCTCTCCAAAGCTTGCAATCTGCAGAAGGGAGACCGAATCGTCATCCTCCTCCCCAGGGTGCCTGAGTGGTGGCTGATCACTGTGGGCTGCATCAGAGCAGGTCAGTCAGGTCCTCTCTGTGCTAGGAACCGACAGAAAGATCCATTTTTGCTGTGTCTTCCTCTCCTCTCTTTTTAATCACACTTTGTTTTGCTCCTAGGTGTCACCTTCATCCCAGCCACGACCCTATTGACTGCTCAAGACATCTTGTACCGGCTCCAAAAGTCTCGGGCCAAATGTATAGTTACAAATGACGCCTTGGCTCCATTGATCGACTCTGTTGCATCTGATTGCCAGTTCCTGAAAACTCGGATGTTGGTCTCCAAAGGCACCAGCAGAGAAGGATGGCTGAACTTCCATGACCTGCTGAAGTGAGAATCTCTGCTGCCTTGTTAAGCAAGTCAGGGATAAGTCAAAGAGTGAGATACAGAAAAACCTGCAATCTTCATCCTCTAGACAGGAGATAAAGGAGATAAGTAACTATACAGCTTTTAGAAGACATCTGAAGGCAGCCCTGTATAGAAAGGATTTTTTGTAATGTTTGATGTTTTATTGTGTTTTAATATACAGTCGTACCTTGGAAGTCAAACAGAATCCATTCTGGAAGTCTGTTCAAGTTCTAAAATGTATGGAAACCACAGTGTGGCTTCTGATTGGCTGCAGGAACCTCCTGCAGCCAATCGGAAGCCACGGAAGCCCCATCAGACATTTGGCTTCCAAAAATAGTTCACAAACGGAAACAGTCACTTCCAGGTTTGCGGCATTTAGGAACCAAAACGTTCAAGAACTAAGCTGTTTGGAAACCAAGGTATGACTGTATGTTGGAAGCCACCAAGGGTGGCTGGGGCAACCCAGTCAGATGGGTGGGGTATATATAATAAAATTATTATTATTATTATTATTATTATTATTATTATTATTATTATTATTATTATTATACCAGGTAGGTGGCGAGGGTGATTCCTTCCAGATGTTGTGCCCCAGGCACCTTGGTCAATGTTCAGGGGTGATAGATATTGTTGCCCTGCAATAAATGGAGGGTATGAGGGATTTGGCCTGGATAAGAATAAAGAAAATAACCAGTGTTTGCAAACCTTGTCACCCAATCAGTAGGGCTGGCCTGATACATTTTTCTCCTGGAGAAGAACAAGATCATGCAAAGGGATGGGGGAGGAATTTGGTTTGCTTCAGACTGTAGTGTGAAACTACCTAATTCACAATTTCTGAAACAATATGTGAACTCAAAGACAGCCGTTTTCAACTTCTCTGAAAATTGTGGTGAAATTGTCCCACCAAATACTGTGTACAGAAATGCATACAGCGTGTGCATAAATATGCACATATTAGTGAAAATTACAGCCACAAACCATTGTGTGAGGAAACATCACTTGCAAAAATGGGCTAAACAGACAAAGGTGTGTGCAAAAAAAATGTATTTTGAGAGAAAATGTCCACTAAAACCTTGGGAGAATTTTCATGAGGGCTTTAAAAAAAAATTGCAACATGATGCAGAACTTAAGACTAGAAGAATGAGAAACTGATGTAGATCATAATGAAGTCTTATGGATGAGGGCTCTATACTGCAACATTTTGCTGCAGGTCCCACATATTCATTTTCTCATTTGTAGTCTAGTCACACACATCAGAAACCAAATCCACATGCTACTCAATTAGTATAAAAATGCCTCTCATAAACGAATAAAAATAAAATTGGCCAACAACAAGTTCGGGACAAAGGAAAGCATTACATAACTTATTGGATGCTACCAGATGTTGTGAGAGATGTTCCCTCTATTTCTACTGTTCAGAGATGAGTGTTGATCTTTACGTAGCCAAAACAGCACTATCCATGCACAAAGTGGGATGCCTCTGTAACTGAACCATTTGGTAGCAGACACATCCAAATCCTAAAAGAAGCTGAAAGAATTTCACAATTTGAGCTTGCAAGATCATAAACCATTTTGACCACACCTAGTCCACTTTTACATACCCGCTTCTCTACTTTAAAGAGCTGCAGGTGATGATCACCAGCCTGTTAAAACAAGGAGTGAAGACCCAATGATCATCTACTTCACCAGTGGAACCACGGGTTATCCCAAAATGGTGGAACATTCCTGCAGCAGTTTGGGGATTGGACTAGCAAGTACCGGAAGGTATCTCCTATCCCTTTCTAAATCTTCAGGTACGGGAATCACAACAGGGAGTCTTATGTGAAGATTGAAGAGTGACAATTTTATTGTGGCAGAAGTCATCATGTGCAGTGACTGTGGCCTCCCCAAAAAGCTTAAACCACAATAAAGTGTCAATCCTCGGATACCCAAAGGAGGGAAACTGGACACAGCTGGGCTGGCTTGCTGATGTTATTAGGCAAATCTATGGTGTGACCACACTTGGGGTGCTATGTACATTCCTGGCCACCTCACCTCAAAAAGGATATTGTAGAACTGGAACATGTTCAGAACGTTAAAAGGAGCCTGCTAGAAGAGGCCATTGTGTCCAGTCTGATGCCCATAAGAAGCCTCCAAGCAGGATCTGACTGCATTAGTGCTTTCCCTACTTGTACTTCCTAGAAACTGGAATTCTGAGGCGTCCTACCTACAACATGGGACGCGGGTGGCGCTGTGGGTTAAAGCCTCAGCACCTAGGACTTGCCGATCGAAAGGTCGGCGGTTCGAATCCCCGCGGTCCCAGCGCCTCCCGTCGTTCGGTCCCAGCGCCTGCCAACCTAGCAGTTCGAAAGCACCTTCGGGTGCAAGTAGATAAATAGGGACCGCTTACCAGCGGGAAGGTAAACGGCGTTCCGTGTGCTGCGCTGGCTCGCCAGATGCAGCTTGTCACGCTGGCCATGTGACCTGGAAGTGTCTGCGGACAGCACTGGCTCCCGGCCTATAGAGTGAGATGAGCGCACAACCCCAGAGTCTGGCAAGACTGGCCCGTACGCGCAGGGGTACCTTTACCTTTACCTTTTACCTACAACATAAAGATAGAGTCTTTAGACAAGCCTTATCCTCTGTGAAGATGTCTAATCCTTTTTTAAAGCAATTGAGGTTAGCGAACATCTCACCAAACACTGCCAACACAGATAATCACAGTTTCAGGGAGGTTGTTTAAATCTGAGATATTGCCCAACCTTGATCAGCTTAAAGTCATCCCCCCCCCACAAACCCCATATTCCAGCAGTTGCTGTTCTTTAAGTCTTAAAACCAAAAGATCTGACCACATATGACTTTGTGTTACATCTCGTGTGGCCCGCAGACATTGGCTGTTTAATTAAATGTAATTCTAGAGCACCGATCATAGGATCATAGAATTGTAGAGTTGGCAGGCACCCCAATTTCCTGCAATGCAGGAATGTCAGTTAAGCATCCATGGCAGTTGGCCATCCAACCTCTGCTTAAAAACCTCCAGTGAAGGAGAATCCACAACTTCCTGAGGGAGTCTGTTGAACAGCTCCTACCACCACAAAGTTCTTCCTGATGTTTAGTCAGAATCTCATTTCTTGTGACTTGTAGCCTTTGGTTTGGGTCCTACCCTCCAGAGAAGGAGAAAACAAGCTTGCTCCATCTTCCATGTGACAACCCTTTAGATATTTGAAGATGGCTAGCACATCACCTCTCAGTCTCCTCTTTTTCAGGTTAAACATACTCAACTCCAACAATCGTTCCTCATAGGGCTTGGTTTCCAGACCCTTGATCATCTTGGTTGTCCTCCTCTGTACATGTTCCAGCTTGTCAACATCCTTAAATTGTGGCGCCCAGAATTGGACACTGTATTCCAGATGTAGTCTGACCAAGGCAGAATAGAACAGCACTATTCCTTCCCTTGATCTGAACACTATACTTCTGTTGATGCAGCCTAGAATAGCATTAGCTCTTCATCTTTTCTTCTTTTTTCTTTTTCTGCTGCTGCATTACACTGTTGACTCACGTTAAGCTTATGGTCTGCTAAGACCCCTAGACCCTTTTCACATGTACAGCTGACAAACCAATTGTTCCCCATATTATATTACACTTGTTTGCCTCCTTATTAACAGGGACTGGATGGACCTGAAAGCTTCAGATTTGATGTGGGGTTTCTCCGACACAGGCTGGATCAAATTTGCCTTCAGCAATTTCTACCCTACATGGATGCTAGGGGCATGTGTCTTTCAGCATGGCATGCTGCAGTTCGAGCCAACAACCGTTCTCAATGTAAGACTAACACTGCCCTATTTGAAAGGCAGGAAGCATGTAAAATATAAGATGTGTGAGACCTCCCGAATCACATGATGCATTTGGAGTGTGTGTGCTTTTCCCTCCTAGACTCTTTCCAAGTATCCAGTGACGATCTTCTGTGGCACCCCAACTATTTTCCGTATGCTTCTGCAGCACGACGTTAGCAGGTACAACTACCTGGCTGTGGTTTCTGGAACTCCACCCTAGAGTAACTTGATTCCTGTTTGTGTAGCTCACTTCAAAGTCACTCTGCCTGGCTTGAGTCCAGTGATGGCTGGTGCCTGTCGGAACTGGTTGGGCAAAAGATAAGGGAGGCCAACAGTAGGTGGAGCCAAAGAGCCAATAATAGAGAAAAAACTCCCCTATTGGTTCTAAGTAAGAACTCTATGGGAGATGACTGAGGGTAGACTTTGATGCACAATATGCCTCTGCTGGCTGACTCTTTCGTTGTCCTTCCCCTTTTCAATTTTATCTCTATATCTATAAAACTCTCAGAGTGTGGATCCAGCTGAGGCCAAATTGGCGCCACTCATTCTTTGCTTTTCCATGTGTTCTGGATAAAAGTCGGATCTGGTAGAATTAAAACGGTTGTCTCTTTTTAGGAAGACTAAATGCTTCTTCATATCCTTGTTCAGATACCAGTTCAAGAGTCTGAGACGATGCCTGAGTGGTGGGGAACCAACCAACCTTGAAGTGATTGAGCAATGGAAAGCTCATACCGGAATAGTAATCCGTGAAGGCTATGGGCAGACAGAGACTGTATGTTTGCATTCAGACACAAACATATATGCCAATGAGCAACAGAAGCCTATCAAATCCATATGCATGCTTTCCCCCCCAAACTCCCCAACTTTGATATGTCCCTCAGTCCATATTGATCATACATAATTCTTATGCAGCACGTTCATGATTTGTCTGCACAGGTAGAAATCGGGGGGGGGGGGAATTGACACCAGAAGCCCAGGCTCAATGTGATGTCAATAATTTCTGATTGGGTGGGG
Organism: Podarcis muralis; assembly: GCF_964188315.1. NCBI lineage: Eukaryota > Metazoa > Chordata > Lepidosauria > Squamata > Lacertidae > Podarcis > Podarcis muralis. The sequence continues at coordinate 42,219,562 of NC_135668.1, forward strand.
TGAGGGAATGGAATGGAATACCCTGTGAAAGAATGTGGCTGTTGGTTTTTGGAATCCTTTGCAAGAAAACTTCACGATGCAATTTTTTTTGCAGGTCCAGCTTGTATGATCCTTCCCCAAATCGGTAAAGAGGCAGATAGTTAAAGACAACTAAAATTTATCTAATTCATTAAAATCCATAGTTACACACACACACACACACACACACACACACACACACAGAGAGAGAGAGAGAGAGAGAGAGAGAGAGAGAGAGCGCTAGCTGATTGCACATCTACCATTTTTTCCTCAGACCATACTTTGTTCAACCCCGAAGGATATGAAAGTCAAGCCGGGGTTTATTGGACCATCATCTCACCCCTTTGATGTCCAGGTAGGCATGTTTATAACACAGGGGAGCCATAATGGTCATCTTGGTTGTAACAGCCCATGTTGTATGATTTAATATCACGATACCATATTCTAGTAAAACTTAACACTCAGCTAAAATGACAAAATGGAAAAGCTTGCATAACCCACCCTTATTTATCTTTCTTTCTAGATAATAGATGAACATTGCAATCACCTGCCTCCTGGGGAAGAAGGAGACATTGCTGTTAAAATCAAACCCGAAAGGCCCTTGGGTCTCTTCTCTGGTTACTTGGTAAGGAGCATAGGTGCCAACTCCCTGAGGCCCTGGGTGCCTGAGCACCCACAAAATTCCCCATGAAGGGGCTGGGCACCCACAAATTTCAGTGCCAGGGCCATGCACGCTGCATGGCACCCATGGCTGCAGGCATCCACGGTCACAGGGCCAAGCTGGCACTGCTGGTAAGGCGGGACCCTTTCAAATGGTTGGGCATTATTCAAGGAATATATGATCATGAGTGTTTCCTCAGCAGACACTAGGAGGACAAAGATTTCATCAAGACCTACTGGCTTCATTTTTCTGCATTCTTGCTTAATGCACTGAGGGTTTTTTTTAATATTTTGGTCCATTTTTGTTCTTTCATTTAAGGTCCCAGGGCAGGTGGCAAAAATAAAATACACAATTATAAGACCCTTGTGACCAAAAAGCAAACAACTTAAAAACAATTCCCTATATCAAAACCATTCAAGAATGTAAAAGCAATCAATTTCACCTCTAGAACCATTAAAAAAAAAATAGTTCCAGTACAGATGTCAATTGAGGTAAGAAATATATCCATTTAAAGGACTGTTGAAAGAGGAAGGCCTTTCAATGCTTATGGATGCTGCCTTCCTGGAAAGAAGTTTTTGGATGAAAGTGTAATTTATGGATTCTTAAAAGTAAGTAAACGTTTTAAAGGGGTATTCACCAAATTCATGGAGGATGTAATTATTATTATTTGTTGCTTTCCACAGAAAAATGACTCAAATTGACTTGCAAAGCCACAATATGACTGGGAGCAGCAATGGGAGGGTGTACAGGAATAGAAAGGCCTTTGATCTGATCCAGCAGGAGGTCTTCTAGAATAATATTGACAAATGTATGAATGTTGTGGAGATGGGAGAGACTGAGACATCATTAATCCCCAGCTTGAGGCTCCCGCTTTCTTGAGTACATCTTTGACATCTCCGGGAAACCAAATGTGAGAGCCAACTCCTCACCACCAAACACACACACACACACACACACACACTGAATTTGTTGTGGTAGGAGAACATTCTGTCTGTGTTGCTAGATCTGCGACAGGCCCTTCACAAGGGCAGGACACCCCTTGATGTTGCTGTAATCGAGAGATGAATGTTTCCTCTTTGGCTTTAGTGATCTCTGCTGCATTGTTCTTAGGATGACCCTGAGAAAACAGCCTCGACAGAACGTGGAGACTTCTACATCACTGGGGACCGAGGGATCATGGATGAAGATGGCTACATCCGGTTCGTGGCAAGAGCTGATGATGTCATCTTATCTGCTGGGTAAGCCTATTTTATGGGCACTTGGAAGCACTATTTATTTGCAGCAGAGGTGGGGGACATTTTTCAATCTGAGGGCCACATTTCTTCCTGGCGACCTTCTAGAGGCCACATGCCAGAGGTGGGTAGGGCCAGAGGCAAAAGGAGGTGGAGCAACAAATGTACATTTTACCTAAAGCAGGTTAGTTTCTGCACGTCCTTTCAAACACCCTTCCAGGAAAGCAAGAGGCATTATTGGTGTTCAAAATCACGTCCTAGCATGGCAAAAGCACTCAAGGAGGATGCAAACCAGGGCTGGCAAGGAGTGTGGCCTGAGGAGAGTCCTGAGGGCCAAATGGAGAGGCCTGCAGGGCTGTGTCTGGCTCCTGGGCCTGAGGCTCCCCACTCCCAATTTATATCATGCATACAGGTCACCCCATGCATACCAGTCCCTGGGCGACTCTCAAACATGAAGCAGTAAAATACCATGTTAAAAAATTGTTGGCAGAGATCAATGTTTTAAAAGGTTATAAATATAAAACTGTCAGGGACTGGGCTGAGGAGGAATGGTAGAGTACGCCTCCCTAGCCTGACCCTTCCAGAGAATTACAACAGGGGTTTGAGGGAGGTCACAGCTCAGAGGAAGATGAGGGGAGAAGTTGGAGAACAATGGGAGAGGAGGAGCAGGCAGAGCAGGAGCAGCTGGCTGACATGTTATCACTAGAAAGCATTCCAGACCCACCATCTCCCAGAACCCGGCGATCCTTAAAAGTAGGAGAGCAAAGAACTCGAAGACAGGGCACCCTTTCCTACTAGAGGAGTTGTTCCATCATCTTCATTGTTTTTGTTGTCCTTCTCCAATTCTGCAGTATCTTTTTTGGGGGTGAAGCATCTAGAAAAGAATTTAACTTGTGACTCTCAGTATGCAAAGCATGTCTCCTCATGTTGAGCTATGGCCCCTCCTTGTTAGGTATCGCATCGGGCCCTATGAAGTGGAACATGCCTTAATGGAACACCCAGCAGTGGCAGAATCGGCCGTTGTCAGCAGTCCAGATCCCATCAGGGGAGAGGTAACATGAAATTGACCACCATCCACAGTCAGAACCTAGATAGCAGACTGAGCAGGCAGACATGTCACTTGGTGACAATTTCCCATTCCCCACCCTCCTTATGATGAGATGCACTGTATTTCTACTCAAACAATGCCTCTTATTCCCAAATTTGCATGAATACATATCCATTCACATATATCCATTCACTGCACACAGGTGGTGTAGTGACAATAAAGGTTTATTATTATTATTATTATTATTATTATTATTATTATTCAAAATCTTATAGGTTGTGCAAGTGTTGATTGTGGCCTTTCTTTTATTTTTTTGGGGTGGTAGGTTGTAAAAGCCTTTATCATCCTGTCGTCTGCCTACGAGTCACAAGAGAAAGACCAATTAATTTGTGAGCTGCAGGACCACGTCAAGAAGACAACAGCTCCCTACAAGTACCCCAGAAAGGTAAGAAGAGGGTTCGCGGTTCCTGGGCATCAGTCTTGAGGCTGGATTTAACAACAGGCAACCCCAGCCAGCAGCCTTGGGAGGCGGTATAGCCTGCCAATTCCAACATTTGAACTGCCCAGTCATGATGAGGTGGGGAGGAGCAGCCTGAGCAACGGACCAGAGTCAGGAAGTCTTCCCTCCAGTCTCCTGTCTAGGAATAAAAGCCTTGGACACTCAGTACAGTCATCCAAAGAGCAACAGTCCCTCCATTCCCTCATGCTGCTGTTGTTTAACATGTCATCAAGCACAACTCTGTATACAGAATGACAGTGTATTGCACGTTAAATATCTCAGTGCATCACATACCATAACTCCAAATAATGCAAGCTCAAAGAATATATATAAATATACAGTCTCAAATCAGTCTTGAAGAGACAATCTTACAAATTACTATTCAATGCCACCAGGTTCAAGAGTTCAACTGCAATGTACTGAAGGCCAGAGTGCAGGTTCTCTGCGTTAAATCTTGTAGATAAGAAACTGTGTACGAGGAGGACTCTGACAACGAGACGTCCGGGTAAAATCTCTGTCTCGTCTTCCTCCTTCAGGTCGGTCCAAGCACACTGATGAACAGGCAACTTAATGCTCACAATTAGGTCATGTCCTGCCTTGCGTGGGCACTCAGCTTCTGGTAAAATGCTGTTTAGCATGTGTCTTAACCTTGCTTTTGCTTCCAGGTGCACCCTGTGTATTGACCTTGCTATGGTTTGAAATAATAGTAATAGTAATCTTCTGGGAGCAAATTCCACAGCTTATGTATGTACTGTATGAAGAAGTACCTCTTATTATCTGTCCTGAATCTTCAAACATTCAGCTTCAATGGATCACCCTGAGTCTAAGTCATTTAAACACTTCTATCATCATTTCCCCTGGGAAAGGAATGACTACAATGACCAATAAAATGTGCTCATCTCTCTCTCTCTCTCTCTCTCTCTCTCTCTCTCTCTCTCCTTGATCTTTCAAAACAGATAGAGTTTGTTCAAGACCTGCCCAAGACAATTTCTGGAAAAATCCAAAGGAAACAGCTGAGGAAGAAGGAGTGGGAGAAAGCCTAACAGGACTCTGAAACCAGCATGAAAGGACTGGTTTTTATTTGTCTCAATAGTCTCAGAGGTAGATAGATAGATATAGACAGATAGATAGATAGGCAGATGATAGATAGATAGATAGATAGATAGATAGATAGATAGATAGATAGATGATAGATAGAAGATGTAAACTGTTTGCCATCAGGGACAAATTAGACATCACCAATCACCTATCAGCATATGGTAACATTAAAGGGTTTCTGACTATGCATGAAGCCTGACATCAGCGCTTTCCAAATCACTTCAAGGTTGGATTACTGTAATGCACTCTGTGTGGGGCTTCCCTGGCACCTGACCCAGAAACTGCAGCAAGCCCAGAATTCTGCAGCATGGCTGCTGACAGGAGTAAAACTCCATCTACATATGACACCTCTGCTCAGAAATCTGCTCTGGCTGCCCATTGGTTACTGTGACAAGTTCAAAGGTGTATATTAAGCCCCTAACAGTTTGGAACCAGTTTGTTTGTGAGATGACCTTACCCCATAGATGACCACACAAATTCCCCCTACACCTAATCTTTCCTATCACCTCCTCTAAGTAGAGATTCCATTTGTTTGCACCTCCTTCATGCACAACATGTGAGCTTTAAAATTTCAGCTGTCCCCTGTGCAATGCCAAAATTTGGCACTCCCCATGCCTTCCATTGTGCATCAATGTTTCAGCACCCTCTCGACTCGGCACCCAATGCGGGCGAACCAGTCATGCTCCCCTAAATCCGCCTCTTCGTGTGCCCAGCTTCTGCGCTGTGATTCCTTACTGAATATACTTTAATAATGGGCAGTGGAACCCAATCATCTATTTCTTAATCTGTTCAAGGTTACAATTGCAAAAACAAAATAAAAAAGAGCTCTGTTCATTGCCAAGCTGTGCTTAACGTTGTTTTTAACCATACATCACCTGAAGCAAAAGGACGTGTGCAACCTTAGTGTCCTCATTTGGTTGTTTATATCATAAGCATTCGGTGAAACACAGGGCAAAGGAGTTGTACCCTCTCTAAATAACTTTACTACCCATGCCTTCAAGAAGACCTTGGTTCTCTTTCATTGCCACAAAGCCGAGCTCATGAACACATCTGCTCAGATGCAGCCTGGGAGAACAGCAAACCGGTCTGATGGCCAAGCTGCCAATTATCTTTCAGCAAAGACCTCAATGGAGTGATTACCGGGCAAACAAACAGCAGTTCCCAGAAGGAATGGTGCCAAGTGCCTCCCCGCAGGTGGATCTATAATACCCCAGCACTTTGGGGGATAATGCTGTGTTTCTACAACAACTAAGCTTTTAATTGATGCTGGCGAGGGAGACGGGGTCAGCTTTCTTCCATCACATAAGGGCAACTCACATTAATAGCGAGTAAGAAGGACACTCCTGTTGGGTGCAGAGGGCATCTCCATGCCCCTTCACGCTTCATGCTTGCTAAACAAAATGAGAGCAGTGAGCAGAAGACTAGATAGGAGCTGGCTCCCAAGGAAAGCATTTGTCATTGGTAATGAGTTCTCCAGGGGACGAGGCTCTGCTTGTTTGGCACAGATACCACCTTAGCAACACAAACAACAGAAACATATTGCCCTGCTTATGGACTTCCCCATAGAGACCTGGTTATCCACCATAGGAAGCAAGATGCTGGACTAGATAGAGCCTGGATGTGGGGACCATTGGTCCTCCAGATGCTGTTGAGCTATCATCTTCATCATCCTCTGATGGGAGTTGTAGCTCAGCCACATCTTGGAGGGCCAAACGTTTCCCACTCCCAAGTTAGACTTTTAGCCTGATCCAGTAGGTGTCCTAGGTATGTATTTAGTAAGGACAGTCCCTATTATGTAGTAAATGGCTCACTGCCCATATTCATCTCATGGTGGTGATCAGCTCAGGCTTCAAGAAGAGCATTAAGGACCTAAGAAGAGCCTGCAGGATCAGGCCAATGGCCCATCTAGTCCAGCATCCTGTTCTAGCAGTGGACAACCAGATGCCAGTGGGAAACAAGCAAGCAGGATTTGAACACAAGAGCACTCACCCCTTCTTGTGCAAGCTGCACCTCCAGTTTCCAGTTCCTGGCTTTGGGCAGTATTCTGTCCCAGCCAACAGTCCAAGATCAAGTGAGGCATGTGTAATGGGGGGTGGGCTTGTGGCAAGTCCTCAAACACCAGATCACATACCAATAGCACCAGTTCCAAATTCAGAAATGTAGGGTTACAGATAGGTAGCCGTGTTGGTCTGCCATAGTCAAAACAAAAAAAATTCCTTCCAGTAGCACCTTAAAGACCAACTAAGTTAGTTCTTGGTATGAGCTTTCGTGTGCATGCACACTTCTTGAAGAAGTATCTGAAGAATACTTCAGATACCTGAAGAAGTATCTGAAGAAGTGTGCATGCACACGAAAGCTCATACCAAGAACTAACTTAGTTGGTCTTTAAGGTGCTACTGGAAGGAATTTTTTTGTTTAGAAATGTAGGGGTTATTGTGCTAATTTTACTGGTTATAATGCTAGCACTTCTTCCCCAGTTTCTAATATTCCTTTTACACTGCAGCACCATGTTGTGTTATGGAACTGAGACTTTTTAAAAAATAAATAAAAAGTCAACATTCCACCACATTGTGCTAAAGTTTAAAAGGGCAAGGAAAGACCTTATTTTGTCAATGCAAAACTCAAGCAATTCTCCCAGTTGCAAATGGATTCCCACCCCCTCAAAACAATCAACACCAGAAACAAGTGCTAAATCTCCACTAGATTTCCAGAAGTGGCTTTCACATTATGGGGACGACCACCCAAAGTGCAAAAATGTACAAGCAAACAGCACAAAGATGGACTCAGGTGTCATCTGAATGCAGTCAGACTCAGCTCAGGTTCCAGAAAGGCAAAATCAAACACAGCAGAGGGCAAGTCTGGACAAACAAGGTGAACATAACACCTAGTCTACATGATGGGCTTGAATACTACTCCTACACACCCTCCAAGTGTCCCCATTTTCCAAGAACTGTACCAGAATTACAGAAGCCATCCCAGTTTCTGATTTGATCCCAGAATGTCCCGGTTTTCCTTTTTCTTTCCCTCCATGTCTCGGAGAACAATTAAAAATGGTGTACGTCTGTGGTTGCAAAAACGGGAGTCCTCTTTATATGGAGAATAAATCCCTGAACCAAATGAAGGAAATGTTGATGCTGGCATATAATCTTGAAGGAAAGACTCACCAATCCGCTTTCAATTCTTTAATTCCAATGCTTCTGCAGCCAGCAGTTTCTTTGGAAATGCAGTGTGTATCTATTTCTTTACAGCCATACCTTGATTCTTGAACGGAATCAGTTCTGGAAGTCCATTCAACTTCTGAAAACATTCGAAAACCAAGGCGCGGCTTCCAATTGGCTGCAGGAGCTTCCTGCACTCAAGCGGAAGCCGTGTCAGACGTTCGGCTTCCGAAAAACATTCGCAGACTGGAACACTCATTTCTGGGTTTGCGGCATTCAGGAGCCAAAACATTCGAGTCACGAGGCGTTCAACAATCAAGTTATGACTGCATTGAAAATGGAGCCTTACACTGTCTACTCAGAAGTAAGTTATGCTGTGTTCAAGGGATGCATTATTATTTCTGAGGCTTTCAAAAGGTACACCTAGTAAATGCCATTTTATTCCTCAAAACAGAAGCATTCTTTTTCTTTATACCCCTATGCTGTCCTCTCCTGAGATTTCCCATCATCCTCCCTCAGTCTTGCCAAGGGAGTCAAAATTCATTGAAAACATGGTACTTGGAGGCAGAATTATGCAGATTGGTTTAATGTGCCTAATGTATTCATAACAAAGAATGGTGGTTGCCCTAACCGATGGCTTTAATTGAATCACAACTCCATCCCTTAATAGATGTTTTAATATTTTAAATAGCTATGCCCAAGGGCCTTTGTGCAGCTCAACAAACTTATGCTAAGCCATCATTAACTTTAGGCATTTTGCCCAAATTGCTATGATGAGTGGAAACAGTACAGCGCTACGGCACAACTGGAGCAAGAAAATGAAGAACCACACAGGAGAAAACAAAAGGAGATTGGGGTCAATGGTGGCTCAGTATCAAAATATGCTTGTTCTGTTCTTCATTCTAAGTGAGCAGGTATTGTACCAGGGCTGGTGTCAGCAAATGGTATCCTTGGGCAGTTGCCAGGGTGCCAACAACCTGGTTCACAGCTCTGAGAAATGCTAGGTAGCTGGGTCTAGCTGCCATTTTAACTTCCCACACTGTCCAGAACCAAACATCATTCTGGGGCCTTGTAGGAGATTAAAATGGTGCCTCCTGCCCATCTTGAACTGCTTGAAGTAGTACAGCTCCCTGACACGACTGCCAGTTGAGTGTGTCAGGGTCTACAAGCAGAGGGGGAGGCCACCAGAGAGTGTCAGACTAAAATATGGAAGACCAGGCTTCAAATCCCCATGAACCTCAACTGGGTGACCTTGGACCAGTCACTGCCCCTTAGTCCTAACCTACCTTACAGAGTTGTTGCATGGATAATATGGAGAGGGTTAGAAAGAGCCATGTACACTACCTTGAGCTCTTTGAAGATATATGCTTTACTGAACGAATGAATGAACGAACGAACGAACGAACGAACGAACAACCAAAAGAACGAATATTGGCATTGGCAGTCTGAATGGGAGTGTTTTCCTCCAATCCAAATATTTTTGTTTATTTACTTGGAGGTGGGGAATTATAAACCACCCTTTATTCAAAACAGGATTCCAGGGCGGCATGCAAACAAATTTTAAAATGACAGAAACATTGCAACACAAACTGATACAAATAAATTTAAGAAGACTAAAACTGTTCAACAATCAAAAATGACTGCTAGTAGTATCAACCCCGGGCAATCTGGATAAGGTCTGGAGTGGGAAATACAGGGTTAAGGGCCCCACATCACCCTCGACCAGCTGCTACGTCCGCCATGGATGCCAGTTACTTACTTTAAAAAAAACAACAACAATAACTAGGAATTGTTAATTGTATGAATGCCATCCTGTATAGTTCTACCTGCACCACAAAACTTCCTGAACTCCTATATTAGCTGTCTCCGCCCCCCAAATCTCTGCTGGCACCATAGGGTGAAATTATAGCTTCACCTGCAGCGGATTAGTTATTGATCTGCAGTGAGAGGCCAAGGAAAGGCATGGCTAGTATACGTTTTCTTTTCTGCTCTTCGTGGCTTAAAAAAGAAAAAAGGATCATTGGTGAAACAAACAACTTCATTCTCACAGGGGAATAATCCTTTCCTGCGAAAGGCCCTTATAGTACGAACAAGACTCATACGCTTTGGAGAAGCCGGATTGAGGAGCAGGAGTTGGCCAGAGGCTCTTTCCATCTCTGGTGGTGCAGGATGACATCTTGTCTAAGCCAACTGCCTCCAGGTAACAATGGCTTGCTTGCTTTTGAGTGATCGGTTCTTCCATGCACACCCTGAATTTTTTTGCAGTTTCTTATCTATCCTTGCAACAGTCCTGTAAGGTAGGACTAGTAAGTCCTGTAAGGTAGTGCCTAGAAATAGCACGAACTTTCTCATCGCTACTCCTACTGCCAAACTAGATGTGATGTCACACTTTTTTAAAAAAAGGTAATAGCTGGCAGGGGGCAGTTGTTTTAGACTGCTTTTAGTATTGTGTTGTAAGGTTGTGTTTTGCTGTTGTAAACTGCCCTTCAGGGTGAAGGGCAGGTAATTAATAATAGTAATCATAAATAATCATAATGTAACTCTTTGCCCCATCCGTAATACTGATTACAAACGTTGGAGATATTGGGTTCAGTTCACATTCAGAAGGTGCATCTAACTAATTCACCATTCTCAAAACAATATGTGAATTGAAACACAGCCATCCGTTGAAATTTGCACTTCTCCAAATTTTGCAATGCATTTCTCAAACCAAATAACGAGAACAAAAATGAATATGCTAGCAGAAGGCACACAGAGCTTGCATATATTAGTGAAAATAGCATACAAAACTACATTGTGTTACCCGGGGCTTAAAAAACAAACAAACCATGAATTGCTGCAGAAATACTGAGAAATGAATTTAAGATTGGGAAAATGAGAACCTGAGAGGGGCAAAATTGACAGATCCTTCCATCTGCTAGTCAGGGATGTTGTGCTTGCATGCCTTGTGTGTCTATTTTGTATTCTTTTTAAATGTGTATACTGTTTTTTGTGCATTTAACTGTTTTTTTTTTCATTTTTATTGTTCATTCCAATTGGGTAGAAGGCAATTAATAAATTGTTAATCATCCTCATCATCCTGCATTGCATATCCTATATAATACAAATGCAAATAAACATCCAAGACAGAGATGTAATAAATTAAAAAAAATACTTTTGGCTGGAAAAGCTGGCTAGAACAAAAATGTCCTTAGTTATTTCAAGAAATTATAAGTAGTGGCTACAGGAGCTGGACTAGATGACATCTAAGTCAACAATTCTATGGTTCTTTAACAAATAATGATTCATTTTCTCTTTTCTTGAAGGACCAAACCACCCATGATCTCAGGCCCACTCACATTGCAACATGCAAATCTTACTCAAGCTCAAAACACTCAGGCCTGTCTGGAGCTGCCAATCACTTTGCAGGGCAGTCCAGAATGACAACAAGAGGTTTGCTTCACTTGACCTTTCACAATACGAAGCTATTAACCGGGGTGGCAAGGAGGTCCCAGAGTACTTTAATTTTGCAAGTGATGTGCTGGATCAATGGTCCAAAGCGGAAAAGGTAACCTTTCTTCCCACTCAGGGTAGCGATTTCCTGCTTTACTGGGGTAATATGCCAAGACAGTGCTTGAATTTGGGAGGAAGGGGGATCCAATAAAGAGAGATGTCTCATTCCTGGCCTCCACCAGTTTTTAGCCAAATTGCATCCCCTGTAACCTTCAGAAAAGAGTAGTTAAGTGTCTCAAAAGATAAGGCGACCGGGAGCCCTCAACCCACTTAGCCGCTTAGCTAGGCAAAAACAGTCTTCTTTCACCAGGTCTTTGGCCTTGGTCTCTTGGAGTGAATGGGATGTTTTAATCTAAAACTAAGGCCCGGGGGCCGGATGTGGCCCAATCGCCTTCTAAATCTGGCCCGCGGACGGTCCGGGAATCAGCGTATTTTTACATGAATAGAATGTATCCTTTTATTTAAAATGCATCTCTGGGTTATTTGTGGAGCATAGGAATTCATTCATTTATTTCCCCCCCCCCCAAATATAGTCCAGCCCCCCACAAGGTCTGAGGGACAGTGGACCGGCCCCCTGTTGAAAAAGTCTGCTGACCCCTGTTCTAGCTTGTAAAAAACAGCTTTTTGATTTTTATTTGTTTTATTTTTCTCCAGTTTTAACCTATCTGTTTGCTTGCTTGTTTTTACTGTAAGTCACTTAGTTACTTTGGTTAAAAAAAGAGTGACCAATAACAACTTATTGTTATTGTTTTTATTGTTGTTGTTATTATTACCGCTGCTGCTACTACTATTGCTCTGTTCTGAAGGTTGCTTACACAAAGCTTACATGGTGATTAAATTGTGCCCAGACTGTACTGAGCATTCGTTCCAATTTGTTTGCACAGCCTGCATTTACGTATTGATAAAAGGGCTGGAGACTTACTTAATTTTTTTGCAAAGGGGGGTAGGGGGCTGCTGTTGTATGATACAACCTTATCCATAAAGTCTCTACCACAAACTGGAGAACAACGTGAAACTGATGCTGTTTTGCAGGATGGAAGCAGGGCATCCAATCCAGCCCTCTGGTGGATAGACGGCAAAGGGAAGGAAGTGAGATGGAGCTTTGAGGAGCTGGGAGTCCTGTCACGGAAAGCGGCCAATGTGCTCTCTGGCCCCTGCGGTCTGCAAAGAGGAGACCGAGTGGTTCTCATTCTGCCGCGAGTCCCAGAATGGTGGCTGCTGAATGTGGCATGCATTCGGTCAGGTAAGCACATCTTGGGTGCTCTGGAAACTCGAGAAACTGCTGTGGGTGCCAGTCACAAAATGGCTGCTGTGGGGTTGTGTGTAGTATGGCATAAATTGGCTGCTGCATCTAAAAAGGAGACAAAGACACAAAATGGACCATGGACCAGAGGTTCTCCACCACTGCTAAGCAGGTCTGGGCCTGCGTTCCGTCTTAGAAGAAAAGTGGGTGTATAGTCCCGTCCCGTCCCCCCACTTTTCTTCTATATGCCCAGGGATGGAAAGAAGAAAAAGTCCCATCGAAAGAAGAATGGATAATGAAGATGATGGACTATGTGGAGATGGCAAGGCTGACCAGGAAGATCGGGCACCAAGAAGATAATAAATTTAATAGATAATGTCATAACTTTATAGAATATAATATTAAAGAACATTGAAAAAGTTTAAAAACATTTGCAGGATTTACATAACACTTGTTTTTTAAAATAACAAAGGATAAAAATGAAGTATGACAATTTGGATAAATGTAATTACATGCAGTTTTAATAAGGTGAATTTTGGAAGCCAAGAGAGAGGTGGAGGGAAGTCTGGAGGTTCAGGGAACCCCATAAAGGTACTGATATGACCATGGTTGTGTGTGTGTGTGTGTGTGTGAGAGAGAGAGAGAGAGAGAGAGAGAGAGAGAGAGAGAGAGAGAGAGAAACTTTTTCCTTGTTGAAACTTTGAAAATATTTTTTTTTCTAAAAAAGGAAGAAAAGTGGGACAATAAGGTAAAAACACAAGTGAATCCCATAAAACCTAAACACCATTTTGAATGTGTTGGTCTTCTAGGGATTGTGTTCATGCCAGGGACACCTCAGCTGACGGCCAAAGATATCCAGTACAGACTCCAGGTTTCGAAGGCCAAATGCATAATTACCCATGACATCTTGACCCCTGCAGTGGATTCCATTTCGTCTTCTTGCCCCTTTCTGAAAACAAAGTTGCTGCTCTCCGAAGGCAGGAGGGGGGGCTGGCTGAACTTCAAGGAGCTGCTTGAGTGAGTAACAGTGGCTTTATTTATACGGCAGGAGAAATGTCCAGGTAGGGTCCAGAACTGGCAATGCTTGGCTCAGCCCACATCTCAACATGCACGTTCCTCAGGTTACTGAATGTGGCCCCTTTGTGATACCACTTTAAACAGTCATGGCTTCCCCCAAAGAATCCTGGGAAATGTAGTTAAGGCTGCTGAGTTGTTAAGAGACCTCTCTTCCCCTCAGAATGCTACTATTCCCAGACTGGTTTAGCAGTCAATTCCTCTTTCCAGGGGATGCTGGGAACTGTAGTTCTCTGAGGGGAATAGTGGTCTTCTAACAATTCTCAGCACCCTTAACACCTTACAGATTTTTTGGGGGAAGGAACGGCTGTTTATAATATTATAGAATCAGAGAATTATAGTGTTGGAACGGACCATGAGGGTCATCTAGTCCAACCCCCTGCAATGCAGGAATCTTTTGCCCAATGAAAGGCTCAGACCCACGACCCTGAGATCAGAGGCAGATTTAGGAGAGTGCACCCAGTTTGGCCGCCTTGGGCACTGAGCCGAGAGGACACCGCAAAAATGACTTAGAACGGAAGGCGAGAGGTGGGGGCGGGCACTGAATTTTGGCATCACAGAGGGCACTGTTGAAATTTGAAATGTCAAAGTTTGCCACTGCTGAGATTAAGAGCCTCATGCTCTACTGACTGAGCATAATAGTACTTGAAGTGTATGACTGGTGACCAAAACTGCGGTTGGAAAGCCACCTGCCCTATAAGTTTACCACAACTCCTCAGAGCTCCTGATGTAGCATCGCTCTTGGGCATTATAGGAAGTTAAAATGGCAGGCAGTTTCCCTGATCCGACCACTACTTCCAAGAATATTGGTGGTGGCGGGTGGTAAAGTCCAGGCGACCATCAAACCAGCAACAAGCTCTAGCAAAGGCCCATCTCATCCAACATCTTGTTCTCACAGTGGCTAACCAGGTGCCTCATGGGAAGTCCACAGACAAAACCTGATTTCAGTTGCCCTCTCTTCACTTGCGATTCCCAAGCAGAGGTATTCAGAAGCATACAGTTGCTCATGAGTGTCTGAGAATGAGCATTGGCACAGGAGGTTCATGTGACAATTGCATGAGCGACACAAAGCCACATTAATAGGCTCCCACAGTTGGCACTTATGAGGTTGGCCCCTGCTATAGCATCTGTTTGCACCAGGCATAGGCAAACTCGGCCCTCCAGATGTTTTAGGACTACAACTCCCATCATCCCTAGCTAACAGGACCAGTGGTCAGGGATGATGGGAATTGTAGTCTCAAAACATCTGGAAGGCTGAGTTTGCCTATGCCTGGTTTGCACCCTCTGTTGTACATTTAAATACAGAAGACTTGAACGTTCACTTCCTTAACCTATCACCCTTTCTTGAAGAGTGGCCCCTTCTGATCACAGCTGCGTGAAAACCAAGAGCGATGAACCAATGACGATCTACTTCACAAGTGGAACTACTGGGTCTCCAAAAATGGCAGAGCATTCCCAAAGCAGTTTAGCTCTTGGACTGGCATTATCCGGAAGGTATGTTGTTGTTTAGTCGTTTAGTCGTGTCCAACTCTTCGTGACCCCATGGACCAGAGCACGCTTGTGTTTTTATAAATCTCCAGGAAGCATTAATGCATTAAACTCTCTCTCAATCTCTCTCTCTCTCTCTCTCTCTCTCTCTCTCTCTCTCTCTCTCTCTCTCTCTCTGGAGCAGGGATAGACAAATCATTTTTCAGTTTTCTCACTTTCTCATTTTTCCAGTCTTAAATCCAGTCTCCATACTTCTGCAGCAATCTGAATTTTTTTTAAAAAAAAAAATAGCATTGTGACAATTTCAGTGCCAATTTCTCCTAATAAACACAATTTTGTATGCTAGTTTGACAAATATACACATTTTGACAAGTACATTTTGAATACTGTTTACGTGAATATGTGCATTTATATGTGCACACTTTACCCAAATGTAATGCATTTTTTTTGTACACACTGCTGGGTTGGAGAGCTGCCTTGCAAAATTCGGAAAAGTGAGGCTTTTACAGGATAGTGGTGTTTTGGTTTGCCTTTTGTTTCCCAGAGTGTGCATTTGGTAAATTCAACTTTTAAATGCAAAGTGAATCAATTTTCTTCCCCATCCCCAAGTTCAAGGGTGAAGAAATTGAACCTGGTGGGCAAAGAAAGTGAGGTTTGCAGGCTGCCACCCATCAACTGATCGTTTCCGTATCCCATATCCTCTCTGAGAGTCTCTGGGCAGAGTGAAAGACACAGTTTTTCTTGTGTGTATTAATGCAGACTCCCATCTCTCAACTTCTGTCTCTTGCAGGTCTTGGCTGGATATAAGGCCTTCAGACATCATCTGGAACATGTCCGATACAGGCTGGGTGAAAGCAGGCCTGGGGAGTGTTTTTGCCCCATGGCTTCGAGGCGTCACCGTCTTTGTACACAGCATGCCCCAGTTTGAGCCGAGAGAATTCCTAAATGTAAGAATATAAGTCCTATCTTGGGGGATGTAAGTTATATCTCACGCTCTCTGCCAACTGGGTAAAAAAACACACCCCAGTCTATGGAGCCTTGACCAAGTGAAGTGATCTGCAGGTCGCAGCCAGAGGGCCAGTGTGGCCCTTCAGACCTCTCTGTCTGGCCCTTCGAACTCTCCCCTGGCCTACCACTTCCTGACCCTGCTTCACAGTGTTTTTCCTGGTTGGGAATGGATCCTTGAACATTGATAATGCATCTTGTTTGGCTGGATGGAGGACAGACAGTGGAATATGCCAGCATGTGGATACCAGCCTACAGTGCAGTGGTTAAGGGAAAAAATACATTTGTTGCTTTGATCATTTTTGCCCCCAGCCTCACCCAACACTGGCCTATGGCCCTCAGGAGGTTTACTAGAAGCAAATGTGGCCCTCAGGCTGAAAAGCAGTCACTATCCCTCTCTTAGGTTCTGAAGCTCTGGGCTTTCACCCAGCCTTGCTCCAGCACAACTGAGAAATTGCCCCACTACCTACTATGTTACCATTTGAGATGCACTTATTTATTTGAGAATTTATAAACTGCACTTTCTATTTTAAAAAAATTATCAAGGCAGCATATACACCACATGATATCTATTAATATCTATAAAACAGTATGCTATAGAGGAGTGTTTCCCAAACATAGATCTCCAGCAATTTTTGGACTACAACTCCCGTCATCCATTGGTAGTAGGACCAGTGGTAAGGAATTATGGGAACTGTAGTGCAGAAACAGCTGGATACCCAAGTTGGGGAAACCCTGGTGTAGTGGATAGAGTTTCAGACTAGGACCTGGGAGATGTAGGTTCAAATCCCCATGCATTCATGAACCTCACTGGTTCATGGTCCAGTCACTAACTCCTACCCTAACCCATGTTGCAGAATTGTTGCGAGGATAAAATGGGTTTGTGGAGCAGAGAGATAATGAACTCTTCCTAGGGCTCTTGGGATAAAGGGAAGGCTCAAAATAAGCTCTTGTTACCCACAAAGCGAAATATATTTTTCATTGTGAATTTGTGCTTTTCTTCCCACTCTTCCCTTCCTACTTTTTCTAGACTCTCTCCCAGTATCCAATAACGACAGTGTGCAGCGCCCCGACAGCCTATCGCATGTTGGTGCAGCATGATCTCACCAGGTACCCTGCGTTATTGTTTTGCATCGGGAACGTAGGCGTTCTTTTGTGATTGCCATCCAGCCTTGGAATGGAAACCCCCCCACCTGTATCTGCCCACCACAATGATCCTCCCAGCGTGCGCATCAAAGTGCTGCAATCCTGCATCTAGCGCACTGTGCACCAATGTGCTGGTGGGGGAAAACACGGCATCACCCGTGGCGTAGCGTGGGTTGCCAGTGCCCAGAGCTGCATGGAGGGGGCGGGTGGGAGAGAAACGGGCGGAGTATGCATGTGCATTCAATCGCCTGATGGCGTCCGGCAGCCAGAGAGATAAGAAAAGACGAGCTTTTCCATTGTCTAGAGGGGACACTTCCTGGTTCATGTGGAGAATCCATTTTCAATGGAGCCCAGTGACATTTTAAAAAATAATAATAATTAAGGAACGCACTCAAACCTCTTCCTCTTGTTTCTGTTAAGCTACAAGTTCAAGAGCCTGAGGCACTGTTTGACAGGAGGGGAGCCGCTCAACCCAGAGGTGATGGTGCAATGGAAAAGGCAGACGGGTCTGGATATCTACGAAGGCTATGGACAGACTGAAGTGGTAGGCCCAATTTAGTGGGTCAGCATAGCAAGCGAAAGAAACCAGGGCACAATGTAACATCCTTTGTTGTTGGAGCAAAACTGGAGATGCTCAATCCAGTGCAACCCTAACCGAGTGAATGTGCTTAACCGAGGTCATAATAACCATCATCCTTCATAAAGTGTTCAGTTAATTTGTTGCATCTCTATCCCATCTTCCTTCCTAGGAACTCAAGGTAGTGGACAGGACCATATTTCCCATAGTTCCCTGGGAAGAGGGGTCTCCTAACTACTCTCATCATCCTTAATGAACAATTGCTGCCAGGATTCTACGAAGGAAGCCATGACTGTTTAAAGTGGTATAATACTGCTTTCAATGCACAGTGCAAATGGAGCCTAGTTTTTGCATAGAGTACGCCCATTGAAATAAATGGACCTCAATTAGCCATGCCCAGTAATTTCAACTGGTTTACCCTGAGGGGAACTTCGTTAGAGACAGCCCATTTAAAAGCAATCATTAAAACAATAATTTCAGAGTTGCCAAGACAGTATCAAATTGACAGCCACCAAATTCCTGGGTGAACAGGAATGTTAATAATGAGGGCATTCCACAAATGGGGAGCCACCGCTGAGAAGGTTCTGTTACAGGTCTGTACAAACTGAGCTATCTGCTCGAAATTTTAAAGTGGAATAAAAATGCAACTTGCAAAGATGATCAAGGGTTTGAAAACTTTTGTTTGCTGCAGGGCATTATATCGCAAAATGAGAAAGGGAAGAAAATTAAACCTGGGTCCATGGGTACACCAGCTCCACCATATGATGTTCAGGTAAGAGTGCAGCTAATTTGTCAGGTGGGTCTAGTGAAAATATGGAAATAAGAAGAAGAGTTTCAAGAAAGCAGTAATGATATCTGTGTGTTTAGAGGTGTTTCCTCCCCCCCTTCTAAACCATAACTGTACTTGCCTTTTTTTTCTAGATTATAGATGAAAACGGCAATATTTTGCCTCGTGGGGAAGAAGGAGACATTGCCATTAGAATAAAATCCAAGAGGCCATTTTGTTTCTTTTCCCGCTATGTGGTAAGCAGTTCATTTCTATGCAAGACAGTTCCCTCTGTATAGTTTCCGGGAATCAAATCAAAGCAGCCGTTTTGTTTTTCTCGCTACATGTTAAGTGATTTATATACAACGCAACATTTCCCCTTTTAATTTTCGGTATGTCAAATCTAAGTGGCCATTTTGTATTTTCTCTTGCTTCACGGTAAATTTAGATGCGAGTTCTTTTCCCCTCTCTAGTTCTGTACACCAAATCAAATCGGCCATTTGGTTTTCTCTCTCTTGTTATATGGTAAGGAGTAGCAATTCTCTGTATGTCAATGTAATTGCAATGCGATGGCAAGATTTTTACCACCGTAATCAGGGGTGGGGAAACTCTCGCCTGTGAGTTTAAATAGGCCTGCCAAGCCTACCCATTTAGTCCACAAGGCCACTTTGTGGCTGGGCCAAAGAGACTTGTGTAGCGCTGTGCAAGTTCTTATAATCAGCTGACCAGCAGAGCTTGAATAGTACAGCACAGAGAGCAAAATGGGTCACCTGATGTCATTGTGGTGTCAATATCCTTATATTAGGATACTGGATTAGATGTGGCAGTGTCTGGATTGTGCAGGATCTCATGTTCTTATGATTGCAGCCTAAGGGGGCCATTGCAAAAAATGACCCCACTCCCCCCATAACTTAAGAAATTCCTCAATTCTAAGTGTGTTCAAAAGCATGCCAGTGCATGTAGATAAATGGTTACTGCTGCGAAGGGAAGGTACAGTAAATGGCGCTTCCGTGCGCTCTGGCACTCATCACGGTCCTCTGTTCACCAGAAGCAGTTTAGTCATGCTGGCCACATGACCTGGAAAACTGTCTGTGGACAAACGCCGGCTCCCTTGGCCTAAAAGCGAGATGAGCACTGTACCCCCATAGTTGCCTTTGACTGGACTTAACCGTCCAGGGGTCCTTTACCTTTACCTTTTTTACTGGAGAAGTAGGAATTATTTCCTAGGTGACTCCTGATTCACATAGATATATCATTGTGTTTATTGTAAGGATAATCCAGAGAAAAATGCTTCAGTCTTCCGTGGGAATTTCTACATTACTGGAGACAGAGGGCTAATGGATGAAGATGGATATTTGTGGTTTGTTGGGCGATCCGATGATGTTATCATCTCTTCTGGGTTTGTACATTGCAGAATGTGTTATTACAGAGAGGAGCAAGTATTTGTTAATATTTCTAGGCCACTTTCCCACTGGTTAGCCTTCAAAACAACTAACAGATTTTTAAAGCAAAATGACAATAGATACAAATGCACAAAATACACAGGAAAATGAGAAAGCAAGTACAGTAGTACCTCAGGTTAAGAACTTAATTCGTTCTGGAGGTCCATTCTTAACCTAAAACTGTTCTTAACCTGAGGTACCACTTTAGCTAATTGGGCCTCCCACTGCTGCTGCTGCGCCGCCACCCTGCAATTTCTGTTCTCATTCTGAAGCAAAGTTCTTAACCTGAGGTACTATTTCTGGGTTAGCGGAGTCTGTAACCTGAAGCGTCTGTAACCTGAAGCATCTGTAACCCAAGGTACCATTGTACAAGGGGAAATGGCTAATTATAAAGAAACAGAACACAAACCAGGAAGCAGATAGATGACTCAAAGCCCAAGGCCTGATGAAATAAAACAGCTTTACTAGTACACCATACCCTCCAACATGTCCAGGCCCAAAACTGGGACGCAGGTCTTCCGGGTGAGTCACGTGATCTGCACAAGATTGCGGCCCCAAATAAAGTGCTTTTGGGAGGTGAGATTGTGGCGTGAGGTCACACAAGATTGCTGCGCCCAAAATGGCTGCCATGCTTACACATGAAAAAACGGTCCCTGTGTCCGCTCCCTGTCACCAGTATGGCAACTACATTCTGGATTAGCCATAGTTTCCAAGTCACCTTCAGAGTCAACTGGCCTTTTTGTTGTTATTGCTTCCAGGTATCGTATTGGGCCTTTTGAGGTGGAAAGTGCTCTGATTGAGCACCCAGCAGTGGTTGAATCGGCTGTGGTGAGCAGTCCAGATCCTGTCAGAGGGGAGGTAATGAAATGCTGAACCTATTTAATGCACGGCCTGGGAATTATGGTTGTCTACAAGGCAGAGGGACGTGGGTGGCGCTGTGGGTAAAAGCCTCAGTGCCTAGGACTTGCCGATCGAAAGGTCGGCGGTTCGAATCCCCGCGGCGGGGTGCGCTCCCGTTGCTCGGTCCCAGCGCTTGCCAACCTAGCAGTTCAGAAGCACCCCCGGGTGCAAGTAGATAAATAGGGACCGCTTACTAGCGGGAAGGTAAACGGTGTTCCGTGTGCTGTGCTGGCTCGCCAGATGCAGCTTGTCACGCTGGCCACGTGACCCGGAAGTGTCTGCGGACAGCGCTGGCCCCTGGCCTCTTAAGTGAGATGGGCGCACAACCCCAGAGTCTGTCAAGACCGGCCCGTACAGGCAGGGGTACCTTTACAAGGCAGAGGCTGACAGAGGATTTGCAGACTACAAATGTTCCCATCTTTGCATGGTGTCATGTATACAGGGTTACCAACCTTTTTGGATCAGTGGGAACACTGGGAATTTTGGGAAAGTATAGGAATGACATTGCATTGGGGAAACAGCAGCTGCTTCAGAGGGTAGGGCCTGAACCACTGGATTCAAATTAGAAGGAGACTCCGACTAACATTAGGAAGAACGTTCTGATGGTAAGAGCTGTTTGACAGTGGAATAGACTCCCTCGGAAGGTGCTGGACTCTCCTTCATTTTTAAACAGAGATTGGATAACCGTGTGCCAGAGATTCCTTAGCTGTGATTCCTGCATTGCAGGGGGTTGGTCAAGTTGACCCTATGGGTCTCTTCCAACCCTACAGTTCTATGATTCTACACAGGAACAAAGGAAGCTCTGAGAAAGAGGGGAAGATGCTAAGTTGGAGTTCCTGCAGGAGAGTGACTTGGGCTGTGTTCACACTCCTTTTTAATTCGCACTCACTGCATTTACAGTGCTGGGTTCTTTATGTGTTCACATGACATTATCCAAAAGGCTTATGTATCCTGTTTGATGTGTTGTTTCTCAAACCAGCTTCTCCCTAGTTGGAGTTCTTGAGTTGCTCCTAATTTGTCTCTAGATGAGATTTTGATGCCTTTTCGTAGGGTAAAGATGCCCAACCCACCTGTGTGTACACAAATAGAAATGAATTATATGAATGAAGCCCTGTGGGGACGCGGGTGGCGCTGTGGGTAAAACCTCAGTGCCTAGGACTTGCCGATCGTATGGTCGGCGGTTCGAATCCCCGCGGCGGGGTGAGCTCCCGTCGTTCGGTCCCAGTTCCTGCCCACCTAGCAGTTCAAAAGCACCCGTAAGTGCAAGTAGATAAATAGGTACCGCTTTATAGCGGGAAGGTAAATGGCGTTTCTGTGCGTTGCGCTGGTGCTGGCTCGCCAGAGCAGCTTCATCATGCTGGCCACGTGACCCGGAAGTGTCTTCGGACAGCGCTGGCTCCCGGCCTCTTAAGCGAGATGAGCACGCAACCCCAGAGTCGGTCACGACTGGCCCGTACGGGCAGGGGTACCTTTACCTTTACTTTAATGAAGCCCTGCTGATGTAAACAGCTGATGGCAGGGGGACCTGTTAAATGCACCAGGATGGGGACAGCTTCACTATGCTCTAAGGCAGCAATGGAAAAACATCTAAACATGGAAAGCATTCAGTTCCCACCAAGACCCTTAGCAATTTTCAAGTTGTTGTTGTTTGCAGGGGGAATGGGCGAAGGAACAACCCATGCTCTGGTACAGAAACAGCAAAATTTGTTCCTGAATTAAATTCCTCTCCATATGGTCCTAAAGTCCTCCTGAACGTTAAAAAAACAAAACATTCCCCTTTCATTATTTATTGCTTTCTATCAACTAAACGTTGCAACATGTACTGATTGTTTTTTATCCTCCTTAGGTGGTGAAAGCTTTTGTGGTCTTATCTCCTTCCTTTGCATCACACAACCCTGAGAAGTTAACCCTTGAGCTGCAAGAACATGTCAAAAAGGTGACTGCTCCATACAAATATCCTAGAAAGGTGAGTTAAAAACGGATCCCAAATAATATCCATGTTTGCTTTTAATATGGACAGGCTTCTCAATAGTGAAGCCTTTGTGGTCAGGAGCAGGAGGTCTGTGAATACTAGTTCCTTAGGAGGGGGCTACTGTGTTGTGCCTTATCAAGGACTTCCTGGTGGCATCTGATTGGCCACCAGGAAAAGGAGGGTGCTGGGCTGAATGGAACTTTGGTCTGATCTATAGCAGGGCTGCTGTTCCCATTTCAGCTTCACCCCTTCAGTGGCCAAATAGCATACTCCGATTTTACTAACTTTAACGTTTATAGGCATTTGCAATTTAATTCTGGTGCTTCTTTTTTTTCTCCTTCTTCCATCAGATGGAATTTGTCCAAGAGCTGCCAAAAA
This sequence comes from Podarcis muralis, assembly GCF_964188315.1. Classification (NCBI taxonomy): domain Eukaryota; kingdom Metazoa; phylum Chordata; class Lepidosauria; order Squamata; family Lacertidae; genus Podarcis; species Podarcis muralis. The sequence continues at coordinate 42,242,759 of NC_135668.1, forward strand.
CCATCACAGGCAAAATTCGAAGAAATGTATTGAGGAAAAAGGAGTGGGGACCCATTTAGTTCTGTGCTGAGGTTAAGGCAAGAGTTCTCCACCATCAGCATTAGGCTGGCATTTAAAATGTGTAGAATCAAGTGTGCGCTAAACTGTGTTAGTTTTAAGAGTATTTAGGTCACAATGTGGGCAGATGTTAAAAGTGATCACCGGATTCCAAACTATTTAATGGTACCTAACACATGCAAGGTTCAGATTAAAAAGGACAAGCAGGGGCTGCAACAAGATGCTGTAGCCAGTGGATGCTCAGCTTTTATCAGAAGTACCCCAGTTCAGGGTTCCAGGATATGATCAGCTGTAAGAGTGGGGTGAGCATGAGCAATTCCCCCACCCCTTTAAGTGTTGTTGTTTTTAAAGAAAACGGATTTTTCTTTTGTACTTTTTCTGCAGCCTTTGAAGTTCCACCATTTGTGACAGTCACACCCTTTTGTTTCCCAGTGGTCCTGTTTTGGCTACTTTCCTGTTGGCACTTGCCACCTGTTTACTATTTAGAGGGGGTGGTTTGTTAGAAGGCTTCTCTGGGCTAATTTGTCATGAAAGAATATGGGTGGTGCATACAAGCCTAGACCTGACCCTGTCATTTAAAAAATGCCTTATAGCACAGATAGGGAGCCTGTGGTCTTCTGGATGTTGTTTGGACTCTGGCTCCCATCAGCCCCAGCCAGAATGGTCAGTGATCAGCTGACAATTGGCATTGTTGTTTAACATCTGGAAGGCAACAGGTTCCCTACCCTGCCTTTGAAATGACGTAGGAAGCTGCCTTACACCGAGTAAGACCTTCTCACTTAGAATTAGACACAGACTAGCAGACGTTTTTTAGGATGTTGGACAGGAGATTTTCGCAGCCCCTCCCTGATGTCAGGGCTTGAACTTGGGACCTTCTGCATGCAACACATGCTATAAGCTGTACCACTGAACTGCAGGGGTTGGGCTAGATGACCCTTTGGATCCCTCCCAACTCTACCATTCTATGATTCTGTGATCCAAGAGGCAATACTGAGCTAGACGGACTCTTGCCCTTATCCCATTTCATGTATTCCTTTTATATAAGACAGCAACATTACACTGAAATTGCTTGTTCCTTTTTTTAAAGTTGTAATTTTACAAAGTATACTTAGCCCTCGACCAAACAAAAAAAATCACAGAGGAATGGCTTCAAACTGAAACAAAATCAGTTTAATTAAAAAAAAATGTACAAAAACAAGACAATATACAAAACAGAATCATTATTTTTTTAACCTGTCTCAGATGTTCTTCTACTACAAGGATTCTTCTCTGAGAAGGAAATTCCAAATCGAAACTAAAGCCAAACTCATGCAGGCAACTTGTTTTAAAAAACGAAGTTTAAAATGACACTGCAAGACCCAATTTAAAAAAAGAACCCTTCCCAAGCCCCATACAACACCTTCAATCTTAGAGGAAATACCCACCCTCTCCCCACAAAAAAATGCTTTTTGTAGCTCCCCAGTAGAACTAATGCTCTGGTGTCTTACTCCAGGCCTATTTTGTCACTTTCCCAGGCCTATAATAATTTCTTCCCCTAACAACCAAAAGAGGTGTGAGTTTCTGTCTGCTCACAGCCCTCACCCTTCAGCTGCTCAGCCAAGGATTTTGTTGCTCTGGGAGCAAGTTCCCTGAAACTGCCTGGCAGTATATGTGACAGAGAGCTGACTCTTCCAATTTTCTGATGGGCCAGAAACTGGGAAATGGCTGGGGCAAATTTTATGGCCCAAGACAGAAAAGCAGTGGCAGATCCTTCCCACGAATGGGCCACAAGGCCGTATCTCTAGGGTCACAGCTGCCCGCTAAATGGAGGGCAGGCATTCCCCTTTAAACTTCCCACCTCTAACAGTGTGGCCCAGTGTTAATGGGAAAGTAGATGCAGCGACCCCACACTGGCTGCTGCGGGGCAGCCCTTTGCTCATAAATGCAAGACACTGGTGCTGCTCTTTTCCATGGGCTACGGAAACAAATGTGAGACTACCCTGGCTGGCTCTCCTAGTTTTCAAGGGTTAGATGAGGTATCGCTGCAGCATTCCACCTATGTGGGTGCTTCAGGGAGGGGGCATACTATGTATCTGAAGCCAGGGTGGGAAACCTTTGACCCTCCAGGTGTTGCTGGGACTGCAGCTTCCATGCTGGCATTGATGGTAGTTGGGAACTGGGAACCCAGGTGTTATGGGGCTCCACCAGGAAACCAGGCCTGCGGAACAGAAGAGCCTTTCATACAGACCTGCTCTTCATCAGTCAAAGGCCAGAGTTGTGTGGCCCTGCTTGTGAGACCACAGGCATCTATGCTTCTCCTATCCCTCCTTTCTTTCTCAATCTTCAGAAAAGGGTTTTGCTTAGGAAAGGCAGTCACCCATGCTGGATTATCTGGCTACAACATCCTCCTGGAGCAAACTCACCTTACCTTACCCTGTATGTGGGTTCATTAAGCAACATTCACCAACACGCTGCTTGGCACAAGGTGGCTAGAACCCACCAGGTCTAGGAGGAGGACACAATGCACCCATTGGCAGAGATGGTGGAGAACTGTGCTGGTCTGTTAGCTGCCAGACACATAAGCTAAAGGTTGCCCACCTTGCCTGTGGAAACAACTCCAAAAGGATTATTCCCAATCTCTGCAAACATATTTCAATACAGTTTCATTTCTCTCTCAACTTACTCTCAGATCTTTTGTCTACTTCAGGGTTGGGGGGGTGACTGTGGCCCTCCAAGTATTTCCTGGACTCCAGCTCCCATCAGCCCCAGCCCATGTGGCCCATCATAGTCAGAGATGATGGGAGCTGTAGTCCAGCAAAAGTTGCAGGGCCACAGGTTCCCCATCCCTAATTTAGCTGCTAATAAATCCCTACCAACACATAAGGTATATACTACCCACGAGGTTTTTATAAAACTTGGTATTTTTTTAGGCATTTAAAAAAAAAAAAAACCTGCTCCCTCTCCACCACACACTGCTATGGTTTTAGGAAGTGTTTGTCCCAGATCCTGAATCAACTCTGGATTCACAATAGTTTAGAAATCTGAAGCATGTAGCCATGGCCAGGCCAGTGTGAAAATCTGATTATGGTTTGCATCAGTTCATTGGCTTGAAGATAGCATGCTTGCCCTATATTGGCCAACAGTTGTTACCAAACAAGGCAGCAAGAACCCACACAGATAGTGTTATTTGTCTGTAAACAACCATACAAGAGATGCTGCCTGTGTCTGGATTTAACACCAACAGCAAATGAGAAATAGCGCCTTTTAAGTAGCAGTTAATGTTGATGGGGGGGGGTGATTCAGCAAAATTAGGCCAAAATCTCATTGTCAAAAGGAACTCAAGCCTTGGTATGCTTTGAGTTTCACCTCTCTCGTTGACATTTTTACAGAGACTCACATTTGCTGGACTGGAGCTAGAGGCTTGGTTCAGATTTCATATCTAAAGCACAGTGTGACTGTCAGGGTCCTGCCTTGGGGCTCACCAGCTCTCAACTCTTCCTTTGTATGCTCCGACTCCCTCTCCAGAACTGGAAACCCATTTCAAGCCATGTGTTCAAATCCAGGTTTGGGGTCAAACTGTGGTTGGCTGTAACCACCAATCTGCACAAATCGAGAAGGAACACCCAACTACTGTAACCACAGACTAGGAAGCAAGGGAGCTTCCTGGAGCTTCCTGGAGCTTGCAAACAGGAGAAGGGAGCTCTCGGTTTGGCTGCGGCTTCTGATCAGAGAGCTCTGTTCTCCTGTTTGCAAGGTCCAGGGTGTTCCCTTGCTTCCTAGTCTGTGGCAACATAGTTTGATGTTCCTCCTCGATTTGTGCAGATTGGTGGTTTGGCTAAACAGCCTAACTCCCATAGAGTTATAAAGGACAATTAAAGCACACCCACACCCACACCCACTTCATTGAGAGCCATCCTTCAGAGTCTCTCCCCCAGTAAGTTTCATTAATGGTCCTAGTCCTTGTGATTGTCGCTGGCCTCTGCCACCTCAGTCTTCTCCTCCACTTTCTCCTCCTCAGTTGGTTTCCCCCCATCCAGGCCCCCCTCTTGGGACACTTTGGAAGCATCCTGCTGCCCTTCCCCTTCCTTGCTCTTCACCACTTCCTGGAGGTTGTACTTCCTGAACAGAATGTAGTCCTTCACCACACTCAAGCAGCAGATGTTCTTTATGATCCCCACCACGATGGTGAACTCGGGGTTGCTCAGATCAACTTTGTTTTCTGGGTTGAGATGGCCAACAACTCCTGCCAAGGCAACAAAGAAGGGTTGGGGAGGCAGAAAGCCATCTGATAAGCTTGGAGAGTAATACTTTTGATCAGCCACAAATGAAGAGATGGTGTCCCATAAGGGCTAAGTGACTAAGGACAGAAGAAGAGCTCTGCTGGATCTGGCCAAAGGCCCATCTAACCCCACATTCTGTTCTCACAAAGGCCAACTAAATGCCTCTATGGGAAGCCCACCAGCAGGACCTCAGCACAACAGCACTCGCCCCACTTGAGAGTCCCAGAAGCTGGTATTCAAAGGCATACACCCTCTGACAGTGGAGGTAGAACATAATCTTATTCTCCAAATTTTTCTAATCTTCTTTTGAAGCCATCCAAAGTCACATCCACAACATACATTTAAAGCACATGGCTTCCCCCAAAGAATCTTGGGAGCTGCAGTTTACCCTTCACTGAGCTATGATGCCCAGCACCCTCAACAAACTACAGTTCCCAGGATTTTTGGGAGGGCACCATGTGCCATAAATGTATGGCATGGATGTGACCCAAGTTGGTAGCCATAACTACCTCCTGTGGTAGTAAACTGCAGTTTAACTGTGTGCTGCATGTCTTTAGCAATCCATCATCTTTTCATCTTCGGCCACTTAAGAACAGCCTGATGATGATGGCCAAACTTGGGATGATGAGACACACACATATTTTATTTCAGCTTAAGTATTTAATACCTTCCTCTCCCATACAAAGGAACTATATCCAGATTAAGGCTGCAATCCTCCACCTGGGAACAAGCCCATCTGAACTCAATGGGGCTCACATTTAAGGATACATATTTTTAAAAATACACAGTTAAGTTGGTTGCCCACAGGTCTGCTGAAATCAACAGGAACTCAATTAGCTTAGGCTGCAACCCTACGCCCACTTACCTGGGAGTAAGCCCACTTGATGGAACTTACTTCCAAGCAGGTTATGTTAAGAGGGCTGCATTGTTAGTCTGGGTCCAACCCACTGTTCCACCCCACCCTGAAAGCACTAAAGTTAGAAATGAAAATATAAAAGAGAGATAGGGAAGCTGAAGGACTCCAACTCCCACCAGCCCCTGCTACTACAGCCAATGTTCAGGAGGGCCACCAGTTCCCCATGCCTGACCGGAAAAAATCTGGCAACCAAAGTCAAGTGAAAAATAGTGGCTGAGAGATATGACAGAGGCAAGGAAAATGGTGCCCTGGAATCTGTTTTCAGTCTCAGAATAGAGCCCCCAGTCCTTTTCACACACAAATCCCACTTGTTCCCCCTGCCCTAAGGTTGCTTTGTTTCAGCAACCTAAAAGCAAAGAAAAAAAATCACCCTATTTTTTGCTGCTGTTATTAAACAACTGGGAGTCAGAAACCCTACTACAAATCACCCAGAGATCCTCAACAGGTCCTGACTTACCTTCTGCCTATTCCTGCTACTAGAAAATAAATCACTTACCTGCCAGTTCTTTTATGACTTCTTCCCGGCTCAGGTGGCTGTTATTTCGAGCCTTGTAAACAATCTGAAAAGTGCCTTTACGGGGACTTTTAAACCAAGGTTCAAAGAAGGTCTCTGAATATTGTTTCATGTCCTCCAGGAAAGCTTTGCAGGTGCCCGAAACAGGCAACATGCGCAAGATGACTCTGGTCTTCTTCTTCTTGGTGGCTTTCATGTCCTGCAGGATGTGGTGCACCAGCTTCTCAGGCTCTGCAAGAAGAAGGCAGTGAGAGAGACCTTTTCATTCATTCCTCTGGGTGAAGAAAGGGCATCTCTAAAGGCATGGAAGTCTAGGCGCAAACACAGGGAGATGCCAGTCCCAAAACTGAGCAAAGCCACTTCTTTTCTCTGCTACCTCTTCCCATTCCATGCACGCTTACCTACGCCCAGTGTCCTAATGAAAACTACATTGTTGGCACCGCTCTCCACCGACTGGAACCGTCGCAGCTTCTGCTCTGTTGAGGTGCGAATCTGATCGACTTCTTTTTTCAATGCAGCTTCAGCATCGTCGTCCTCCTCCTCATTTCCTGACAGTCTGCTCTCATCTTGATCTGTGAACTTTACAGACACATGCACACATATTGTTAGTCAAGTCAACTCTGTTACGGCAAAATCTGGGTGCGAGGCTGCTCTGCCACCCAGCTCATCGGACTAAGTCCGTGGGTCCCTGCGGAAGAAAATGAGCTCAGCCGGACGCAGGAGCAAACTGTAGAAGATCCAAGTTTATTGCGCAACAGGTTCAAGGCGAGATTGAACCCCGAGAATGGGGCGACATAGACTTTTAAAAGTTCCCTCCAAGTCCCAGAATACAGTGCACGAAACGTCATGAATACATTTTGGGAAGGTTGGGTTTCATGGATTACATCATGAATATATTACACACGTCATGAATATGTTTACAGAGAGGTGGGGTTACACTGATTAACATTTAAGACAAGGGAGGGGGGAATGTGCAGAGTGAGGGATATACATAAATAAACATTTCTTGAGTACCGGTGGTGGCAGGACAATGGGACAGTGATATGCATCGTCTGCCACCTGGTATTGCCCGGAGGAAGGGTTAGGCAGGACGATCTGACAGGATTAAGAAGTTCCTGTGTACGTGACTTGTCGTCTTGAAGATTATGGAGGTAGGGGTAGCAACATGGAGTCCAGAGGCAACTGAGTTGAATGTCACCAGGATGGAGAAAATCGGAGTTGTGGTTGATTTTATATCAATTTCTAAAGGTTTCAATGCTTTCCAGACTCACGTTAGGAATAGGGCGAGAGAAAGGCATAGGAAAGATGGGGCTTATTCCGCCCGCGTGAAGACAGGAAAGAGAGCCTTTTATTTACAAGGCAGGGGTACAGTGTGGTGCCTATGCAATGGTGCGGGGGCTGAGGGTTCAAGGCCGGCTGGGCACTGCAGGGGCCATCGCCTCGGACCCCTTCAGGGAGCGGTAGGGAAGGATGGGTACCCCCCCCCCTGTTCCTTCCGTATCAGTCCCCCATTCGGAGATAGATTTGCATTAAAGTTCTGCAAGAACTTGCAAATCTTTTCTCCGCACCCTAAATCTCGGTGAATGTAGGGGTGCCCTGTGAGTGGGAATAGTGGGCAGCAAAAGAGGGAACAACACGGACGAATAAAATTACTTGTGGCACCCTAGCTCTTTCAAACACTTTCAATAGTGGTGTATGCTTTACATTTAGCAGGAAGGTCCACTACTGACTGAAAAAAAAATGCAGTTTGCTTTTTAGCCCCACCGTTTTTGTGTTTTCAGGTGCCAAGCTAGCTCTTCTGTGGTCTCACACCGGCATAGTGGTACGGTAACACATCCTGCTGAATCCCCTCAGGGCTTTCATTTAACCATGTCGCCTGGCAACCACCATAGCTGACCAGGCTTGGACACATCATGAGAGATATGTCTTCGCCTTGGTCTTTCTATAGGGTTTTCATTATTGCAGGCTCTGGTCCCACACTCATGGAAAGTTGTCCACTTGCTCTTAAAGGACCAAAAGCTAGTTGCAGCCTGGATACACGTGCCCAATTCCGGTAGAGTCCAATTTGAATTTATCTTGCCCCATGGTTCTCAACTTTTCAAAACCAATATGTTAAAACCAAAGCCATTCCTAAGGGGGCATTTGTCCAAATGAGTCAATTTAACTCTATAAGGGACCATTCTTGCTACATCAAGGCATATACAATTTTCTTGTTACCAATAATAATATTACGTATGGTAGTCGTGTCCTCAAATAAATAAATAAAATTTTGACATGATCTACACCCAATTTCATCTGGCATCCTAATCAAAACATCTCAAATAATAATAAGGAGTGTTGCTTCAAATCTATCTGATAAAATATGGTTCCGATAATAATACTTGGTTGTGGTAGATTAGGCAGCTATAGATGAAAACCAAGATTAATAAGTAAATAAATGCAGAACAATTGCTACTTGAAGACAGTACTGAATCTGCAAGAGATGCAGGGAAATCATAGAAAAGATTTGAAATAGTTTTCTGGAACAGAAAGAAAGAAATAGTAAAATCTGGGAACTTCATATATAGAAAAACATTGAATGCATAAATAAATGGGTAGGGAAGGTTGGCACTCTTCAGAGTGCCAGGTGGGACAAGGAAATATGATCATCAGTTGACTTGATCTAAGTATAGTCTGCTCTATTGGAAAGCATTGTAATATATGGGAAAGCATTGTAATATATGGGAGTCCTCCATGAAGACTTGGGGTGTAAGCCATATCCTTCTGCTGTTCATAGTTATGTATGTTACATTACACAGAAATTTTTCTTTTGTGGAGATAACACATAATCAGACACACTTCAACATTCCTACATAATAACACATAATACACAAAACCAACTAATTAAATATCATTTGCATATTGACATAATTGTGATCTTTTACGCATGTATCTTTTGAATCCCTGGAGCACCGAGGCTTGAGGTTCAAGTGAAAAAATGTCCTCGCTATTCAACTCTTCCCCGTCAGTCTACATCCTTTGAAAGAGATAGCTGTGGGCACTCTGGCGTCTGTTGTGCAGGTCTTGTGATCGCGAAGAACCGAGTTGAGGGAGGGGTTGTTGCCGCTTTTCATCATTGCACATCTGTATAAGTGATATCCTGTAAGGGGGCAGGGTTTTGGGGACTTAAAACACGGTTAGTCTAGAAAGAGAACTGTAAAAATACAAAGGTAAAAAAAAAGGGAAGAAAAAAAAATTAGATTACCAGTCAGATGAAACCAGACTTGACACAAAGACATCAGACTTAGAAAAGAATTATTATTAAATAATACAAAGATATTATCAAAACCACACGGATTGCTACTGGACTGAAAAAATTGGGAAAACAATGGGGGGAAACTTAATTTAAAATTGTGCAAGTACCTTGCACTAGCCAAAATGATAGAATTAATAAGAAATGCTCAGGCAAAAGGTAAACAAATACCATTCCACAAACAATGTTTGGTTGTGCTTCGATTAACTTCATAGACATCATGGAAAAACGGATTAAATAAATGGAAAACAGATTATTTGTAATTTTAAAAGTGTCAAAGCCACAAAGAGATTCAGGCTTGTTTCACGGAATAGAAAGAAAGTCGCTGTGGGAGGAAAAAAGGGGACAAACACTTTGTTATCGGGGTTCACATATCCTGTTAAAAGGAAAAATTATTTCATGTGAGAAGCCTGTCAGGAAATGCTGTTCCTAAAATGCAGACAAACAAAGTCTGTGATTTTAATCCCATTGAGGGGTGGAATTCTTTGATATTTACCTGTGAAAAGAATTTGGCATGTTAAGATTTCAAACTTGGGACACATTAAGGGTGATTTCTCTCAATGGTTCCAAGTTTTACATTAAAAAAAAAACCTCCTCCCCCCCCACAGTTCCCCCTCCTTCCTCTCTCTCTCTCTCTCTCATTTCTTTTCCTATCCCTTTTTTTTTTTTTTTTGCTGATCTAGTCTCTGTGCATGTGTGGAGTTCATGTCTCAGCAAACCTTTTATACTATTGAAATGTTGCATCTTTTGGCAAAATTACCATTTGAATAAAGGAAATGAAGGGTAAGGAGTAGATTTAAAAAATAGGGTTAGATTTTAAAGCAAAAAAGAGAAACTCAGCAATTCAAGTATTCACCAAAGCTAGCAATTTCAGCCCAAGCAAAGGGACTGCTTCCTTTATGTACAGGAAAGGGCTATCATTATTGGTCATTTTATCTGGTCATTCGCGGAACAATCAACCGCTCTCTTATTTATGAGTAAAAATGGCCAGTCAGAATTCATAGGATTTTAAACATTCTCAGTCAGTTCAGCCTTACCATTCGCAGACAAATTTTTCTCCTGCCCTTTATTTACAGGATTGGTCAAGGCTAATTCTACTTGATTATTCATTTGTATGTGCTTAAACTTTGAGTGGACTTTTAAGTCTGATTTTTGTAAATAATAGACAAAACGATAAACACTGTAATCACTTAAATGCCTGATATCACCAGTTCTGCTTCAAACATCATGGCTTCACCTCACACCTTTTAAAAAAACAAAGAGCAAATCTGGGCTGAATTTCAACTCATCAGCCACAAATTGGGAAAGTTGAAAGGGACCTGGGGTCATCTAGTCCAACCCTAAAATACAGGGTTCATAGCAAGATTTGTACTACCAGAAACACACACATACTTATGTACACAGACACAACTGGGGAAGAGATCACAAGCCATGCGCCTATCACAAACCATGCGCCTATCATGTACTAAGGAAGAGGAAAATAAAAGTACCCAACTAGTTTGAGTGAGAGTTTACTTCCTTAGACTAAAGAGTGAAAGTTCCTAGATAAATTATCTTTAAAGACTGAAGTGAACATTTTTCCTAAGATAGGGAGAGGATCTCTTATAAAGCATAGTTTAAACAGCCATAGATTTGATTTAAAGGAATACAAGAGTGAACAATTTTTCCTGAACTTGCAGAGGAATAGTAAGCCTAATCTATGCCCCCCCACCTTTGCAGTTTCCTTTAAAGGAAGCTTACTCGGAAGTAAATTTACCTGGCACAGAAGAAGAGGGAAAAAAACCCTGAAAGAGACAGAATGAAACAGGGGGGCATTTTCTAAGAAAAGAGGCCAGGACGTCTTATAGAGACTGATATCAGGAGCTTTACAATAACTCTTCTGTCCAACCAAATCAAAGTTAAAACTGGACTCACATAATTTTCTTAGAAGGAACACCATACCTTCATAGGCATATGCTTAATGAAGTACATACACTGCATTTTAGCTTGAGAGAGCAGTTGGCTCAACTAGGCTTTTGCAGCAGAAACATTTGGTTATCAGCACCTTCCAAAATAAGACTGTAGACTCACAATCTCAAAAGTTGGGGCAAAGCAAGAGGTGGGGTAAACATTTGCACACTTCATTCTCATCTTGTCTTATTTAGGACTGCTAAGATCCAGCATGGCTTCCTTAGATTTAACTTTTGAAGCAAGCTTGCAGTTTAAACTATGCACACTTAAGAAAGGCAGTCTGCCAGAGACAGAAGGAACAGACAACACACATAACAGACAACATGTAAACATACATATTCTCATATATGTATTAACAGACAGCACACATAACAGACAACATGTAAACATATATATTCTCATCCTTTAGTTGGTTATTGCAAGGAGTTGGGCCACTACCTTTGGCTTCATTAAGTGAAATTAGTAGGAAGGTCCCACATGGTTTTATGAGCCTCCTTGCCTCTTCAAACACACCACCAGTTAATCAAACTGGTAGGGCTCACAACGCTTGGTTGACGGGGTACCCCTTTATGTTTCACGCGTGTCTAGACAGAAAGAGGGAAAGAGAAGGGGTCGGTGAGGATTGGTAGGTCTAGGAGATTGGTATACTTAACATGAGGATTTATAGGAAAAGAGGGGTCATCAGTCGCTTGGCAACTTTCTGAGAGAGTTTTTAAAGAGCTCTAGCTATCCGGTATTTCATATTTCCTTCCGATTTCCTTAATCAATAACCTGGGGTCCCTTTCCACTCTGCCGATCCCGCCCAATTCCTCATGGGCTATCCCTCCTGGCAACCTCCTTATCTATCGTCACAATCTCAGGAAAAGGGGCCCTACTGGACGCCCGCGCCGTGCGGTGCCAGATCGGGTGATCCCTGGATAGAACTTCGAACTGAAAATCCCCCTTGCTTTTGGAAGCGGGCTCACGCACGATACACGTGTTACGTGGCTCCGACCAGTGCGGCTGGGATTGGGATAGAAAGCAAGACCACTTCCTGCCCCCTAGGAAGGACGCTCGGGAAGATCGGAAAAAGAGCTCCAACCCCTTGCTTTCAACTGGGATGCCCGTTGCGGAGAGTCGGCTATCTTTCAAGTCGGGTCTCTCCGTCTTACTTTCGGGCTCCCAATTGGTGCGGCTGGCTGGAGATTTTAAGGAAAAGAGATAGAGCTCAGAACCCCCCTTTCGGGTTGAGCAGCGGTCCACGGTCTCTCTCACCACTTGGACCAAGAGACAGGCGAGAAGGAGCGATAGAGAGGAGGGCAGAGAATTCAGTTGCCAGGAGACTTCCACCCCCTTCCCACCAGTGCACTGGATTTTTTCCTTTTCCTTATACTCACGCGTCTTCTATGATGATCCCGGGATCGATGAATAAGCCGGCTGGATCCCTCTTTTGCTCCCCGGCTGAACTCCTAGGGCTTTCGATTACCGCCCGGGAGATGGCTGGGGGTCCAAAAGGGTCTTCCCAGGCAAAATGGCCCGGAGCCGGCTGAAGATTTCGGGGCCCCCAGTCAGCAGCTCGGGAGAACCGCAAGCCCCACGTTCGGGCGCCATCTGTTACGGCAAAATCTGGGTGCGAGGCTGCTCTGCCACCCAGCTCATCGGACTAAGTCCGTGGGTCCCTGCGGAAGAAAATGAGCTCAGCCGGACGCAGGAGCAAACTGTAGAAGATCCAAGTTTATTGCGCAACAGGTTCAAGGCGAGATTGAACCCCGAGAATGGGGCGACATAGACTTTTAAAAGTTCCCTCCAAGTCCCAGAATACAGTGCACGAAACGTCATGAATACATTTTGGGAAGGTTGGGTTTCATGGATTACATCATGAATATATTACACACGTCATGAATATGTTTACAGAGAGGTGGGGTTACACTGATTAACATTTAAGACAAGGGAGGGGGGAATGTGCAGAGTGAGGGATATACATAAATAAACATTTCTTGAGTACCGGTGGTGGCAGGACAATGGGACAGTGATATGCATCGTCTGCCACCTGGTATTGCCCGGAGGAAGGGTTAGGCAGGACGATCTGACAGGATTAAGAAGTTCCTGTGTACGTGACTTGTCGTCTTGAAGATTATGGAGGTAGGGGTAGCAACATGGAGTCCAGAGGCAACTGAGTTGAATGTCACCAGGATGGAGAAAATCGGAGTTGTGGTTGATTTTATATCAATTTCTAAAGGTTTCAATGCTTTCCAGACTCACGTTAGGAATAGGGCGAGAGAAAGGCATAGGAAAGATGGGGCTTATTCCGCCCGCGTGAAGACAGGAAAGAGAGCCTTTTATTTACAAGGCAGGGGTACAGTGTGGTGCCTATGCAATGGTGCGGGGGCTGAGGGTTCAAGGCCGGCTGGGCACTGCAGGGGCCATCGCCTCGGACCCCTTCAGGGAGCGGTAGGGAAGGATGGGTACCCCCCCCCCTGTTCCTTCCGTATCAACTCAAAATGTGAGGAAAGCCTCTTTAGAGCTGGGTACAAGCTTAAATTCTTATACAAATTCGATAGGTCTCTTTTAAAAAAAAAAAAAATCAACACAGCCGTGTTAAAAAAACCAATTAATACCGCTGTGTTAAAACAATTAAACTCGGGTCTCCACAATTTCTAATGGTGTTAAGTAAGGGAAAGTTTCCTCTAGCCATTTTGTCTTTACCACGCAGAGCTGTATGAATTTCTATCATCTTATTTGCCGTTTCTCTTAAACTAAAAAATCCCAAACGTTGCAACCTCTCCTCACGGGGGCGTTGCTTCATTCCCTTGATCCTTTTTGGTCGCCCTTTTCTAAAGCTTCCCCAGCAATATCCGTTTCGAGGGGAGAAGACACAGTACAGCGGTACCTCGGGTTAAGTACTTAATTCGTTCTATTCCAAAAGCAGCTGCACCACAGATTTGCATAAGGATATTACGATTCCGACGGTTCTTCTTTTCCCCCACTTTCCCAAGCGATATCTAATTTTATAGGCTCCAATCGTGCCGCGTCTTGCTCCCCTTTCCTCTAGTCTAAACCCAAAAGTCCTCTCCCTACCTGCTCGGGCCCGTAGAGCTGCTCGCCATACTCGCCCAGCAGGCTGTAGGCTTCGGCCACGCACTTGCGCTCGTTCATGTTGCAGGTGATGAGGATGCCGCACATGCCGGGCTCCAGCTGGCGGGAGCCGCCGGGCCGGGCCCGCTTGGCCGCGTGCACGTACTGCGCTTTGGGCCGCCGCTTGCGAGAGGCAGCCGGCGCAGCTCCTGGCGCGGCAGCGGGCGGCGTCTCCACGGCAGCCATCGCGGGCGTCGGGAAAGGCGAACCGCGGAGGCGGCGTCAACGGCTGGTCCCGCAACGGCGCGCGTGTCGGCCCCCTTTCGATGGCGTCATCGGGACGCGCCGGGGGGCAGCACCATAGAGATAGGAAATAAATATTAGCATATTTAATTGTTATTGTTTTATTTATTTTTCTGCCACGGAGCCGGGTGCGTGGACCTGCGGTTCTGCTAGTGCTGCCGGACTAAGACTCCCCCATCGGCTTGGCCACCAGGGATGATGGGGGTGGTAATCCGACAGCATCGGGCCTACTCCTATCATAGAGGCGCCAAGGGATAGAGAGGCGCCGCTCTGCAGTCATAGAGCTTCGAGGGTCTCCCTTTTACTCTCTGTTTTTGTTAAAGGATAGAGGTGCTAATGGAGCGAAATGCGGGAATCGGTGGCTTTCCATTAGGCTGTGCATTTCCTACCGGAAGTACAGGCCTTAGGCTTTCCCCGTCATCATGGCAACAGGCAAACTCTTCTGCGCCACGCAGTTCCGCGCTGTGCCCCAAAGTAGTTTCCCGCCGGGTCCTAAAACCCGACTGATGCAGCAACTTTGGAAAAGCTGTTACGGAGCTAAAGTCTACACGCGCCCTCCCCCCCCCCCGCTATATTTCTCAGTTATCCGTGTCAGCTTCCAAAAAGCTGCCTAATAAATTTCCCATTTAAACTACCAGCATATGCCATATAAACCTTCCTCAGGAGACAAAACCATGCAATGCCTACTTTGCAGAGACCCAGGCATTCTAATAAAATGGGTGATTTCAGATATATTTATTTCCTTTATTGGATTTCTGGCCTGCCCTTCTAAAAGAGCCCAGGGTAGCAAACCACAAAGTAGCAAAAGGGAAAAAAGGAAACATTTAAAATAAAAAAGTGTATTTTAAAACATGAAAAGTGTGTGAACATAGTCACAATCCTAACTATAGCTAATTCTGTAGTTTCAAGGTTGCCTGGAATGGTGTCTTTCAGCCATCAAATGCTTGGGCAAACCGGGTATGTTTTTTAATCCCTCCTGAACATTAATGATGAGGAAGAGGGACACACCTCACCATGGAGGGTTTTCCTCAAGTGGAGAACCACCACCAAGAAGGCCCTGTTCTGGGTCAGTGCCAACCAAGCTGCCCCCAGCAGCAGCAGCAGCAACAGCAGCAGCAATATCAGTGGGACCACTGAAAGTTATAGATTGTAGGCTTTTGATATCAGGGAACTTCTTTTTAAAAAATCAATATACACTAGTGTTGCTGTACATGGTATAAATAATTGGCCTAGGGTGATGGGTGAGCTGTCAGGGTAACGGTGACCTGCCCTCCTTTTTAAGCTGCTGGCTTAAAAGTCACCAACCACCAGTGGTGTAGCACAGGCTGACGGTGCCCGGGGCGGGCGCATGCACACTGGGGAAGCAGAGGGTGAACGGAGCCTGTAACAGAACTTTGATAAGAGGAGAAGCCGGGAAATCAAGAAGAATGCTGTACTGGTCATGGAAAATACTAAGAAATGAACTAGACTGCCGGCAGTCCTTCTCTGCTTCTCTCGGCGCATTTCCAGTAGAAAGCCAGGCCTTCCCATCACCTGAAGTTAGTATTTGAGAAAACAGAAGAGGAGGCACTGAATCGCTCAGGTCCCCAACCCAATCATAGTGTTTGCTTTATGTTCTGCAGTCTCAGATGCAGAGAAGTCCTCGTCCCTTGAATTGGCGTTTGCAATTTCAGCAAGTGGACCGGGATGAGATAGGTGGTTTTTTTTAGTTCTGGGTACCTGAGGGGCCTGCAGACAGGTTGCAGTCCAGTTGCCACCTGTGTCCGATGCTCCTGAAAAGGACCTAAGAAAGAAAGAAAGAAAGAAAGAAAGAAAGAAAGAAAGAAAGAAAGAAAGAAAGAAAGAAAGAAGGATCTGGGCAGCAGGAAATCTTGACAAAGCAGCTTGAAAACATTCAGAAAGAAAAAGAAAAGTTAAAAAGCATGCCAGAGGGGCCTGCAGACTGGGTTGTGCCAAAAATCTGGCCACCAAGAAAACTGTGGTGAGTGAGAAGATGGATTGGGTAGGGCTGCCATTATGTCCTGATTTTCCCAGACATTACCAGGATTTCAAAGGCGGAAGTGACATCTAGGGAGAATTTCCAGAAGGTGTTGGTCTGTCCTGGATCTCTGGCAAGTAAACAACAAAATTGTGGTTTTTTGAGCATTTTCATTAAAAGGCTCAACAACCTTGGGGGTGTCCTGCCTTTTACATTTTGAAATAAGGCAACCCTAGGATTGTGGGGGGATGTTTGGTGGAAGGCAATTTGTTCTGATTCTACAATAAAGAGGATTCATTCTGATTTCATTCTGGTTTGTTGCATGGAGGTTATTTGTCTTTAACCAATTGTTTATTCCGCACCTTTTCTATCATACAATTATTTTATTGATTTGTTTTTTTAAAAAACGAAACATAACAACAACAAAAAAGAGAGAGAGCAAAACATTTAAAAAAGCCTTAAAGCATCACAGCCTAGAAGGACAAAAGTACATAGATACAGCACATAATTCATACAAAGGTCCTCTGCACCAGTAATAAAGATATGAGTACAGAGTTGGTAGCTTTGGGGACAAAGGAGGGCAAACAGCAAACCGCCTGTACGTGGCAGATCTTAATGCTCACCTTGTTGCTCCCATTATTTACTTCTCTCCACAAAATGTGGGTGAAAAGGGAAGGAGAGAAAGTGCTGAAGGTCATACTTCATTGATTATGTCCCAGTGTGTGCACTTTGAGCTGCCTCACAGCTGTTTATTGTGCAAGCACAGGCCAGAGAGCAATGGCACCACAATCAGGGTCAGACTTTGAGGCAGAAGTCCTGGGCCTCAGCAGAATGAGAAGAGGAGCCCCCAACCCATAAAATGCTGGTGACATTTTGAAGTAAGTGAAGTACTGTAATACAAATTACTATCCAGTGCAGGCCAGGTGTGTGTAAAGCTATTGCAGTGTAGCATACTGTTACTCTGAGAAGGCCCACTGAAATTAATTGACATAAGTTATTCATCTTCATTTAATGCCAGTGGGTCTACCTCTAACACTAACATTGGTTACAACCAATTAGGAAGAATTTAGCATCACACTAAGGTGAGTTTTTGTCCTCATTGCACGGCCCTGCATTATAGTATGAGGAAGAAAAACTACTCTGTTCCCCCCCCCCCACCAGTGCATAATTTTTATACACCTTTATCATGCCCCTGTTTATAGAAAACCTTTGTTTTCTATAAACTAAAAAGCCTCAATTGTTATAATTTGCAAGAGGGTTCTTTCAATCACTTGATCAACTATTATTTTCATTTGTGGGAGTTGGAGCCGTTTTCTCAGAACTTAATTATATATACTGTGACCTTTTAGCAGCTTGAAATTTAGGAACATGAGAAGCATGAGTCTTTGCGGCCCGAGCACCTTAGCTTTTGAAGTGTGTCTAAATCTTTCTGTAATCATTATTAGAAGTATTGGAGAAATGTAAAATTCATAAAGGTTAGAAAATAGCTTTATTTCCAGCACTCAAAATATTGATTTGGTACAATGAGAAACTTTCAGTTGAATAGTGGGTAGACATGGCAGGCGACACAGCGATTTCTCCAAAGCAGCTCTTTATTTTGTAAGCTGGAACAGAAACTGAACAGCAAACAGCTCAGCCGGCCTGCTTTTATAGGCAGCCAGCTGTCAACATTGTAGCAACAACAACCTAGGGTTTCCCGCCTAAAATAACTGACGTGGACCTGAGTGAAAACTATCTACAGTATCCCCCTGCTGGCCCAGGGTGAGAACTTCAGTACATAACACTTTCCTTTGGGAATTTTTTCCCTGAAAGCCAAGGTTACAAATACATCGGCACAGTTGATAGCACAAAAATAAAAGTTTAGTGACATTGTTTTGGTAAAACAATCTCCTGTTTCACCTGAAAATATTTACTTGTTGGTGGCTGCAAAAATGGTCATTCATAGTAGCCCTAACTTGGGCCTTGCATCTTCAGCATTATTTTATTTTTGGAACATTAATACTTGCAACCAATCCACATGCAAGCCAAAGGAGGCTGACATGCAACTGAGTGCTTACATTAACCTGGGAAGAGTTTCTGAGATGCCAACTTAAAATAGATCTGCCTGCCTGCAACATGAGATGTATGAGGGTTTGCTTTAAAAAAAAAAAAACCTGGGAATCCATACCAGCCTCAGCCTCTCCTTTCCCTCTGAAACATTAACTTTGGACTATGTTGCAAGCCTGCTGTAACTTGTTCTCTTGCAGCACAGAAGTCCAACCTGCGTAAGGTGTGTATGGGTGAGCTACACAACAGGGTTATTGCCGATTAGTTTTTCTGCCAAACATGCAGTGTGGGGAGAAAAGCAGTGAACAACATTTCAGGGTTGTTGTTCTCTCTCAGCTTCAGTCCAACCTAAAACAGGGGCCTAGTACAGATGGTCAACACTGCAGGGTTTGTGTCCTAGAACATGGCCGGGTGTGTTTACACAACACTTCTTAGGGATTAATTCCATCTACTAGCACCCTCAAACTCCTATTTGAGTTTGATCCTTGAGGTGATCAACATTTGTAGCATATTTTATATTGACAACAAAAAATATTTTATATTAGCTAATATTGTATAATAGCAACAAAAAATAAAAACCATAACATCTGTCAGGTCTTTGGTGTAGATAAAGGAACTTGGCACAAGATAGGAGTCTGGCCTCAATTCACCCACTTTCTGCCTTAAGTTCATATCAGGGAAGGAGAATCTGCAGTCCTCTAAGATATTTGTTGGACTCCAACTCCTGTCATCCCCTTAACCACAGGGCCATGCCAGTGTGGATGGTAGCTCCCATCAGCCCTAAAACTCCATCTGGAAGACCACAGGTTCTCTGTCTCTGGTCTAGACTGGCTGGCAGCAATCCTGGGGTTTTAGACAGCGGTCTGTTCCTAACCCATCAGTGGAGAGAATGGGAACAGGATCTGACCTGCATGCAAAGCATATCCCCTACCACAGAACTATGGAACTCCCTATCAAAACTCTTGATGTAATTGTACACAAGGTAACATCAACGGTGTTTTTGGCAACGTTTCATCAATGCAACTGTGCAAATCAGTTAGGTAGAGAAAGGAAATCAAATGAAAACTGGATGTTTGTCTCTACTACAACAAGGCTTGGGGATCGTGGCCCACAGATGTTGCTGGACTCCAACTCCCATCACCCCCGACCTGAAAGAGCGTCTCCACTCCCATCATTCAGCCCAGAAACTGAGATCCAGTTTCAAGGGCCTTCTGGTGGTTCCCTCACTGCAAGTGAAGCTACAGGGAACCAGGCAGAGGGCTTTCTCAGTAGTGGCACCCACCCTGTGGAACGCCCTCCCGTCAGATGTCAAGAAGATGAGTACCTATATAACTTTAGAAGACTGCTGAAGGTAGCCCTGTATTGGGAAGCCTTTTAATGTGTGATGTCTTACTATGTTTTTACAGATGTTGGAAGCTGCCCTGAGTGGCTGGGGCAACCCAATCAGATGGGTGGAGTACAAATAATAAAATTGTTGTTGTTGTTGTTTGGGACCAATGGAAGTTGATCATCACCTGAAGAGCTACAGGTTCCCCAATCTCATTTAAAAAAAAAAGGAGACAGAATGATTGAGGGTTCCTGGCGCATCATGGTTTCACTTTGGACAGAAGGGAAACTGCAAGTCCAACATTTCAGGTGAGGGGGGAAATCAGATGAGACTTTTAGAAGCAACCTTAAGGGAGAGTACATTTTTTGAATGAACCTCTTCGCCGACAAACAGCAGTACTGCAGGAAGGTTCTTCGTTTGCAGACGTTCAGCCAAAGCTACACTCTTCCCCATTCTTGGTTCCTTAATACGTTCCTTCGGATTTTCCCTGCTGCCGTCTTGGGCAACTCCCGGACAAACTCAACCTGGGTAGGCAAAAAATGAGAGTGCATCTCAATTTTTTTGCAGCCTTGGACTAATTCATTACCACAGCATCTCAACAATTTAAAAACCAGTCAATTCCTCTTCACAATAGACACACTGAAATTAATGTCTAAACTAATCATGTTCACCAATTTCAATGAATCTACAACCCATTTTAATTTCCCTGTTAGGACCTGGGAAGATACTTGCCTTTCTAGGATACTTGTAAGGAGCAGTCACCTTTTTCACGTGATCCTGGAGCTCCTTGATTAATTTTTCTGGGTCATGCGATATAAAGGCAGAAGACAGGATGACAAAGGCTTTCACCACCTATGGGATGCCAATCATAAATGCATTAACGACTCAGAAGGGGAAAAAGGCATCAGTGTGACTGGGTGATTGGGACAGGATATTGCTCATTAGCCAAAATAAAATACTGCTGTGTGTAGCGCTCTGTGCTCCTGTTCAGAGTTCCAGCTGACCATGCCATTTTCAAGGTACTGCATTCCATTCTACCTCCCACTAAGCATGCTCAGTCCTCAACAGGTTTCCCCCCACTTTGGATTTCCCCCCTAAATGTTCTTATGCCTGCAAACCTTGGGGGTTTCTCTGAGCCTGCTGAGCCCCTTGAGTATGAATGTTGCTGTTTTAGCAGCAGGCGGATCCTCACTTAAAGAACTAGAAGCACACATAGATTAATCCTTGAATGTTGGGTTAGCCATAGGAATGAGCAAGCAGGGAGAGAAGAGGATTTAGGAACTCATGGAAATTGGCAGGATCTCCAGGGGATATTTAGATCCCACTATGATCCTGGTGGTGGCGCTGTGGGTAAAAGCCTCAGCGCCTAGGGCTTGCCGATCGAAAGGTCGGCGGTTCGAATCCCCGCGGCGGAGTGCGCTCCCGTTGCTCGGTCCCAGCGCCTGCCAACCTAGCAGTTCGAAAGCACATCAAAGTGCAAGTAGATAAATAGGGACCGCTTTCTGGCGGGAAGGTAAACGGTGTTCCGTGTGCTGCGCTGGCTCACCAGATGCAGCTTGTCACGCTGGCCACGTGACCCGGAAGTGTCTCCGGACAGCGCTGGCCCCCGGCCTATAGAGTGAGATGGGCGCACAACCCTAGAGTCTGTCAAGACTGGCCGGTACGGGCAGGGGTACCTTTACCTTTACCTATGATCCTGGTAATGTCAAAAACTGGGCTTTGAGGATGCAACTGTTTGTTTTTTTCACTTTTCTTTTTGCAGCCAAATGAACCGAGGTGAGTTTGCCCACCAATTTTTATACCTCCCCTGCTCAGGCATGTGTCTGAAATACAGCACCATCTGTACCGCTGTGATGTGTCAAGATTTATGACACTTTCCCCAAGCAAGCGCACTGCATGTGCCTTTCTGCTGCTGAGTATCATGTGTTGCTGAATGTCTTGGCTGCCTGAATCTCTGTTACCTCTCCTCTCACGGGATCTGGGCTGCTGACCACAGCTGATTCCACCACAGCTGGGTGCTCTATCAAGGCACTCTCCACTTCAAACGGGCCGATACGATACCTAAGAGACAGAAGGGGGGTGTCACTCCTGCGCCTTTTGTCGCTTAATAGCACAGGTCAAAGGGTGAAAGCCAACCGAACTGAACCTACCCGGCAGAATTAATCAGATCGTCTGATCTTCCGACAAACCAGAAATAGCCTTCTTCATCTTTAATCCCTCTGTCTCCAGTGACATAAAAATCACCACGCTCGGTGGCTGCGGTTTTCTCAGGGTTATCCTGGCAACAACCAAACATTGTTCAGTACGTTTTCACCAATACCTGCTGGTCTGTCCCTTTTGGCAATGGTTCCCCAAGACAAAAGAGCGAGTTGATTTGCTCTTGGTTTGATTACTGCCAAAAAAAGTGCTGACTCCAGATCTCAGTGAGCCCTTGAACGAGAGGCTCTCCCTTCCTCCCTTCCCTGAGTGGGTCCTCCCTCCTTCTCTTTGCTACCTCTGCAGCCTATTTGCTTGTACTGTCCACCAGAGTCTAAAGCAAACCACCACCCAAAAGGAAGAGGGCAAGATGAGCAGAGGATGCTGCTCAAACTCCTTGCTCTCGTCAAGACAGGAGAGGGCAGGTGAAGAAGCAACAACAGCAAGGCAGAGGAGGAGCAGAGCCAGGAGGACGAATAGAGTTGGCAGTGGGTCCCATGCTGGGATGTGGGCCTTGTCAGCTGCCTGATAACACCCACCCCTGACAACAGCCAAGTTTGCGGAACTACATGTCTGTGAGCATCAGGAACAAAGGAAACTCCTTTATAATAGGATCAGGTTATTGATCCACCTAGCCTAGTATTGTCTCCACTGATTGGCAGAAGCTCTCCAAGGTTTCAGACAGAGATCTCTTCTAGCCTTATCTAGAGACACTGGGGATCGAACCTTAGATTAGCATGCAATTAGATCCATATCCAACCTTAATACACTGCATGTTGTACTACCACTGGACCCTGTAACATAGCAAAAATCTAGACCTGGAGCTAAATGCAACTGATGTCCTCAGCTTGGTTGCAAAGTGAAGCTGTTCTATCTATCACAACGTTGTTGACGTGCTAAAAGTAATACTTACTAAGTACCGTGAGAAAAGGCAAAATGGTCGCTTTGGCTTGATTCTGATAGCAATGTCCCCTTCTACCCCCGGAGGCTGAATTTTGCCTTCATCATCCACAATCTGTAAAAGCAAAAGATAAACAAAAGCTTGTTTCAGCCAACCAGTGTTGATTTAAAACTCACACACATATATCCACGAACAATGGTACACTTTACGGTTTGACTCGGTTCTCAATGGCTCCCGTTAAGATAGAGATCTCTGCTTGCTCCCAGGGTTCCATTATAGGCCAGTATATCAAGAAATGGGAAATGAATTAGAATATTTAGATTAGTGATGGTGGGAATACGTTCCCAGTGATTTCCATTAAGTTCTATGGAATACAATTTAGAAACCCATTCCCGCCCCACCAAATCAGTTTTGGAAGTAAGGAAAGTGACAGGAAGATACACTTGAAAATGTAGGACTTCCTTGATGCAGTGTTGCCCAACCACCTCACAACAAAGTAGAATGAACACTCAGCAAACATCATTTAACCTCCCTGCAAACTCTGTACAAACAAATCAAGGGGAGTGCTCAATAAACAGGTTGCCCAGTCTTCAGACAGACACCAGTCTGGTAAGTTTATATTTGTCCTTGTACCTGGACATCATATGGTGGAGACGCCACTCCCATGGAGCCCGGTTTGATTTTCATCCCTTTAACATTCGTACAGATGGCTACCTGTAAGAGCAGAGAGAGAAAAAACAAAGCCAAATAACATTTGGGAGTTTTCACTAGTTTGGGAGGGTAATAAGCCCTCTCCATTGCTGCTTGAGCAGAAAATATTGCCTAGTCTCCAATCGCCCCCAAAATGTCAGGACCGTCACGAAAACCCTTAAGCCATCACGGCTTTTCACTTTGTCATGCAGAGTCCTGAATTCCCAAATGCAAGCCTTTACTCCCCCAGCTGCTTCGAAACAAAGACAGATAGGAAATATAGATAGACAGAGTTTTTTGTCTAGGAGCAAAAGGGCTACAGAAGTGTATGTGGAAACCAGAGGCAATGTTTGTGTTTCATATTCAGCCCACTGGCATGCAGTCCCTGGAAGTTTTCTCAGAAAAGGCTGGGCTGAAAAGGCCTTCCCCACACCACCCTTGATTTAAAAGTTCGATCAACTGCATTGTGGTGAGTTTGCCAGATGCGCAGCCATGCCAGAATGAAGATAAACATACTGTTTCTGTTTGTCCATAGCCTTCATAGATATCCACCCCTGTGTGGGTTTTCCATCGCTGCAACACCTCTGCGTTGAGCGGTTCCCCTCCTGTCACGCAATGCTCCAGGCTTGGGAATTTGTAGCTTGATAAGAAATGGCGACAATTAGTAAACCCACAAGTGAGGCTGGCACCCATGGGTGCCTACAATAATTTTTCAGGGCAGGGGTAGCGGGCAGACAAAGTGAAACTGAAAGCGAGGAACAGGCTAATTTTAAAGAGAGAGAGAGAGAGAATGTTGCCTGTATGTTTTGTCTCAGATTCTATGCATTTACTCTTTTTTTAAAAAATGAAAGGTAGGAACCTAGGGGTTATGATTCATCCAGGGGCAGCAACTGCCCACCCCACCCATGGCTGCAACAAAATGTTGCAGCGGGAAATGTTCCTGCTCACTCAGCCATACTCTCCCCAAAACCTCCATGATTTGAAATGGAAACACAGCACTATCTGAAAAAAACCCCACTATTTATCCTACAGGAAGTTAATGAACATAGAAAGCTGCGTTATACAGAGCTGGCCCACTGGTCCATCTCACTCTGTATTCTTTTCACTGACTGGCAACAGTTCTCCGGGGTTTCAGACAGGGGTGTCTCCCAGCCCTACTTGGAGATGCTGAGGATTGGGGCCTTCTGCATGCAAAGCAGATGCTCCACTTCTGAGCTCTGACCCTTCTCCATATACTGGACAGATGCTGCTCTCTTAGACACACATGCATTTTCACACGCATTTCCTACATCGGGGACGGGGAATCCCATCAGCCCGAGGGCCACAAACCCTCCCGAGGGCCACAATCTGGAGGGCACCCATCAGCTCACACAGGGCATTTCCTCTTGCATTTGCTTTTCCAGTTAGTCCAGTGAATAGTACCTGGCAAGATCCTGCTGCACCAACATACGGAATCCTGTAGGAGCTGTGCAGAAAGTGGTGATTGGGTATCGGGCAAGAGTCTAGATAGAGACAATCAAGATCATCAAACCTTTTATTGGCATCACGTACAAACACCCATAGCAAATCAATACGGGATTACCGCCTTCCCAGTGACACAAAACATTTGTCAAATGAAAGAGGCAAAGCAGTCTAACATTACATCTCTAGGTCTCCAGGGAGATCAGACATCTGCAATGTGTTTTGACGACAAAAAACCAGATAAAGATATTTAGCTGCTAACTTGGTGAGCTCCAGATTATTCCTCAGTAATAGAAAATGTACAACCTCTAACTCTGGTTTCCATTTGGGGATGCCGAGTTGATCTATTCTAGGAACTGCTGGTGGAGATCAACATATAGTTTACATTTAAGAACCATATGTGTAAGAGTTTCCACCTGATGGTCTTCACATCGGCAAATTCTTTCTCCTTCCATCATTCCCAAGAACCTTCCCCATAGGAGGTTTAAAGGATTTGAATTAAACCTGCCCTTCTTTCTTGAGGATTAAGCAAAAATTCAAGATAATTGTGGTTTATTTCATGTGCCCAAGAAAGTTGAAAGTTAAGAGGGGAACATGTTTTCTCTGCTGCTGCTGTTAGTTCCTGGCGTTCAATGTCCCACAACCTAGTTTTTATTATAGCCTTGGTAGATGGTGGGGACATTGATCGCAAAAATTCCACTGACAGCCCAAGTTGCTGTACCTTGTCTATGCAAGCCATAATGCATTTCTTTATAACAAGAGGTAATTTGCATATCCCCTCTGCCTTCAAGGTCTTCAACACCAAAGTTATAGCTCAATTGCTCTACGGAATTCCAGTCTGGCTGCCAGGGTTTACCCAGCTGGTAGAATGAGTGCAGACAGCTTTCCTTCTTAAGATTTTTGCTGTCCCATGTTGTGTACCCTATGCAGCCTTGTGTCTAGAGGGAGGTCAACACAAGGTAGAGCCCGTAGCCTGGGCGAGATTTCTTGCATGCTGGTTAAACATCTGCCTCACAACAGATAAAGATCCTCTCCTTAGACAAATAAGCTTCAATCACCAACATGTGCACTTTGAATTGGGCCCTGAAGACAAATGTGCAACCAGTTCAGCTGTTTTAAAACAGGATTTATATACATTGGTACCTTGATTTAAGACCATAATCCATTCCGGAAGTCCGGTCTTAAAACAAAGCAGACTTAAAACAAGGCGTGCTTTTCCATAGAAAGTAATTGAAAATGGATTGATCCATTCTAGACAATGAAAAACACCCCCTAAAACAGCAATTTAACAGGAATTTTATTGTAATGAGACCATTGATCCATAAAATGAAGGCAATAATCAATGTACTGTACTATAAAATAAATACAGTGGTACCTCAGGTTAAGTACTTAATTCGTTCCGGAGGTCCGTTCTTAACCTGAAACTGTTCTTAACCTGAAGCACCACTTTAGCTAATGGGGCCTCCTGCTGCCGCCGCGCCACCGAAGCACAATTTCTGTTCTTATCCTGAGGCAAAGTTCTTAACCTGAAGCACTATTTCTGGGTTAGCGGAGTCTGTAACCTGAAGCGTATGTAACCAGAGGTACCACTGTATGATTGGGGGGGGGGGATAACATAATGATAGTCATTGTTTGGATGGGGGGCTTTTATCCATTTCTGCAGTCACACAATCAACCAGTAGCTGAACTGGGTTCCACATAGTCACAAAAACAAGTCACAAAAAGGAAGTCACAAGCCAGTCACAGTTCAGTCCCATAAAACGAAGTCACAGTCAAAAAACTGAAAAAGCCACACAAACCAAACCACAAAAAAATAGCAAAAACAAAACCTCCAAATATCACTGTGTTGCGTGAGTGCTCACGACTAAACAGCTGGCAGACTCAACAGGAAGCCTCTGATTAGCAGTGAGGGACTCAATTAACAAATGAAACACCCTCAATGGGAACCAGACGATGAAAAGCGACCCCTAAAACAGCAGCTGGGCCCGACTTACATAAAAAAAAAGACTCACCTCGGAGCACTCATTTCCGGGTTGCAATTGGACTTAGTCCAAAACGGACTTATAGACTGGAATTTAGTCAAGGTACCACTATACAAGCTCCAAGCAGAATCACAATTGGTAACTCGGTTGCTGCATTTAGGGTCAACTGAAGTTTCTGAACCATCATAGACTGGTGACTGGGAGTGGCCGCCGGGACCACATAACACCAGTTCTGAGAGATCTGCATTGGCTCCCAGTACGTTTCCGAGCACAATTCAAAGTGTTGGTGCTGACCTTTAAAGCCCTAAACGGCCTCGGTCCAGTATATCTGAAGGAGCGTCTCCACCCCCATCGTTCAGCCCGGACACTGAGATCCAGCGCCGAGGGCCTTCTGGCGGTTCCCTCATTGCGAGAAGTAAGGTTACAGGGAACCAGGCAGAGGGCCTTCTCGGTAGTGGCTCCTGCCCTGTGGAACGCCCTCCCAGCAGATGTCAAAGCAATAAACAACTATTTTACTTTTAAAAGTCATCTGAAGGCAGCCCTCTTTAGGGAAGTTTTTAATGTTTGATGCTGTACTGTTTTTAATATTCAGTTGGAAGCCGCCCAGAGTGGCTGGGGAAACCCAGCCAGATGGGCGGGGTATAAATAATAAATTATTATTATTATTATTATTATCATAAAGAGCACTGCAATGCCCTGCACGCTTACGTTCAGTACGATGGCGGGTTCGAATTGCGGCAAGCGATGTACAAAGACGCACGACCCATTGATCCACGGACCAAAAACACCACTCCAGGTCGTCTTAACCCATCCTGGGTCTGACGTATTCCAGAATATAGCCGAAGGAGACAAACCCATGCAGCGCCTATGTATGTGGAAAAGGAGCAGAAGACGGGGAACCAGTTGCTGACTCGGGGCATCAGGATTCTGGGAAGCAGGTTACAGGATGACTCAGCAAAAGTGCTGCAAATCAGGCTGAAGGAGGCAGAAGGTGAGTCGGCTAAAGAGTGCAAAGTCTATACAGGTGGCGAACTGTAGAGCAGCAAGCCGCTGACAATGGAAAACTGCCATTAAGCATTACAAAACACTCTATTTAATAATGTTGAGAAGATACCAACGCAGATCCTTTAAAAGTAAGCCAAATCGTATTCTTCCTCCATCCCATCTGACCAGGAGAAGGGCTCAGAATATAGCTCAGCAGCCGCATCCTATACCCCACCCCTGTCATTAGAGGATACCCAAAGAAGGCCCCAATCCAGAATGCCATGTATACCTAAAGGAGCATCTCCACCCCCATCATTCAGCCCGGACACTGAGATCCAGCTCCGAGGGCCTTCTGGCGGTTCCCTCATTGAGAGAAGTGAGGTTACAGGGAACCAGACAGGGGGCCTTCTTGGTAGTGGCGCCCACCCTGTGGAACACCCTCCCTTCAGATGTGAAGGAAATAAGCAGCTATCCTATCTTTAAAAGACATCTGAAGGCAGCCCTGTTCAGGGAAGTTTTTAATATTTAATGCTGTACTGTTTTTAACATTTGATTGGAAGCCGCCCAGAGTGGCTGGGGAAACTCAGCCAGATGGGCGGGGTATAAATAAATTATGATGATGATGATGATTCATCCATTCTCTGCTTTTGCTACCATAGCACTTTTTAAGCTTTACCTGGCGGCAGTTATCAATCCAATGCCGTGGCAGCAGTGGGAATGTTCCACCATTTTGGGAGCTCCCGTGGTTCCGCTTGTAAAGTAAATGGCCATTGTGTCCTCGCTCTTGGTCTTTGTGCAGTCGTGGTCGGCAGGCGCTGCTCTTAAAAAGCAATCACATCGCATGACATTGACAGGCAACACTTTCCCCTTCCGCAGCAGCCACACACACACATCAGGCGCAGAACCTAGCAAATGGAATCCTGCACCCATTCGGTAACCCATGGCAGAAATCCAGTGGGTCATTGGCCACATCCACACCATAGGCTGAAAACACTATGGTACTACTTTCATATTATTATTATTATTATTATTATTATTATTATTATTATTATTATTAAATTTATGTACCACCTTTATCTTCCAAGGATCTCAAGGTGGTGTACATGGTTCTCCTCCTCTCCATTTCATCCTCACAACAACCTGTGAGGTAGGTTATGCTAAGAGACGGTAGTGTTAAATTGTGGGTGAACATATCAGACGACACAGCGATTCTTCAAACAGCTCTTGTTTATTCACAGGCCAGGACAGAACTGAACTGAAGGGTTCAGTCAGCCTGCTTATATAGAGCCCCAGTACAACGTAACTGTAACAATTTTCTAAAACTATCCAATCACTGAACGTCACTTTCGATCCCTTATTTGCATAACTATCTACAGTATCCCCCTGCTGGCCCAGGGTGAGAACTTCAGTACATAACAGGTAGCTAGCTCAAGGTCACCCTCTGAGCTTCATGGCTGAATGGGGATTCGAACCCTGCTCTCCCAGTGGCTGAATGCCTCCCCTCTCACCAACTCGGCAGGAGGAGAGCTCTGCTGCCAGCTCCTCTCTGCCTCTAGAGCCCAGGGAGACTGGTGGCAGAAAAGGCACGCCGCCCCTTGGGGGATGCTGCCTGACGCAGCTGCCTCACCCAGTCTGATGGGCGGTCCAGCTCTGCTATTAAGTATAAATCAAAAGTGAAAACGGATCCCATGTTGCAGCTTGGGAAGTCAGACCTGTGTATTAATCTGGACCAGCCGAAGACCACTGATCTAGATAATATCTCTACTGCTTTCGATTCATGTCTGTTGCAATGCTTACTGGATGAGATCCCTGAAGTTCAGCCAGCCATCTCTGCTGCTGTCGGACACAAGAAGCTTGGTTTTCAGAGACTTGCATTCAGACAGGACTGAGTCCACTGCGGGGGCCAACGCGTCGCTGACCACGATGCATTTGGCTTTGGAAGCCTGGAGCCTGTAGGAGATGTCTTTGGAAGTTAACAGGGGCGTCCCTGGGATGAAAACAATGCCTAGAAAAGAAGCAGAGAATGTCGTGAGCAGGAAACCCAGAAAGTCTCCATGCTTGGGAAGGCTGCACACACAGTGGTGTCTCATTCTAAGGTGGTGTAGTGGTTAGAGCAGCTACGGAGAACTTTGGGTCCTTCAGGTGTTCTGTCAGCCCCAAGCAGTATGGTCAATGTCCAGGACTGGGGGGAGTTTTTGTTTTATTCATTTATATTTTATTAAATTTCAAAAATTTAATATATACTCCAATACATAATGAATTTTTCTTTTGTTTTACTGGCTTCCCACCCTGTTTTCCATGGTGTTTTTATTATTTCTCCCCTATGCTGCACCTTATCTCCTCTCTCTTATATCATAACAACAATACAATAATCTTTAATTCCTTCTGTTCCACATAGTTCAAATCCCGATCATGAATTTACCATACTATAATATTTTTTTCAATAATCCAAAAGAGGCTTCCAATCTTCCAGAAAACAATCATCATTGCGTTCTCTTATTTTAGCTGTTAGGGGCTGATGGGAGTTGTAGTTCAGCGACACCTGAGGGCCCAAAGGTTCCCCATTCCTGGGCTAGACTGTTGGACTACCTCTGGGGAGACTGAGGTAAAAATTCCCAGTAAGCTGTCAAACTTGCTGGGTGACTCATTGGGCCAGTCACCATCTCTGAGGCTAACCTTCCTCACGTGTGGAGAAAATGGCGGGGGAACAATTTTTTGAGTCCCAGCATTCCTAGGAGGAAGAGGGGCAACTTAGACCCTGCAAAGCAGCTATAGGGGACCATTTTCAGCCAAAGGGTCACATTCCTGTTTGGACAGCCTTCTGAGAGACACCTGACATTGGTGGGTGTGGCCAAGGGCTTAAGTGGGAAGAGCAAAACCTGCAAACTCCACACATTCTCACATCCCTCTAGATCCTCTTTCCAGAAAAGCAAGAGGCATCATGGGAGTTCAAGGACACATCCTGGGGTGTGGCCAGGGAGAATTCCTAGGGCCAGATAGAGAGGCTTAGAGGGCCATGTTTGCCTCCCAAGCCTGAGGTTCCCCACCCCTGCAGTGAATAAATAAATAAACAAAATACTTATCCGTTCAAAAAAATGCAGACATCTGAAGCTAGCCAGGAACATGGGTTTCATCACTTCTGCAGCTCCTTCTCCCTCCCACACAGTAATTTATTTTAAAACTGAAATCTTGATTTCGGTAATGCTTTTGACCAGGCATCCCCAAACTCGGCCCTCCAGCTGTTTTGGGACTACAATTCCCACCATCCCTGTCCACTGGTCCTATTAGCTAGGGATGATGGGAGTTGTAGTTCCAAAACAGCTAGAGGGCTGAGTTTGGGGATGCCTGCTTTTGACAATGTTCCCCATGGTATTTTTTCAAGGAAGCTGGTAAAATGTGGGATTGAATGAATATAAATTGTTAGGTGGATCTGTAGCTGGTTGTCTGACCAAACCCAAAGAGTACTCATAAATGTCATGGATTCTTTAGCTGAGATCCCTGCAACGCATTCCCTTTCCTCCCAATTTTTCCACAAATTGTGTTGCTGTTTTTTTGTCAAGCTGTCAGTGGAGAATATTTGTCTACTGCTAAATCTTCTCACTGGGGAAGACAGCACTTTTTCTGGGGAGGGGGCCCCCTCTTTTCTTTCCCCGAATCTTGACTGACCTGTCCGGATACAAGCCACATTCATCAGCCACCATTCAGGAAGCTTTGGAAGAACCACCATGACCCTGTCGCCCTTCTGCAAGCCGCAGGGATCAGCCAGCATGTTGGCAGCTTTCCGGGATAAGACTCCCAGCTCCTCAAAGCTCCACTTCACCTCTTTGCTCCGGTCGTCCACCCACCAGAAGGCTGGGTTCGGAGGCCTCTTTCCATCCTAGCAGAGAAGACGTTATCACAACCTAATCCACAGAGCCATTTTATATGGATGAATCATATAGCAGTGTGTGGTCAGTTGTGGCCGATGGAGGACCTTGGGTGAGAGATAGGGAAATGTCGGGTCTCTCGGACTTGGAGGAGAAAGGAAATATCCCAGGTCAGAGCTGGGAGGAGCAGGAGCTACTGTTCTCTGTGAGTGGTAAGGGCCGAGAATTACTTTTAAGAGAGGACTCCATATTTTACTTATTTGATTTGTATTTTCTGTAGTTGTAATCTTACTGTATTATGGGGAATTCTTCATTTAAAATATTTTTTTAAAATAGGCAAAGAAAAAGGAAAGCAGTGGGGGGTATCTGTATGCATGTGATACCTAGTGCCAGGATCTTGCTTCTGTGCTGCTGTTTCCAAAGTATTTTTTACTAATTTTCAAGGATGTACAACAAAATATAACTAGACAGCTAAAGACAAGCAATGAACATCAGCAGGCATCAACACCCCCTGGCAATCACACCAGCAGTCAGGTAAGTATTTATTATTATTATTATTATTATTATTATTATTATTATTATTATTATTATTATCATCATCATCATCATCATCATCATTATTATTACAGTAAATCATTTATTACTCTCCCTTGGCCGTAAGGTCCTAGGATGGGTTATAACATTAAAAGCAACATTTAAAACAACTTCATGTCCTTCATGTCAGCTAGCTAAAAAACACAACCATTGTTCTCTATTCCTGTCAGCGCTATTACTTTGTGGGTTATTTCCTCACCTGCAGCCTACCTCCATATATTTTTATGTTGCAGGCCTACATCATAGGAACGCAAGATGCCTTAGAAAGAGCCAGTCCGTTGGTACATCTGTTCTGGTTTTCTCTACACTGACCTGCAGGAGCTGTCCGGGTTTTCAGGCAGGGGACCCTCCTAGCCCTAACTGGAGATGCCGGGAATCGAACGCAGGACTTTCTGTGTGCAGAGGTACTATCACTGAGCTAGAGCCCTTCCCTTAAGCAGCCTTCCCCCTCCTATGTTTGAGAGAAGGAACACAGGAAGCCGCCTCAGGCCGAGTCAGACCATTGGTCCATCTGTCTCAATATTATGCCGCAGCGACTGTCAGAAGCTCTCCAGGGATTCAGATGGAGGTCTCTCTGAACCTGAGGCCTTCTGCATGCAACACACCTGCTTAATCACTGAGCTACAGTTGAAGTCAGCAGAGGGAACAAATGGCGATTAAAGGCAAGGTGCTTCAACCAGTGTTGAAGCAATGATTCTTCAACATCAGCTTCGTTGGACTGGTCCTGTTGTGCGGATGCCTGATGATCGTCTTCCAAAGCAACTACTCTATTCCGAACTTAAAATGCTGGTGGTCAACAAAAGAGGTTTAAAGACTCTCTCAAGGCAAATATTAAAAAATGTAGTATAAACACCGACAACCAGGAAACACTGGCCTGAGAGCGCTCCAATTGGAGAACAGCCTTTACCAAAGGTGTCATGGGCTTTGGAGACACTCAAACTCAGGACGCAAGGGAGAAATGCGCTAAGAGGAAGGCACGCTTGGCAAATCCACACCGTGATCAACTCCCGCCCGGAAACCAATGTCCCCACTGTGGAAGGATGTGTGGATCCAGAATTGGCCTCCACAGTCACTTACGGACTCATTGTTAAAACCATGTTTATGGAAGACAATCTTATTCGGCTACAAGTGATCGCAGAAGAAGAAGAAGAAGAAGAAGAAGAAGAAGAAGAAGAAGAAGAAGAAGAAGAAGGCATCATGGAGGAGGATGCTCCTGACACAAGAATCAGGCAGTCTGGGAGGGTCGAATCCAAGACTACCCTGCATCTTTCAGTTTGGGGAACACATCACTGAACGAAGCCACCGGCCTCTATGCTTCGTTTTAAACTATGTTGCAAAAAATTATTTTGTATATTATTGATGTTTCAAATGCCTCCTGTGAAATATGTTGCTATGTGGAATACTTAGTAACTTTTCCTCTTTAAATGAGAATATGGTAAGACTTTGAAGGCATCCTGATATTTATGAATAAAATAAACCCTTTAAAAAAATATTACTACCCTCAAACACCAGCAATGCTAATCAAAATATTTCCCTCCAGGGAATGTAAATGAAACAACCCAAATTTTATATATATATAAAAATCATTCAGTTGCATTGTTTTTTCTTTATTCTTGTGCATTACTGAAGCATTTGTTCTTGATGCAAGTCTTAATCGGTTTTTAGTAGTCTATTGCTATTTTAAAATTTCAAAAAACCCAAGTTATTGTTGTTCATTCTTATTGATAATTTGTTTTATCTGTTTTATACACCTCTTTGGGGGTTGTTGTGGTGCTGGTAGTTGTTACAATCAAGAGGTGTATAAACTTTGTGAAGTATATAAAAGTTACTATTGTTTCATTTTAATTTTTATTTAAAAAAATAAAGTCTCAGGTTCCTCTGTGCTCCAGGGAGACCAAGTGCAGCACCACAGTACTATTAACATCCGGTTTTCCTACCTGTTCCCCCAAACAACCAAACCCCTACCTTTTCCTCTTGGGTCCACCTGTCCAGAACATCCCTGGCAAAATTAAAGTACTCAGGCACATCCAGTTCACCATGGTTTATAGCTTCGTAATGGGAGATGATCGGAGAGGCCAGGTGTCTCTTGGCTTGGCGAAAGAAAGTGCAAGGTGGCGGCCGCAGGCTCCAGAAGCATCGAAGCAAGGTCTTCATGGCAGCTTGAGGGCATCAACCAGCTTGGTCTCTGCAGTGACATGTTTTGAAAGCAGAAAAACCCTGAAGCCTCAAAGCAGTCAACATAGCAGCAGAGCCACAACCTTACGGATCCCAAACACAGGAAACCAACTTATATTGAGTTCATCTAGTTCAGTGTTGTCTACACTGACTGGCAGCAGCTCTCAAGGGATGTTCTCAGCCCTATGTGGAGATGTCAAGGATTGAACAAGGGGCGTTCAGCACATGAAGCAGATGCTCTACTCCTGAGCTGCCGTCCTCCCCAAACCCATTAGCTCATTTCCCAAACTCCACCCTGCAAAATGGATGAGTGATATTTGTGCAGGACGCCCTGTTTTCACATGCTGCAGATGTCTCATATATGTACAAAGAAGAGAGGAGGGGCTGACTCCCGATTTTCTGAGGGTCCTTGGCTAACAAAGTAAAGGTAAAGGGACCCCTGACCATTAGGTCCAGTCATGACCGACTCTGGGGTTGCGCACTCATCTCACTCTATAGGCCAGGGGAGCCGGCGTTTGTCCGCAGGCAGCTTCCGGGTCATGTGGCCAGCAGGACTAAGCCGCTTCTGGAGAACCAGAGCAGCGCACGGAAACGCCGTTTACCTTCCCTCCGGAGCGGTACGTATTTATCTACTTGCACTTTGACGTACTTTCGAACTATCTACTTGCACTTTGACGTGCTTTCGAACTGCTAGGTTGGCATGAGCAGGGACCGAGCAATGGGAGCTCACCCCGTCGTGGGGATTTGAACCGCCGACCTTCCGACCGGCAAGTCCTCGGCTCTGTGGTTTAACCCACAGCGCCACCCGCGTCCCGTGGCTAACAAAGTATACAAGGCTCAATAAACAGCTAAATAAACGGCTAAATAAACAGAAGGGAGAGAGAGAGTCAAAGAGAGTTTCACAATATCGCCGTGCATCACGTGGGAAACACTTTTATGTAAGCAAAGTAAGATACATGACACTGAGCAGGGGCAGGGGATGGAGCGAAGCCAAGCCGTCCGAATTACCTGACTGAAATCTCTCGAACAATCGTGGTGCAATCACATTGGAGCAGAGCAGACCCCACCCTCTCCACCAAGGCCCCCCTGCCCAAAGAATCACAGAATTGTAGAAATGGAAGGGAATGCCAAGGGTCATCTTGTTCAACCCCCTGCAATGAAGAAAGCCCAGCTAACGAATCCCCGACAGATGGTCATCCCATCTCTGCTTAAATACCTCCAATGATCGAGAGTTCACCTTTTAAAGATGCTTGCAATGGTGTCCACTGGTCATCCTAATCCGAGTAGACCCATTGAAATCAATGGGCATGGCTAGTTCAATGGGACTGCTTTCGATAAAACTTAGCTGGAAGCAACCCTTTGCAGCTCAGCTTCCATCATGACACAGAGCAGGGATTTCCAGGCAACCAGTTCATTGCACTTAGGGGACACTGTGTCAAAACGAGTGCATTGCAGGGGGTTGGACTAGATGGCCCTCAGGGTCCCTTCCAACTCTGCAGTTCCATGATTGTGTTCTCTTGCACTTTCCAAGAGCACTTCCCCATCACTTCTCTTCCTGCAAAACTTTGGAAGAGCCTCCTGCCCAGGCATAGGCAAACTCAGCCCTCCAGATGTTTTGGGACTACAACTCCCATCATCCCTAGCTAACAGGACCAGTGGTCAGGGACGATGGGAGTTGTAGTCCCAAAACATCTGGAGGGCCAAGTTTGCCTATGTCTGCTCCTGCCTGA
The DNA here is from genome assembly GCF_964188315.1 of Podarcis muralis. Taxonomy (NCBI): domain Eukaryota; kingdom Metazoa; phylum Chordata; class Lepidosauria; order Squamata; family Lacertidae; genus Podarcis; species Podarcis muralis. Next base: position 42,279,034 of record NC_135668.1, read on the forward strand.
CAGAAACCCTGGACAGCTGCTGCCAGTCGGTGTAGACAACACTGGACTAGATGGACCATTGGTCTGCTTTGCGATAAAATAGCTTTGATGTTCTACAGTCCTCTGTGGATCTACGTGCTCTGTGTGGACATAGACAAGCTTACCTCCTTTTCCCATCCCACTAGACCCCCATGGACGCAGGTGGCACTGTGGGTTAAACCACAGAGCCTAGGACTTGCCGATCAGAAGGTCAGAGGTTCGAATCCCCGCAACGGGGTGAGCTCCCGTTGCTCGGTCCCTGCTCCTGCCAACCTAGCAGTTCGAAAGCACGTCAAAGTGCAAGTAGATAAATAGGTACCGCTCCAGCGGGAAGGTAAACGGCATTTCCGTGCGCTGCTCTGGTTAGCCAGAAGCGGCTTAGTCATGCTGGCCGCATGACCCGGAAGCTGTACGCCGTCTCCCTCGGCCAATAAAGCGAGATGAGCGCCGCAACCCGAGTCGGCCACGACTGGACCTAATGGTCAGGGGTCCCTTTACCTTTACCTAGACCCCCATGGACATCCAAGGATGCTGAATTTTGAAAGATTTGGTGCAGACGCCTGCGAGAACAGGATGCTGGATGGGCCGCTGGCCTGATCCTGCATCTTCTTATGCCCTATGATTGCGCAAGCTGTATTGGCAGGCATGCGACTGAATCCCACCGCGAAGCAGTCCAGAGTTCACTGACCTTGGCTTTTTCCTCGGGGGACTCCGCGCAGTGCCAGGGAGGCGGCCGAGGAAACTCCGCCGGACCAGTCCGTCCTCCCCTGCAACAAGTGCCTGGGCGGGCCAGCCTCTTCCCCCAAGGCAGGCAGAGACGGCCCCTTCCTCTCGGCGAGGGGCGAGTGGCGCCGTCGAGGGATCGAGCTCAGCCAAGTTGCCTCCGCCAAGCCCGTCCAACAAACTGTAGGCAACGGCGTAAGTGTCTCCCCTCCCTCCCGCCTCCTCCTCCTCCTCTCGCCCTGGGCGGTGCTGCTGCTGCTCGCTGAACTTCGCGGAGGCCGAGATCGGGGTAATCGAACGGCTTCCGACGTGGCGGGGCTGCTTGCTCGCTTTCGCTTTCTTTGTCCCAACTTTCTCTCGTCCTAGCGCTTCGGCGGCGGCCCCAGAGCGCGCAGCCTTTCGCTTGCTCGCTGCTGCCACACTTCGGGCAGATTGCTCGTTGAAAGAAAGGCAAACACAGTTGATGTATAATAGATTCTTTTTAAGGCGTTTCTTAACCGACCTTCACTATGAGGTCCCAGGGCAGGTCACAAAAACAACCATTATTAGTATTAATTAAATAATAATTAATAATTAATAATTTATATATTTATTTATTATTAATAATTAAATAATAATTAATTAGTAATTAATTAGTAATTGGGCTATGTGATCCTCGTAGTCCCTTCCAACTCTACAATTCTGTGATTCTGTGAATATTCCATGTTTAAAAAAAACAACCCCAAATAAAACCATTGCAGTTATACAGGTGTTTCCAAATGGGACAGAATGGTATTTGTTTGAACCTAATTTCTTTTGTAAAGTCCCTTAAGGCTGGACAAACTGGTTTCCCCAGAATAAATCCTAGCATTAACTTGGAACAATATGCATTTCTTTGCAGCTGGCATCCTCCCTGCTTAAAGTCCATTTCTGGATTTTGTAATCTTTAAAAAGCATAGTTCCGAAAGAAGACATCCCAAGGAACATTGGGGTCTAAATAGCGGGTTGGCCCAGCTGTGTTGTTGTTGTTGTTGTTGTTGTTGTTGTTGTTGCGGTGGTGGTGGTGGTTGTCCCACTCTTCTGCCAAACAAAAGCTCCCACAGAGGCTTAAAAGATCAGTGAAAAAAGACAGTCCCTTCCCTCAGGCTCACAACACAAAAGGAAAAAGGGACTGGGAGGGAGAAGGGAGAAAGAACAAGCTCAGGCATGAATTCTGAGTAACAAACTCTTGCAGGTAACAGCAGGAATAGAGAGAAGCCGAAACGTTGCTAATTTTTCAGAAGATGCCATGGAGAGACCTTGCCATTTCATCAAAATCCCTCTCTCTCTCTGCCTGATGGAATAGCTGCTATAGATGCAAGTTCAAGGAGGAAGATCTCTAAATCAAGTAGCTGTTTCTGGAGGGTTTTACTCATGAGTAGACCAGCTGGCTGGGGGTGTTTCAGCCTGCTGCTTGACATGAGAGAGAGACAGTGGACAAAATGCACTATTACCCTGTTCAGTTTTTACCCTTGTGGAAAAGTGTAACTAATTTTAAAAGTTTTTGAGCTGTCTGCTAACTGTTGTGTTCCTTCCGCAAGCACTGTTGCATTTGACCTGGATTAACCCTGGCCATGTGAGGACAAGACAAGGAGAAGAAGAACTTTGAGTGGGTTGTTTATAAGTGACTGTTTAGAGTAGTTTAACTATCAATCCCTCTTCGCGAGGAACTCAGAATTATAGCTCTGTGAGGGGAATAGGGGCCTTCTAACAGCACTCAACACCTTTAACAAGTGTTTTTTTCTGGAGGGACACAGGGATACACATACCCCTCAACATTTTGTGAGTCTTTGTACTTTTGTGCATTTACTGTATTTATTTTTCCCAATTTGAAGTACAGTGGTACCTCAGGTTACATACACTTTAGGTTACAGACTCTGCAAACCTAGAAATAGTGCTTCAGGTTAAGAACTTTGCTTCAGGATGAGAACAGAAATCGTGCTCCGGCAGCGCAGCAGCAGCAGGAGGCCCCATTAGCTAAAGTGGTGCTTCAGGCTAAGAACAGTTTCAGGTTAAGAACAGACCTCCGGAATGAATTAAGTACTTAACCTGAGGTACCACTGTATAGTCATACCTCTTGTTACGTTCGATTCAGATTACGTTCTTTCAGGATATGTCCTGCGGCGACCCGGAAGTAATGGAACAGGTTACTTCCGGGTTTTGCCGCTTGCGCATGTGCAGACGTTCAAAATGACGTCACGCGCATGCGCAGAAGTGGTGAATCGTGCCGACGCGGGTTGTGTTCTGCTCATGTTGCGAATGGGGCTCCGGAACGGATCCTGTTCGCAACCAGAGGTACCACTGTATAAAATTGTGATTTTCTTGAGTCAAAATGACAGTACCCCTAAACATTTTTTTTTAAAAAAAGTATTGCCTTTAACAAACCACAGCTTCCAGGATTTTGGGGGGGAAGCCACGACTGTTTAAAGTGGTAACATATCACTTAAAATGTATGCAGTGAATGTGGAAGAAGATGATAACTACCCTACTATTCCTTTCTGTTTCTTCCCCTTTGCCAATGTTGAACAGATGTGCATTGATAAAATGCTCACACCCTCAAAAACCATATTTGTAACTATGATTATATCAAGATTCATTTGTGTGATTATGTGACCAATGGGCAGGAACACATGTGAGCATCTAGAAGACAAGTCAATCTTTATCTATCTTTCGCTCTTCTCTTTCACATATTGTGAGGTTATTTTCTCAAGGCGTTTTTTTCAAATAACCCAGGAGAAAACGCCATAAATAACCCAGGATCTAAATAGGAGGGGAGGCTTGGTAGGGTTTGAGAAACAAAAACTTTGGTTTCCGTTCCTTTGTTTTAGCCCATTCTTCCTTGAAGTAGCTCAGGATAGCAAGCATGATCCCCACCCTCCTGGCACAAAATGATCCCGTGTGGTAAATTAGGTTCAGAGATAATCTGAAGGTTTACATCAGGGCAATTGTATGAACAAACACATCATTGTAGCTTTTCCTGTAGTGTTTTATAAATGTGGCTTTGTAGCCTCCAGTTCAGGAATTCGTCGTAGACATTCTTCCAGTTTAAACCAAAACTCAGACGTGGGATGGAGGGCAGAACAAATCATTGGAACAGTAGAGAAAGGAACAAGAAAGATTCACTTGCCCCATGACCAGTGTCCCCCCATCATCCACAGCCAGCGGTCACCCAGAGGTCAAGGATGATGGGAGTTGTAGTCCACCCACATCTGGGGACCCAAGGTTGAAGAAGACTGCACTAGAGCCCACTGACACTTCAGAGGTATAATGCGATGGAGCAGCCTTGCAGATGTTTTGGACTTCATCTCCCATCAGCCTCAGCCAACATGGTCAATAGTCAGGTGAAGAGGTGCAGATTCTTCCTCAGTGGTTTTGTTTACATGCCACTGATGTTTTAACACATGGAATGTTTTTTGTATTTTCCAGATTTGCTTTCTAATCGGGTTTTGTTTTTTGTTTTTAGGGGATGGTTTTGTTTATTTATTTGCTAATTGTGTGGCTTTAAATGCAGATCTTTTATCATATTTTCGTATCTGATTTCCATTTGTAATGTTCTGTTTTGATAATCTTGTCATGTTTTAAGAGATTCCCCTGCCCCAAATAAAGAGCAGTATACAAACAAACAAGCAAACAAAATGTGAAATATCATCCATTGATTGCTTCTGACATCTCGTAAAGACATGCTTTCTCTACAGAATGTTCTTGACCTATTAGACTGCACCCAGTTATTACCTAATTCCTGTTTTTATTATACTGTTTTATGGTGTTTAGGTTTCATTTATTTATATATGCCGTACTTAGAAATATATACCGGTATATCTCTCTCTCTCTCTCTTTATATATATATATATATATGTATGTGTGTGTGTGTGTGGTTTAGAAATGATTTTGCATAAAATAATAAAGAAAAAGAATGCTGAAATTCTCAGCAAGCTGAAGAAACCAGTATCTTCTCTGTTGTACAATGGTTTCCCTATGTATTTCAGGTAGGCAGCTCATGAAAAATGCACTGAATGTAATACACTGTGGAAGACCTCACTATGGCTTGCATCACCTCGATGATATTATCGAAGGCCTCGGCCTTTCGAGCTCTCTGGCCTCTTCACCTGTCTTCTTCCAGAAGCTTCAGCAAATGGCAGCCGGCCCTGGCTGCTCAGAACTTTTCAGGCTATGAATCCATACAAGCACAATATAAGCCAGAGGTGCCAGAATACTTCAACTTTGCAAAAGATGTGGTGGATAGCTGGGCTGAGGCGGAAAAGGTAACATCTTCTGTCACTTTTCATGTCAAGTCTTTCAAATGTGGCGCATCAACACAGCAGTCTGGTTCGCACATAACTCTAAGCCATGGTTTATATACCTTAGCAGTTTGGCCATGGTTTGTTAAACACAAATTAACCATTCCTTGTTAGCCATGGTTTGTTGTTGGTTCATAAACCTTGTTTACTGTGGCTTGGTGTTACACAGAAACCTAGCCAGTGTGTGGTGGGTGTTTTAAATTCCATCCTATACATAGCTGTCAACTTTTCCCTTTTCTTGCGAGGAATCCTATTCAGAATAAGGGAATATCCCTTTTAAAAAGGGAAACATTGACAGCTATGATCCTATACAGTGGTACTTTGGGTTACATACGCTTCAGGTTACATACGCTTCAGGTTACAGACTCCGCTAACCCAGAAATAGGGCTTCAGGTTAAGAACTTTGCTTCAGGATGAGAACAGAAATCGTGCTCCGGCGGCGCAGCAGCAGCAGGAGGCCCCATTAGCTAAGGTGGTGCTTCAGGTTAAGAACAGTTTCAGGTTAAGAACAGACCTCCGGAATGAATTAAGTACTTAACCCGAGGTACCACTGTATTTCAATAGATCCTTTGCTCCAGTGTTGTTTGACTTCAACTGCCAGCATGCCCAATGTTCAGGGATGATGGGAATTTTAGTCCAACATCATCTATAGGGCCACAAGCTAGCCGCTTACATTTTAGTACCCCAAACTGCACCATACGCCCTCAAAGAGGTATCAGCAGGCCTGAGGGATATAAAGTTTGTAGAAGTACAAAATATTTTGGGGGGGACTCCTAAGGGGGGACATAACAGACCAATAAGGACTGAGCATGCTCTGTGGGTTCAGAATGCAGGTTGAGCGGACCTAGAAAACTAGTGGGTAGGGCAATGGAATGGAGTATACTGGAAAAGGGTATAGCTGGCTGGCACCTGTTAACAGGAGCATTACAATATTCTGGTGCTGGTCCCACTAGTAGAGACATCGACAAAGAGAAAGCAAAGCAGGAAATGTCAAATTAACCAATTAATGACTTTAACTAGGGACAGGGCAGAAATTCAGCTCAATTCACATTCAAATACATCCTAAACTGCACTTTTCAAAACAACATATGGGACGAAACACTTTGAAATTCAAACTTTTGTGAGTTTTTCAGTGCCATTCTCTATCCCAAGTAATGTTTAGAAAAATCGAAATACTAGGGTAAAGTGCGAATATGAATGCTTATATTAGTGGGCACAACAAACAAAAATGTATTGTATAAGGGAAGATTGCTTTATAAAATTGTGCATATTGGGCAAAATTGCATCCAAAATGTGGATAGTGAGAGAAATTTTGCTGAGGAATTTTCACGATAACTGATTTTTTTTTTTAAAGTAAAAACTAAATTGCAAACTGATGTTAGATAACTAAATCTAAAACTGAAACATGAGAAACCAAAATTGACAGGCCTCTAGCTATAACCAGTACTTCATACTTGGCCATAAGAAGCGTTCTGCCAACTGAGTGTGGTTGTTTACAGCAGCTGACTCTGTCATTCCAACAGGAAGGAAATCGACCGACAAGCCCAGCTCTCTGGTGGGTCAATGACCAAGGAGACCAAGTGAAGTGGAGCTTTGTGGAGCTGTCCCACGTTTCCAAAAAAGCGGCTAGAGTGCTCTCTGAGCAGTGTGGCCTGCAGAGGGGAGACAGAGTCATTGTGATCCTGCCACGGATTCCTGAATGGTGGCTCTTGAATGTGGCTTGCATGCGAACAGGTTAGCAGCATGCGGAGAAGTGCTGGTTGGTGGAGGAAGCAGGATGGGCCCTCTCCATGTGGGATCAGGATCAATCCCTTCCCATTTTTCTGGTTCAGGGGCTGACCTCTGCCTAAACACTTGAGCCATCCTTTCATGGATAATGTTCTTGATTTATACAGATGTTTTCCCCACCCTCTGCTTCTCTTCTAGCCCCCGCCTGCACTATACATTTAAAGCAGTATCAGACCACTTTAATCGGTCAGGGCTTCCCCCAAAGAATTCTGGGAACTGTCGTTTGTCAAGGGTGCTGAGATTGTTAGGAGGCCCCTACTGTTAGAATTCCTGCTTCATGACTGCAGTCATGGGATTTTTGTCTATCACATGATGTGGTTGTTTTGATTCCACAAAGTGGGAAGTGACGGAGACACGATATTTGTGTTACTGTGTTCCGTGAGGTGGGACTATTGTCCTTTGTTCATTCTCTTTGCTGTCTGATGCTAGAGAGAGAGGGAGCCATGTTGCAGTGCTCCATGCGTGTTTATATATAAATAAGGTAGATTAGCCAAAATGCTGAGTTGCTGAGGTCTGTTACGCAAGCTGCGAAGACTCTGCGGATCCCTAAGCTTGCCAATGTTTGTTGGCATCAGTCGCTGTGATGTTCGGGCAGAAGAAAGCTTTTGAAGCTCCCGAACGATTGACCAGGAGGGAGAGAACATGCCAGTCAGGCATGTGTCTCTACCAGGATCCTACTCGAGTGTAGGACGAGCTCCCCTCACAGAGCTGCAATTCCCAGAGTTCCCTAAGAAGAGGGATTGACTTTGAGAATTCTAACTCTGAAGGGAACAATTCCCAGCAGCCTGAGAATTCGCAGGATTCTTTGGGGTGAAAGCCATGACTATTAAAGTGGGATGATACTGCTTTAAATGGATAATGCAGATGGGGTCCTAGTTTCTGTCCTGTTCCCATATACATCTGCACACACCCTTAATAAAGTTTCAGTTTGCACCTCGCACAGCTGTGTTTTGCAGCTGGATGCTAAATATTAACCATAGCTCAGGGGTCAGGGATTGGATCCAGTCAGTGAGTTGGATCCTTAACTCCCCCTCCCCTGTGGTACGATTCACACCCCCCCCCCATGCAATTTGAAATCTGAAGCCTTCAGTGCTCCCATTGCAATGAAGGAAGCTGATTTGAACTGTTGGGTTTCAAACAAGGGACTTTTCTAGCCTTTTGTGTGTGAGATTCCAGGAATTGAACCAGAGACGGTTTACATGCACGGCAGATGTTCTAACCCAGGGGTCAGCAACCTTTTTCAGCCGTGGGCCGGTCCACTGTCCCTCAGACCATGTGGTGGGCCGGACTATATTTTGAAAAATAAACGAATTCTTATGCCCCACAAATAACCCAGAGTTGCATTTTAAATAAAAGGACACATTCTACTCATGTAAAAACACGCTGATTCCCGGACCGTCTGCAGGCCGGATTGAAAAGACGATTGGGCCGCATCCGGCCCACAGACCTTAGGTTGCCTACCCCTGCTCTAACCACTTCTTCATCGCTCTTAAGTTGGAAACATGTGACGTCATTTTTAATCTTCGTCATTTGGTCCCTCATTAGGAACCGTTCTTATTCCTGGGACAACACAGCTGACGGCGAAAGACATTCTCCACCGAGTCCAGACTTCAAAGGCCAGATGTATCATTACTGACCAGGTTCTGGCCCCAGCAGTAGATACCATAGCTTCCAAATGCCCATCTCTAGAATTCAAGCTCATTGTGTCAAGGAACCACAGGGAGGACTGGCTAAACTTCAGCGACTTATTGAAGTAAGTATACAGACTTGTCTCTATACATAATCTCTCTGCGGGACAAATTTGGCAAGAGTCGTGCGCTTGAAGGCTGTGGTTATTTTGATCACATAGGCTTCAATTTATTCTATGTCTTACAGACTTGCACCTGCCGAACACAACTGTGCAGTCACAAAGAGCTGTGACCCAATGGCTATCTATTTCACCAGCGGGACAACGGGGACTCCCAAAATGACTGAACATTCTCACGCAAGTCATGGCCTTGGCCTTGGTGTAAATGGAAGGTATGAAAGGGTGTGTGTGTGTGTGTGTGTGTGTGTGTGCGTGTACTTTTTGCAGTTTCTTGCCATCTGATCCACACTCGGTTTCATGGGAGCACCCAGATAAGGAATTATTCTGGTCATTTGCTGATCGCCGAAGAATTGATGCTTTTGAATTATGGTGCTGGAGGAGACTCTTGAGAGTCCCATGGACTGCAAGAAGATCAAACCTATCCATTCTGAAGGAAATCAGCCCTGAGTGCTCACTGGAAGGACAGATCGTGAAGCTGAGGCTCCAATACTTTGGCCACCTCATGAGAAGAGAAGACTCCCTGGAAAAGACCCTGATGTTGGGAAAGATGGAGGGCACAAGGAGAAGGGGACAACAGAGGACGAAATGGTTGGACAGTGTTCTCAAAGCTACCAGCATGAGTCTGACCAAACTGTGGGAGGCAGTGGAAGACAGGAGTGCCTGGCGTGCTCTGGTCCATGGGGTCACGAAGAGTCGGACACGACTAAACAACAACAACAAAACTTTCTGCAGTTTCTTGCCAACTGATCCACACTCGGTTTCATGAGAGCACCCAGATAAGAAATTATCTGGTCATTTTTGCAGTAGGATAGAAGCACATACCTTTTGTAAACTGCTTTGAGGTGTTTGTAAAAAATAATATAAAGGAGTATGTATATGTTATGATAGGCATAGGCAAACTCGGCCCTCCAGATGTTTTGGGACTACAACTCCCATCATCCCTGACCACTGGTCCTGTTAGCTAGGGATGATGGAAGTTGTAGTCCCAAAACATCTGGAGGGCCAAGTTTGCCTATGCATGCATACATACATACATACATACATACATACATACATACATACTGGCCTTCAGGTTTGTGCCTTCAAAATGGACTCAAGGGTTCTGATGGCCTACCACAACAAAACCACTTTAAACATGGACTTTGGAAAGTGACAGGAAACGCACTGAAAGTGTGGGATAAATGAATGATTAACGGGAAGATACAAGCAAATCAGGATGAATGCTCACAGTCATGTAACCACCCCGTAATCAAATCAGAACAAATGCTCCATGAAGACCACATCTAGTCTAACCACTTTGTGAAAGTGAAGCAGGATGAATGCCAAATGAACAAGTTGTCTTAAGATAGTTCAAGAACAGATCTTCACAATGCTGTGAAGGCTTGCAGTTGCAGGCTGTGTAGGTATGACAGCAATCCACCTCCTTTGCTGGGGCCAACTAACTGATCCCACTAGTGGAAGCCCACATAATGATTTCAGCTAGCACAATGGGGCTTCTCCCTTCTCCCCTGCCCTTGTGCACAGGATTTTTTTGTGGGGGGGAGGAGAACCCCACAACAGTACGGGGGGAAGAGGGAGGAGAAGGCAAACAACCAGAAATGCTTACACTGATGGAACATTTCTAGCAGTGTGATGTTGAATTCCTAACATTTTTGCACTTCTTCTTCCTGTTACATAGGTATTGGCTGGATTTGACCCCCTCGGACATCATTTGGAATACGTCTGACACAGGCTGGGCGAAATCGGCTTGGAGCAGTGTTTTCGCACCCTGGATCCAAGGGGCATGTGTGTTCGTTCACAGCATGCCACGCTTCGAGCCAACCCCTGTACTAGAAGTAAGGGACAAGTATTATGCTAGTTTAGGGCCGCAGGTGGCACTGTGGGTTAAACCACAGAGCCTAGGACTTGCTGATCAGAAGGTCGGCGGTTTGAATCCCTGCGATGGGGTGAGCTGCCGTTGCTCGGTCCCTGCTCCTGCCAACCTAGCAGTTCGAAAGCACATCAAAGTGCAAGTAGATAAATAGGTACCGCTCTGGCGGGAAGGTAAACGACGTTTCCATGCACTGCTCTGGTTCGCCAGAAGCGGCTTAGTCATGCTGGCCACCGGCTGTACACCGGCTCCCTCAGCCAATAAAGCGAGATGAGCGCTGCAACCCCAGAGTCGGTCATGACTGGACCTAATGGTCAGGGGTCCCTTTTTGTTGTTGTTGTTTAGTCGTTTAGTCGTGTCCGACTCTTCGTGACCCCATGGACCAGAGCACGCCAGGCACCTCTGTCCTCCACTACCTCCCGCAGTTTGGTCAAACTCATGCTGGTAACCTCGAAAACACTATCCAACCATCTCGTCCTCTGTCGCCCCCTTCTCCTTGTGCCCTCCATCTTTCCCAGCATCAGTGTCTTCTCCAGGGAGTCTTCTCTTCTCATGAGGTGGCCAAAGTACTGGAGCCTCAGCTTCACGATCTGTCCTTCCAGTGAGCACTCAGGGCTGATTTCCTTAAGAATGGATGCGTTTGATCTTCTTGCAGTCCATGGGACTCTCAAGAGTCTTCTCCAGCACCATAAGGGTAAAGGGGTCCCTTTACCCTTACCTTATTATACTAGTTACTCAAGGACTGGACTTTCCTTTCAACATTGTTTGGATTCATACAACTGAACTGGTTGTGTGGGATGTTGGCTGAGTAGACGCATAGAATTTATCTCACAGTGAAGCCGCCCTGTGATGGCTGCAGCATTCACCTCTCTCTCAGCCCAGCTCACTTCTGCAAGTTCATCTTCTTAATCTGCTTTCAACAGTGTTGACCTACAGCTACCTAAATTCGGACCTCATGCCAGACCACAGTGTGCACAAACGATCCCTTCATTATTTTCTTAGACTTTATAAATCAACCTTTATTACGGTCCAGAGACCCAACAAATCGTTACAAAGCAATACACAATTCATACAGCCTACCTCCAGGTTAAACAAGCATTTCGTTCAGAATATAGAGATCATTGGTTCTTGCAACTTAGACTTTATAAGTCACTTGTTACCTAAAAACTTACCTTGAAAAGCATTAATATACTTCTAGCTGCTGAGATTAAGTGACATACATTTATGTATGTATGTATGTATGTATGTATTACAGTCAAAGACCAGCTCACATAACACAATAAAAACAGCATTCATGAAGATAAAGTATACAATTGGAGCAGATTGCAGCAATAGCTCATGAGTTAAAATTGAGATATATACATACACCCGTTCAACTGAGATTTGGGCTATAATAAAAAAATTGACCCTGAGGCGCCCCAAAAGGCAACTTCAGCATTTCCCTAGTAAGCTATGATTAAGTGACGAATTTCTTTTCCAGTGCATGTGTGTTGTTGTCCCGGAATATATTTAATGGAGCTAGTTCTGGAGTTGATTCTATTACCTGTTTGGTTATTTTGGAGATTTCCTGCAGCACTGTTATCCAAAAGGATTCCCACCACATGTGGAGGTATGAGCCTATGGAGCTGCAGCCTCGCCAACATTTAGTTGAGGTTCCTGGCACCCATTTTCTTATTTTATTTTATTTTATTTTATTAACACACCAGCTTTTTACTCATGAGAGACTGGTAAAAGTAGAAAGGGGTCCCCCATTCACCCTCAACCTGCCCATCTTATGAGTAAAAAGGCGGGCAAATAAAGCTTTTACAAGCTAATAACTGTTTTTGGAGGCTAAATTACAAGGATGAAGAGAGGAGGGCTTCCCCTCTCCAACCCCCAGAGAGCTAATTTATAGCAACTGCCTTCAGGGGAAAGAACATCTCCTGTTCCTGTTTTTGAACATGTGGTTCTTGATGCATCTGTTGTGTTTATAAATGTTAAGCTGCTTTGAGGACTAGTTGAAAAGCAGGATACATATCCAATAAGTACTTCAATCAATCAACTGGAGAACGGATTAGCAAATATGTCTGTATGCCACATCTTTTTTTAAAAACTGCCTACTGATAGCTGCAAAAAGCTATATATTATGATCTGTACACAGCATTAAACTAGATTTTGATCCATTGTTTTTTATAATCATCTAGGCTTTGTCCAGGTTTCCCATAACAACGTTCTGTTCTGCTCCAACTGCTTATCGGATGCTAATCCATCACAGTTTAAGCAGGTAAAGAAGTACTATACAACTTTTAGAAGACATCTGAAGGCAGCCCTGTATTGGGAAGCTTTTAATGTTTGATGTTTTATTATGTTTTTTATAGGTGCTGTTGTTATTTACTACAGTGGTACCTTGGATTACATACGCTTCAGGTTACATACACTTCAGGTTACAGACTCTGCTAACCCAGAAATACCACCTTGGGTTAAGAACAGTTTCAGGTTAAGAACAGACCTCCAGAACGAATTAAGTACTTAACCCGAAGTACCACTGTACTTGTAATGTTAATGTGCTTTAATATTGGCACCACTTAACATTGCATTTGCTCAGACAAAATCCCAGCCTAAGCAGGAAAACATTTATTGCCCTCCCTGGTGAGGAGAAGCCAGTGAGAGCCAGTGTGGTGTAGTGGTTAGAGCGGCCTTCCTCAACCTGGCATCCCTAGATGTTCTTGGACTACAACTCCCATCATCCCTGACCACTGTTCCTGCTAGCTAGGGACGATGGGAGTTGTAATCCAACAACATCTGGGGACCCAAGGCTGAGAAAGTCTGGGTTAGTGTATTGGAGTAGGACCGGGGAGACCAAATCTTCACTCAGTCATGCAGCTCACCGGGCCAGTCACTGCTTCTCAGGCTAGCTTACCTGACAGGGTTGTTTTGGGAGGGGTTAAATGAGAAGAACAATGTATGCCCCTTTTGAGCTCCTTGGGGAAGACGGTGGGATATAAAAGCAATCGATCAATGGCAAGTCTAGGATGAATGACTGGCAGGAATCTATAGCTGCCCAGGCTGCTGTTAACAAGCAGCTCTACACAGATATGCAGACTTCCAGTTCTAGCTCTGGAAGTAGAAGCAAAGATAAAGTAGGAGATCTTATACTATGGGGTGGAAAATTGGAGCAGGAAACCTTATTGCTTCTAAATCTCCATGGACCAAATCTGGCAGGTGGGCAGAGGTGAACTCATCACACAACCTAGAAAGGTTCCCCCTATAAACCATTTATATTTTCATAGCTTAGCTGTGTAAATAAATGTTTCCTGAATCTCCAACCATTTAGCTTTATTAGAAGAAAGACTTCTGTCTATCCATGTTCTCCAAACCATGGTTAATTGTATAACCTCTTGATTATTCACCCTTTTGAAATCTAAACGTTTCTCTCTCTTCCCTTCCCCCATTTATCCAAAGTTATAAATTCCACAGCCTGAAGCATTGCGTGAGCGCAGGGGAGCCCATGAACCCAGAAATCATGGAGCAGTGGAAAACAAAAACAGGACTGGATATCTACGAAGGCTACGGGCAGACAGAGACGGTAACGCTGGGCAGTTTTTAAAGTGCAGCAAGAGGGTGTTCATTCTGCTTTCAGAAGGTTCATGAATGGACGTCCATATTCTGCTACATAAAAAGCAAAAAGAAGCAACTTGCATGCCACCCCCAAGTGGTGCAAAATTTCAGGGGGTTTCAGGCACCCTGGGTTTGTATTTCCTTTTGGGAATCTATTTGTTTGTTTATATATTAAATTTATATATCACCCTTCATCATAAGATCTCAGGGCAGTTCACAGAATGAGGCACAATGGAGACTGCAGTGTCTTTATCATAAATGGTTTACAGTATTTACACACACACACACACACACACACACACACACACACACACACACACACATATATATATACACACACACATACACAACCTGAGCCTACGATAAAGGGGTTCACAGCATTAATACAGTGGTGCCTCGCAAGACGAAATTAATCCGTTCCGTGAGTCTCTTCGTCTTGTGGTTTTTTCGTCTTACGAAGCACGGCTATTAGCGGCTTAGCGGCTATTAACGGCTTAGCGGCTATTAGCGGCTTTAAGAAAAAGGAAACAAACTCGCAAGACGTTTCGTCTTGTGAAGCAAGCCCATAGGGAAATTCGTCTTGCGGAACGACTCAAAAAACGGAAAACCCTTTCGTCTTGCGAGGCATTCGTCTTGCGGGGCACCACTGTACTCCAAGAGGGTCTTGCTTCTCCCATAGCTGCAGTTCTGGATCCAGACAGACATCAGCCATGACTCTGATGCTCTCTCCCGCTCTCCTAACTTTACCAGGCTGAAACATCTATGTTCCAGGTCACATTCTAGCCAACTCCAAACCCTGGTTTTCGTTCTTCTCATTAACTCTGAGCAGAGGGAGGGGCCCTATCCACTTGCTGTCTGGCTCATTGCCTTCCTAATGGCCCATTGCCCCAGGCAATTTCCTGGTCAGGAAAGTAATCTGGCTTATATCTGAACTCTTGCCTTGATTAAATTCTAACACCTACCAGACCCAGGAATTTAGGGTGTCTAGCACCTATAAACTCACAACAGTATAAAATATAAAGGCTTAATGCACCCGTTAACAGGGCTGCAACATTTAAACATTGATTTAATTAGTGAGACCAACCAAGTAATTGTCTTGACAGCATGCAACCAGATTAATTACATGAACCTAAGATGCTGCCTTATGCAGAGTCAGAGCACTGAGGCTAGCTCAGTACTGTCTGCACTGACTGGCAGCAGCCTTCCAGGATTTCAGGCAAGGGTCTCTCCTGGCCCAACTGAGGATGTCAGGAACTGAACCTGAGAACTACTTGCTAAGTAGACACCGTACCGTGACGCCATACGACTTCTCCAGTGCTTTTGGAATGCCACTTTTTCTACCTTCTCACTGACATGTCACCTAGCATTTCTGTGCCCATAGGAACCACCTCCTAGGGGCCAAGGCCCCTTCAGCCCCCCAATAAAATATTTGAGGGGGCCACCCCCCACAAAGTTAATGGACATTGCCATTCAAATGCCATGCGTGTGCCGCTTCTAGTGATCAGTTATGCAGGGCAGGGCCTACCTAGGCCTCCCAAATATTTTATTCAAGTTGCTACCCTTCTCTGTGCCCCCACCCACCGAAATCTCATCAGCCACGCTTTGCTTTTCACTACTTGAAACAGGTGCTGGTTTGTGGAACTTTCAAGGGGATGAAAATTAAACCGGGTTCTATGGGGAAGCCTTCCCCGGCCTATGACACTCAGGTACAGTATGCAGTGCTGGTTTTAGGAGTTTTTATTTGGGGGGGGGGAGGGAAGAGAGAACCTAAGGGCTGGAGGTCACAAATTTGGCTACCCCTAGCTTAAGCAGGTGCTCCTTTAACTGGTGGGGTTGGGCATTCATGCACAAGGCAGTCTAAGGTGGACCATACTGGGGTACCTTGCTTCAAGTTACCATTGGTCCATCTGGTTTAGCATCGTCTACATTGGCAGCAGCTCTCCAGGGTTTCAGACATCATCTTTCACCAACCCCAACTCCAAAATGCCAGGGATTGTACCTGAGGTCTTCTGGATGTGAAGCAGGTGATGTAGCAGTGAGATATCGCCCTTCACCACCTGACCCCCCAAGAACAACTTTGTACGCTTTTTTAGAAAAAAAGAAAATCCTATGGCTTTTGACTATTTTCTCTTTGCTTTTAGATAATAGATGAAAACTGCAATATGTTGCCTCCTGGGAAAGAAGGAGATATCGCTATCCGAATAAAACCTACACGGCCATTTTGTCTTTTCACTCGATACACGGTAGGGATGCAAACTGCACAGCTAAGTAAGAACTAGAAGCCGTTATTTACTCAGAATTGGATCTAGTTTTTGGATCGCCAGGAATTAGAGTAGCATCTTGCCCTTCCAGCTACAGATGTAAAGCTGGACAAGATGATCAAGTGGCAGAAACTTGGAAGCTATTGCGGGGGCTGAAGTAGCTTGGTAGCCATTTGAGGGGCTCAGAATGAGAGTCGGAGAATCATAGAATCATAGAGTTGGAATAGACCACAAGGGCCATCGAGTCCAAGCAGGAAACACCATCAGAGCACTCCTGACATATGGTTGTCAAGCCTCTGCTTAAAGACCTCCAAAGAAGGAGACTCCACTACACTCCTTGGCAGCAAATTCCACTGTCGAACAGGTCTTACTGTCAGGAGAGCAAGGAAGACCAGGCATCTTGTCTTGTAGGACCGTTGACCAAGCAGAAAGAAACACAGCACTGAAATTTTGAGCAAAGACATGCCCAGGAAAGGGATGCAGGTGGCGCTGTGGGTAAAAGCCTCAGCGCCTAGGGCTTGCCGATCGAAAGGTCGGCGGTTCGAATCCCTGCGGCGGGGTGCGCTCCCGTCGTTCGGTCTCAGCACCTGCCAACCTAGCAGTTCGAAAGCACCCCCGGGTGCAAGTAGATAAATAGGGACCGCTTACAAGCGGGAAGGTAAACAGTGTTTCCGTGTGTGGCTCTGGCTCGCCAGAGCAGCGATGTCACGCTGGCCACGTGACCCGGAAGTGTCTCCGGACAGCGCTGGCCCCCGGCCTATAGAGTGAGATGGGCGCACAACCCTAGAGTCTGTCAAGACTGGCCCGTACGGGCAGGGGTACCTTTACCTTTACCTTTATGCCCAGGAAAACATTACTGGGTGAGGCAAAGGTTAAATGGTGCTCCCCCACCCCACAAATTCCATGTACAGACACTGACCAGCCAGAATTATAGGGCTGTATGTTGCACTAAGGGCTGGCCAACTGAAATGAATGATCCTAAGTTAGTCAATTCTATTACTTTCAACGTGCTTACTCTGAGTAGGACTAGCATTGTATACATACCTTCCCATTGTAAGCATGAAACAGCTTGGTGTGGAATGGAGCAGTAATTACTGCTCTTAATTTTGTGTTATGCCTTGCCCCATGGCAGCCATAGTACTTTCTTCAACATCTACCCTGCTGGTCCGAAAAGGTTGGTTACTCCTGTGTTTAACTCTGGATTTAGTGCAATGTGCAAGCACAGCATGCCTTTTCTTCTGGTGTTCTTAAAATGTTCACCGTTAACCCAAGGGCTGAATACTTACCTGCTCCCAAAAATGGTCTAATTCAGTAGCTTTATATATGGCACTCAGTATTATTAACTCAAGTCTTATGGCATGATAGGGTAGAAGGGTGTGGCAAATAGCATTGATACAGCAGGAGGAAATGAATAAAAATAATACAGCCATACCTTGGAAGTCAAACGGAAACCGTTCTGGAAGCCCGTTCGACTTCCAAAACGTTTGGAAACCAAAGTGTGGCTTCTGATTGGCTGCAGGAAGCGCCTGCAGCCAATTGGAAGCCGCAGAAGCCCCATCAGATGTTCAACTTCCAAAAATAGTTTGCAAACTGGAACACTCACTTCCAGGTTTGTGGCATTCAGGAGCCAAAACGTGAGAACTAAGCTGCTCAAAAACCAAGGTACGACTGTAATGGTGATATAGATGTAATAGAATCATAGAGTTGGAAGGACCCCGAGGAACCATCGAGTCTAACCCCCTGCAATGTAGGAATCTCAGCTAAAGCATCCATGGCAGATGGCCACTCAACCTTTGCTTAAGATCCCCCAAGGAAGGAAAGTCCACAACCTCCTGATGGAGATATACTGTAGTATACATAAACATACAGACATATACACTTATATATACACACACTCAGCTATGCCTAAATTTGCAAGCAGGAGCATGCTTGTGCTTTTTATAAGTACCTATTCACCTCTCCCAGGATGATCCAGAAAGAACGAATTCAACTGTACGCGGGGACTTCTACATCACCGGGGACAGAGGAGTGCAAGATGAAGATGGCTACTTCTGGTTCGTAGGAAGAGCCGACGATGTCATCAATTCTGCTGGGTAACACACCTCCTACGTGGTGCTAAGCATTTTCTGCAGACCACGTATCAGAAGGTCCCTTCAAAGCCTTCTCTTTTGTTTCCAAGATACCGCATTGGACCATTCGAAGTGGAAAGTGCATTGATAGAACACCCGGCGGTCGTAGAATCCGCTGTTGTTAGCAGCCCAGATTCCATCAGAGGGGAGGTAAAAAGAGTTGAGTTGTATTACAGTATGGAATGTTTTTAAAACAGAGGAATCAGTTTGCTGGCTGTTTTGAATGAGTGAAGGTCAGAATGCCTTAAGCACCGTCAACAACAACAACAATTTTATTAAATATTATATTATATTATATTATATTATATTATATTATATTATATTATATTATATTATATTATATTATTATTATTATAATAATAATTTTATTACTTATTACATTTAGCTGGGTTGCCCCAGCCACTCTAGGCAGCTTACAACACATATAAAAACATTATAAAACATCAAACATTAAAAACTGCCTTCTGATGTCTTCTAAAAGTCAGATAGTTGTTTATTTCCTTGACATCTTATGCAAGGGCATTCCAAAGGGCGGACGCCACTGCCAAGAAACCCCCCTGCCTGGTTCCCTGGAACCTCACTTCTCGCAGTGAGGTAACTGCCAGAAGGCCCTCAGAACTGGGTTTCAGTGTCTAGGCTGAATGATGGTGGTGGAGATGCTCATTTGGGTATACAGGGCTTTAAAGTTTAGGGCTTTAAAGGTCAGCACCAACACTTTGAATGGTGCTTGGTTTGTAATTTCTGGATTTTAAACTGTCATATAATTGAAATTTGATTTTTTTTATGGTTCGCATTTGTTGTAAGCAAAAAGACGTCTCTGAAAAGACGAGATCCCGCTGGTGTTTACGTGTTCTTTTTTGAATTTGAAAGCCTATGAACTCCACAAGGAATTCATGTTCCAGAACACAACGGTCCATGCTGATTTGAACACCTTATGCTGAGATGTACAAACAGCAATCCCCCGAGCCACTTAAATTGGCACGCTTAGCTTTAAGCTGGCACAGTAAAATGGCTTAAGAGATTTGTGGCTGTACAGTCCATCTCTTCAGCTGCCTGTTAAAAAAAGGTGGTGCAGCCACAGGACACAAAACACACACAGACACAGACAGACAGACAGACAGACAGACAGACAGACAGACAGACAGACACACACACACACACACACACACACACACACACACAGAGTGTACCATGCTTTGGGTTGGTCGTGGACCATTGGAAATGATCCATTGTTATAAACTGCCCAAAGAATATTTTGCTAAGTCTTCATGATCTTTTATCAAACATATTTATGTGTTAAGGTTGTGAAAGCCTTTGTGGTTTTGGCACCCGACTACATTATGCGTGACCCAGAAGCACTGATTAAGGAGCTACAGGATCACGTCAAAAAAGTCACTGCCCCTTACAAGTATCCTAGAAAGGTAAGCCATGATCTAGCTTCCTTTAGATCCCTGCACTGGCTTCCGAACTCTGCCCAGTTCCTTCACAGGCTTCATGTCCTTGCCTTCAATACTCTCCATGGCTATGTCCCGGCACCTGACACCTTTAATATCCTTCCTTTGGGCTCATTCAGCTCTACCACCCTGAGCTTCGTGGGTGTGTCCTTTTCTCTAACATGACCCCACCCTTGGTTTCTCCTTATGCCTGCAACTTCTACCCAGAATGCTTCTGTAAGTCTACCTCCCCTTTCCTTCAAATCAATCCTCAAAACTCATCTTGTCCACAGAATGGAACGAACCCTTCATCAAAGACCTTTCTATATCTAAACTGAAGTGCCTGAAACTGAAAAACACATCCATCTCTTATTTACTCCTGTCTTCATTGCCCTCCCTCTCCTCTAGTATTTCCCTTGTGCCTTAGCAGACTGTGAGTCCCTTGGGGCAAGGCTCTGTCAAACCTTTGGAAAAATGCCATAGTCAATCTCTGAAGCTGTGTACACAGCATATATTTAAAGCATGCAGCTTCCTTCAGTGAATCCTAGGAACCACAGTTCACAGCACCCTTAAACTACAGATCCCTGGACTCAGGGGCAGTGGTAGTTTGCTTTAAATATTTGATGTGTGTGCAGCCTGAGAGAGGAATGAGAAGATACCTTGCAGGGAGCTATCCTGCACACCTGAACCCAACAGCATTGCCCTCCCATCAGCTGGTGAACTGCTTTAATGTTTGTGCGGTTTTTAATTGTGTTATAATGTCCTGTTTTAATTGTATCATAATTGTTGTAAGACACTTTGGCATTTTTCAAGCAAACTGTGGTATACAAATATTTTTATATAAATAAACGTGAAGGAGCCCGATCCTGGTTGGCACAATGCTTCAGAAAACCAGATGGTTGTTGGGTGTGTCAGAAACTGTGCAAGGGGGTTTTGCAGCCACTGCCCAGCAGCTAAGCCCCTACCTTACCTGCCCCACATCTGGCATCAGGTGTAGGGCGGTGTCAAGGCAGGAGTCGGGGCAGGTCAGCAATAACTCACAAAGTTAACTCTTCATTCAAAGAAGCAAACAGCACTGGCCTCGTGATCATGGCAACCCTTCCCAGCAGGTCTTGCCCCAATGAAGCAGTTGCAAGAACTGAAGGTCCCCACCTTCCCACTGCTCTCTAAGACTCCTCCCCAGCAACCTGAGGCTCCTTCACCTTGTCACGCTTTGCTGTGCCCGCTTCATTCCTCTTCGTGTTCTGGGAGACCAAGGGGGAGGGGAGCTGGTCACAGCTGAAAAGCGAGACTCCCTGGCTTCTTCGGCGGCCTGCCTCATTTCTGCCTCTTGGTCCCCCTCCTTTCCTGCCTCTGCCTCTGAGTCTGCACTGCTCTCTGCCACAGCCTCTTCCTTCTCACTAAACCCTGTTGCCTCTTCAGCTGCCAACACCTCCTCCTCCCAGTCTGCTCCCTCTGACCCCTCATCCTCGACCTACCACCAATCCCCTGGCTCTGAGCTGTCCTCTCTTGGGGGTTCCCCAGCTGGTGCCTCTCACCATTCCTCAGCATCCAGCCAGTCCACAACAGGCAGTGTAGCTCACAGGCTGGAAGATCCTCCATCCCTGAAATAGGGGTAAGTAGAGCCCTACTGTTTGCCTTCCACAAATAGACTCCATATAAAAAAACAGCTTCGTATGTTTTGCCCCCTCTTTGGCTCACTGTAATTCCTTCTCTTGTCCAACAGGTGGAGTTTGTGCCACATCTGCCAAAGACAATCAGTGGGAAAATCAGAAGAAACGAATTGCGCAAGGCAGAGTGGGGGAAAGCTTAGATTTAGCTGTTTACTTCCACAGCGCCTGTTCTGAGTTTTATATTGATTCCTTATGTTGCAAGATCTTGCCATGCCAGCCTCTGTATTTAAATCCCAATGCTGCAGCTGTCACACACACACACTGCAAAAATTCCTCAACCCTCACATACTCACTCCCTTGGAGAGTATATATTACAAGCAGTGCAGGATCAGACATTTGGGGAATATCAGTGGTTGAGCATCTTCCTCCACCCATTCATATAAAATCCTAAAAGCATCTTGCAAGGTTGAGCAAAGCAAAGCGTAACTCTCATTCCAGATGCTGAGTCGCATGCAGAAAAGAACACAGTGTACTCTGGAGAAAATGCCAACACAAAGTTGATTCCAAAGCTCAGAAGCTTAAAAAATCACCACGAATCTGCAGGGAGCTACAAGAGCAAGATAGACATGTAATCAAGCACGTTAGCCAGCTCCTTTCCCCACTCCCTGTAGAGGCAGAATGGAAGGGTCTCGATCTGTTCAGATCTCCTGTCGACCCAACAGCTTCCAACACACAGGGTGATGGAAGTATCCACACCCAGACAACCGAAAAAAATCTGGGGAGTACAAGTTGTTGCAATGGGGACATAGTTGTCCCAAAGCAAGTGAAGTGAATTATCTGGGATTATAAATAAGGACCTGACACATGTGCTCATTTCAACATTCCACGTAGTTACTGGCAGCAAGCTTCTTTGGGCACCCCTGCTAGAAAGCCCTTCTAGAGACACAACCTGGCCGCAGCCTAAGTAAGTCCAGTCTCTATTGTGCATCAGGGTGATATAAACTGCAAGGGATCCGGTGGTCACCATGCAAGAGTAGCATCCCCACCAATGATGCACTATGCTGAATGATGCTGGCATCATTGAAGCAGGAGAAAAGGTTTTTAATTCAGCTGGGCACAATCCAGCCAATATTAAATTATTTTAAATCCCATTTAGTTCAATGGGAGAATTCACACTGAACATCAGTGGGGCCTGAAGCGTGTGATAGTGACTGATCATACCAGAAATATTTTTTGTTTCTGCAACAACCGGAGGCCCACATCTGTGCTTAAATATTCTCTCCCCCATCCATGTGTAAGCAAGCTCCTAGGATTATAGTTAAGAACAACTGAGCAGACTTTTAAGTATTAATATTTCTGCATATGTAACTTCCCTACAGTGCTTAAAGAGCTATCAAAATCAAAAAGCTATCAACAGGCAAAATCCAAACTGTTAAAACAGAAAATCGTTTTTATTTCATATTTTATTTCACTTAATTCAGATCATAAAAAATGGTTAGCTAAAAAATTCCAGCCCGGACCAATATGGGTTATCTCCTGGGACACTGAAAGCACTATAGGCACAGTATTTCACAATATTGGCAACCATTTTCTCATGCATTCGAGAAGTCACGGAACTCTCCTGCCATGCTATGCAACAACTTCATTCCATTTAATGTGCTGAGCTTGCTTAATTTGTTGTATAACTTCTACCTCTTTACTTTCTGATTGATGTGGGTTTATGTTAGCTCCTGTCTTTGATTTAAACTTCTGACTTTTTCCACAGGCTGCGTACCAGCCTCAAGTATGGTGGTAATGCCCCAAAGTAAACAAAACATGTTTTGATAGAAATAGAGCATCAAGATAAGAAAAGTGCTTCAGTTTTACTGTGGAATTTAAGCTGCTATACTGGAAGGAAGTCAACCTCCAGAATTCCAGGCCACACTTTTATTGTACTTCACTAATAAAAAATAAGTATGTATATAAAACTTAAAACCATGATACCTTCTTTATGCACTATTTCTTTTAAAAAGCAAGTGTTCAAAAGCCTGTGCTACCGATTCTCATGGAGGATTGCAGTTATCTAGTAATGGAGACATAATCTGTGATAAGCCTAAAATATAGAAAAAGCAGGATAATTTTAAAAGGCAAGACCAACTACTGAGCCTCATTTGGTTTATCCTCAGCAATACTGTCAAAATCCTTTGAGGGATGCCCATCCTTTTACTTCTCACTTTAGAAGCTTATAGACAGCCCATTTGCAGCACGATTTGGAAGAATATTCTAAGATGGGGAAACAAAGCTAATAGCCTCTTTCATTTGTGATGGTATGAGACATTTTTCTCCATGAAAAATGGCTAGGTTCGCATGGAGGGTCGGAGAACGAGGGTCTTCTTTTCAGAATTTCCTGATGAACTGAAACTGCGCCCAGGACACGGCAGCCCCAGAGCACTGGAGGTAGGGAGTGTGAACTTCTCCTTTTGAAGAGTATGCTCCCATATGAAATAACCGCAGCCCTTTCTATTCCCCACCTGCTTTCCAACTGGGCAGCTATAGAATGCTTTGCCATGATTCGGACCACCATTCGAAACATTTAGCCTTCTGGCCCTTCGACCGCATCTGCACAAAGGAGGGGTCACTCTCCCAGCCTCTGCAGCCTTTAAAGGCTGGTTTAAGTTGACTGAGGAGTTTAAGATGCCGGAAGGGACGCGGTAGGAGCCGAGCCTCCTGACTAGCTGGGAGGTACTAGGCGTTGCGCCTTTGTCTTCATAAACTATAAAAGGTGGTTTCTTTGCTGGAGGAACTGATTTTGGACTGGAAGGCTTCCTTTTATGAGCTTCAGATGACAATCTGAAAGGGGTTCCATTTGACACATCAGTGGAAGCAGCACTTGCTTTTGCAGCGGGAAGCTTAAACGCAGACGTATCCGAGAACTTATTTGGGGCTATGCTAACGTTATAAATCGTAGTGCTGGGGCTTTTGTACACAACAGACTTGGGGAGTTCCAGATTCAGAGAAGCATCCGCAACACTTTTAGATCCCAAGTTCATCGTGTGCGACTCATTCAGATCCATCTTCTCTTCGACGGTTAATGAACTCTTATGGTTTGGGTCATCCTCCTGCTGCAAACTTTCATCATCTTGCGATGCTGGTATTAAAGCTACATCCTCCCAGTTGGCCAGCGCTGATAAACAATCTGGAGTGGTACTTATGTCTATATCTGAAATACTGACGGAGGAAAGAGTGGTTGAGACTAAAACCAGTCCTGGATTATGTACTGAAGAATTAGAAATTGGGTGCCTGTTATTTAGCCCACTCTGGATACCCAAAGAGTTATGTGAAGGCTGAAAAGAGCCAAGAGGGGAATTGAGCCTTTCAACCAAGCAGCTTTGGACACTACTATATCCATCAGTCTTTGGGGCATTTCTCGACAGAACATGGGCGTTTCTATGCAGATGAACAGGACTGAACTCTTGCTGTTGGTTTTCCTTGTTGTTTTTAATTCCTGTGGTAACTCCAGCATTTTTGCTCTCATCCAGACATGACATTCCTGCACCATCATTGCTTCCCAAAGGACTTCCTTCAGTAGGTTTCGGAGACAAAAACCTGGCAATGGAATTCTTCGCAGGAGGTGCCTAAAGAATCCATAAACAAATAAGATATTGTGGGAACCGCAGGAAAGAGATGTCAACAGCCAAGTGAGAAAATGTGCATCGGAATCCTCCAGGAAGAAGATCAAGTTCAAAGTTGTTTCAGCAAACTCTTACTGTCTTCTTGGCACGTATGTCAAGAAGAAAAGCCACTGACCTTATCCAAAGATTTAGTGATTTTCATCACACACCCATCGCAGATCATCTTCCATGCAAGGCGGGCAGTATTCCGGGAATCATCCAGCCCTTGGGGGAAAAGAGAGATGGTGCTGTTGTTGACCAAGTCAGGCAAGTTAACTATTCTGTACTCACACAACCCTTTCTCACTGCTTCACAAAAGAACCTGTAGGGATACAGCTATGCACAAAGCACCCTTGTATAAGAAGACCCTAGTATAAGATTTGGTGATCTAAATATGGCAGGTAGTAAGTACAGGGAGAATTGAGCTCCACTCCCTGCGTGGTCCTGAAGTGCACTAAGTGACTTTGAGTCACTCTGCCTCCCAGTCCGGTCCAGCCCACCCCACCCCACCGGGTTGCTGCAAGGATAAAAACAGAAGGAGGTAGGGAACAGTAGGTACTGTCCTGAACTTTGTGTGTGTGTGTATTTTATTAATTTTTACAATAACAAAAATCACATTAAAATAACCATACTATGTATACAATCCATAACAACTTCCAAAGATGGGATTTCTAAAATCCCTTGATTTCCCTCCACTCCCCTTCTTGGTTCTTTTGTTTTACATTTGTTCATGCACGTCCATAATATCTTAAATTCACAATAATTTCCAGTTTTATACATTATTCATCATATTACAAGTGTTTTTCAAAATCTTGCTAATGTATGATATTGTACACAATGCTTAGGA
This sequence comes from Podarcis muralis, assembly GCF_964188315.1. Classification (NCBI taxonomy): domain Eukaryota; kingdom Metazoa; phylum Chordata; class Lepidosauria; order Squamata; family Lacertidae; genus Podarcis; species Podarcis muralis. The sequence goes on from NC_135668.1 coordinate 42,305,086, forward strand.
AATATGCAATAAATATTTTTCAAATTATTGTCCTGAACTTTTTGAAAGAAGGGTGAAACAAAAGTGGAATAAAACTCATTTAAAGGGATAAGAAAAACCAGCATTCTTGGTTTTAGAGCATGTCATTATTGAACAGTTTGGGTTATATTCCATGGAGTTTGTCTCAGTTTAGGCAGAGCTTGGAACAAGCCTAAGAACCTGCTACTGATAACTAGAAATATTTCCATACATACAGGCATACACACTTAAAAACTCACTCACCAGAATGCTCCCGTCCTGCAAATATGATCCCCACATCCTGCAAAGCACCGTTTAGCCCACGTGGCTTCCGACAGTAAAAGAGCTAAGAGGAAATAAAGGTAAAGACATTAGCTGCTGTGCTCTGTTCAACTCAAATCATAGGCACAGCACAAAATTTAGTTCTTCATATACGCCTTTCTTTAGCACTGGTGTGGGAAGCCTGTGGCCCTCTCAACATTGCTGAACTACACCTCCCATAATCCCTGACTATTGGCCCTGCTTGCTGGGGCTGATGGAAGTTAGGAGTTCCACAACATTTAGAGGGCCAAAGGTTCCCCACACCTGCTTTAGCAAGTCAAAGAACTGAAAAACACTCCCATCAGTGCTCTGATTACTAAATATTCAGGAGCAATCATAAAATAAATCTGTATTAAGTGATAGTTATCATTTTTAAAACAATGAATATACTACATAGATCATATCCTTCCTCCAAAAAAATGAATAAATCACTGTCCTTTCTTACTCACACGGCTGTCTACCACCAAAGGCCCTATGACAAGGAACAGGAGAGCAAAGGAGATAGGCTATGATGACCTCAGGTGACCTCAGACTGCTCCCCCTCCCCACATACAGTGACTGCACTATGGAAGGCAGCCTGGTGACTTGTTATGCTTTTCAGGCATCTGGTTGGCTGCTGGGAATGGAAGGCTGGACAACATGGGCCACTGTTCTGATCCAGCAGAGCTCCTCCTGTGTTCTTATTGCAACCTTATTAAATTATTTTATTCCCCCCCCCCCCATGTATTTCTTTACAGTGGTACCACAGGTTAAGAACTTTATTTGTTCTGCAGGTTCGTTCTTAACCTGAAACTGTTCTTAACCTGAGGTACCACTTCAGCTAATGGGGCCTCCTGCTACCACCATGCCGTCGCACGATTTCTGTTCTCATCCTGAAGCAAAGTTCTTAACCCGTGGTACTATTTCTGGGTTAGCAGAGTCTGTAACCTGAAGTGTCTGTAACCTGAAGCGCCTGTAACCTGAGGTAGCACTGTACTTTGCTTCCTTAAAGGTGGGATATGGATAATATAATAAATAATACAGATAGGACCAGAGATTACCTAGGAGGGCTATGTAAATGTGTGATCTTTATATCACCAGTGAAGAAAAACACTTAATGAATAAAAGAAAAGAAGAGAGATGGAAAGGAGTAAAACAGATGGGAGCATTGAACTAACATGACAGTATTATAAGCAATGTAGAAATGCAGCAAAAGTTACATTTCATCTGGCGAATGATCTAGCTTGCGGTGATGCAGACAGGCTGCCAGTTACACCATGACCACTGCAATCCAAACAATAAGCAGCTCTCAGCTAGCAAAATTGGCCATTCCTGCATTCCTTTCATGAATATTACAAATACGCAGTCTGATCTCACCTTGTAAGTTGCCCGGAGATCAATCCAGGAGTTTAAAACATCTGGTTTTCTCAGCTGCTTTCTTTTACACTCGTATTGCAAACACACACCCAGGTCCCAGTCTGTAGAACAAACAAACTGTCATAAACCTTTCATGTTTTATGCTTTGTTATTGTTTCTAGCTTTCTTCTGTGTGGAATAGTAACTGTGTCTTATCAGACAGCCATTCCTCACAAGGCTAGAAACACGAGGAATTAAAGTAGGAAAATATACCTAGGGACTAAGTCCGCTCTATGGTGTGATCGTGAAATGCACACATAACTGCTGAGGAGTACGCAATCCACAACTGTGCATTGCACCTCCCAACTCAGAGTTTTGTGTGTATTCTATCTAAGAAAAACCTCTTTTTTTTTTTTTGCTTTCTTAAACCAGTTTCTATCACATGTTGCAAATACAGCCTTGAAAGTTCAAGCTTTTTAAAAAGGAAGTGGAAAAGCAAAGTCAAGAGGGTCAAATCACTTCAAACCACTTTCAGTGTAAGAAATCAGATTTTTAAAAAGGTACTATGAATTACCTGACCATGTAACAAAAGCACATAATTTTCCTTCCGAAGAATGACCTGAACTGAAAACAATGTTTTTTTCCTTCTGCATTTTCTGAATCCATTTAGAAAACTGAGACAGGCATATATGAAGAGGGACGCCATCATCAACTTGGTTCTTAATAGAAGAGAACAAGATACATTTAGTATTTTTGACGGTATCCAAGTGTTGCTTTACACTCAGCCTTAACACATTTCATTGTCAGGCATAGTGAAACAGGGTCAATAACACCTCAGTGGTTTCAAAACCAACTAGAAACTATGAGCTTAGCTTGCAAATTGACTGCAACATGAAACAATAAAATTGTACCTGCGTTATGCCAGTTAGCTCAGTGCAAAATTCAGAGAGAATGGGATGTTCCTGAGGCTGCACGTACATGTGGAATTCAGATTCAATCTCTCCATTCGAGGTGTTTAATAGAACTGCTGGAAATTCAACTAAAGAAAGTACATTTTCATTCCAAATCAGGTTTATTTTAAAGAAATAGCATTCTTAAAAATGCAGTTTTACAGATGGAGTTGAAGAGTGCTGGGTCAAAGGTTTAAGCCCCCCCCCCCCCGTCATAAAACACATTGGGTCAGTTATATTTCCTTAGCCTAACCTACCTCACAGGATTGTTGTGAGTATAAAAGGGAGAGGGGATTATATAAATCTTTCTAAGATCCTTTGAGAGAGGAAGAGATAAAAATGCAATTACCGTATTTTTCGCTCTATAGGACGCACCTTGTTTTAGAGGGGGAGAACAAGGAAAAAAAATTCTCCCCCTCTCTGCTCAGCGCCCCTTCAGCGAAGCGGCAGGAGCAACGGAGCCCCTTCCATTTCTCCTCCCGCTTAGTTGAAGGGGCGCTGCGCAGCTCTCCCTCTCAGCTGAAGCCGGGAGAGTCTTGCTCTCCCAGCTTCAGCAAAAGGAACCCGAAGCCTTCGGAGCGCGGAGGGAACGCTCCCTCTGTGCTTCGGAGGCTTCGTGTTGCTATCGCTGAAGCCAAGGAGCCTGCATTTGCTCCATAGGACGCACACACATTTCCCCTTAATTTTTGGAGGGGAAAAAGTGCGTCCCATAGAGCGAAAAATACGGTAATTGCAACCGTGCCCCAGGTTTAAACAAGCTAGTTGGTCAAGGGAGCCATACTCAAAAAAGTTGAAAACCTCTGATCTAAGGGCATGGTAAGAGGTGTGCCCCAAATACCAGCTACTGTTATGTTCCAGCACCCACCTCCAGTCATTCATGTAAATTAAGTATCAAAATATGAATATGGTAAAGGTAAAGTACCTAGGGGTTAATATAACAGCCAAAAATCTGAGTCTATTTAAGGATAATTATGAAAAATGTTGGTCTGAAATTAAGAGAGACTTGGACAGTTGGGCAAAACTGAAGCTTTCTTTGTTAGGACGAATAGCTGCGATTAAGATGAATGTGCTGCCAAAGATGTTGTTTTTGTTTCAAACATTGCAAATTGTGGATAAAACGGAGTGTTTCCGGAGGTGGCAGAGAGATATTTCCAAATTTGTCTGGCAGGGCAAAAAGCCCAGAATCAAGTTTAAGATATTAACAGACGCAAAGGAAAGAGGGGGCTTTGCCCTGCCAGACTTAAGGTTGTACTATGAAGCCGCAGCTTTCTGCTGGCTAAAAGATTGGCTACTTCTCGAAGACACTGATGTGTTAGATTTGGAAGGTTATAACAATGCTTTTGGTTGGCATGCATATTTGTGGTATGACAAAGTTAAGATCAACAAGGCTTTTAAGAACCATATTGTCAGAAAAGCAGTGTTTAATGTCTGGACAAAATACAAAGACTTATTGGAAAACAAAACTCCAAGGTGGCTCTCACCTTTGGAAGCTAAGGCCCGGAAAAGACCCAATATGGAAGCCTACTGGCCAAAATATTGGGAACTGTTAGAAAAAGATGGAGATAATTGGAAACTGCAGAGTATGGAGAAAATGAAAGACTATGTGCGAGACTGGTTACACTACGCTCAGATTAAGGAAATTTTTAAAAGTGATAAAAAGTTAGGATTCCAGGTGGAGAAATCGAAGTTGGAAACAGAACTGTTAGAACCTAAGACTAAGGTACTTTCAAGAATGTATAATTTGCTGTTGAAATGGAACACACAAGACGAAATGGTTAAGTCGGCTATGATAAAATGGGCACAGGATATTGGGCATAACATTATGTTTGAGGACTGGGAAAGGTTGTGGACCACTGGGTTGAACTTTACTGCATGTAACACTTTGAAAGAAAATGTAATGAAAATGATATACAGATGGTACATGACCCCAGTTAAACTCGCCAAAATATACCATTCGTCTGATAACAAATGTTGGAAATGTAAAGAAAATGAAGGAACATTCTTTCACCTCTGGTGGACTTGCCCTAAAGTGAAGGCCTTCTGGGAAATGATATATAATGAGCTGAAAAAGGTATTTAAGTATACCTTTACCAAGAAACCAGAGGCCTTTCTTTTAGGCATTGTCGACCAGAAGGTGTCAAAGAAAGATAGAACATTTTTCATGTATGCAACAACAGCAGCAAGGATACTACTCGCTAAGAACTGGAAAACTCAAGATCTACCCACACTGGAAGAATGGCAGATGCAACTGATGGACTATATGCAACTGGCGGAGATGACTGGCAGAATCCGAGACCTGGGAGAAGAAAGGATTGAAGAAGATTGGAAGAAATTCAAGACTTACTTACAGAAATATTGTGATTTAGTGGAATGTTAAGAAGGATGCTTGGTTATAAATAATTGGCCATCACTAAAATAGATCAGGAATTGATGATAAGAGAGATTAAGAGAAACAAATTTGCAGGAGAATTATTTTATTGTATTTAAGTAAGTGGTTACAGATTTGGAAATAAGATTATAATTTGCTTGACAAAAACTTATTAATGATGTAAGTGGGAGCGGGAGACGTGAGGAAGTTTAAGGATATTATGAAATTTTGTTAAAACAAAGTAACAATGTTTATTAATATTGTATTCTTCTTTCTAAAAACCCTAATAAATATTTATATAAAAAAAAATATATGAATATGAATTACACATAGAGTTTGGGATAGGTAGGTTGGGAATTATATACAAATAAACTGCATGAGCAATGTTTTGATAGCTCCATTATTAATTTACCGATCACACAGAAGCAGTTCTCAAACAATATTACTAAATCTCCACTTACTGATTTCTTGAGTGTAACATTTTCTGCCTTCTTTCCAGCACGTAGACTCAAAATCAATAATTACTAAGTAGTCAAACAACTGCCCTACGGAATCAAGTGAGGATTGTGTTATTGTGTTATTTGCGAGAGTAAAGACAGTAATTTTTGCTTTGCAATTCAGACACAGTACTCACTCAGTTTGGGTTTGCCATGATTCTGGCCACCAGGCGATGTTTTAGAAATTCTTCTAATAATGCCAAGCTGCCTACAAAAATAAAAATAAAAAATAAAAATGCAAACACATACTGGAAGATTTAATCTCTCAATAGCAGAACAATATTTTGGGGGGTAACCAAGTGATCGAGATTCAGGCCTGAGGTTGCCGAATCCCTTGAGAAAAAGTGTGGAGAACAGTTCGGACAACTGGTAATGAAATGCAAGTGGCCCAACCTGTAACCTATTTACACGAAGCTCAAAAAAAATGGGATAAAAGGGGAGAGAACGGGGGGGGGGGATGGGGGCTTGTTCCAGACATCTGGCAGCATCTTTTCTTTTCACCAGCTCCCTCCACCCCCTTATTTTAAACATCCAAACCTTCCCAAGGGAAAAGAAACCCACAAGGCTTGTTAACCAGGGTGGTGCAGTGGTTAGAGCACCAGACTAGGGCCTGGGAGAGCAGGGTTCGAATCCTCACTCAGCCAAGGAGCTCCCTGGGTGACCTTGGCCCAGTTACTGCCTCTGAACCTAACCAACCTCACAGGGTTGTTGGGTGGATTAAATGAATAGGGGGGGGGGGCACGTGCGCTACCTAGAGTTCCTTGGATAAAAAGGCAGTGTATAAATTAAATTTAATTAATTAATTAATTAAATAATCCGAGAGCCCACTAGGGAAATGGAGGAAAAGAAGGATGCAGCGCCTGTTGTAGGCCTCACCTGGCCAACTTCTTCGTCGCCATGGCTACGGCCTCCCACCCCCATCCCCCAACGCTCCACGCTCCTCACTCCTCTCCGTTTCCGGCCTCCGTTTTGAACAGCCCGCGGATCCCGCCTCTTATCGATGCCGTCGACAAATCGGCTACTAGAGTCTGGTCCTTCTGACTTCCGGGGAGCTCTCTGTTCTTCTCCGGAGTCCCCGCTCGCGACTTCTCCAACAGCCTATGCGGCGCTCCGAGAGAGCGGGTGGGTGGGCGAGTAGCCTAGGCCGAAGGAAACGATTGCCGATCTGAAAGTTTTCCTCGATTGGGAGCTCCGCTCTGCACCCCGCGAAGGCAAACGGAGGAAGAAGGTGAGCGTCTCTCCTGCTTAAACGACCGTCGTTCTTTGAATGGCGTTTCTATGTCCCCGGGGGGGACGGGAGAAGCAGCTATGCGGGGTTTGCCTTCAGAGGGCAGGAGGAGGAGAAATCCCCCCCCGGATAATCGCACATGGCTGCAGGTCTCCCAGCGGTCTACTCGTGAGTAGTGCTGACATTGGCTCTGTAACCTGCAGTCTTGAGTCTCCTCACCATTATTGCACACGCTGTGGGTGTCCCTGCACCTGCTCCATGCTATTTAGGCTGCCATGCACACCATATGCTTAATCCTGGGAGCTGTAGTTTGTTATGGGTGCTTGGAATTGCACACTACGGTTCCCAGGATTTGGGGAGGGGGAATCTGTTTTAATTGTATGGTGTGTATTACAGCCTTTTCACGACAGAACATTTATTTCCTCCCTTTATTATTATTATGCATGTCATACCCTCACAACATTTTCCTGATGAAAATAGGGATCTCCTGTTCCATAATGATAATTTTACTATTTATAGCCCACACAGCTTACAGGGTTGCCCCAGCCACTCTGGGCAGCCTTCAATACATATAACAACATTTTAAAAAATACCACTTCCCTATACAGGATTGCCTTCAGATGGCTCGGGGGTTGGATAACTATACCCTCCAACATTTCTCGAATGAAAATAGGGACATCCTAAGGAAAAGTGGGACATTCCAGGATCAAATCAGAAACCAGGACGGCTTCTCTAAACCAGGGACGTCCCTGGAAAATAGAGACACTTAGAGGGTCTGGCATGTTGCTATGTGCTTGGCTTCACCAGAAGTATGTTTGTTCCATAATGGCTTCCCCTTCAGTTGTGGATTGGATCTAGAATAACATGACAATCCTAACCATGTCTACTCAGAAGTGTGCCCTATTGAAGTCAATGGGGTTTCCTCCCAGGTAAGTGGGAGTATAGTTGCAGCCTAGGTAAACGGAGCTTTTGTCCTGTTGAAATCATTAATACAGATTAATTATGATTTACTTTTAAGTACCATTGTTAATTTGAGTGTTCTCAAAGGGGAGGGCCTGCTACAGCAGTGTAGGGTGCTTCCATTTCATTGCCCCTTATTGAAGGCAATGGAGAAGTAGAGGACACCGAACTCTCCCCTGCTTTCAGTGTGGTATAGGTTGCAATCATTGGCACACCTCCTAGAGAGTAAGCCCCATTAAGTTCAGCAGGACTTCTGAGTGCACAAACGTAAAACATAGAACAAACGTATTCTGTTTTGTGACTATAAATAGCTTAGCTGGTTAGAACCATTGTGTAAATGCTCCCAGTTATCATTTATTAAATTTGAATACGGCCCTCCATGCATAGATCTCAAGGCAGCTCACAACACAAAAATACAAGATAAGAAAACACACACATAAAACAAGAGAACGAAAACAAAACAGTAGCCCCTACTCCCTCCCACAACACAGTTGCAACATGCTGAAACTCATTTCAAATGTGGTAGAACATTGCCCTGGTTTCCTCCCAAAACACACAAACTTGTAAATAAGAAATATGTCTTTATTCAGACGGCTAGCAGTACAGGCTCAGCAGCTAACACAGGACTCAGGAGTTCAAGAGCAGGGCAAGAAGTTCAGAACCAGACAGAAGCAACAAAGATGTCACAACAAGTTTCCCCACCCATCCCACTGAGCTTTTAAAGCTGAGAGGTGGTGTGTTCACTCAGGAGACTCTCTTGCCTTGCGGGGATGTTGAGATTGTGAGTGTGCTCTCTGGTGGGGTAGATGGGTCTGCTTCCATCTGTGAAGGCAGCTCCTGAGTAGATGACAAGCACCTTCCTGATCAGTTGCCACTTCCTGTCAGCCACAACCCCTTTGACAGATCAAAACCCTATCCGGTGGTTGCCAAACAGCCCTCCAGATGTTTTGGGACTACAACTCCCATCATTCCTGGATAACAGAGCCAGTGGTCAGGGATTATGGGAATTGTAGTCCCAAAACATCTGGAGGGCCGAGTTTGGCCACCACTGCTATGCAACCTCCACTGAGGCTTTCTGCTCCACATGTGGGTCGGAGGGGAGAGCTCACATCCTTCTTCCTCTTCCAAAGCAATTGTAGTTGAGTGAAAAGAGGAGATTTGCCTGCCTTCCACCCAGGTTCCCACAATCCACCCCACCACGCCATTTCCTCCTCTTCTGTCTGTGCCTGCCAAGGGATGCCAAATTGGGTTGTGGTGTTTGTTATATTTTGTTCAACTTAAATCTGTTTCCAGCTATTTTATTTCCTGATTCGTCTTTTTGGCAGATACAACACCCACACACACACCCCAAGGAAAAAACCCCAACCCCATACTGATGGACAAAATGGATACAGCAACCGATGTCATGAAAAAGAAACGGCCCTGTGAAGATAATGAAAAGACAGAGAAGGTTAAAAAGAGAAGGAAGGTTGATGAAAGCGATGTTTGCCAAAACCAGCAGAAAGCTAAAAGCGATGTAAGTGTTCCTGCTATTGCAGGAGATCTGCTCTCAGTCTCCAATCTCAGCAAAAAGTAACAATAAGTTGTGTACTAGAGTAGACCCATTGGAAATAATGACCCTACGTTAGTCACACCTATTAACTTCAGTGGGTTAACTCTGAATAGGACCAGCACTGGATACAACCCAGTGCTTTTTTACCAGCTTTGACTGTTGCCCTGGCTACAGCCATTTCTGGACCAGAGTAGCCTAACCACAGTTTTCAGGGTGCTGGTCACCTCCATATTGGATTACTACAATGCACTCTTTGCAGGGCTTCCCCTGAAGTTGTCCCGGAAACTGCAGCTAGTACAAAATGTAGCAGCCTGAATGCTCACTGGGCCAAAATTCAGGAGAGCTCTTGCAAAAGGCCATGCTTGATCAAAAGTGGCCATCATATTAAGACACATCACCTCCAGGCCATGTATGTGTGAAGCCAGTGTGCTCCTCCCTGAATTCTGCAAATGAAACTCAAGCTTCTGGCCCTCATGAAATCAAGACAAGACTGAAAGCACTTTGTAGGTCAAGTCTTATAAACCGAAAGGTAGGAAAGCAGGCAGCCAAGTTCCCCCACCATTTCTAACCCTGCAAGGTCGTTTTTGAGAGGATGACTCATGTGTTTTTTCACAGTCAGGGTTGTTAACTTCCCAGTGGAGGATTTTTGCAAATGGCACGTCCAACTGCAGTCGCTTGGCATTTGCTGTGTTTATGTAAATAGCTTCCAAGTGATGTCAAGTTATGCATAATCAAAATACTGTATGCTCACTCTGTCTTCCCTGCTCGCTCATTTATTTTCTCTGTGCCCTTTTTGTAAGAGACAAGTCGTCCCCTTCTGGAATCCATTCAGTGGCAGCTCAGACACTTCAACGCTTTCTGTCTTTGTAAACAATCCTGAGCCGGTTCTCTCGTTCTTTTCAGGAGAAGCAGCCCCGCTTGTCTGCCAAAGTGTTTGGAGAAGACTCTGAAATCAGCTACGACCAACTGTACAGATTCCTCAAGTATTCTGCTTTGGGGAAGCGCCACGATGCAACTCATCCCAGGTAGTCACTTGTCCCCTTCCAGGTGTTGATGGGCTCCTAGCTCCCATTGAGGTTGAGAACTGGAGTCCAGCAACATCCTGGAGGACTGAAGGCTGCCCATCCCTGCTCTATGTTCAGTCTAGGAGTCCATCCTACATGCTCCAACAGGAATAGATCTCACTAAAAGCCATCACCTAATGCCGTTCTCATGTGCTCTGATGAGCTGTGAGCCGTGCACCTTTGACGCTTCCATTAACCTGTGTCAAGTTTCTGGTACTGACATAGATCACATCAGCACCATGCATTTAAAACACATGACTTCCTCCAAAGAATCATGGGAACTGTAGTTTGCTCCTCGCAGAACTGCAATTGCCAGCATACACAGTTCCCACGGATCTTTGAGGAAAATACAGTGGTACCTCAGGTTACATACGCTTCAGGTTACATATGCTTCAGGTTACAGAGTCCGCTAACCCAGAAATAGTGCTTCAGGTTAAGAACTTTGCTTCAGGATAAGAACAGAAATTGTGCTCCGGCGGCGCAGCAGCAGCAGCGGGAGGCCCCATTAGCTAAAGTGGTGCTTCAGGTTAAGAACAGTTTCAGGTTAAGAACGGACCTCCAGAACGAATTAAGTACTTAACCCGAGGTACCACTGTAATGTATTTTCATTGCGTATTGTGGATGTGAATTTAGTTCAGGGAAGGCTTCATTTCAGATCCCCTCCTGGCTACATCAGAACCCCATTTTGGCCCTGCAGGATCAGGCCCATCTAGTCCAGTAGGAATATTGATTTCCTTTGTTTTGTTGAACAGATGGATTGATTTGCTTGATTTATTACAGTTTCATTCAAGAATCCCAAAGAGGATTACAAACAATAAATAATAAGAACATGGTTGAACATAATAAATGCAGCATAAATCATATGGGATAATTAATGGCATTGTAGAGAAAGTAGCAAAATTTCTGAGAGAGGCCACATCACTGTAAGACTCAAGAGGCACTTTTTAACCTTAGTTTTATCTTAAAGCATCTCCTTCTATGAACAGATGCCAATTTTACGCTTTGACTTAAATATTTCTGCATCCTGTTCATGCCAGTAAGTGAGATTGATGGAGAACATCACAAATGCAGCGTGAATCATCTAGAACAAGTAACAAATCATCAGGGAAACAATTGCAGTCTACAAAACACTGTTAACAAAGCAGCAACTAAAAAATAAGCTGGACACCACAATTAAAGCAAAAGTCGTGTAATGCGATCAACAAATCAGTACAGCATTTGTAAACTAGGAAGCCTCAGACTGCTTTTCCAAATTCCTTGCCTTTCAAAAGCAGCTTTGCCATGCGCTGTTGGGAGGCTATATTGTGAGGGATGTGGTCAGGAGAGAGTCCTGGGGGCCTGGTAGAGATACCTGGGGGCCGCATTCAGCACTTATAGAATCATAGAGTTGGAATAGACCACAAGGGCCATCGAGTCCAACCCCCTGCCAAGCAGGAAACACCATCAGAGCACTCCTGACATATGGTTGTCAAGCCTCTGCTTAAAGACCTCCAAAGAAGGAGACTCCACCACACTCCTTGGCAGCAAATTCCACTGTCGAACAGCTCTTACTGTCAGGAAGTTCTTCCTAATGTTTAGGTGGAATCTTCTTTCTTGTAGTTTGGATCCATTGCTCCGTGTCCGCTTCTCTGGAGCAGCAGAAAACAACCTTTCTCCCTCCTCTATATGACATCCTTTTATATATTTGAACATGGCTATCATATCACCCCTTAACCTCCTCTTCTCCAGGCTAAACATGCCCAGCTCCCTTAGCCGTTCCTCATAAGGCATCGTTTCCAGGCCTTTGACCATTTTGGTTGCCCTCCTCTGGACACGTTCCAGTTTGTCAGTGTCCTTCTTGAACTGTGGTGCCCAGAACTGGACACTTGAGATTCCTCAGCAGTGCTGCAGGCCTTGCTGCTCTGAATGAATATTCTCCTTCCTCCTTAACCATGCTCAAGAGGGGCAAAGCATGCAGAAAGTTCCTGGTTCAGTTCTTGGCATTGCCTTAAAAAAAAGGGGGGGGGGAGAGACTCACACAGCAGGTGATAGGAAGATCTCTTTGACTGAGAACTGGAGAACTTGTGGCAATCAAAGTAAAGGGCGTTGGACTAAAGAGGCATAAAGAGCATTTACAGTCTGGCGCCCGGACACTGAGGTCCAGCGCTGAGGGCCTTCTGGCTGTTCCCTCACTGCGAGAAGCCAAGTTACAGGGAACCAGGCAGAGGGCCTTCTCGGTAGTGGCACCCACCCTGTGGAACGCCCTCCCATTAGATGTCAAAGAGAAAAATAACTACCAAACTTTTAGAAGACATCTGAAGGCAGCCCTGTTTAGGGAAGCTTTTAATGTTTAATAGGTTATTGTATTTTAGTGTTTTGTTGGAAGCTGCCCAGAGTGGCTGGGGAAACCCAGCCAGATGGGCGGGGTATAAATAATAAATTATATTATTATTATTATTAGTAGTAGTAGTAGTAGTACAGTGGTGCCCCGCAAGATGAATGCCTTGCAAGACGGAAAACCCGCTAGACGAAAGGGTTTTCCATTTTGGAGGTGCTTCACAAAACGAATTTCCTATGGGCTTGCTTCGCAAGACGAAAATGTCTTGCGAGTTCCTGCAGGTTTTTTTTCCTCCCCCCCCCCTTTTCCCAAGCCGCTAAGCCGCTTATCAGCTGATCCGCTAAGCCGCTTAACAGCTGATCCGCTAAGCCGCTTATCAGCTGAGCCGCTAAGCCGCTAATAGCGCTAAGCCGCTAATGGGCTTGCTTCGCAAGACGGAAAAACCGCAAGACGAAGAGACTCGCAGAATGGATTCTTTTCGTCTTGCGAGGCACCACTGTATTATTATCTTTCTGTGTCCCAGCGCTGCATCAACAACATTGACCAGGATTGGAAACCAGGTCCTTGTCCCTAAAATACCCAGGACCAAGGAACCTGCTTTATACTGAAACAGAACGCAAGAAGGGCCAGTGGGGTCATGTCCTTCTGCCCATCTAGTCCAGCCTCCTGCTGTCACATTGGCCAACCAGGTGCCTATGGGAAGCCCACAAGCAGACCACGATCACAGGACGACTGGTCTAGCAAGCTCAGTATTGTCTACACTGACTCTCCAGGGTTTCAGACAGGACCTAGAGATGCCTGGGGATTTGAACCCGGGACCTTCTGCATGCAGAGCAGATGCTCTGCCACTGAGCTACAGACCTTGCCCCCCGATTACCATGCTTCTTGCCCCCCACCTAGAGAAAGGCAGGAGGCTCACCGGAGTGGTAATGGCTTTCCCTCTCCCCCTGCTTTGTGGTGCAGCTGGTGCCGTGTTCATCACCGGAGGCGTCTGGCTGGCGTAGTGGTGGTGGTCCTGCGGGACGTCGGTCAGCTCCACTTCGACCGCTTCTACCTGCAGTTCAAGCATCTCCGAAGGATATTCAGACATGTAAGTTCGCCAGCCGTAATCCTTGAGGCATCTGGGGAAACTCCTGTAATCGGGACAGAGCTCCTATAATCAGTTCCAGAGGGCAGCAAACTAGGGATGGCAAACCTCAGTTCTGTGGGCCAAATGTCCCCCCCCCACACACACCTTGACCTTTCTGTTTGACTCCTGGACATGCCCCTTATCAGCTTTGCTTTGTACCCTCTTTGGATTGTTTTTGCCTGTCTGGAATGAATCCTTTTACAGTGGTACCTCAGGTTACATACGCTTCAGGTTACATACGCTTCAGGTCACAGACTCTGCTAACCCAGAAATAGTGCTTCAGGTTAAGAACTTTGCTTCAGGATGAGAACAGAAATCGTGCTCTGGCGGTGCTGCAGCAGCAGGAGGCCCCATTAGCTAAAGTGGTGCTTCAGGTTAAGAACAGTTTCAGGTTAAGTACGGACCTCCAGAACGAATTAAGTACTTAACCCGAGGTACCACTGTATCTCCATCCGTCCATATTGCACACACAGATAGAGGATAGAGAGGGGGGTGCATATGTTTCAGTTTGTGTGAAATTCGCATCCATGGCACCACCCACTTTTCCCTCTGGCCCTGCCCCCTCAACCCCCCAGAAGTCAGTTGAGAAGGGAGAGTTACCTTCAGGCCAGAGAAACTTCCCCACCTCTGCTGCGAAGCCTTTTTCAGGCTGGCAGGTTTTGTTGCCTGATTTGCAGGAATGAAATAAAGTGATGAAATTGACGTCCTATTCTCCCTTGTTCTCCCCACTCTCCAGCCACAATCTGTGGCCGCTCAAGAGGGCACCAGATGTTGTTGTTGTTGTTGTTGTTGTTGTTTTCATTTTCACTTATACTCCACCCATCTGACTGGGTTACCCCAGCCACTCTTGGTGGCTTCCAACATATATAAAAACATAATTAAACATTAAAAGTCTTCCCTATGCACTCTCCCCAAGAACTTCGTCTCCCAAGTCTTGGCACACAGGGCTCCAAAACCTAGCTGCGAATATGCGTTCGCGTGATGTGCTTCTCTTAACACAAACGGTACGTTCTGTCTTTTGAAAGAGACAACTGTTTTCCACACAGAATAGAGTCTGCTTTAATGTGCTCAATTTCTTTTCTTTTTCTTTTTCTTTTTGGTTTTCCTTACAAGTCTCCTCTGAACAGGATGCTTTGAATGAGTAAACTTTGCCCAAGTTTTTTTTTTGTTTTGGCGGTGGGTGGATGTGTGTGGGGGGGGGCTTTCCAGTGGCAAGGAAACACATGTCTTTAATTGAGAGCAAATTCAAGACTTTCCAGGAATATGCAGCCGCCAGTCCTTGCCAGCGAGACGAAGACTGAGCTTTCTCTGGCTCCTGCCTGGAAGTTGAGGTCATTAATACGATAACGACACAAAAGAGGCCCGTTTTAGTCAGTCCCATTTCCCTGAAAATGTTATTTGTCCCCCTGCGCAGTCCTCCCCACTGTTAAAGCAACAATCGTGGACTCAAAAGTGAGGCAGTTTAAAAATGGCTGTATGCTAGTGTGTTTGGACTATACTAGACTATGACCTGGGAGATGAGTATTCAGAAAGACGGTGGTTCTATCACCACTGTTGGAGGGAGTATATTTCTGAATACTACTGACTGGTAATCAGTCACAAGCAAGGCCTGTTGCTCTTGGGTCCTGCTTTCAGGATTCCCATGGGCATCTAGTTGGCGACTGTGAGGGCAGGATGCTAAGCTAGCTAGACATTTGGCCAGAGCTCTTCTTACGAAACCAGGTTTCAAATCCTTACTTGGCCAGAGAGTTCACAGGGTCAGCCTAACCTACCTCACATGGTTGCTGTGAGGAATAAAAAAGGGAGGGGAGGCAAACCCCGAAGGGGAAAGTAGAATGGAGTATCCTAGAATTGTGCACGGCTGGTCGTCTGACGCACTGAAGAAAGGTGCCCTCGGCACTGCAACATTTTATTGCAGACCCCACTTGTTTTCTGCCTATTAATAGGGGTCTGTTTATGCAGTGCGTCTGTTGCACACACCTTTAGAAAGCATTTGGGAGCTTCAGCTAGCACGGAGGTGAAACTTTAAAAGTATCAGTCGGTGGACCTCTGTCATGGAGAGAGGGGGAATCACTTGAATCATTTGCTCAATGTTTTGATGAATTAAAAGTCTTTCCAAATGATACATACGTTTAGCACAAGAAGAGCCCTGTTCAGTTAGGCTAAATCTCTCAAGGGCTGTCGCATGGGAGCAAGCTTGTTTTCTGCTGCTCTGGAGGGTGGGACTCAAACCAATGGCTTCAAGTTACCAGAAATGAAATTCCGACTAAATATTGGGAAGAAATTTCGGACAGTAAGAACTGTTTGATAGTGGAACGGACTCCCTTGTTGTGGGGGAGGAAGGGAAAGGAGATTGTTAGCCGCTTTGAGACTCCTTGAGGGGAGTGAAAGGCGGGATATCAAGTCCAAGCTATTCTTCTTCTTCCCTGGGAAGGCAGTGGACTATCCTTCCTTGGGGGTTTTTAAGCAAAAGTTGGGGTTGGACTAGATGACCCTTGGTATCCCTTCCAACTCTGCAATTCTGTGATTCTAGTCTAGCATCCTGTTCTCACAGCAACCAACCAGATGTCCATCAGAAGCCTGCAATCAGGAACTGGATACTACTGCATGTTTGATCAAAAGCGAAATCCTGTGATTTTTCAGCTTTCGACTTTCCTGGTTAGGTGTCCACTTCTGGGCCGTTAAACTACTTTTTATTTCTAGCTAGGCTCTGTTATTTCCAGAACTATCAACCTCGGAAGTTTTGGACTTGGGCCACTGTCTTGAAATCTGCGTGGAGGGTAAACCTACCACACCGCTTTCCTTAGTCTGTGGGACCCCCTAAGACATGGGTAGGCAAACTAAGGATTGTGGGCCAGATCAGGCCCAATTGCCTTCTGGATCTGGCCCATGGATGGTCTGGGAATCACCGCGTGAATCACCAGCACATGCGTTGTTTCCCTCTCCCTCACACGGTGGCAGCGGCACCTCCTCCCTCCCTCCTCCTGGCTTCTCCCTGCCCTGCCTAGAGGAGGAAGGGGGCTGGGTTTTGTTGGTGCCAGCAGCAGCAGTTCTTGGGCGGCCGCCATTTTAAGCAGCTCCTCTCCGGAGCCCTTTCACACACCGCTCATCGTCCTGCCACCAGCCCCTGCTGCTTGCAAGACACAGGTAAGCAGCCACCGGGGCTTGTGGTACTCTTGCATCATTTCCCCCCAAAATATAGTCTGGCCCCCCACAAGGTCTGAGGGACAGTGGACCGGCCCACTGCTGAAAAAGTTTGCTGACCCCTGCCCTAAGACATCAAGCAGAAAAGAAAAATGTTTGTTTTTGTGGGATTGGCACACGGCTTCCATTGCAGCCCCTTAATTACTTGGCCTGACCTTTTGTTCAGTTGTGTATTTTGGCACCTTCTCTGTCCGAAGATTCGAGAACTTACGTAGCTGCTATTCATTCATGTTAAATGTATTTGTATGCAGGGTTTCTGGACCCGATCCAACACTAGGCGTCAGTGAAATGTATTTTTAATTACTGGGGTACCAAAAGAACAAAACAAAACCCCACCCAAGTTTTTCTTTTTGGTTTTGTTTAAGCTTCCCGGCTTTTCCAGCTGCCATATGTGTCTGCTTCATTTGTTTTTAAAGTTATCTGCTGTTATTTTCCATGTCGTTTTTTAACTCTTTTTTTAAGTGTGGTGTAATGGTTTGAGTACTGGACTGCAGCCTGGGAGGCCAGGATTCGAATCCTCACTCAGCCATGGAGCTCACTGGGTGACCAGGGGGGAGGCAGTCCCTGCTTCTCTCAGCCTCTCCTACCTCAAAGGGTTGTTTTGAGGATAAAATAGGGAGTGAGGAGAACAATGCCACCACCTTGAGCTTCGTGAAGCAGAAGGCGGCCTCTAAATGTAATAAATAAATAAAGCTGTCTTTGTTGCACTTTGTGCATTTCCTTGGGGTGTGTTTCGGAAGGCGTTAAATAAACAAGCAAATGGTGATGATTGGAGCTGTAGGGAGTTACAGGTTCTCCATTCCTGGATACAAGACAAATCTCGCTGTGACGCACATGTTTCTCTGCATTTTCAGTTCTTTGGTTTGCCATCTTCTCTGTGTTTTTCAACAGCGCTTCTCTCTGCCCCCTGCCTCTGATGACTTTATGAAAGAACTTTGCGGCTCAGGAATAAATGACACTGCACAGATCAGCAGGCAAGGTATTTAGTATTTGTGTGTACAGTAGTACCTCGGGTTACAGACGCTTCAGGTTACAGACGCTTCAGGTTACAGACTCCGCTAACCCAGAAATAGTACCTCAGGTTAAGAACTTTGCTTCAGGATGAGACCAGAAATTGTGCTCCGGTGGCACAGCAGCGGCAGGAGGCCCCATTAGCTAAAGTCGTGCTTCAGGTTAAGAACAGTTTCAGGTTAAGAACGGACCTCCAGAACGAATTAAGTACTTAACCTGAGGTACCACTGTACTTGAACCCCAGTTGGTTAAAATCCCTTGCTATTCCAGATTGGCATGTGTGGCTCTCCTGTGAGTCTGACCTGGCGTCCGTCAAACACGTGGTACAGCTCTGCCCAAATAGTTCAGTCCTGAAAGCACAGCACTGGCTGTCAGCGAGCCTCTGGGCCAAATCCAAGCTGTTGGCACTTGCATATAAAAAGCCTTAAATGGCTTAGGGCCCAAAAGAACGACACAGGTTTCCTGCCTGACAGAAACTAGCACCAATTGATGCCTGTGAGCCTGCCACAGATTCCCACCATATAGCTCAGAATTCCCTGCCATCGAATCGTAGAGTTGAAAGGGACCATAGGGGTCATCTAGCCCAACCCTCTGCAGTGCAGGAATATTTTCTCCAACGTGGGGACTGAACCCTTGACCCTGAGATTAAGAGTCTCGTGCTCTTAATGACGGAGATACCCCAGAGCTGTTTCAGAGTGTGCAGTCGTAGGCCACAGGAAGGAGAAATAGCGACCCACCAAACAGAGGAGCCAGAAACCAAGGGTTTCCATCTGTAGTTGCCAGCTCCTCTCCTCTACACCATCAGGGTTCATGCAAGGTGCCTAAAAGGCAGGAATTCAACAGGTGATGTATTCTGTCACTCCACCTGCATGAGGCTTGCTTCTGCTAGATCTTGAAGACTTTCCTTTTTGTCCTCTGTTAAGAAAAAGATAAGTTGCCTTTTTTTTTAGCAGCTCACAACAACTTTAAATTAGAATTTAAATTAAGGCTGCAATTCTCAGCAGACCCGCTTGGATGAAATGTGCATGACTTGACATTTGTGCAGTGTTGAGGACAGGGAGTATTAATGCAATGTATGAAAATGCAAGTACTGTAGAATCCGAAACAAAACCTGGCAGTATGGAGTGCTCCTGTTTGGAATTTCAGCCAGCCATGCCCTTTTCAGGGTACTCCATTCCATTCCCCCAGTTTTACACACACAAACGCCTGTCAGTCAGCATTCTGTGTCCAATGAACACACCTGGTCCTAATTGAGTTGTCTTGCAATTCCACCCCCCCCCCCCCCGGAGGTTTATATTCTGCAAACTGTCTGGCTCCCACAACCCTGCTGACCCCTCCCTTTGTTCTGTATTTCAGCGACGCAGAAAAATCCCATAATTCAGAAATATGGAGAAGAGGCCCATGGGCTCTCCAGGTACGTCCTTACTGTGGAGGAGATGCGTCTCAATGATTACCCCTTGGAAGGTAAGCTCCTGTTATTGGGGAAAACAGAAGCGCACATTTGCAATTACAGTTAATTTGCAGATTATTTGAAAACTGGGGGGGGGGGGTGCTGTGGTTTGGTGGTGGAGCACATGCACCGATTTCTACAAATTCTCTTAACTATTCAGTATCACCAATGGAATAAAATTAGGCAGGGTAGCTTGAGAAGGCGGTTCAGGTCAGACCCCATGACAAACCGTTGTTTATATGCTAGCTGCTGTTTAGAACCCATACTATTGTTAAAAAGTCTTTTTCTGTCGTCCCCCACCTCATCGCTTACCGTTCTAGTCAGTCGTGTGGTGGCAAATTTAGAAGCGCAGAGTCCCTTCATCACAGCCACGCCTTCTCAAAGCCACGTCCCTTCTACGATCATACGATCATATTATAATTATTAAGTAATCATAATTAGGGATTCATTGCAACAATCATTGCAGATATCCTTGTCCTCCCTTTCAGCCAGATCTACCTTTTCTGGGCATACGTGTGGGCAAATGATTTTCAGAGTACTCTGATATATTCTTTCAGACAGAGCTAAGTTTCATTTTCCTTGGCGTTCCATCGTACGTCATAGAACTTGCGCACCGTTCTCTTGAAATGGAAGCGCCAACCACACTGGCTCTTGCCATGTCTTTTGGAGCTGAAATACCTCCGCTTCCTTCTCTAGGCCTCAGCAACTGCAACCATTTTGTCCGCACCTGTTGTGATGGTCCAGTGACAGACAGCAGCCCCCTCTTTGGGCTGGACTGTGAAATGGTACGTTGGCGTGACACCCCCTGACAAATAAACAAAATGAGTGTTGTGCTTTTGTTATTTTTCCTTGCTGTAGCTGAGGCTTAAACCGTGGGAGACCTTCAGCGTGAAGCGTTGCCAAGCCTTTCCTTAAAACCTCCTCAGCAACTCTGAGTACTCAAACCAGCCCTGGTCAGGAGACCCCTTTGCTTGTACTTATGTGGCAGGGGTTTGGCTGTTGTGGGGAGGAAGGCAAGGTCTCAGCCTGAGCCAGTCAAGACCTTTCTTTATGTTCTTTGCTTCTCAATGTTTTCCGCAGTGCCTCACCGATAAGGGATCCGAACTCACGCGAATCTCGGTGGTGGATGCCCGTGGTCGGTGCATTATGAATGAGCTGGTCAAGCCCAAGTTACCAATAAGAAATTACCTCACGAGGTACCCTTGTCACCCATTTATTCTGTGGGGGAGAAGGGGCAGAAAACCACCAAGCCTAGGTACTGCAGGGGAGTGTGTGTGTGTGTGTGTGTATCCCATAAATTGAGAATTAGCACGTGGGACTTAAAATTGCTTCTGTTCAGGATACTCTCAGCTACCCTTTTCCCAGATGTTGCCGGACGACAGCTCCCACCAGCTGTTCAGAGATGAGGGGAATTGTACTCCAACAACACCTGGGGACCCAAGGCTGGGAAAATCTAAGCCATTCCTCCCAAAAATCCCTTTTCTGTTACTCTGCTCCCCCTTCTATGGCCACTGAGCATTTTTCAGACTTGATGGGGCTGTTTGGACGATCCTCCCCCTGCCCTTAGGGTTTTCTTTCAAGAATTGTTATATTTCTGCAAACCTTCCCACCCACACTGTGCTCATTCAGGGACCAGCTGAGATGCCCCTCTGCTGCCTGGGTAATGCAGATTTGGCCATATAAGTAATGGCACTCACGGACTGATCATCAGAAATGATGTACCCTTTCTGGACAAACCTACATTTCCCTCCCTGGCTGTCTAAAGCGACACAGGCCGTTCTGTGACACCCCTTCTCCCTGCAAAGGCCAGCTCTGAGCTGTTCCACAGGGAAGATAGGATTTGGCCAGGAGAAGGAAATTCGGGATGTTTCAAATCAGATTTTAAATGAAGAGGCCGGGCGAGATTCTGTGCCAAGGATTCCCACCAGAGCTTTGCCTTGGCTTGAAAATGCAGCGTTCCTTCAAGGGCTCTGACTACCCCTCCTCTTGTGTTTTGAAGTTACTCTGGCATCACGGAAGAGCTGCTCCTTCCCATCACCACAACCCTCGCCGACATCCAGGTCCGGTTGAAGAAGCTGCTGCCCTCCGATGCAGTTTTAGTGGGCCACTCTTTGAATTTTGACCTTCAAGCTCTAGAAGTGAGTCTGTGAGTCTCCTTTCCTTCAACAGCTCTCACTCCTCTCAGGGCTTGGACCTCTTGCGTAAAGGGCAAGGAAATTGAATCTGCATGTTTAACCTTAGAAACACAGGGAGCTATACCGAGTTAGGCTCTCTGTCCATCTAGCCATCTAGGGGCTATTATCAAGGATTGTTATTAATGCTGGTCGATATGTGTGATCTTGATATATACCAATATGTCACAACGTCTGAAATAAGGATGGAGCTGTGTTAGAGGCATTGACTGGCTTCACGCATTTTACCCCACATTGTGATTTTTGCATAGTACACACAAACACAAATCATGATTCGCAATGTATTGCCAGGTCAAAAATTCTGAAACCAATATCATGATGTGGACTTGAAACTGGGCTTGAAAGATATATATTGCCCCTGGCTTCCGGTTCCGGTTCCGGTCTGCCTTAATTTAGGCAGCTCCCATGACAGCGGGAGACAGTTGGAGAAGGAAAAACAAGGATGATTAAGGGTAATTATCCTTGCAAGGATATATTACCCAGCTTTAGTTGTACATAACATAACAGCTATGTTCTACCTCCATTGTTGGAGCCAGTTTGCCTCTGCATACCAGGTGCTAGGAGTTGCAGGTGGGCAAGGTGCTGTTCGTTTATTGCACAAAATTCATACACCACTTACAGAATCATAGAGTTGGAAGGGACCCCGAGGGTCATTAATCCAACCCCCTGCAATGCAGGAATCTCAACTAAAACATCCAAGACAGATGGCCATCCAACCTCCGCTTAAAAATCTCTCAAGGGAGAAGAATCCATAGCCTTCCGAGGGAGTCTGTTCCACTGTCGAACAGATCTTTACTGTTCAGAATCTTTTAACTTGGAAGCCATTGGTTATAGAAAACCTCAGAACAGCTTACAAAAAGATAACGCAGTAAAATCAACGAAAAAAGTCACAACCACACTTTATAAAGAGTATAAAAATTAAAATACTAAAACAGATTAGAATCGCCTTAACTTTCTAAGCCTCTTAAGTAGGATTTTCTGAATAAGAATGTGCTTAACAGGCATCGGAAAAAGCACAGGAAAGGCACCTGCTTGATCTCAATAGGCAGGGAGTTCCGAAGTGCCGCCACACTAAAGGATCAAGTGGGACTCAGCTACATTTGTAAAGATAAAGCGCTTTATATGTATTATAACACTTTGACACCAGATGGCACTGTGGAGTCCTGTTTTTCGCCAACGGGACTTCCCTGTATGAAGTTTACAACGTCTTTAACTGAATCACTTCTTGGACGTGTCTAGATCCAGCCATGGAGGAAGGCGATCTTGAGTCATTGGCCTTGTGTCCTGCTTGCAGGCAGATTCCCACAAGCATCTGGTTGGCTGCTGTGAGAACAGGACGCTGGACAGGATGGGCTGCTGGCCTGATACAACAGGCCCTTCTTGTTCACTATTAGTATTTTTCCAGTTTGCAGCCTACAAATCCGGGCCGGTAGCAAAGGATCAAGTTTCCTAGCTTCGTTTGCGACTTAAAAATGCCACCCTTTTTTGAGTCATGTATTCTAACACCCCTCTCCGCTTCTTCCAGATGGTGCATCCGAACATTATAGATACTTCTCTTCTTTTTGCCAGGAAGGGTGGCAAACGGTTCAAGCTCAAATTCTTAGCAGAAGCAGTTTTAAGGTAAAGTATTTCCCCTGTCACCCATCTCCCCCAAGCTATAGAATCATAAAGTTGGAAATGCTGAGCTGTTGAATCATGAAAGGCGATCATTCTAAGCAGAGGATTTTGCAACTGATTAAGGCTGGAATCCTATCAATGCTTATCTGGGCTCAATGGGGCTTGCTTCGAGTATGCAGTTATATAGGATGTATGTATGTATTTATTTTATTTTATTTTGAATTGAATTGAATTTATATACCTGAAGGAGCATCTCCACCCCCATCACTCAGCCCGGACACTGAAGTCCAGCTCCGAGGGCCTTCTGGCAGTTCCCTCACTGAGAGAAGCGAAGTTACAGGGAACCAGGCAGAGGGCCTTCTCGGTGGTGGCACCAACCCTGTGAAACGCCCTCCCATCAGATGTCAAAGAAATAAACCTCAGCCCTCCAAATGTTTTCAGACTATAATTCCCATCATCCCTGGCCACTGGTCCTGCTAGCTAGGGATCATGGGAGTTGTAGGCCAAAAACATCTGGAGGCCTGAGGTGGATGAAGCCTTGTTTAGGGCTTTAAAGGTCAGCACCAACACTTTGAATTGCGCTCGGAAACGTACTGGGAGCCGATGTAGGTCTTTCAGGACCGGTGTTATTTGGTCTCGGCGGCCGCTCCCAGTCACCAGACTACTCTGACTGGCAGCAGCTCCCCAGGATTTCAAGACGGGGTCCCTACCAGCCCTGCTCCAGAGATATGCCAGGGTTTGAACCCGAGACATTCTGCATGCAGAACAGATGCTCTATCACTGAGCTACGGCCCTTTTCCAACCTGTGAGGGGTCAGATTGTGCCAACTTCCACCCCAAGCTTGGAAAACAGAGCAGATCCCGGAAATCATGAGGAGATTGTCTTTGCTCTCGGCCACAAAGGGGGATTCTTTTCATAAAGGAGCTATTCTGCAAGGCAAAGTGTACTGTTACCACGGCCCTCACTGCATCGCCGCACTTAAATCTTCTGCACATCTTGCTTTTCTGCTTTGCAGGAAGCAAATCCAGCGCACAGACGGAAGCGGCCACGATCCAACCGAAGATGCCAAGTGTGCCCTTGAACTGGCCCAGTATTTCATCAGCCAAGGACCCAGGAAGGTATGTGGGTTTGCATCTTTTGCGCTTCTTTTCCTTCCCTCCTTCCCTCCTTCCTTTCTTCCTTTCTTTTGAAAAATTATTGTCTGCAAAAGGATTGTATGCCTGCTGACAGGTTGAAAGGGTGTGTAGGGAGGGAGAAAATGCCAGGGAGCAACGAAAGAACCAACCCTAAATGTTTGGGATGCAATATGTCAAAGCGGGAGAGGAAAGTAAGGGCTTGCTTGCTTTGCCTTTGAAATAGGTTTGTGGGATTTAATTCATTAATTTGCATTGCCGGGGTTGGGCTAGATGACTCTTGGGGTCCCTTGCAGCTCTACAGTTCTGTGGTTCTGATCAGGTGGGGTTTGAGTCTGACACTCTAGGGTGACTGCAAGCCCATTTCGACAAATTAGTCCTTTTCAAGCCCAAGTAATCTAGAGTCCTTGGGAACAGTTTTGACGACAAACTCCTTTGTGGAATGTAACCAATTCATCCAAATGCATCACTGACCCATAGAAAGGGTTTAGCTAGAGCAGCTGCTTTCTTGATGATGAATTCTTCACTCTGAACCATAACCAAATGTTATATATCCCCCCCCCAAAAAATGCAAATAATATAAGAATAATACACATGGCAAATGCTGCAAATAGGACACTTCACTCAAATTACATTCCCTCACTCTCCCTGGAGCCAGAGCAGCC
Organism: Podarcis muralis; assembly: GCF_964188315.1. Taxonomy (NCBI): domain Eukaryota; kingdom Metazoa; phylum Chordata; class Lepidosauria; order Squamata; family Lacertidae; genus Podarcis; species Podarcis muralis. The sequence goes on from NC_135668.1 coordinate 42,330,076, forward strand.
GAGCCACGACTTCCACGAAGCATATTTTATAATAGCTGTGAACCTGCTGCCTTGTGTGACTGATCATACGGAATAAAAACAGATGTTGCAAGTATGCAGATAGGTCAGGCTTGCCACCACGAGGTCCCAGAGCAAGTTACAGCACTGTGAAAATATTAAAATCAGTTAAAACGATCTGCAGTGAGAAAGATCAGGCTGGGTCCTAAATCTGCCTGCCTCTGCCCGATCTCAAAGACCAGGTTAAAGAGGGATGTCTTCAGCAGAGAACAAAAGCTCTGCAAGGTGTCAGGCAGACCTCTGTGGGGAGGGAATGCCACATCTTAGAGCTGCCACAGAAAATGGCCTCTCTTGGGATATCCACCCCACAATGAACTACCAAGAGGGCCCCCTTAGCCTCTCTGAAGACCCAAGAGGAGCTATAGATGGGGAGCTCTGCTGATAAGATTTACAGGCCCCCAGAATGGATGTGGTTAATTTGAGTTTAATCTGGAGAGTGCAAAGGAGAGCTGTCACTAAATCCTGGAGGCAGGGAATCGTTCCCTCACAGAGCCATTGGTGTGAAGGTCGCTCTGCAGGGTAAGAAGGCAACAAATCCCTGCCCCAAAGAGCTTACAATCTCGAATGTGACCCCCCGAGGAGACAACAGAGGGAAGTATTCAGGGGAAGGATAAGTGCTCAGTTCAATTTGGAGTTCTTAGGCTTATTAGTAATACAGTGGTACCTCGGGTTACAGACGCTTCAGGTTACAGACTCTGCTAACCCAGAAATAGTACCTTGGGTTAAGAACTTTGCTTCAGGATGAGAACAGAAATTGTGCTCCGGCGGCGCGGCAGCAGCGGGAGGCCCCATTAGCTAAAGTGGTACCTCAGGTTAAGAACAGTTTCAGGTTAAGAACGGACCTCCAGAACGAATTAAGTTCTTAACCCGAGGTACCACTGTACTACATGTTGTTGTTGTGTTTTGCAAATTTATAAACCACTTCACAACCTGAGGGCACCGAAGCGGTGTACATCGAGATAAAAATAAGATCAGACCCTTTTGGCAAACTCTAAAAAATAATTTAAACCATTCCAACAAAACCTAAAAGCATCCTACAGATGTACAATTAATATTTCATAGATGACCCAGTCACACCTCAGGAAAAGCATTCTTAAATCCATCACATATTCTGTAGGCACCTAAAGATAATGAACCCCCATGACGCCTGCCAAATTTCAGCTGGTAATTGAGTCCAGAGGCTTAGTTTCAGTAGGAGGTGAGGGATTTAATTTCTGCTCTGCCAGAAGGTTCCCATTTTGCCTGCCAGCAGTGGCCTAAAGTCTGGTTTCCATCGCCATCTCCTCCCACATGGTGCCCTCCAGATTCTGTTGATTTTCTGCCCCCCCCCCCATCATCTCTGACCGTTTGCCCCACTGACTGGGGCTGGTAGGAGTTCAAAATGTTCAGAGGGTTCCAGAATGGGGGAAACGTGATCTAATTGCAAGAAGAAGAAGAGTTTGGATTTGATATCCCGCCTTTCACTCCCCTTTAAGGAGTCTCAAAGCGGCTAGCATTCTCCTTTCTCTTCCTCCCCCACAACAAACACTCTGTGAGGTGAGTGGGGCTGAGAGACTTCAGAGAAGTGTGACTGGCCCAAGGTCACCCAACAGCTGCATGTGGAGGAGCGGAGACGCGAACCCGGTTCCCCAGATTACGAGACTACCGCTCTTAACCACTACACCACACTGGCTCTCTTTTCTTCAAGCCCCCTTTTCTTCCTGGGTGCCAAGACCTCGCCCTAATTCTTAATATTGTACGGGCGCATAATTTGCAAGGGAAATCCGTGCAAACGCTTCCACACGCCCCTAGCGAAACACCAAGATCAGAAACCTGCAACTGTGACTGAACGCAGACTCTGGAAAGGGGAATGTCTGGTGAAATTATATTGGCTTCACACCAGGTAGCAGCGCTGAACCTGGAGGCAAGACAGCTAAAGCAAAGGGAGACGGGAGAGGCATGGAACGGTGCCTTGCCGCAGCAAAAGAACGGGGTGAGGAAACCCATCCAATGGTAAATAACCTTTGTGCTGTGTTTACTTCTCCTTTTGGGGCAGCCTTTGCCTGAGCGATGTGCGTATCTCAGCCTTCTGTAGCACCATCACTCCACTTAGACAAGTTATTATCGTGCCGGCAGAGTCTCTGGAAAGAACACCGCACCTTTCAGGACACACTGTCCGCATGATAATCTGCTTGCCTTCATCTAACGATCTGTGGTCTTGTCGCAATCGCCAGTTGTTGATTTTGCAAAAGGAGCCGGACCTGGAAAACTCAACATTTTAGCGCTCTTGGCTGTCTCCATTGTCACAGTTTAATCTGGAATTGCCAACCTTCGTTCACTCACTTTGTACAGCAAATCCAGATGGTATCAGCCTGCTGCATTTTGGATTTTTCCTGTGTTGGCCCCATGTTTTTTCAGACCTTATTTGTTGTCACTGTTTTGTGATGCAGTTCTATTACATTACCACCACCCCCTGTCCAGTGTGGACTCAAAAAGGACTATTGATGTTTTCCAGGGTAACTGTGCCTTTCGTTAGAAGTTTCCTTGCAAGTTCCCACTTGCCTTTAATTAAATATTTCCTCCTTGCATTATGAAGCATAATAATATTGTCCAATTTACAAGGGCTTGTCCATTAAGGACTTTTGAGTATCCTACAGAGCTATATAAATATTGAACATTATTATCATCTAACCAAAGTGAGTAGTCAGTTTTAAACATGACAGTGGGTTTGTCTGTCTGTCTGTCTGTCTGTCTGTCTGTCTGTCTGTCTGTCTGTTTGTTTGTTTGTTTGTTTTAAATAGATTTTGCTTTCATTGTTGGTTTTTTTGTGTGTGTGTCTTATAGCCTTCTAGACATCTTGCGCTCTGTTGGTAAAAAAACATTGCTTCTGGGACAACAGAATGAGGGAGCTTCCTACAATTGTCAAAATCAGACTGGCTCTCCTAATAAGCAAGTGAGTTATAAATATCCCTCCGGGCCTTGACATTTTCTCCTAGCTTAATATTCATTTTCCAAAGCTGAGAAACCCCACACACCTTGGTCCTTCCCAACAGAAGCAGGAAGGTAAACGACGTTTCCGTGCGCTGCTCTGGTTTCGCCAGAAGCGGCTCAGTCATGCTGGCCACATGACCCGGAAAAACTGTCTGCGGACAAACGCCGGCTCCCTCGGCCAATAAAGCGAGATGAGTGCTGCAGCCCCAGAGTCGTTTGCGACTGGGCTTAACTGTCAGCGGTCCTTTACCTTTTTCTTTTTTCTTTTTAACTGTATGTGTATTTTGCTGACAGAGCCTTTGCCAGCCAGCTGCCCTCCTGATCTTTTGGGCTCCTGTCAGTTCCAGCCAGGCTTCTCTCTCTGGCCTTGAGGACTCTCCACAGGTCACACCCCCTTTCTGCAGGCCACACCCCTCAATGGCTGTGCTTCACACCCTCCTTGAGAGTTTTTGCTTGGCTGGGATTGTGTCCTTGGAACTCTGATAATGCCTCTTCCTTATCCAGAGGAAGGGTGGGTGAGCCTGTGTAGAAGCTATGTAGCTTACTGTACAAAGGTAATATTTGCATCCATCGCTCCGCCCATGTTTGCATCTGGCCCCACCCACCACTGTTATGTGACTCTCAGAAGGTTTCCCAAAAAGGAACACGGCAGTCCTGAGGCTGAAAAGCCTTCACTGCCCCAAATATTTGTTTCCCATGCAGTCAGGTTTTCTTTTTTTTTTTCCCCATAAATTTTTTATTAATTTTCAAACATTTATACAATTTTCCAAAATACAACAAATTACTTCTTATTTGTTTTTGAACTTCCCTCAGCGTCTCTGACAATCATCCGTATTCATAACTGTAATTACACAATCCTCCTTTCGTGTTGCCATTACACTTCCCTTCTCCCACTATTTACTACTGACAATACTTCTCCGTTTTTACAGTGCCTCTTGAAATCCCGCTAGCGTTGTGTTCACACCACATATGTTTTTCAGATAGTCTACAAACTTTCCCCAGTCTTCGATGAACTTTTGGTCTTTGGTATATCTAATTTTCCCAGTTAATTTATCCAATTCCGCATAGTCTGTCAATTTCAGTCTCCATTCCTCTATCGTCGGTATTTCCTCTTGTTTCCATTTCTGGGCAATCAAGATTCTGGCCGCCGTTACCGCATATTGAAAGAGTTTGCAGACAGGTTTTCACTTTTATTGACCCTGCAGCCCATGACTCCAAATGTCTCCTACCCAACTTTCTCTCTGTTTAGGTACTCCAGAGAGCCCTGGAAGAGATTCCCAGGTCCTCCTTCAGTGTAATTCAGTTTGCTTTGGATTCTCAGCATGCCACACCCAACCAGGTTGCAGAAACAGTTTCCAAGGTAAACAGCACTTCCCTGTGTCCTTCCACAGGGGTGGCCAAAGCAAGACCCAAGGCAGGTGTGGGGAACCTTTATTATTATTATTCAACAACTACCAGACTTTTAGAAGACATCTGAAGGCAGCCCTCTTTAGGGAAGCTTTTAATGTTTGATGTATTACGGTATTTTAATATTTTGCTGGAAGCCACCCAGAGTGGCTGGGGAAGCCCCGCCAGATGGGCGGGGTATAAATAATAAATTATTATTATTATTATTCCAGTTACAGATAGGTAGCCGTGTTGGTCTGCCATAGTCAAAACAAAAAAAATTCCTTCCAGTAGCACCTTAAAGACCAACTAAGTTAGTTCTTGGTATGAGCTTTCGTGTGCATGCACACTTCTTCAGATACACTGAAACAGAAGTTGCCAGATCCTTCTATATAGTGAGAAGGTGGGGAGGGGTATTACTCAGAAGGGTGGTGGGAATGGGTGATTGGCAGATAGCTGTGATGAGCCTGTTGACGACTCTTAACGACTGCAATAGGTCTTACAGGAAAAAGCAAGGGGTGAGAAGGTGAAAAATGGCTTTGTCATGTATAATGAGATAAGAATCCAATGTCTTTGTTCAGACCAGGTCTCTCCATGGTTTTAAGTTTGGTAATGAGTTGCAATTCAGCAGCTTCTCTTTCCAGTCTATTTCTGAAATTCCTTTGTAGTAAAACAGCTACTTTGAGATCTTGTATAGAATGTCCTGGGAGATTGAAGTGTTCTCCTACTGGTTTCTCTGTCTTGTGATTCTTGATGTCAGATTTATGTCCGTTTATTCTTTGGCGTAAGGTTTGGCCTGTTTGTCCAATATATGCCAACAGTGTCCTTCAGCTCAATGGGACCAATGGGAGGGTGAATGACTCAGCAAGTCAGGCACTCAACCTGGCTGGTGTTGCTATGGTAACCCAGTGCACCTGGCAGCCTTATCTCAAGAGCACCCAGACATGGAAAATGTGCTCCTCAAAACACGAGCCCAAGCACTGTGTAATTTAGCCCATTATTCACATTACACCAACATAACATATCTCTTTGTCCTCCATGATTTTGTCTAATCCTCTTTCAAACTATCCATGTTTGGGGCCACCACTGCCTCCTGTGGGAGCAAGTTCCAGAGTTTAACTGTGTGAAAGAAATGCTTCCTTTATCCGCCCAGAATCTTCTCCCAAAGCCTTATGGTTTGAGGTGGAGAGCAAATTACTTAAAAAAAGAAGATCCTGGGGGTCCAAAATGCAACCAGCCTTGTTCTGGAACAGAAGTGAAAAACTAATTTTGTTTTTAAACCCTCCCCTTATCTCAGATGAGGACCAGGCTGGCCAACATGCTGACACTCTATGCAGGCCCATTTGCCAAAGACTTGTGCCTGAAGTCTCTGAAGAGAACCTTCAAGAAATACGGCCATGTTCTGTCAATAAGGGCCATCACAGAAACATTTGAGGTAAATAAACAAAAGGAATTCTGGTAGGATGAGGGAGGCAGCACATGTATTCCTTCTAGTTACACCTCTTCTTGTTTTTTTACTTTTATGATTTTATTTTCAAACACCTTGTACTGAATTCATATTATTTTTTTTATTCTCAATGTTTGCCCTTTTTCTCATTTGAAGTTTCTGTTTAATAATTTTTTATTAAGCAGCACCTGTGTTGGGGGCTTTTGTAGTGGGAAAAATGGGATACAGGTTTTCTAAACACAGTTGTCCGTTGCCACTGGCTTTATATCATGGTTTGCAAATGTGGCTTAAACCACAGTTGGGACTCGCAGGAAACTATGGTTTAACGAGCCAGGCACGTGAGGGGGTAGGCAGCCACATAGCTTGTTCTGAGGTTGCTAAAACCATGGTTTATTGACCTGTTGCAATATTCTCTTTTTCTAAAGCCCCACGTCTGTATCCAGTATGAAGTGCTTGAGGCTTCCCAGCTTGCCCTGGAGAGTCTCGATGGCGCAGAAGTAGCAGGATGCTCAATCAAGGTAAGCTCGTATCTTGCCTCTGCATTCATGACAGTGTTGGGCGGAGAGCAGCACTGGGCAGACACAGCAACATTTTGTCTTCCCCCATCGTAAGTCTCCGAACTCTCCAGTACTTTGCTTCGGATATAAATTGGCTCCCATCATCATCAAACCTTTTCTTGGCATCACATACAAACATCCAAAGCAAATCAGTACAGAATTACCACTTCCCCAGTGGCACAAAACATTTGCTAAAAGAAAAGAGGCAGAGCAGTCTATCGTCACATCTCTAGGTCTCCAGGGAGATCAGGCGTCTGCAGTGTATTTCAATGACCAAAAACCATGTTAAGCAAAATATTTCCACAGTAGACCTGCATGGAGCCACTCACCTGTGGCGCATACAAATTGCCTCCAGGTGATATAGGCTGCGAAAGAAGGTGTGTGTCAGGAGGAAACCCACCCTCTGCTCTGACCTGCATCTTCCAAATTCCTCTAAAGCATTTAATGCCCATTGCAAGCCCACCAGCCCCATAAGTAATGCCCTCGTGCACACAGGATAGAAGGCCTCTGGACTGCAGGGTGCCAAGTGATGGTCTGTTTCTCCTCTGGTGCCTTTCAGCTTCAGAGACCCGTCACTGAGGAAACGCTCGATTGTGAGGTGCTGTTGAAGGAGCTGGAAAGAGATTCAGACAACGAAGGCATCCTTTACCTGGCAGGACTGGGGAAAGCCAAGAGTGAGAGAGGCTTGCGGGAGAAGCTGGGTTATTTGAAAGACCTAAATGCAGTTTTCCTGCCAAAGGATCCCAGAACCGGAAAACAGAGGAATTACTGCTTTCTCAGTAAGTACAGCACCTGAGGAACTGGATTCTAGGCGCCATAATAATAATTAATAATTTTATTTTTTATATGCCGTCTATTCCTGCAGTTTCTTGGATGAGGGGAGCCAGGCTTTTGAGCAAACAAACACCATCCTGGGAATCTCCCCCAGCGAAAGTTAATCTTTGTTATTTGTCCTGGCTGAGGAAATATCACTCAATTGATTTTTGTGTGTGTTTTAGAATTCCACACACCAGAAAGCGCCTCCCATGCTCTTGAAGCCATAAGGGAACGGAGAGCCAGAGGCAGCAAAATGCAGAGCAGGAGGGCTCTCACGCCCGTGCATCTCCACAAATGGTTTCGTCACGTGAATCAAAATGGCGGGAGGCTCCTTGCTCCACAGCCACCCCTTGAAGCTCACTTCCTGGAAAAGGAGCGGCCCTTTGATTCGGTGAGCTTTTTGCCTTGCTCTCAACGTGTCTTGGGAAAGTGGTTTGAATGCAGAGCTTGGGACAAAGGTTACCTCTTTGGTACCTTCCTGAGCTTGCAGCAATGAGAACGGACTCTGCCAGTGGAGTGTTCTTGATGACTGGTCTAGAAACTTCATTTGGTGTTGGAGGATATAATCCTAACCATCTGCACCGGCTTCCTGTTATTCTACGTTCATGCATTACTCATAACCTTGGAACAATGTGTACTTGGAGGTGGCAAACTCACGGTTGGTCTGCCAGCCCCATCCACTGACATCTTCCTGCACTGGGGTGGGAGGAGAGGAGAGGACAGAACAGGGCTTGATGGGAAGCAGCGGTGATGAACTCTTGTGGCCCACAAGCCTACACAGGTCCATTGCACCTCCTCATTTCCCCTGTGGCATGTGTTTACCCCAAACCACACCCTCCTTTCCATCACCTGACATTGTAGGATGGTCAGCTGTCCAACAGACAGACCTGCAGGGCTGCTTGTTCATTTCAGCACCTCATTCAGTGCAGAATTATATCTGGATGGTAGAGTTGGGAAAGGAATCTAAGTGTTATCCCTTTCCAGCCCAGCTTGAATTCAAAGGAGAACGTCTTTCTTTTTAGCCAGGATTTGAATTCAAGACATGACTGCAAAGGAAGAATCGGGAGTGAACTTGAATCAGCTGAGATCAAAGTAGTCTCTCTCTCTCTCTCTCTCTCTCTCTCTCTCTCTCTCTGTGTGTGTGTGTGTGTGTGTGTGTGTGTGTGAGAGAGAGAGAGAGAGAGAGAGAGAGAGAGAGAGAGATTTGTATGCATGAATGTCCACTGTTGGAGGCAACGTACAGTTGAATACCGGTGACTGTGAATTGCAAGTGGGGAGAAGGGTGTTATGCTCAAGTTGCGCTTGCAAGCTTCCTTTGGGCATCTGGTTCAACACTGGGAGATCAGAGTGCTGCACTAGCTGGCCCGATCCTGCAGGGAGCTTCTTAACCAGAGAGCCAGTGTGGTGTAGTGGTTAAGAGCGGTAGTCTCGTAATCTGGGGGACCGGGTTCGCGTCTCCGCTCCTCCACATGCAGCTGCTGGGTAACCTTGGGCTAGTCACACTTCTCTGAAGTCTCTCAGCCCCACTCACCTCACAGAGTGTTTGTTGTGGGGGAGGAAGGGAAAGGAGAATGTTAGCCGCTTTGACACTCCTTAAAGGGAGTGAAAGGCGGGATATCAAATCCAAACTCCTCCTCTTCTTCTTAACATTCTGCCCATATGTGTGGGTGAAGGTACAAGAGTTGGGGCACAGGGGGACTGTGCCAATTTTGGCAACACCCACTTTTGTTTGGGCTGCATCTGTTGCTGCTATGCAGTCCTCAGAGAGATGACCAACATCATTTGTGGTCCTTGGGCCAGAAAATAAAAACAAAAAAGCCATTCCTGACTTAAATGCCCACAAAGCACTTAAATAATCAGTTTGTCATGGGTTCTTTTTCAATTGCAAATTTAAAGTACTGGGGACCCTACTACCAATGCTCTTTTGCCCACCGTGCAATAACTTTCTGCTGCCCTTCCCAGTGTCATTGTGGTTATTGGGTTTTTGCTTTAAGGACAGCCTTCATGTTATTTCTACACAGGAAGAAGATTTAAAGAAAGCCATGAAGACATTAGACCGTAGAATCAAACAGCTGCATCGCTGCTTGCCGAACCACGCGCTCTGTGTTGTTTTGTTACCAGGCACAAACAGGTAAAAAACTTTCTGATTGCGTTGTGGGTGTTTTTTCTGCTTTCACTGAATTCTAATGTTGAAAACTAAGCTCATCATCTGGAGCACTGTCTTTCAAGCTTAGGTCCCGTGGATGTTTTTGAGCTTCAAGTCCCATCATCCCCGACCATTGGCTAAGTGGCTGAGGATGATGGGTTTTGTAGTCTTAACAACATCAGGGGACCTAAAGTTGAAGAACACGGGTCTAGAGCAGGAGTTCCCAAGCTGTACTCCATGGACCACCAGTGACCTTCATGCTTCATTCAGGTGGTCCACAGGATTGTCTGCAGTTAAGTATTAGTAGCAATTTTCAATTGCCCTTTTATGTTTTTCTTCTATGGAATGCAAATTGCAGCACAATGAAATACAATATAAGAAAATAAAAGAAGCAAAAAAAAAAAAAAAGCAATAACAAATGGGCTGCTCCTGACATTAGTGGAAAATTATCCCCTCCAAGCTAAAGGCTCAGAATTTTATGGTGTTGATCCACCAACCACCCCTCAAGAGCCAGAATATACAAAGCAACCAGCAACCAGCAAGTGCACACAAGGATCAGCAGCGGAAAATCATTTATACCAAGGAAAGGACATAGGGTTGTATGTATCTGTCCCTAAAACTGAATTTCCTATCGAAGTAAATCAAAAGAAGCGAGGCATCAGTAAGAGATCCCATAAGAAGAAAGCTGAAACTAAAAAGAAAAGTAAGAACATAAAAACTGCAAGGAAATCTGTTACAAACCGACGTGCATGTAAAGTATGCTGGAAAAGACTATATAAGCTGATTCCAACAAAATCAAAAACAAACTCTAACAAACCTGCTATACATGGCAGCAGAGAGAACAACAGTGTGGATCCAGGAAAAAAGATCCAGCTGAAGTCTTTGAAAGAAACATCATTGCTGCCTAACAAAACAAGTGAGGAAACGGAATCACTACCCGGGTGCTCTATGCTGAAACCCCAAGGATCCATAAATATTAAAGAAGACTCACCCCATACCATTGATTATGGCAGATCTCAAGATGAGCCAGTAGCAGGGCAAGACTTGCCCCAGGATAAAGGATGGAAACTGATGTTGGCAGATAGGAAGTTAGCTTTTCTTAACTACCCGAAGCCAAAGGGCTTCCTTACACAGGAAGAACGCTCAGTGCATTTTGTGAATACTTTAGATGATATGCTGCCAGGGAAAATAAAATTAAATGACATTACCTCAGTAGATTTCATATTCTACAATGGATACTCTCTGCGAGTGATTGCCTCCTTCAAAGATCAAAACTTGGCTAAATATATATATAGATCAAGACATTTGCTGTTAAAGAAAAGGATAACGGTAACAAGATTTTTTGAAAACAGCACATGTTTGAAATTGTTTCCTGATGAGTTTACGACAGCTGAGATAAGATTTACTTGTAAACCAAAGGAGGAGAGAGGACACTCAGAAGACAAACTGGAACATACTGAGCAAGGGTCCTTGAAACTAAGACAGGAGATGAGACTGCCTAATGAGGGGACGGATAACTTCTATCCAGAAGAAAAGGCATTAATAAATCAGTTTGGATTGTTGCCTTTCCTTGCCCAATCTGAGATCTTGAGAAGATTGGAGACCCTTAGAAATAAGCTAACAGAGATGAATGCTCAGGAAAAAGTAAGAGAGAAAGAACCGGCAACGGACCAATTAAAGAAAGAGAACCTCTCTGAAAAAGCCAAGACAGACCCCATGAAAGATTACTCTTATAATACCTCTGCAATTGCAGAGATAAACCTGTTAACAACAGATCTAACACAGTGCGCAAGGGATAAACTACCATCTAAGAAGGAAACCATCCTTATGGCAACCATGAAAGACTACCCTTATAATACCTCTGCAGCTGCAGAGATAAACCTGACAGCAACAGATCTAACACAGTGCGTAAGGGACAGCAACAATCTACCATCTAAGAAGGAAACCATCCCTATGACAACCACAACGCGCTCTTGGACCAGCATGAGATACCTGGATGAGGATGAACTTGGTATCAGTCAAATAGAACACCTCAAGGTAGATTCGCCAAAAAAAGGAGTACTGATCACTAATGTTAGCACGCTGCACCCTTCAATTGATTCCATTGAGTACCTGGGCGATAATACATCTATGGACATTGCCAAAATGAATGAAATCCAACCAACAGATAAAAAGATAGGCCCAAAAAATCTTTCAAAGGCAAATTGACTAAGATCAATTTTTGGCAAGACAACGTGCAACCTTGCCTTGCTAACTTGGAATATTGCAGGTTGGCAAAAGAGGATTTCTGACCAATCCCTTGCTAAATATATCCAGAGACATGACATTGTGTTTCTCCAGGAGACCTGGAGCACAAGTGAAGTGGAGTTAAATGGTTTTTCTGCGTTCTCCCTCCCAGGTCTTTTAAGTACTAGAGGGGGGCGAGTTAAAGGTGGGTTAGTTACTTTAATCTCAACAAGGCTAAGGGCCATATTTAAAAAACTAGACCCACTAGACCATCTGGCCACAGCTGTGCAAGTACAGTGGAGAACCCACAGCTTGCTGCTGATTAACGTATACCTACCCCCACAAAGAGAGAAAAGATTGATAAGAAATACTTGGGCTCAGTTAGAACAGTATCTTGACAAACTATCAAATCAATTTCCTGATGCCTCTGTAGTGGTGGCAGGCGACCTAAATGCCAGAACTGGACAATCTGATGAGGCTTTGTATGCCCATTTCCACGAAACAGCCCCCATTATAGAGGAAACCCACCCAATACCAGCTAGAATCTCAAAGGATAAAGGCTGCAATTATGCCGGCTTATGCCTATTACACTTGGTCAACAAGTTGGACTTGGTTATACTAAATGGCCGTACAGAGGGGGAGAATGTCGGAGAATTCACATTTATATCTAACAATGGCGCCTCCACAATTGACTATATAATCGTGTCGTATGATCTTCAAAACAAAGTTCTGGAATGCAAAGTGGAGGAGCGCTTAGACAGTGACCATCTGCCATTAAGTGCACTCGTAGCTGCGGGAAAGGATTTATCCTGCGCTGAGAAAATCGAGCATTCGAGCCCTACAGCTTTGGAGCTCAGATATTCGCGTATCAGATGGACAGATGAACTGCACAAGGAAATTTCAAGTAGGCTATGCTCAAAGGAATTCCTCACTAAGAGAGAAAACCTTATAACTTCCTCAAGCCATGAATTAAAGATAAATTTATTTCAGGAGTTAATTTCACTCCTTCAAGATTCCCTGAAGGAAAAAAGGAACAGGCCAAGTAGGCAATCCTCAGTATATAAAAACTCCAAACCCTGGTTTGATCAAGAATGTCAGGACATGAAGCTAAACTTACTGAAAAAATACAAGAATTATAGATCTGCCAATTTACCCCAACTCCCCACGGGCTGGTTTGAAGATAAACGAAATTATAAAATTTTGATCAAAAACAAAAAACTCCTGGCACAGAAAAGAGAATGGAAATGCCTAATAGATGCATCCAGAGAGAGAGATTCGGCCACCTTCTGGAGACTGGTAGCAAATGGAGTGCGATCTACTTCCTCAGAAGTGGAGTATACTATACCTGCAGGGACTTGGGAGGCATTTTTCCAATCTTCATATTCAGCTCTGCCTTTGACACAGCCACTAATACAGTGTGCGGCAGGTGATGAGTGGCCTCCGGTGTCGGTTGCGGAGATTAGGAGGCTTATTCAGGCACTCAAACACAGAAAAGCCCCGGGAGCAGATAATATCTCTCCTGAGCTTCTCAAAGCCAATATTGACTGGTGGGCCCCAGTCCTTGCCACCCTTTTCACCAGCATAGATCAAACAGCAATAATACCAGAGGACTGGGGATTGGCAATCATCGTTCCCATATTCAAGAAAGGCTGTAAACTTGATCCAGCCAATTACAGACCAATCAGTCTCTTAAGCATCATTAGCAAACTTTATGCAACTCACTTACGTGAAAAGTTTGCGGACTGGCTGGAACAGGAGCACATCCTAAAGGAAGCCCAGGCTGGTTTCAGGGCACATAGATCAACTCTAGACCAAGGACTGGTATTGCAACATCTAGTGGAGAAATACACCTCAAAGAAAGGAGGCTCTCTCTATGTAGCCTTTATAGATTTCAAATCAGCTTTCGATTTGATACCCCGGCACAGACTTTGGGAAAAATTAAATGCCACAAACATCGATAGACGTCTTTTGCTTCTTATCCGTAGACTACATGAAAATACTCGGATCCGTGTTAGATGCGACCGTTATGGGAACCTATCAAAGGAAATCCAAAGTTTCCATGGTGTCAAGCAAGGCTGTGTTCTTGCCCCTATTCTATTTAACTTCTATATAAACTCCTTAGTCGGAAAGATGGAGGAAGCAAGTACTCATTCCCCAAACTTAAACAATATACCAATCCCAGTCCTTTTGTACGCAGATGATGCGGCACTTATTTCCTTCTCTTGTGTGGGTCTAAGAAAACTTTTACGAGCTCTTACAGAGTATTGCGAAGCTGAACACCTAATAATAAATTACACTAAATCAAAAATTATGGTGTTCTCCAAGAGAAAACTCCGACATAAATGGAAAATCAATAACCAACCTATTGAGCAAGTAACATCTTTTAGATATCTTGGAATAATTTTTGATGAGAAGGGATCTTGGTGCCATCAGATTAAGAATTCCATTGTAAATGCGCAAAGATCTTTCAGAGCTATCATAAGATTCTTTTATAGAAAAGGAGGTCAATATGTTCCTGCTGCCTCCCAGGTCTTTGTTGCAAAAATACTTCCACAATTGATGTATGGCACCCAGATATTTAATTCTCAAAAACTCAAGTCCCTGGAATCTGTACAAACTAAATTTTACCGCTCCCTACTAGGGTTACCTACCTGTGTCTCCAACACTGCCATTAGGCTGGAGGTAGGTCAACTCCCTATTAATGCCAGGATATGGATCCTGAAGATTCACTTCTGGCTAAAACTCATATTTTTCCCAGTGGGAGTGGCTCCATTGACTCTACTAGACCCGTTCCAGTCTAAATGGAGATTGTCGCTTTATGAAAAATTGAAGGGCCTGGGGCTTTCCCCACAAGAACTTATAGCCTCAGGTTTTGAAAAGGCTAAAATGATGGTGAGCCAGCGAATAGGAGATGTAGAGCTTCAGGACCATATGAGCAAGATAGATAAATATCCAGCTATCCAAGATTATGGAAAAGGGTTTAATCTAACCCCATATTTGCTGGATCTACAAATCGCAAAATATAGGCGGGCGTTTACCCTTACCAGATTTGATGTACTGCCATCTGCCTTATTAAAGGGCAGATACGAGGGCACCCCCTATGCTGAACGAGTTTGCCCATGTGGTCTGAAGGAGGTGGAAACGGCTTCACATGTGTTGTTACACTGCGACCTTTACGGGGATATCAGGTCACTGTTTATCTCCCCTATCGTTCAGAAATTTCCAGGTCGATCTGAATCTCAGCGGCTGAAAATCCTACTAGGAGATAAAAACCCAGAAGTAACACTGAAAGTGGCCAAGTTTTCTGCGGCCGCGATCAAGCGGAGGGCATTAGTTGTAAAAAAGTAAAAGATCTGACCCCTGGACAAGCCCCCCCCCCTTTTTAAGTCTATACATATACTGTAGTGCATATATGAGTATATATGTGTGTGTGTGTGGGTGTGTGTGCATATGTGTATTGTTTTTATGTATAATTTTACAACTTTTAATTGACACCATCATTCCCTCGTAAACTACTGTTGCCTTTTATGTTTTTTTCTTTTCTTCTGGTCTATGACCGTAATAAATTCATTCATTCATTCATTCATTCATTCATTCATTCAATATAAGAAAATAAAAGAAGCAAAAAAAAAAAAAAGCAATTAAAAATCATACAGCATCTAGCACGTTGCAATTGCTACAACAGGCAGGAAAATCATTAAGTGGCCTTTGAAAGACCACTGCAGGGGGTTGGACTAGATGACCATTGATATTCCTTCAAACCGTACCATTCTGTGGGCCTTGACAAGGCGGTGCTGGGGGTTTGAATCCCCCTGAAGAATAAACCAGGACATGAAAAGGGGTGAGAGTGGGACAGGCTATGGTGAATACAAGCAAAAATTTTATTTATTTGAAAAAATATATATACAGAAAACCAGGAAATGTGAATCTGTGCCATTTAGATAAAATGTACTAAATGATTGGGTTGGAAAAGCAAACACTCATCATATTCAAACCAAATCTCTTTCCACCCCCCTCGCACAAATTTCTTATCTCCATTTCCTCTCCCCAGCCTGGATGGGTGACCTGCTTTCATGATAAAAAAATTCCTTCCAGTAGCACCTTAGAGACCAGCTAGGTTTGTTATTGGTATGAGCTTTTGTGTGCATGCACACGTCTTCAGATTTCATGAATGAGCCAATAGCCATAGAGGACAGTCAAAAATTTGCACAGAGCACTAAGGTTCCAATCCACAGGGCCTCAGGGGTGGCCCGAATGAATGTGGGAAGGAAAATTGGGAAATGCCTCAGTTAGCTTGATGGGAACAAGAAGCCCTTAAAACTGACCGCAGTCCTACCGTCTCAAGCTGGTTGGAGTCTTCCGGTCCCTCTCTCGACAGCTAGCACAAAATATCAGTTGCTGCTTTATGGCTTTTCAGTTATCTCCTCCATGCAAGTGTTACATGGCTCTGGGCTCCTGTTATTATTTTTCAGGGGCTTAAAAGAAAGGCAGCCGAGCACCCTAGAGGCTAGACCGGCTCGGCTGTTCTTCAGTTCACTGGGGTATAGGGAGGAGGGGGTCTCTTGCTGCTGCTACAGTTTTTTCGCTTGTTTGCAATAATTCTTTTAATGTGCTATATCAGTAGCTATAGATCTTTCCTCCAGCCCCCACCTCACCCAGCTCTCTTTCCTGCAACACCACATTAGCTTAATCAGCCCCAGGGGAGGTCTGAATGCAGGGACGAGCCCTTGCAGGCCTTTTAAAATTCACTCTGCCTCCATCCTTTGATCCTAAACCCTCGCTGCTGATTATTTGAAGCCGAGGGGGTGGGGGGTGGCAGGGAAGCGTTAGATGCTTCCCAAGTAAGTCATTTTTTTGCTCCTGATAAGCCTGGGGTCACACACAGGAATTGATTCATGCCTGTATTTTCCTGCTCTTTGTTAACTATTGAAAGCTTGCCAGTGTACCGTATTCCTTTTTCTTTTTTGCACCAGAGTACATAGCGCAAGTGGACGCAGCTGGCGCTGTGGGTTAAACCACTGAGCCTAGGGCCTGCCGATCAAAAGGTCTACATTGTTTTATTTTTACTATAGTCCCAAGATCCACCAACCAGAGGAGCATAAGAATGTGGAGCCCAGAAATTGGTTTTAATGCCCAAGCTGAACCAAGTGCAATAGTCCTTCCACACAAAACTTCCCTCCTGGACACCCCTTCCAAGATTTCTCACCAAGCTCCAACAATTTGACATAAAGGTGTGAAAAGCAGCCTACCTGCTTCTGAGGATGTTGGAGACAGGGCTTGCTTAAACAGGGCTCCAGAGAACCTGCCCTGAGGGTCAGGATGGCATAGTGGTTATAGTGTCAGACTAAGACCTGGGAGAGGGACACGGGTGGCGCTGTGGGTTAAGCCACTGAGCCTCTTGGGCTTGCCAATTAGAAGGTCAGCGGTTCGAATCCCCGTGACAGAGTGAACTCCCGTTGCTCTGTCCCCGCTCCTCCCAACCTAGCAGTTCGAAAGCACATCAAAGTTTAAGTAGATAAATAGGTACCACTCTGGCGGGAAGGTAAACGGCGTTTCCGTGCACTGCTCTGGTTCGCCAGAAGCAGCTTAGTCCTGCTGGCCACATGACCCGGCTCCCTTGGCCAATAAAGTACACCGGCTCCCTTGGCCAATAAAGCGAGTTGAGTGCCGCAACCCGAGAGTCGTCCGCAACTGGACCTAATGGTCAGGGGTCCCTTTACCTTTTAAGACCTGGGAGACCAGGGTTCAAATCCCTGCTCAACCATGAAGCCGACTGGGTGGTCATAGAATTGTAGCGTGGGAAGGGACCACAATGGTCATCTAGTCCAACCCCCCTGCAATGCAGGAATCTTTTGCCCAACATGGGGCTCAAACCCACGACCCTGAGATTAAGAGTCTCGTGTTCTACCAACTAAGCAACCAAGGCCCGGTCGCTTTTCTCTCAGCCAAATCTTACCTCGCAAGGTTTATGTCAGGATAAAACGAGGGATCACATGCGCCAGCTTGAGCTCCTTGGCAGGAAGGCGGGATATAATTATAATAATAAATAAATGACTAAATAAAGACCTTCTGCCCACACAGGGCATCTTGTTCAGCTTTCCGTTTGCCTGCAAAAAGCAGAGTTTACATTCAGCACTGTGTCCCTGGAAGGAAAGTAACGCTGGTTCCTGTCGCTTGCTTTGCAGAGGCTCCGAATCGTTCCAGGGCTTCGGCCTGCTGGGAATCAAAGGAGAAAAGCCCGCCTCCTGACGTTCCTGTTTGCCCTTCACAGCTTTTAATGCCCTGGTTTTGCTAAAAGCTCCAGTGATTTCATTTAGGCCCTGCATCCTGAACACCAGCAAGTCCACACACCCCACCCATTCCTTCAATGTTTTAAATATTAAAATCAGTCAAGTCAAATATGAAAGAAGCTGATCCAGTTATTAATTCAGTAAGCTGGGTTCCCCCTCTACTCCACCTTCACTTAACCTCTGCTAACTGCTAACCAAATGTTTAGGTGGGGGGAAAGAGCATGGAAGAAGCTAATTGGGTCTGGGTTTAGTGGAGCTGAGTGAAAATGGATCCCCAAAATTCTCCCATCTTGTTTTCGGGTGGCATGGGTTGGAGTTTCACATAATATTCTCCAGGGCAAGAGAATTCTCCAGTACTTTGGGAAGAGGGTCAGAAATGAGACTTTCAAAGAAAACCCATTCTGAGAAATTTCCACTCGGTTAATACTGGATAAAGCTATGTTAAGAACCAACACGCGGGTGGCGCTGTGGTCTAAACCACTGAGCCTAGGGCTTGCCAAGCGGAAGGGCTGCGGCGGGTCCCAGCTCCTGCCAACCTAGCAGTTCAAAAGCACATCAAAGTGAATGTAGATAGCTGGTGGGAAGGTAAACGGCATTTCCGCTGTTCTGGTTTTGCCAGAAGCGGCTTAGTCATGCTGGCCACATGGCCCGGAAAAACTGTCTGCGGACAAACGTTGGCTCCCTTGACCAGTAAAGCGAGATGAGCACCGCAACCCCAGAGTCGTTCACGACTGGACTTAACTGTCAGTGGTCCTTTACTTTTAGCTTTTTAAAGAGCCAACATTATCTAATGGTTGGATTCGAATAGCTGTCACCGAAATTCACCACCCGGATTTGCAGGAGGCAAATTTTGAGTGGGAAGGAAGAGTTTGCCAAATATATTCTCCTTGTGTGTAAAATTCGCCCAACAAGTTAAGGGTTTGCTCAAATGAGAAAATTCTCAGGACATTCTTCTCTAATAAATATTGGCCTGTGTGTGTGTGTGTGTGTGTGTGTGTGTGTGTGTGTGTGTGAGAGAGAGAGAGAGAGAGAGAGAGAGAGAAATTTAACAAGAAATAATGTTAACTGTTGGAAGTTTTAAACAGGCACACTATCATGTATGTAACAAAATGCCACCCACCCCTGGGGCCAAAAGGTGCATAGACAAGGGCTACCCACCAATCTCTGCCTCTTAGGTCCCATAATTAAGCTTTTCATAAACGTTTGTAGCATTTTCAACACACACACACACCATCCAGCCTGCAGGAAGTAGCACATTTTAGAGCAAAACACTTAACTTTGCCCATGGGAAAATGGAATCTGTGATTCACACATTTTGGTCTTTTTCCATCTTCATAAAAGGAAAGGTTTCGGCTTGAGTGGGGTGGAGGAACACCGGGGGGCGGGGGAAGAGAGAGAAAGAGAAACTCTTGCCGAGGCAGGAATGTGTATAGACTGAATTATTATTATTCATTTATTTCAAATATATTTTGGAAGCCCACATGACCATAGCTCTGGTAGGCTTGCAGCCCATTTGGTTCTAAAAGCAACTTGAGCAAAGGCAGCAGCCCCTCTGAGCGTGCATAGATTGCCCTGTGCCCCCCAAAAGAGGAAAAAATAATGGGATTTAAGAGCAAAAGGCCTCTTAGGGAAACAAACTAATCTCTGAATACATGTTTTGGGAAGAAAAGAACTCTTCGGATTAGATTTGTTTTCAGGAATAAGAAATCATTGATGATAATACACCCAATGCCAGCTCCAAGCTGGGAACAACTGCGGGCCGTCGACGTTTCCAGGCAGGGCTAAGAGCATCCCCTCCCTGAAACCTCTTGAGAGCTGCTGCCAGTCCGTGTAGGCAATACTGAACTAGATGCAGCAAGGATCGCTTCCTGTGTTCCTGGGGTTGGATGCAGGGCCAGAAATAGACTTCCTCCAGAGGAAGCAGTCACTACTTCCCCTTTGCCTAAATGCTTGCCCTCCCTCTGGGCTCAATCCTCACAACTGCCCAGAGGGAGAGGCCAAGGCAGGTTGGAGAAGCTGTTCCATCTCCTCGCTGCTTCCACACTTGGAATAGGCAACTGAACGACAGTGACAAAGAGCAGGAACAACAGCAGGACTAGTACATTTCGTAGGTTAGCAACAGGCCCCCAGGCGTGCTCAGCAAACGCACCACAAAGCCAGCCATGGATGCCAACTGCGATCTGCCCAGATAAGACTTTTGATGCTGGTACAACTGGGTGTCTTGTCGTCTTTAGGTCTGTATTGCTTTTAAGGCTCTCCTTTTTATGTTCCTGATGTTTTGCAAGAGGGCGGCACATAAATACACTTTTATGAAGAGATAGCTAGAACAGCAGCATGGGAGTTGGGGAAAAACAGCAGTCCTCCAGCTACTGTTAAGACTGCATCCTCCTTGACCACTGGGCAAGCTGGCTGGTGCTGACCAGGATCCCACCTCATCGGCAGACCCAGAGGCTGCCTATCCTTGCCAAGGAGCCTCTGAACTGCGCCTGCATCGAAACTGGGGCGGCCAGAAAAGTAGAGAGGTTCGATGTGCAGAAAGCAGCAAGTAGGAAGAGTCAGTCTTGTGTAGGACTCAGCATCAGTCTGGTTTTGAACACCTGGCTTCAAAACCTACGCAGCCGTGAAGATCAATGGGCCAAGCGCTACCTCGCAGGGTTGTGAGAATAAAGGCAGGGTAGGGGAAATCATGCTTCAAGCTCCCGGGTGGGTGGATAGGAATGCAGACCCTCAAAGTGTTCCTATTTTCCAGGGACAGCCCCAGATTTACAGAAGCCGCCCCGGTTTCTGATCTGATCCTGGAATGTCCCGCTTTTCCTTATTTTCCCTATTTTCATTGGAGAAATGTTGGAGGGTATGGAGCTATTTGACCCCCCCGAGCCAAGGAGATAAGCAACTATACAACCTTTAGAAGACAAGGCAACCCTGTGTAGGGAAGTTTTAAAATGTTTAATGGTTTAATGTTTAACGGTTTTTTATGTATGTTGGAAGCCACCCAGACCAGATGGGCAGGGTAATTTATTATTATTATTATTATTATTATTATTATTATTATTATTATTATTATTATTATCAAGGACATCTCTATTTTCATCAGAGAAATTTTGGAGGGTATGGAAATGTAAATATGTCATAAATTCATGAGCTCATGACTGCAAGGCATGTGTCAAATTTGGGCTGACTTAACAATGCTTGAGCTTAGATCCCCCAAGCCACACTTCAGATGAGACCCCCCAACTCCCACTTTGGGAAGGGGGTCTGGGGTCATGAGCCAATGCGACTTCACCATCTGTCTGGCTACGCATCTATGGTCTTGTCCATGTACTCTTTTTCCTGTGAGGGAGGTCATGTAACACACTTTCTGTGGAGGTGCAGACCTTGCCCAGCGACCAAGGCCCAGCTCCATCCCCTCCTGACCTAATTCCGGAACGTTCCGGGCAAACAAAAATGGCAGCCGCCTGAGGGGAAAATAGGCGAAGGTGAAGCGAGGAGCTTGGCTGAGTCACCGACCATTTCACCGGGTTCTCGCCAGAAATGTATTCAAGCAGCTAAATGGTGACAACATGTAACGAAAGACAGGTACATTCTGCAGTTGTGTAGGTGAGAAAATGTCAGCAGATGGGTTTTTCGCACCTGCGCTCAACAAGGTTTGCCTGCTCTAATTCCCCCACATCTCTTGCTTCCACAGAGTCGTTGACCTTGGTTGCACAGAGCTATGAAGGTGGCGCATTTTGGAGGCGCAGAGCTTTGTGCAGCGGGGGGGGGGGGGTGTGTGACAAACACACGCCAGGCTTGTAGGGCTGTATTCAGTGCTATTAGACTGTGCAGAGTAGACTTTTGGGGCATGCTGAGGAAAAACTTTGTTGGCTACAAGACATAACCGTTGGGGCCGATGGTGGAGGAAAACCAGCACAAAACAGGCAGGACGGAAACACCAGCTAATTAATGGTATTAATTAGTTGTATTTTTAAAAGGGGGGCCTCAGAACTGCATGCCATCCCAGAGTTGTGATTCCTGTCGCCATTGATCAGGACAGTGGAAAGTAAACATGGAAGCTGCCTTGTAGGGAGGTCTTATCTAGCAAAGTGTTGCTTACATTGACCAGCAACCATTCCCTAGGATTTCAGGCAGGGAATGTTCCCAGCCCTAGCCTGCATCTTGTCCATTATTATCTCTGAAAGAGGGAGTAGAGCCTTTAATGCAAGATGAAAATTATGGGGGAAAGCCTGGGGTTTCCATAAAGGAACTGCTCTGGCCCCCATTCCTCACCCTTCTGTGGCTCCAAACCTATTATAGCTCTCCATTTTACAGTAACAAAGGGAGGGACCCAATCCAGCCCTCCAGGTTTCCCCTCAAGAATCACAAGGCTTTACACTTCCCATGATTTTGTACCAAAACATCTAAATCATTCTTGGCAATGGCAAAGTTTGGTGGCTGCTTTGCATCAGTGAGATACAAATCTAAGAAACAAATCAATAAGACATCAGGCTTCCGGAAGAGATAAATAACTGTGAAGGCCAATGCCTCCCTCCATGAGAAACTACGAGGCATTTTAAGGCTTCCCAGGCTGTTTCTAGGCTATTGCTCTTTTGCAGCTGGAATCCAATCGCCTGTCGTCAAATTCAAGTTGGGGAATTGAAGGGATTTGGCACCTTTGCATGACAAAACCGCTTAAGCCAAGAAAAATGGGGGTGGACTTTTTGCAGTAAGTGATGTGGGGGAAACCACTGGAAAAGCAGGATAGCAATTGCTTGACATTGTGGTAAACAAATCGGGATCAATGCTCCATAAAGAGCGGGCGTCATGCAGCCTCTCGAGCGAATTTTGTGCAAGGCCGAATGCTCAATAAGCAGGTCGTGTGGAAGCGAGATGAGAGAGACAAGAAAAAGCTCAGTTGCGTATTGTCCTTCCACTTCTCCCAAGCCTTGCTGGAGGGTTGCGTGACTGGGAACCTCTTGCAAACAGACACTTAAGAAAGCCCCATTTACAGATATTTTCAGTGTTGTAGTCTTGAAATATTAAGCACTGCGCTGTCAAAGCTGATAACTCTGACGCTAGATTCCCACAGGTACAAGCAGCCGTTAACCTAGAATTCTGGAACGACTTTTCCTGCAAAACTGTCTCACGCTTGAACCACCCTCTTTAGTGTGTTGAAGAGAAAGGCTGCGTACTCGCCATAGATTTGAAGCACATTCACCATGCCAAAGAATCCTGGGAACTATAGTTCACACCTCACAGAGCTACAATTCCCAGCGCCCTCAGCAAACTACAATTCCCAGTATTCTCAGAGTGGTGTGAGCTTTAAATCTACAGTGTGCATGCAGCCAAAATAAAAGCCAATTACGAGTGAGCATGGTTTGTTTCACCTTAGCAATGGGGCCGGCTTGTTGGATGCATCTATTCGTGCCTCTTATTGCTAAACACACCCCACAAAAATACCCCTATTTATGTATTTTAAAGCCTTAGGTTTTAAAAGGCAGGGAGGCAACAGGTCGAAAGGAATTGCACAACAAACGGGGGAAAGGAAAAGGAACAAAGGCAGCAACTGCTCTGAATTTGGAAAGCGGGTTACACAACCACACTCACGGCCAATTAGCATCTCGGCAGGCCACTTGGTTCAGAAGGCAGACGGATGGCGTGCAAGACCTGCAAGACCGGCAGCCAAAAGAGCAAGGGAGAGACAGCACATATGCCAAGAGTTGGCACTCTACCACTTCTCACAAGTATAGTCAAATTTCTCCCCCCCCCAAAAAAAATTGTTTCGAATGTCCAACATTAATCCTATAAAGAAATGGAGCAGAGGGAAGCAGACTTGAGTTGACAAATGGAGACTACAGCCTAATTTGGAACGAATACAGGGAGATTGCTTATTTTCCATCTTTTCCTTTGTTTTGTTTTTTAAATGAGTTTTTTTTGCATGTTGCAGAACTGGGGAAATGAATCAGCGTTGTTTTCCGAGAGCAGACAGGGCTGACAGACTCTCATGAAAAGCCTTTTCACTTTTCAGGGAAGACCACCTAGTTGCTATAGACATAATAATCGGGGGGGGGGGGGGGAGGTGTTTGTAAGAAGCCTGTGCCTTTTTCACAGCATGGCTAAAGATGTAAGAAAAGCCCTGCTAGTATAGACCATCTGAGCTGCCCCTTTGTTTGGTGATCTGTTTCGACATACGGACTACTTATGTGTTTAAATTAAGATGGGTGGATTATTGTTATTGTTCATGTGAGCTGATATTGCTTCTCTCTGTTACATCTGAAATTGTGTGTACAGTGGACACTCGGGTTGCGAACGTGATCCGTGCGGGAGGCATGTTCACAACCTGCAATGTTTGCAACATACAGCGCCGCGCATGCGCGGGTTGCGATTCGGTGCTTCTGCGCATGCACGACTGCCGAAACCGGGAAGTAACCCATTCTGGTACTTCTGGGTTTCGGCAGGTCTGTAACCCAAAAAAACACAACCTGAAGCGTCTGTAACCCGGGGTATGACTGTAGATGTATGTACATACACAAAACAAACCAACAAACACACACACAAGCCCTGCTTCCCAGCAACTGTATCATATTGCCTAAGATCGAGATTTATAGCCATCAATACTAGTAAGAATACAAGAAGCATTAAGATGAGCCTGTTGGATCAGGTCCACCTAGGCCAGCATCCTGTTCTCACAGTGGTCAACCAGATGGTTGTAGTAAACCATTGAAAAACTTCTCCATGAGCACGTCTAACCCTCAAAGCTGCTGGCCACCTCTACATCATGTGCCAGTTCTTTCCCTACCTCTAAATCCAAACCTTAAACTCTGCATTTTGCAATCACAGTATGTGCTTCCATTTGTCTCACCAGAATCTCCTGCTAATCAGCCCCACTGTGTGACTCTTACTGAAACATGAGGAAGCTTCCATTCAAAGATGTGTTTCTAACTTCCAAATTTTGGATGCAGCGCTCTCCCTGCCTCTGACGTTTCCAAAGCACACAGAGCCTTTGAGAGCACATTGGCAGAAGCAACTCTGATCTGATGGTGTGCAGTCAGCTTTTTAAGGTCTACCTGAACAGCAGTATACAAATATCCTCAAATCAATCCTCTTGCAGCCCAGTGGCTTGCCAATGGCAGACGAGATATGCACAGCGGCAGAAGACACCCCCCCCCCCAAAAAAAGGTGAAAATGAAGAGTATTGGTAGCAGAGTGATGTGCGTGCCTCAATTCCAGAAATTGGAAGGTACATTGAACTGAAATTCAGGAGGAGCAGAATACAGGGCAAAGTGAACCCACAGGACAAATACAGGAAGCAACTGGGGAAATCCACTCATCTCTCAAATGGGGATTTGGATAGGAGCCTATATAAACCAAGGGATTGCCATTCTGCAAAAACAAAAAACCTACTCCCTGTTGCTTGTATCTAGTCCATGCTTGTATCTAGTCCAAACCTCTGACTATGGCAGTATCTGCTCAAGCCGCACATCCCAACAAAGAGAAGCCCATTTAGAAATGACCCATCACATATGGACCATGGCCAACACTCAGTCTAATTGCTTACCTATTAAATGCCCATAAATAACTGATCCTAAGCCACCTCCACACAGATTGGGCTCCTATTGGGAACGATAATGTATGAGTATTTGTAGAAACATACGCAGCCTCCTTGTACCATTGTTCCATCTAACTCAGTATTGACTGCACTGACTGGCAGCAGCTCTCTAGCAGCTTTAGACGGGCGTTTTCCCGAGCCCTACCTGGAGATGCCAGAGATGGAAGCTGAGATTGGAGCCTGCAAAGCACATGTTCTGCCACCGAAACTCTGTCTGTACAGTATTATCTGTGACAATCTACTACTATGCAGGTGTGACTGGAACATGGATCTACACACCCCTTATGATAACAGCAGGAATTTGGCCATGCAGGTAGCAGCGCCTGCACAACCCATCTCTTTGAATGACTAACGTGTCTTGCCTGGGAACCTGCTTGAGATGAATCATGTGTCAGGCATGCAAAAGCCATGCTGCAAGGATGCTTGCCAATAGCTTGGCCTACCAGGGAGCCAGCATTTAAAATGGTACCTCTGGCCAGGCTTTGTTGGTGCAGCATGGGTGTAACTTTTGGGTTTCCAAGGATGCCTCACTGCTGCCCAGGTTCCGCTCCTCTTACCTCGGGAGGCCTTTGTAAGCCACATTGCCGTGCCATCTGTAGGAAGCGTAAATATTTTATTACCAGGAAGCGGGGAGGGAGAGATAAAAAATCACATTTCTGGGAAAAGGCAGCAGGATGCCACAGAAACTACAGCCATCAACTCATTTTCCAGCCGATAATTACCACGACTGTGCTAAATGAATTTCTGCAGCCATTTCGCTCCAAGTTGTGGAAGATTTCACTGCAGGGACCAAATCAATACCTATTTTTACATCAGCCACATTTTTAAGTGCCATGGTACCTCGGGTTAAGAACTTAATTCGTACTGGAGATCCGTTCTTAACCTGAAACTGTTCTTAACCTGAGGTACCACTTTAGCTAATGGGGCCTCCCACCGCTGCCACACGATTTCTGTTCTCATCCTGAAGCAAAGTTCTTAACCCGAGGTAATATTTCTGGGTTAGCGAAGTCTGTAACCTGAAGCGTCTGTAACCCGAGGTACCACTGTACTTGTCAACATCATGTCCATTCATCACCCAAAGTTTACATGTCTAAAAGATTGTGTAAAAATGAGAAACATGCCTTTTATACTTGGCATGAGAGATTCACGTTTCAGCAATCAATCAAGCTTGCCTCTCAGCTCCACACCTTCAGAGCAGCAGCAGGGAACCTGTGGCTCTCCAGATGTCTGCAGATGCCACCATCCCTGACAACCAGCTGTGCTCCCTGGGGCTGATGGGAGTTGGAGTCCATCCATGCAGTTTTCCACCCCTGTCCCACTAGCAAAAGTGTAAAGGAGCTGCTTCTTGGTGGATTAAAGTGCCCCTCCATAAGCTACATTTGACATGTTTGCGGGCTGGGGAGCAGGAAGAGAAATTAAGACACTTAAACTTGGGAGGCACACAAGAGACACATGCACAAGCTGGTGTTCATAGAACAGAGGGACATCCTCTGGGCAACTGCAGAATATCTGTTAATATTGCCACCCTCCACTTTTCTCAGTAGAGTTCAGGAACAATTTGTTTTATGGGCAATGATGTTTCTTCATAGATTCTGTGTCAGCTCACAATGAGGTTGCACCAAAGAATCCCATCACATCGCGATATCGGTTCAATTAATTTTTGACCTGGCAATGTATGTTAAGGCTGGGCGATGTATGATCCAAAATGGGTTTGAAGTCCATATTGTTATATCCGTTTCATAATTTTGACCTTGCAATATATCAAGAATCATGGTGTGTTATGTGCGTGCTATGCAAAAACCACAATATGGGAAAAACCGTGAAGCCAGCCAATGCCTCTACAAAGCTCCCTCATTTCAGACATCATTATATATCAGTATATCACAATGTTTACCGGGCGATATATCACAATGCTGAAAACCAATTATCACCCAGCCCCTGTGGCCTTGCTCACATACCGGCAGGAAGAAGGGCAATGAGAACACACCATATTGCATGGAGCTACTATTTCTTCTGGGAATCGTAGTATGGTAGATGCACTCGATAGGACAGCTTAATTTGCGAGCGCTCACTAGATAAGCCAAGGACAGGGAATCTGTGGACCTGCAAATACTGTGGGCTAGCTTATCTTCCATCCTCTCTGACCATCTGATCCCTGCTCCTGACTCACACAAGCAAGCAACTCTTAGTTATGGAGAAGAAGTTTTGAAGCGATCTGGGCAAATGTTTTTTTTATTTCTGGGAGCCTGCCCTTATTAGTGGTGGCTACATGGGGTTATCTCTCTCGCTGGCATTTATCTCAGGAGGCTTAAAGAGCTTAAAGCAGGGGTCAGCAAACTTTTTCAGCAGGGGGCCGGTCCACTGTCCCTCAGACCTTGTGGTGGGGCTGGACTATATTTTGGAAGAAAAAAATATGAACGAATTCCTATGCCCCACAAATAACCCAGAGATGCATTTTAAATAAAAGGGCATATTCTACTCATGTAAAAACACACTGATTCCTGGACCGTCCACAAGCTGGATTTAGAAGGCGATTGGGCTAGATTCAGCCCCTGGGCCTTAGTTTGCCTACCCATGGCTTAAAGTGTTGGTGGAAGGTAAATTAGATCATGCAATGGAGCCTCTAGGAAGAAACAGTGTGGGGTGGGGGGTAGCACAGGTGGGCAAGGAGAGATTCTCTCACCTCTTAACACTTGTGGCACATTATCTGGAAGCAGGACTTGTTGCCTGACCAGAGGGAGGGATGTTCCAAACCTCCCCCACTCCCAAACCTCTTTAGAATTGGCTGCTGACTAAAATAGGTCTTCCCAGAACCTCTGTAGACAAGAGACTCTCAAATGCACAGAGTTACTGCCATTCATTATGTGTTTAATAACCAAGGCTTCTTCCAAAAGCCTCTGTGGGCCAAACCTTCAAGCAGGTGGCTAAATACTTTGCAAGGTCAAGCGAGAGGGTGCAGGGCCCTCGGGAATGAATTAACACACCAAGACAAAAGGCACCCCCCCAAAAAAAATTTTAGGCACACAATTTCCTTTGTAATAAATAAATAAAATAATAAATAAATAAATAAATAAATAAATAATAATAATAATAATAATAATAATAATAATAATATTGAACGGAACACACATGCAGCCTTAACCCTGAAGGATGAACTGCCTTGTCTGGACTCAAGAGCAGGGGTCTGAGGAGTTGGCAGCCACTAAAACCAGCTTTCCCGTAAAAACAGCACTCCTGGTAGCGTTTGCACAATTTTAAAAAGGTGTTTTAATGCAGTCAATATTCATCAACAAACAAATGGATGTCAATTCCTGCTCCTGACAGGCGAGAGAGGGTGTGAATTTAAAGTATTTTTATTTTATTTTTCTTATCCAGCTCGGGACTGTTGGCAATTTCAGATCTAGAAGAATTTGTCTCGATGGAATTACTAATTGGGATAATCCAAGTGCACCCATGCAAACTTCATTAGGAAAGGGGAAAGGGGGGGGATACTAGAGAAAGAAAGGTGTGTGTGACTTTGAAGTGATGCTCTTGCAGGAAGAGCTGTAGAGGTGGAGGAACTAGCCTGCTTCTGCACATTGCATGGTTACAGGGCAACTGCAAAGGGGGTGCGGTCTTCAATGCCCCTGTCCAACCTACCACACAATTGGCTTTCCCATTTGTCACAAGCTACACACAATGGGATGTATCGGTAGATGGATTACTTTTAAAAACAAAGCTCGAGTGAGTCTGTTACTCGTTAAGCCAGCCTTCGTCAACCTGGTGTCCTCTGCATGCTGGACCATAGCTCCCACATGGGATTTGTAGTCCTACAAGATCTGCAGGATAGCAAGTTGGGGAAAGGGTGCATTAAGTATGTTTAAGGGGGGGGGGGAGTAAAACCTACTTTTGCGAGCCTTCACTGAGTGACTGGATATTTTATAGATTTTAAAAAAGACAGCCATATGGAGGCGAGGCTCATTTCAGGTGAAAGCCTCAGCAACTATTCCTTTCCCCAAGTTTTAAAAATGTTAACAATGTTTTTCAAAAATCCAGTTAACAACATAATCCGGCCAGTGTTAAGGAAACTCCCTTTTTTTGGTTACAACAGTTGAAAGCGAGCAAATCATCCCCAATACAGGTGAAATTTCAAAGAAATACACCCCAAAATAAGAGGCCTACCGTGTCACTGCTAAATATTATTCCAAAACAGGGTTCCCTCCACTCTGGTTAATTCTGGGCCTTTTCGACAGCAGCAGATGAAACAGAAATCCAAGCTTTTGCTACCTCTGAATTTCTATGTGAGCCAAAGGAACATCTGCCGAAATACCTGGCCAGGCTGCTGCTAATAAAGACCCAGGAAGGCCCCAGGAGAAGAGTGGAAATCGTATTCAGCTGGAGCTCGTTTCTTCGAGCAGAGAAGAAATGGCCACTACTCTGATTTCAAAGCCAAAGGCTTGTTTGTAGTTGCTGTTGTTTTAAAACACACCCTCTTATACAGATAGCTACCAGCCAAACTGGTTGACACTTTTATCCAAGAGTCAAATATATAAAATTAAAGCAGAGTTTTTATTCAAGTTTTGTGTGTGTGTGTGTGTGTGTGTGTGTGTGTGTTATTTTTTCCTTGGAGGGTAAACATTCGCCACTTCTCTCTAGGTTCATGCTCCTGAAAGAAGAAGAAGAACCACCTTTGGCTTTTCAGTCAAGCAAAAGCGCTTTTGCACGGCCGTGAAAATACAATCCCTTGGGGATTTGGGGAGCGGGTGGGCAGAGGAGTGACTACAGCCTTATAACCGAGCTAGCAAAGCTCTTACGCCCTTTAGGCACAGCGAGGGATGGCCAGTTTGCAGCCGGAAAGTGGCAAGGCCTATTGTACACAGAGGAGAATCCCGTCACTTAATGCTATCGGAAAAGGGCTTGCATTAGCACCATCCCTGCCTAGTTTGGGCATGGGGAACCTCTAGTGCTCCAGATATTGCTAAAATACAGCTCCCATCATCCCTGGCTGTGCTAGAGTTGCAGTTAAACAATATCTAGAGGACCAAAGGTTCCCCACACCTGGCTAAGTTTTCACCCCCTTATAGTACATGCTTGGCATCCTGTCGGTGTGAACAGAGCTTATGTGCAAAGCTGCCCCAAATTATGGCAGAATTTTCTTTTTCGTGTTGGGGGGGGTGGAGAGTGGAAGGCAAGAAGTAAAAAAAAAAAACAGCCCTCTCTACCAAACCATATACTGCTCCCTCTTGCCTCAGAACCAAGGGTTCAAAAAAGGTTATTACTGAATTCTCAGCTGACTGGCAAGTACAGAATACTCTGTCAGACAAAAGTAAGTTTTTTTCCTCGCCCATAAAAACCAGGAGCCAAATTAAAGGAAGCTAACCATGCTACAAAAAAAAGGAAACGATGCTGCTTTCATTGGCTTTCAGAATCTTATTTACCTGGGAATTAAATGCATTTGTAGTTAACAGTTAACACTGTTAATTCATCATGGTATGAATCATAAAATTATCACAACCTTTTAAAAAAAAAATTCAACAATGTAAACAGCACTACACACAGTATAGACCTGCTCTGAAATATATACATACATATATATACACACACACATATATATATGTATGTATATTTGCAGAACTTCAATCTGGCACTGTATAATTTAGCGATGTTAATTTAACCTCACAAAAAGTTTTTGTTTTTTTTTAAAGTTGTGCAACCAACATCAATCTGCAACGTTTTTTGTTTTTTTGAAAAAGAGAAAAAGAAACCATTTAACTTGCAGCCAGGGGTCTCAAACATTTCAGGGGGCAGGGGGGAAGAAGAAACGAGAATAACCCAAAATTCAAAAGAAAGTGCCTAAAATATGGATACAGCATTTTAGAGCCCTTTCAAAAATACAAGGCAGAGAAAGGTGTAAAGTAGAAAAATCTGGAGCGTCTGTAAATTCCAGAGGAGTCCGGAGCTTATGGGTAATGAAAGGTTAACAGGTTACGGCTGTTTTCGCTGTGTTAAATGGCACTAAGTATGGTGGTCTATACACAGGCTTGCTGTCTGTGAAGCTGCAACGCATTTGGTGTTCTCCTCCTTCTTCCGCCTCTCCATTTCCCATTCCACAAAGGTATCAAAGAGACTGGGCCAGGCCTCATCTTCACTGTAATTGCTGAGGTCCGGCCCAATGACCTGAGTAAAATTGAGGAACATGTTCCACGTGTCCCGGGAGATTCCCTTAATTCCTGAGGGGTTCTCATTCAAGAAGTGTAACCACTGGTCCAATATCGGGGGCTTGTTTTGAGTGAAGACTAGTTTCCAAAGGGCAATGGCTATTTCCCGATGCAGCGACCTCTGTCCCTCCTCGGAGTCCAGGCCAAACTGAAAGGTAAAACGGTAAAGATCCTTGAACTTATCTTCTTGTTTGGCTTCGTTTAAGAGGCTGGGGAACCGGGCACATATCCCATCGATGCTGTCCGCGTTTATTGCTTTGCAGCCCTCAAAGAACTCCGTCCTAGTCAAGGGGAAAAGAAGCCAGTTAGATCACCTCCTTTTCTTCAGCATCACACGCAAAAACCTCAGGGCTAGTAGTCACAGCGGCGACATGCAACTTCCTTGATCAGGGGTGAGGACCCCCAAACCAGCACCCAGAGGGAGGAGCTGGGGGGGGGGATCAAGTGGCAAGTAGAACTGCTTCTGCTGACAAAATGATCGGAAGAGTTTTGCATTGCTCCCTTTGATCCCAGTTAATTTGTGTTGGGAAAGGGGGAATCAGAAAATGGTACCGGAAAGAAATGCCAGTTCAAACATTCTGTGAAAACATATGCATCATTGAGCATCATGCAACCCCGAAGGAATTTAAACCCCCTCAGTCCTGCCTGTTGCACTTACTTCCATTGACACAGAGTTTTACTCCGTATGCGAACATGCAAAGACATGATTCCCTCCCCAACACAATCTGAAGCCCAATGGATCAGTCCAGCTTATTTATTTGTTTGATTCCTTTTATGAATCAAATAATTTTTATTTGATTCCTTTTATGAATCAAGGGACGCAGGTGGCGCTGTGGGTTAAGCCTAGGACTTGCCGATCGGAAGGTCGGCGGTTCGAATCCCCGCGTCGGGGATCCCTGTTGCTTGGTCCCTGCTCCTGCCAACCTAGCAGTTCAAAAGCACGTCAAAGTGCAAGTAGATAAATAGGTACCGCTCCGGCGGGAAGGTAAAAGGCGTTTCCGTGTGCTGCTCTGGTTCGCCAGGAGCAGCTTAGTCATGCTGGCCACATGACCCGGAAGCTGTACGCCGCCTCCCTCGGCCAATAAAGTGAAAAGAGCGCCGCAACCCCAGAGTCGGCCACGACTAGACCTAATGGTCAGGGGTCCCTTTACCTTTACCTTTTTATGAATCACTGCCTTTATAATATATTAAGTGATTTAAGTTAAAACATCAGCAATGAAAACAATTCCATACTAAAACACACACACACACACACACACACACACACACACACACACACACAGTGCAAATTACACACACACACACACACACACACACACACACACACAATTAAAACACATACATAAGGCTGTTCCCAAAGGTCCACTCAGCCAAGCATCCTGCTTCCCAAAAGCGGGCAGCCAGATGACTCCAGGAAGCCCACACACAGAGACTGAAGGAAAACGACCTTCTCCTGCTGTTAACTAATCTTGGCACTTATGCTCATGCACTGAAAGGTGCTTGAAGCACCAAAGATCTGTAGCTCAGTTCACAGACTTACCTGGGTGGTGACAGTCCTCATGGGGTATGTCAATGGGTGAGCTGCACCCCCCTCCACAATACTTCAGCCCTGTATACCTGAAGGAGCGTCTCTGCCCCCATTGTGCAGCCTGGGCACCAAGGTCCAGCTCCAAGGGACTTTAGGAGGTTCCCTCATTGCAAGAAGTTATAGGGAACCTGGCAGAGGGCCTTCTTGTATTGGCACCCTCCCGCCACATGTCAGAGATAAACAGACAACTTTCTGTAGGCATCTGAAGGCAGCCCTGTATAGGGAAGCTTTTAGTGTCTGATGCTTTGTTGTGTTCTTTTATGTTCTGTTGGAAGCTGCCGCCATAATAATAATAATAATAATAATAATAATAATAATAATAAACCTAACAGGTGAGAGTGGGACTCCACTTGGAGGGACCAGTTGCAAGTCTTCAAAAAGGTGAGAAAAACAACTCATTTGCACATACTTTTTTCCAGAAAGAGAAGAACCTGAGAATCATGATTTTTACAACAGCAGGTTTAAATTTTCAAAAACATTTTTTTGTAATCCAACTATTTATAAAACCTGAAACCATCACCTGAAGAGGCATCCTCTAATGTATAAAAGAGGGGGTGCCTCTTCTAAAAACGACGCAGTGCGCATCACCTAAAAGACATGGGGATTATGGTTTCTGTTAGAATCGTTTTCTCTTACAGCTTATGTAGTTAGAATCTTACAGCTTATGTAGATTCACAGTCAATTAGCAAGTTGGCAACCCACCAATATTTATGTAAGTCAGGAAATAGTCCTTGAGCAGGTCACAGCTGCAGGAACTCACCTTGTGAATTTGCACATGGTAGCTGCCTGGAACTTCCATGCCAGGACAAGGACTTTGAATTCAGTAGGGTCGACACAGAGGTCGTTGCAAAAATGCTCCATGCCTTCCTCCAATATGGCATCTTCTCGCTCGTCCTTGTACCTCCTAAATAATTCCTCAGTCCTGTGGAGGGACGATTCCTCCGTGCCAGAAACTGGCTCCTTCTTCGCGTCCCCGGAAGAAGAAGGGGGCTGACTAGACTCTACAGAGGCTTCCATCTTCTTTGTCCCGTTAACCAGGATGTCCCCGGAGGATTTCCCCCCGACGGTGCAGTGTTCCTCCTTGTGAATCGTGCTCCGCTTGCCGTGAGCCTTGCCGCTCGATTCTCGGTCGCCATTTTTGCTGCCAAGAGTGGAAGAAGGATTCTTGCACTTGGTGACGCACTGGCCCATGGTGTCCCACGCCCAGCGGTTAGAGCGGCCCCCTTGCTATCGCACGCCCACGCCGCCGCTGCTCAGTGGGTCTCAGCATGCCATCATTGACGGTGGAGCAACCTAGGGGGAAGAGGGTGGGGAAATTGTTTAGAACAGGGGTGCCAACGTGAATAAAAGATTAGGGTGTGTGTGTAAGCCCCGGCCTGCATAACTGATCACATGACACATGCACACCATTTGAATGGCAATGCCCATCAACTTGGGGGGGGGGGAGGAGCCTTCTCAAATATTTTATTGAGGGAGGCAAAGATCCCACAGTCCCTAGGAGTTGGCTCCTATGGTTCAGAAATAACAATAAAGCAATGAACAGGGTGGTGATACAATGACTACTGCAATTGACACAAGATCTAAACCACTGAGCCATTCGGAAGGTTGGCGGTTCGAATCCAACCGGCGAAGGTGAGCTCCTGTTGCTGTCTCAGCTCCTGCCAACCTAGCAGTTCAAAAGCATGCCAGTGCAAGTAGATAGATACCACAGTGACAGGAAGGTAAACAGCATTTCATTGTGCTCTGGTTTCCATCACAGTGTCCTGTTGCACCAGAAGCGGTTTAGTCATGCTGGCCACATGACCCGGAAAGCTGTCTGTGGACAAACGCCGGCTCCGTCGGCCTGAAAGTGAGATAAGTGCTGCAACCTCACAGTCGCCTTTGACTGGACCTAACTGTCCAGGGGTCCTTTACCTTTGCATGTATGTAGCACAGTTGGTGCCACCTTCCAAGCAAGAGAATAGAGGAAATTACCTAACATGCCGCTGCCATCTGTAGTTTATAGAAATACTTAAATTGAAAGCAACTAACTTTAAAAAAGGTGTGTTGCCCAATTAATCAAAGATGCACTTATAATCAGTTGAATATATAGTCAGTTGCCCAAAATACCTGGAGAAGGATGTTGGAGAGGACAGAACTGGGCTCAACAATCCCATCCAATATATGACCTCATCCTTTGTTCCCGCTTTGGATACGCTGGCTAAACTCTTATGTCATCCACAGTCTCAAGATTGCAGTCTCTGAAGGATTCTTGTGCACCCTCCCAGTTATGCAATGCAGCCTTGCAGAAGTGCAAAATGTGTTTGGCCGTGCTTGCCCCGACAGCACAGGAAGAGGCTGTTTCTGGGGCAGTACTTTGCATGTGAGCCCTGCTGAAGCTCTCAAGGCAAGGGTTCTGGTGCAGCCTGCAAATTGAAGACAACCTAGTGTAGCCTAGTGGCTAGGTCACTGAGCTATGGATGGGGAAGTAGTTAGCTCAGATCTTTCCTCTGCCATGAACTCATCTGGTGATTTTTAGTCTAAGACCCTTTCCCCCCAACCTATTTTTATAAGGTCATCATAGGGTTGCAATCAGATCGTATATGCAAAGAAGTCTAGAAATCAGAGTTGTCACAAGTAGCCATTTTCAGCCGTTGACTGAATCAATGAAAACAAAGATATTCTCCAGGCGTTTTGGGCAACTGGCTGATGGCACATCATCTGGAGGGCACCAGGCTGGCAAATCCTGGCCTACTCTGGTACAAGATCTCAGGGAAATAATATCATTGCACAAATCCCTTCTTAGGTCCAGGATATCGCAAGGACTGCCTGATCCCCTATATTGCCACCTGATCACCAAAATATTTGAAGGGAGTATCCATTGGTGATCAGCCATGGCTCAGAGGCGCATCTCGTGATTTACCAGAAGCCATGCATTCAGTGCATGTGATCCCAAGCCAGTGGAACTCCCTCCCAGCTGAGATCAGGTAGGAACGTCCTCCTTACTGAACCTGCATGGTTCATGGCTAGGCGCAGTGCTAAGAAATGCTAATGATTAAGAGGTATAGAAATGGCTTAAATTAAAGAATTAAATGAACTTCTTTTTATGAGAGATGCCAGGAACTGAACATGGGACCACTGACCTATGCTCTTTTCCCCAAGGTGATACTGAACGTCCCCCCGCAGCTCTGAGAAGGCTCGTCTAAGACCCTGGTGCGCGTCCATTAAGACTGGCACTGTTGCTTTATCGAAGCCCTTTTAAACAGCCTGCTTCTGCAATGCTGTGACCAAGGTTGTTGGTTCGCAAATTCTATGTGATTCTGCTTGCCTCTCGAGGAGGCAGGAAGGGTAGCATGAGAAACATGATGCCCGTGCAATGAAAACTGCTTACACAAACACCCCTTGTGCTAGATTAATATGCTTCAAATCTGCCAGGAAAAACCACACACATGTGGATTGAGCACAGTCTCCACATTTATTGTGCGTAAATGACCCCCCACCGCCCCAGGTCTCTCCGTTTGGAAGCACCCTTTAAACTGTGTGACGCCACATTTCCTCACCTCTGCACCTAGAAAGCAGCTGTGGCTTCTCCCAGTGGCCGACTGGCAAGAGGTAATCAAAGGAAATTCCTAAAATTCTTACTGTAACACAGGGTTACAAAGAGGTCGATTCATGCGCTGAATTTGCCGAGACAGATGACTCTGACCCAGAATCTTTTTCAGGAAGCTATTTAAAAACCATAAATGCATTTTAATAGCTAAGCATCCAAGGAGCTTTACGATACCCACAGTTTGCATCAAGCTACTGCCAAGTCTGGATTCCTGGCTCCATTTGCTGCACTTTCTCTTCTACCAGTCTCCAAAGTTTGGATTTTACAGTGGAAATCTAAAGGCCCGCATCCTCCCCACCAAAAAACCCCGTGCTGGAGCAATGTGCCTGGGGAAAGGGGGGGGGGGATAGAGTATAAGAAGTGATATTGCAGCAATATAAAAAGGCTATGATGGCAACAGAATGACTTGCCTTCTGTGGGATAAATCAGAGGACTGCATATTGCCCCCCTGATCCAGTCCCATAAAAAGTGCTAAGTTATCATTAAAAAGGACACGGAGTATTGAGGCTGGCTGAGATGGCAGATGGTTCTAATCATGGCTCAAAGCTAGACTAAACTGTGTTCTGTGCAGAGCTGTCTTTAAGGGCTCTTGGAAGCAGAGCAGCCCGCCTCATAGGGACGTTGTGCCAGTGGGCCAGATAATGCACATCGCTGCTCTCTTCCAACTGGAGTGAGTGCCCAAACCTGGTTTTATCTTGGAGGCTGCCAGCTCCTCTACTCCATCTTTACAAAACTTTCAGCTCTGCCAGGGCAACCTCCCCGGCACACTCCGTGAATACGCCAAATTTATGTAACAAGAGAATGCAAAAGTTATCTGCCTTTCTAGAGGCAGATATGCTAACGATGCAAGTTTTTGTCATAAAAAGGGCAGCAAATACTTTCAGGTTTAAGGCAGACCTCTGATGAGTACGGTTTTTAAAGGCAAGCACTTATAAATCATCCCTACTTTATGGGGAGAGATGGGTGGATTTTGAGGAAAGTAATTTGGAAGCGATGTTTCACTGAACAACATTGAGTCCAATGCTGGTTAACATTGTTATAATCTGGCTTTGAGGGTGCTCAGACCTCCCGAGTCTGTACGGATATATTTTTCATTCGAAAAAGAATTTTTGAGGTAGGTTTCTCGGGGAAATGTACTTGCCAGCCAATTCCAAGCATTTCCCCGCTTGGTTCAGTTCATTAAAGAGAAATCAATACTTTCAACAGTACTTTCAAGATCGAACTTTTGCTGCTCTTAGAAAAGCTTTCACGGTCCTTCATTTCCAAACAATGCCTTCAGCCTATTTGGAGGGAAAGTATAAAAGGATTCCCTATGCACAGCGGATTTGTGTTTGTGGTACCCGGTCAGTAATCACACAGTCCAAAGTTGTAGTTAATGATATCTCACCCTTCAAAAAGGCATTTCAGGAGCAGTTGAAGATGTTTCCACTTTCATCTTGTTTTAAAACATTTAACATTGTTAGTCACTGTAATAAACATCATTTTACTAATTAACTGCATTCCTCTGAGATCCGGAGAAAACCTGTCTGAAGTTTGATGCTGCTTGATGCTTTTAAGATTCCCCTCTCTAGATATAGATACACACAGACACACACTCAACACTTGGTATTAGAACAGATCTTTCCAAACTGTGTGTCGCAACATGGTAGTGTGTTGGCTGCAATGTGTAGGTGTGTCGCGTGAACGCTCCCCGCGCTCTTCCCGGGGCTGGAAAGGGGTTAGTTTAGCCTTTGGTTTGCTAGTAAAACTGAATTACTGTGTCACGCGAAATGATGCATGTCCAAAACACGTGTCACAAACATGTAAAGTTTGGAAAGCTCTGTATTAGAACTTTCAGGTGTTCAGAGCAATCTAGTTTTCATCCTTATAACATTTTTTTCAGCCCATGGTCTGTATCCTTAGAGGCCACCTTCCTGAGGCTGCATGCAAAAGGTGGGCAGAGCCAAGACGCACAGGGTGTGGGAATTGAGAAGAACAAAGTGCAACTTGCCTCAGGGCAAGATTTGAACCAGGGACCTTTTGATCCATAGCTCAGCCTTAGTTAGCTGTTCTATGAAAGTAACATATAACGACTGGCGACAGGGACCAGCACTGTTATTCAGCAGCTGTGTATCTCAGTCTCTGAATGGTGGTGGCTGTTTTTTTTATCTCAGTCTCTTCTAAATTTATGCTGCCTCCTTTCCAACCCAGCCCTTACCACCTGTTGAGAAGAGGCCCTCAAACTCACCAACCTGGCCCAAGGTTCAGTCCCAGAGGATGAAACATCCTGGCATATAGCTGCCTGCTGTTGCAGCACATGTGCAAAAATCAGCAAACAGTGACTGCAATCTGAAAAGGCCTAGGATGAAGATACCAGAGCCACTGCCTCCCTTACGTACCTCTGTGAAGCATGATCAGATCAGCATCCGAGGCCCTGCTCCATGTCCCTCCATCTTCTGAAATTCAACAGGTGGTATGAGAGACGGGGCCTTCTCGGCTGTGGCATCCTTCTTGCAGAATGCCATTCCTAGGGAGGCCCACCTGGCCCCAATCATGGTGTAGCCCTTCCACACCACACATTGAAGACCTCCCTCTAGAAGAGGGCTTTTAAAGATCAGGAAACTGGGACTGTTGGTGAATCGATAATGGTTGCTATGGCTTGTTGCTTTGTGCTTTGAAAATGTCAGTAGTGCATTTGCTTCAAACTTCTTCTGCTCACTGCCTGAAATCTCTTTTCTGATAGAAAGGCAGAATCAAGACAACACACACAAATCCCACAGTGGCAGCAGAAAGGGAGTAGAACAAGACACTTCTGTTCTGGCTTTTTAAAAAGCCATACACACAGGGAAGCACCATTAGAACAAAGCAGTGGCTCTTCCCACAATAGGATGGGATGAGGAGGCCAGCAGGAGGTGGGATGGTTATGAAGAGCCTATTTTAGATGCATGACATGTTATCCTTAGCTGGCAGAATTGTGTGTGTATATGCACAGACACACGCACACAAGAAGGAGAGAGAAATGATGCCAGAAGGCCCCAGCAATGCAAGAATTAGGTGTGTCCCATTACTATGCAGAGCATGAATGCAAACAAGAGCCAGTCAAGAGAGTTGGAAAGATGAAATCCGAGTGGATGTGGCCCACTCCCAGCTGGCGATGAATTGGCAAAGGAAGATGAGCAGTAGGCATCAGTATGCTTCAAGATGGACAATTACTTATTATTATCATCTCTTAAATTGCTGTACCAAGCCAGCCATTCCTTGTCTCTATCGAGCCCTGAATCCAACAGCGTCAAATCTGCAACCAACTCACACCAGAGGCAAGCTGGGAAATATTTCTTGGCTGAAGGAGGATAGACTTTCAAAGTCTGCTCCAGAATTGGCTTCCTAGCAGGTAATCTGCAGGACAGCACCCAAATGACTTCACGTGACTGAAGCCTAAACTTCTGTCTTACTTGCAAATGCAAATTCAGACAACTTCTTTCATGGCAGGATATATGGGGCAGGAGGGAAAAGGGCAATTGCCTAGCCCATTGGTCTTCCACTGGTGGGTCAGAGCTCACTAGCAGGTCACAGCCTGATCCAAGGTGGGTTACAACAGGAGTAATACCAACATGCAAATACAGTGGTGCCCCGCAAGACGAACGCCTTGCAAGACGGAAAACCCGCTAGAGGAAAGGGTTTTCCATTTTGGAGGCGCTTCGCAAAACGAATTTCCCTATGGGCTTGCTTCGCAAGACGACAGCCCATAGGGAAATCTCCGGGACAGCAGGGAAGCGCAGCTCGTCTTCCCCACTGTCCTCAGACCTCCTCCGAAGCCGGGCGGTGGGGCGGGAACACCTCGGGAAGGATGCTCCGAAGCCGGGCGGCGGGGCCGCGAAGCCTGGGCGCGCTGATCTCAGCGCGCACAGGCTTCGGCATGCTGGCAACTCTCCGCAATCAGCGGGAGCGCTCCCGCTGCTTGTGGAGAGGTCCGCGAAGCCTGTCCCGGACAGCTTTTGAAGGCAGGCGGGGGGGGGGAGCAAAGACTTTCGCCCCCCGCCCGCCTTCAGAAGAGGTCCTGGGAAGGCAGGCAGGGGGGACAAAGACTTTTGCCCCCCCGCCCGCCTTCAGAAGAGGTCCTGGGAAGGCAGGCAGGGGGGACAAAGACTTTCGCCCCCCGCCCGCCTTCAGAAGAGGTCCTGGACCTCTTCTGAAGGCAGGCGGGGGGCAAAAGTCTTTGTCCCCCCTGCCTGCCTTCCCAGGGGCTTTTAAATCGCCCCAGACAGCGGAGAAGTTCTCCGCTGTCCCGGGGCGATTTTAAAATGCCGCCCGCCAGCATTTTAAGATCGCCCCGGACAGCGGAGAAGTCTCCGCTGTCCCGGGTTTTTTTAAAATGCTGGGGTTGGGAAGAAAAGCCCTTGTCCCCCCCCCCCCCAGCCTTCAGAAGAGGTCGGGGGACAGACTGTCCCCGGACCTGGTCTGAAGGTGGTTTCCATAGGAACGCATTAATTGATTTTCAATGCATTCCTATGGGAAACCGTGCATCGCAAGACGAAAAACTCGCAAGACGAAGAGACTTGCGGAACGAATTAATTTCGTCTTGCGAGGCACCACTGTATATGACAAAAGGTTAGGACATGGGTTCCTATATGCATGTTTGGATTGAAAGTTGGTACTGGGTCTGAAAAGGTTGAAGACCACTGACCCTACAAACCTGACCAAATGCAAGAAGGAAGCAGACACCGATTACAATTAAATGTTACTCACACACAAAAAAACATTCCTACACTTACGCTCACGGAAGCTTTGCTGTCCCTTATGGACAGAACTAAAAAGAACCTAGGGCTATATCCAATTCTGTTAGAGTAGACCCAGTGAAATTAATGGACCTTCATTAGTCATGCCCATTTATTTCAACCTGCCTATTCTAAGTAGGACAAGCATATTGCACTTTTAATTTTTATAGGCAGAGTAGAGAACCACAATTTGTTGGAATAGATTTTCAGTAGGGAAGAACAAGAAGCTAAGGGAGACTTGCCCAGGGCCATAAAATGAGTTCAGAGAGAGAGAGCGCGCATTTGCTTCTGACCCACACATGAAGTTTGCTGTTTGAACAGCAAAGGCTCCTGCAAAACAGGTTACAGAATATTCTTCACCCTCCAGCTCTCTATAAGGCCAGCCCAAGGGTGCCTGCCAGCCAGATTACCAAAGTTCAACTGGAAACAGAAATTGCCCATTGAATTTCATAAAGACGGTCCACACTTTGGGTGAGGCATAAACCCTAGGTTCTCAGCTTTAAGTCTAACATACTGTTTTACTCGGTTAGACCAGAACTCGTTTAAGCAGAGGAAACTACCAAACAACACATTCAAAAAAACCATCATTGACATAGAATCATAGAGTTGGAAGGGACCCAAGGGTTATCTAGTCCAACCCCCTGCAAGGCAGGAATCTCAGCTAAAGCATCCATGACAGATGGCCACCCAACCTCTGCTTTAAAAGCTCCAACGACGGAGAGAGTCCACAACCTCCCAAGGGAGTAAAGCTCAGATTAATTTTACAGGAACACATTTTTACCCAGATCCCTTGAAAAAGCTAAGTGTGAGGGCTTTCTGTCTCTATATGTAGGGTGATGGTGATTAGCAGAGGGGGCGTGTGACCAGAGGGGATGGCACCCATCACACTCATTCAAAAACCCAATGTGCGTACAGACCTGTAAAAAGTTGGTGAAGGGAAAACGCACAAAGTCATACACGTTTGGGGGATGGGGAAGAGATATGAGGGCTTGAGGAGGGTGAAACTTATTTTAATCCTTTAGCATTGTGTGCCATTCAACCCACAAACTAACCAGAAGCTCTGTGCAGATTTGCATAAAGCTCATTTCAAAGTAAGTGTTTATTGCTTGTGGCCACAGGCAACTGCACAACAACAGTAAGATTAATTACATAGGCTCCCCCCCCCCCTTCCTCTCTCATAACACTGGAACTCGAGGACATCCAATAAAGCTGAATTCAGGAAAGGCAAGAGAAAGTACTTCTTCACAGGGCGCAAAGCTAAACTATGGAATAAGTTCTCACAAGAGATAGAGATGGCCAGCTTGCATGGCTTCAAACCTGCCTTTAGCTGCAATTCTGAAGTGACCCTGCAGCGAACCCAAATACCAGGAGAATGCAAGGGGCACAATTCCATCACTGTCCAGGTTTCAAAAGGTGCTTCCATT
The DNA here is from genome assembly GCF_964188315.1 of Podarcis muralis. Classification (NCBI taxonomy): domain Eukaryota; kingdom Metazoa; phylum Chordata; class Lepidosauria; order Squamata; family Lacertidae; genus Podarcis; species Podarcis muralis. Next base: position 42,373,108 of record NC_135668.1, read on the forward strand.
TTCTGACACACACTTGGCTTTCTGCTTAAGTCTGATAGTCTGATTATAGCTCCACCTCCTTAAGAGGTCAACCAATCCTCTTAAAATCATCGCCGCCACCACCACCACCACCATCAGTTTTAATCAAGACTCCAGCTCCCCTGGTTGAAGGAATCAAACAATAGTAAGCTTACATTTGACTCTGCACAAGTTGGAGCCACAGCTCTCCCCCTCCTCCCCGTCTGTGCGCTCCTAGTTGAATTCCTAGTTGCAGGAAGCTAGACAGAGAACCAAGCAGAGTTTGGCTGCTGTGCTGTCCCCCACTTTGCATCCAAACACTTTCTTAAAATTCACAACTGAAAATACAATTGTAAGAGACAAAAGATTATGTCTATGAAAAGCAGTAGGGACCACAGCTTAGTGGTAGAAGACATGCTTTTGCAAAAGGCTTGATCTTGGTTACCCCAGTTAAAGGAGCTCAGCAGCAGGTGCTGGGAAAGATCACTGGCCAGGACCCTGGAGAGCTACTGCCAGGCAGAACAGATAATTCAGAGCTAGATTGTCAGGAGAGTGATACTCATTTTCCATCCAGCAGGCATTTGGCCTGTTGTTTATGGAGGTAAATAAGCCAGCCGGGATAGAATTAAAGGTAAAGGGTAAAGGTACCCCTGCCCGTACGGGCCAGTCTTGCCAGACTCTAGGGTTGTGCGCTCATCTCACTCTAGAGGCCGGGGGCCAGCGCTGTCCGCAGACACTTCCGGGTCACATGGCCAGTGTGACAAAGCTGCATCTGGCGAGCCAGCGCAGCACACGGAATGCCGTTTACCTTCCCGCTGGCAAGCGGTCCCTATTTATCTACTTGCACCCGGGAGTGCTTTCGAACTGCTAGGTTGGCAGGCGCTGGGACCAAACGACGGGAGCGCACCCCGCCGCGGGGATTTGAACCGCCGACCATGCGATCGGCAAGTCCTAGGCGCTGAGGTTTTACCCACAGCGCCACCCGTCCCACTAGAATTATATAACCACAGATAGAATTATACAACCACAGATCATAGAATCGGAAAGTTGAAAGGCAGCTTCCAATATACCACATTTACTCGAGTCTAATGAGCACCCTTTTTTCCCGCCAAATTATGCTGCAAAAAAATTGGGTGCGCATTAGATGGCGCATTAGACTCGAGTAAATAAGCATCTCGGCGTCAGATCCCGCTAGCCAGCAGTGAGGTGCGGGCTCCACCCTACCTGAACAATGAGGGGTGTGTGGCTGTGCGCCCCTCAATGGATGAGCGCCCCCTCACTGCTGGCTCACACCACCCTCTAGACACAAACAGCCCTCCAAAGACATCAGCTGTAATATTGGCTTGCCAAAAGAGGGGCTGTCTTTTGCTAATGGCAGAGTGGTCCAGACCGTCTGAGAAGCACACTTGTCTGGTCTACGAGAGAGCAACCATAACAGAGGACTTACATGCTATCCTCAGAGGAGCAGGAAGGCATTGCAGCAATGAGTCCGACTCTCCACCCACGCATCAGGGTCTCTCCATGGAACACTGTGAAAAACAGGGACATGGTTTAGAAATCTTGAAAGAAGGAAATTTCAATGGCTGCGGCACATACAAAGCTCAAGTCACCACCACAAAGCAAAATTCAAAGGTGGCAGCTTCATTTATGTGGCCATTGTTCATTGCTGATGGGTTAATTCATACCAGGGCATACATGAAGGCTAGCTGCTTCCAAGTACACAGACACCAAGTTGCATAAAGCATTTTGGCCAAGATGTCATGCACAGAGGATTAGCAATTAGAATACCAATTAACATCTGATGCATTTAGGGAAGGGGGGAGGACATCTGTAGCTCTGCAGATGTTTCTGGACTGCCACTGTCATCATTGTTGACCACTGGCTATGCTGCCTGGGACTGATGGAAGCTACAGTCCAGCAGTATCTGTAGAGCTGCGGTTTCCCTCCCCTGATTCAGAGTATATAAACAAGGATTTACATAAGCAATGGGGAACCAGTCTCCATGCAGAGATGGGACCCGGGTGCATTCAGAAGGTGTGTCTCCAACAGTCTCAAATCCATGAACGAGAATGCAAGTTGACTCAGAGCAAAAGTACACTGCAATGTATTAAATCAGTTTTATGTCTTGATTAAGGGACTGAAGAGGGTCCTGAGAAGTCTGTTATCGATGCAGACACTTTCACTTCTACCTGTGAACATTTCAAGTTCACAGAGGCAGGAGAAGGTCTCAGTTGTATGCGTAGGAATCTCTAAAGGGTTTTTAGGTTGGCTGCAGGGTACCTTAGCCAATACTTTCCTCTGGGTGCCCCAACACCAGAGATGAGGTAAGTTACAGTAAGAGAAGGGAGCCTTTTTTAAAGTGGCACCCAATCAGTGGCATTCACTCTCCAGTTTTCTTTTAAGCCATGGTATTATTCTAAAAAAGACTGACATTATGAGCCATCAAGCCTTAGAACTGGAACTTTTCCTGAAAGTTCCCACAGTTTGGGGCACTAGTATGTGTGTTCCTCACACATATCGTGGAGCACTATTTAGGAAACCTGGATCTAAGGGCATCTATTATATTGTTTCTTCATATTGTAAATTGCCACAGAATCTAGTGATGAAGAATGGTATATCAATATATAAGATGCAAATGGGACGCGGGTGGCGCTGTGGGTAAAAGCCTCAGTGCCTAGGGCTTGCCGATCGAAAGGTCGGCGGTTCGAATCCCCGCGGCGGGGTGCACTCCTGCTGCTCGGTCCCAGCGCCTGCCAACCTAGCAGTTCGAAAGCACCCCCAGGTGCAAGTAGATAAATAGGGACCGCTTACTGGCGGGAAGGTAAACGGCGTTTCCGTGTGCTGCGCTGGCTTGCCAGATGCAGCTTTGTCACGCTGGCCACATGACCCGGAAGTGTCTCCGGACAGCGCTGGCCCCCGGCCTCTTGAGTGAGATGGGCGCACAACCCCAGAGTCTGTCAAGACTGGCCCGTACGGGCAGGGGTACCTTTACCTTTATATAAGATGCAATTCCTATATTCAGGGTTCTTCCCTAGCAGGAATTCAGTTCTGGCACCTGTGTGTGCTCCAGCACCTCTTTTTCTCAAAAAATAGCACTGCCTATAATACTTTTTTTTTGGGGGGGGGGGACGGGTGGCACTGTGGTCTAAACCACTGAGCCTCTTGGGCTTGCTGATCAGAAGGTTGGCGGTTCGAATCCCCACGACGGGGTGAGCTCCCGTTGCTCGGTCCCTGCTCCTGCCAACCTAGCAGTTCAAAAGCAAACCAAAAATGCAAGTAGATAAATAGGTACCGCTCCAGCGGGAAGGTAAACGGCGTTTCCGTGCGCTGCTCTGGTTTCGCCAGAAGCGGCTCAGTCATGCTGGCCACATGACCCGGAAAAACTGCGGACAAACGCCGGCTCCCTCGGCCAGTAAAGCGAGATGTGCGCTGCAACTCCAGAGTCGTCTGCGACTGGACTTAACTGCCGGGGTCCTTTACCATTTTTATAATGCTTTTTTAGTGCATTCAAGTCACCTCCATTTGGCAATCCAGCAATCACACTTGCATGGTGAATGTCTGCTTTTCATCAGCGAGCTTAGAGTGACCTCTTCCTTACAGTACTGACTGCCCAACATGGTGAGAGATAGCTCTGCTTTACAAGGCCAACATGGCAAAAAATATTTGGCAACTCACTTTTCACTCCCATCAAGTTATGCATGAAAGCCTCCGTGTCTGCTTGGCTAGAGACTGCTGCCCATTGCCACTTCAGTTCTGGAAAGCAGAAGGCTCCACAGACAAACCCAGCTTCCTCACAGATTTGAGCAGACCTCTTTTGTATGCCAAGGTGAACAAAGTGATGTTCTCTTCCCCACCTAGGCTGGCCTGCAAACACGCTGCAGCAAACCCAGGTGCCAAGCAATTGGAACATCTGTTGCAACTGACAACAGTGAACTCTCTCTTACTATTTTGGGTTCAGTTGTGTTGCAAATTGTTCTGTAATCGGGTTGCATGGTAGCCCTGACAACATTTGTCCATTAATAGCTGCCGACTGGAGGGGTGGCAGGGAAAGAAGTCGACATTTCCAAAAATATTTTTGGAGAGAGAGGTGCTTTTTCTGGGCTGGGTGCTTAGAGGAAAAAAAGACACACTTTTAAACAGACCAAGACAAAAACAACCCTGCAGAACACACTTTATTAAAGGTGACTAGCTAGTTACAAGCCTAACATCAGCGATGAGCAGCATTACACAGGAAGTTGTTTGGTACAGAGTCAGGCCATTGTTCCACTGAGCTCAGAGCCTGCCTACATTGACTGGCAGCTCTCCAGGGTTTCAGACAAGGGTTCCCAGACCTACTTATAGATGCTGCGGGTTGAACCAGGGGTATTTGTATTCATAATATTCAGTGAGCTGCAGCCTGTCCCCGAGAGCTTCCTTATCACCAGGACCAGCCAACCTTGTTGCCAAACTCTGCTTTTCATCTCTTGCCTCTCTCTTGTCACACCTCTCATTTCCTTTAAATCCTTACTCAATGCCCACATTTCCTGACACACCTTTGGCACGACTACAGAGTCCTCTGGACACTGCAGTAGCCAAGTGAAAGCATACATAAATGAAAGCCATACATGCTCTTCCCCTATCTGTTGCCATTTCTCTAAGAGCTCTAGCTCAACGGCAGAGCATTTGCCTTGCACACAGAAGCTGCCAGTTTCAATCCCCAACATCCCCAGGTAGTGGTTCCTGCCTGAAACCCTGGAGAGCCACGGCCAGTCAGTGTAGACAATGGTGAGCTGGACAGACCAACGGTCTGATTTGGTATAAGGCAGCTTTCTCTGTCTCCATTCCTTGGCTGTCTGTGCCAAATTTTAGATCGCAAAATACTTGGGGAAGGGATTGTGTCTTATATTCTAAAGAAGCCTTCGTCCAACTTGGTGACCTCCAGATATTGTGGACTTCCAACTTCCACAAAGGATGGAGCTCATGGGAGTTGTTTCCCTTCTATATTCATTTCTCTTCTGCTGTAGTGTCTGGGCTACATTAGAGAGGAGAAAACTAAAGTAGAATCCCATGCTAGAAAGTGAAGGATGAAGTGACAATCATAGAATTGTAGAGTTGGAAGGGACCCTAAGGGCTCATCTAGTCCAGGCATGTCCAAAGTCTGTCTTGGGGGTCTAATCCGGCCCGCCGGTCGGTTTAATCCGGCCCCTGTGGCAGTTTATTTCCTGGGGTAAAATCCTAAAAAAAACCTCAACAACTTTGGTCGGCCCCCACGGCCCTTCATTTCATCAAATCTGGCCCTCTTTGAAAAAGGTTTGGACACCACTGATTCTAGTCCAATCCCCAGCAATGCAGGAATCTCAGCTAAAGCATCCATGACAGATGGCCATCCAACCTCTGCTTAAAAACCTCCAAGGAAGGAGAGTCCACCACCTCTCATGGGAGCCTCTTCCACTGCTGAACAGCTCTTACTGTCAGAAAGTTTTTCCAACTGTTTAGTCAGAATCTCCTTTCTGACAACTTGAAGCCATTGGTTTGAGTCCTACCCTCCAGAGCAGGAGAAAACAAGCATGCTCCCTCCTCCATGTGACAGCCCTTGAGATATTTGATATCTCCTCTCAGTCTCCTCTTTTCTAGGCTAAACATACCCAGCTCCTTCAAATGCTCCTCATAAGGCTTAGTTTCCAGACCCCTGATCATCTTGGTTGCCCTCCTCTGCACACGTTCCAGCTTGTCAACATCCTTCTTAAATTGTGGTGCCCAGAATTGGACACTGTATTCCAAGTGTGGTCTGACCAAGGCAGAATAGAGTGGAACTATTACTTCCCTCTGAATGACCTCTGAGAACTCGCATTCAGACTTCCAAATCAAAACAGAGCTCACAGAGAAGTCTGAACTTCTATATAATTTTATTTTTATGCTGCCTTTCCATAATTAAAAGCCCCTAAACTTCCCATGATAGCTGTCTACACTTCCTTGCGGAAGCCTAACTTACTTCTGACAGCTGCAGCTCTGGATAAATTCTGTAAAACCATCGGCTACAACAGGTTGCCATTGTCTAACATTACTGTATTTTTCTTGTTGGAAGTGGGATAAAAAGTTGTTTAAATCTTAACCAAATAGTGAACCTTTCAGCATTGTGTGGACTTTCTAATGAATTGACTTTCTAAAGAGAGATTCTTACATCCGGATAACATTACCATGTTATATGAATAACATTTTAGGTTCATAATCATCTACTTATAAATGTACATAGATAAAATGTATGTATCATAATCAATAAAAAAATCAATAAAAATGATAAATAAATCGGAAGGCTGTGTGGAATAGAGGGGAGAAAGTGGAGCAATTCTGCTGAACTCTTCCATCTAAAACAGGGATGGGGACCCTCAGGCCTGGGAGCCAGATATGTCACTCCAAGTATCACTGTCTGCAAACCATGCAACCTCCCAAGCCACATCCCTCACCAGCCCTGCTCTGCACACTCCTCATGTGTGTTTGCCTGGCTAGAATGTGTCCCTGAACTCTGATGAACTCCTTGCTTGTCAGGATAGATGATAGAAAGGACCTTGTGAGTGTGAAGAAACTCAGCCTGCTGTATAAAGGTGATATTCACATCTACTGCTCTTTCTGCATTGGCCACAGGCCCTGCCCATGACTTCCACAGAGCTCCTGTGAGGTTGCCCAGAAAGGAAAGTGGCCCCTGGGCTGAATCAGCTCCCCACCTTTACACCAGCTCAGTCGAGACTCTCAATCTGAAGGCAAAAAGTTTTGTGCATTGCAGGGGTTGGACTACAGAACCCTTGTGGTCCTTTCCAACTCTATGATTCTGTGCACCAAGGTGATATATCAAAATGAAGTGCCTTGAGACTTCCGTGAGCTGGAGGAGAAATTCCACAAGGAAGCTCAGTTCCTTTAAGAGAGAAAAGAGGTCCGTCCAACCGCCTTAGAAAATGAGGAAGTGTAACTAGACTAAAGCCTCACCCACTTTACCCAAATTGGAACTGCGATTTTGGAGGGAAACCACCAGTTCCCCTTTTGTCCTAACCAAGAGTGGTTTTTAAAAATTATTATTTTAAGAGCTGCTCTGCAGATCTAGATGCAACCACTGTAGGAATCTTTCATAAACCTTCTGCAGACCGGTGAAATGAATCTTCATGTTCAAAACACAGCAGGCAGTCACTACTGGGAAGCGAAGTAGCAGCAGCAGCAGCTAGGCTCACAAAACCAATTCTGTCCTACTCCGGTCCTGCTTTTGCTATCAGCCAGCAATGTGTCATGTGCGTCCCATGCTGGCACATCCCCAAATTGCAACATCATTCATATGATTGCAAGAGCTTGATGGGAGTTCATTCTTCTAACATCTTTTCAAGGACTCCACCGGAATCAAACATCTTAAGGAACTGTCATGAAAAGAGGATCACCCAACAGCTCGACTGAAAGTCAGGTTCCTCTCCAGGCAAATGTCATCCCTAGCTAGCAGGACTAGTGGTCAGGGATGATGGGAACTGTAGTCCAAAAACCCAGTTTGGGAAACCCTGCTCTAGTCTAATATTCTGCTAGTTCGTCTGTCAGTCCTATGAACACCAAGCATCAGAAACAAAGCACCAAAACAAGGTAAGCCAGCCTTGTAAATAAGGTAACAACTCCAGAACCTGAGACTGGTTGTGGGAGTGAAGAGGAGAAGACGAACTATGTGAGACACACACACATCCCCAAACACATGCTTTTGTATCAGCAATTCAAACATTTCTTTTGAAATGTAGATCTGGAGCATGGAACAGTAATTATTCTATTTCTCTCATGCACCAGCTACAGGATATATCTTTATATCACAATATTTCAAGCTCTAAATAATTCCCTTTCATGTGCAGCGATATGAAGGTCCTTCTCAGGTTGAGTGTGGCTGCACTGATTTCTCCCATCTATGAAGTACTGGGTTTCCCCCGGGCTTCCATTGTGTCAAGGCTGGCCCACAACCTGCAATGTGGAAATCTAAATCCCAGGATCAGAATAAATGAGGCACATCCCATAGGTTTTGCTTAAGTGGATTGACAGAGCGGTGAGCCAATTTTAGCGTTCAGGTTCTCACCGAAGACTTCAGCAAAGCAGCATAGGAGGGGGAGGAGAGACATCAGCTGGACCAGCAGATAGAAACACCAGAAGAAACAAGGGGAAGAGCTTCTAATTTCTAGAAATCTAATCTCTAGATCTCAGTAAGACATATTCTCAATCTGCACCATTAAGAATGCACAAGATTCTTAGTAGGGCCATTACCTTCACCTCACTGGACAAGCCTTTCCAGAAAAAAATAGTGTCATTTCAGATCCACTATATACATAAACCAGCTTTAAATGCTTTTAAGAGGTACGTCTTTCCCCAGAGGTTTTGAAGTTCATATTGTGATATCAGCCTCATAATTTTTGACCTGGAAATATATCGCGAAACATGATGTGTGTTATGCAAAAATCACAACATGGGAAGAATTGTGAAGCCAGTCAATGCCTCTACATTGCTCCATCCTTATTTCAAACACTATGATATATCGGTACAGTGGTACCTTGGTTTTCGAATGTCTCGGAAGTAAAACGTTTTGGTTTTCGAACGCCGAAAACCCAGAAGTAAATGCCTCTGTTTTCGAACGCACCTCAGAAGTTGAACGGCTTCCGCTGAGTCCCTCCCCCCCCCATTTTCTCTACTGAATTTGCAGACCGCCCTTTGCACCTTGGTTTTCAAATGTTTTCGAAGTCGAATGGTCTTCCAGAGCAGATTACCGTATTTTTCGCTCTATAACACGCACCTGACCATAACACGCACATCGTTTTTAGAGGAGGAAAACAAGGGAAAAAACATTCTGAATGAAACAGTGGATGTATCATTTTTGTGCTTCATGCTGTGGCCACAGACATGTGATCTGATGGTGAATTTGGGGTGACCCAATGCAAAAATCCTGAGAATTCCTGTGGATCCATGCTTTGTAACCACATTTTTGCACCATTGCAGCCCCAGGCAACAGTGGGTGCGTGATTTTTTTGGTGCAGGCTGTAGCCATGGAGATGCTATGTGATCTGATGGTGAATTTGGGGTGACCCAATGCAAAGATCCTGAGAATACCTGTGGATCCATGCTTTGTAACCACATTTTTGCACCATTGCAGCCCCAGGCAACAGTGGGTGCGTGATTTTTTTGGTGCAGGCTGTAGCCATAGACATGCTATGTGATCTGATGGTGAATTTGGGGTGACCCAATGCAAAGATCCTGAGGATCCATGTGGATCCATGCTTTTTAACCACGTTTTTGCACCATTGCAGCCCCAGGCAACAGTGGGTGCGTGATTTTTTTGGTGCAGGCTGTAGCCATGGACATGCTATGTGATCTGATGGTGAATTTGGGGCGACCCAATGCAAAGATCCTGAGGATCCATGTGGATCTATGCTTTGTAACCACATTTTAAGTGGGGAGCGAAGGAAAAACAAAGAAGGGACATGAGAGGGGTGTGCAGAGAAGCAGCTGGCTAAGAATGCAGGAGAGGGATTTAACGGGAGGGAGAAAAGAAAGGCAAAAGTTTTCCCCCACCCAAGCCAGCCATCTCTCTCTCTCTCTCTCTCTCTCCCCCCCCCCTCTCTCCCTCTCCCCCAGCAGCACCGGAGCACAGAGAGGACACTCTGCTTTCCCCTCTGCTTGCCTGGAGGGGAGGGGCTTTCCCTGCTCTTTGTTCCGTTTCAGCAAACACAGCAACGAAACAGAGAAGGGTGGGCAGTAAGACCCTGAGGCAGAATGCAGGAAAGCAGCCGCTTCCTCTTTTCAGGTTTCCCTTCTCCGTGAAGCGCGATTTGATTTTTGCCTGGTTTTTCGGCTCCAGGGACCACACATTCGCTCTATAACACGCACAGACATTTCCCCTTCCTTTTTAGGAGAAAAAATCTGTGTGTTATAGAGGGGAAAATACGGTACGTTCGAAAACTGAGGTACCACTGGATATCGCAATGTCTAGCTGGTGATATATCACAATGTTGAAAACCAGATAACACCCAGCCCTACTGTTTGCCTCTAGATAGTTCCATCCTTATTTCAAGCATCATGATATATCAATATATTGTGATGTTTAGCTGGTTATACATCACAATGTTGAAAACCAGATATCGCCCAGCCCTAACTGATAGAGCTCTTTTCGATCCAGAAACCGTTGGGGCAAAGCAGAACGTGGGAAGGGTGCAGCCTTTGGCCTAATTTCAGGTGGGTGGAAGGAGTCCAAGGGAGGAAAGGAGTTTGGAGGGTGGGAAATGGGAGAGGGAACCTGAAACAGATGGAGTAATAGAAGGAGGCAGAGTGAAAGCTGCATGCAAATTATCAGTTCACACCTGTGGAAAGAGTGATGTGTCCCTTCCTATGCTGTCCACAGGGCAGCAGCACAGGCAGAGAGAAAGGAATGGGTGGCCCACTCACTTTGGATTCCAGCCTCACTGCCAACACGTAGACAAAATACCATCACCCCAAAAATGCAACCCTCAACAAAATAAAGTTTTCCCATCCCTGGTGTAAAGCAACAGAGGAGACGGCTGCAAAACCACCTCTATTTCTAAGCACCTGCCGGTAGAGCTTAAGGAACTCGGATGATGAGAGGGGTTTTCTAGCTTGGATGCAGGCGAGACACAGAGGTTTTCCTCAGCAGCACCTGCCAAAACATGCATTCAGTTCTACTGTACCTTAATGCAATGAGAATCCAAACACTTTTGTTACTGCTAAATAATTCCCACATGCCACTTACAATCTGCAGAGCCCTTTGTGGTCTGTCTGCTTCATTCACCCACCCTGTGTGTTATTATTTCACAAGTGAAGAACCAACTCTGACCAAAATCTGGCTGGGCCGTAGCAAAGGTGGGACTTCCAATGCTGCTCTCCTAGGTGGAGAATCTTGTATTAGTCCAAGGACTGCCTTTCCTCCTGGGCAACCTTTCAGGGGCTGTATACCAGTGGTGGCAGGTTTGCTGCTGACCTAACTCCCTGACTGCACACCACGGCAACCAAATGCTAAGCCAGGGGCTTTTAATTCATTAAAAAGCAGAGCTGACACGTGCTTGAGTGAGGGATGAGCCTTGCAATCCAAAATGGAGGGTGTATGTTAGGGGGTGGGGAACCTTCTCCAGCTCAATGGCCACATTCTACTCTGGGCAACCTTTTCCAGGGGCCATATGCCAGTGATGGACAAGGCCAGAGACAAAGCTGGACAGAGCAAGCAATGTAAATTTTGCCTTCATACACACATTCACACACCCCTATCCGCCCTCCATGTAGGCAAGCAACAAACATTATCAATATTCAATGACACATTTCCAGCAAGGCAAAAACACTCAAGGAGGGCCAGTGAATATGACATGTCTTGCAGAGAAGGGGTGTGCTGGGGAGAGTCCCAAGGGCCAGACAGAGAAACTTGGAAGGGTGAATTTACCCTAAGGCTATAGTTTCCCCACCTATGAAATTGTACAGTGTTTCCCAAACTTGGGTCTCCAGCTGTTTTTGGAATACAACTCCCATCATCCCTAGGTAGCAAGACCAGTGGTCAAGGATGGTGGGAACTGTAGCCCCAAAACAGCTGGAAACCCAAGTTTGGGAAACACTGATCTAATGATCTAAGAGCCAAATGCTGTCTAGTGGTTTTACCCTCCCTCCCCCCCCCAAAAAACCTACCATACCTTTGCACTATATACAGTCTCAATGGCAAAATCTATCTTGCAAACTGAAAAGCTGTCAGCAGTTCCACAACTGTGATAAAAGTCACTGGATGTACTTCAAAGAACCAGTAACCCCCATCCGCTGGCATCTTTAACACTTGGATGTTAAGTGACCCACTACTGACAATAGCCCTGGTCCAAAATCAGCTGCGGGGGGTGGGGGGGTAGTAAGGAGACAAATTTAAATAGGTTGTGACTGTGCTAAACACACCATGGTGTCCCTGGAGAAGCATGTTGTGTTTGCAGCAACAAGGAGGGCGCAGACGCCGCCTCTACAAAGCCAAACATTCTTTTTCGTCTTCAGGCCAAGCGGCTTCTCTAAAGGAAACAGCAGTTCCTGGCTGGAGAGTTAGAAGAGCAACACATTCCAGCCTGTTCAGGAAAGGTTGCTAACAAAGCTAATTTGCATGCCACTGTTTACATATAAATATGTAAGTCTGATGAAACCGTCGCTGTTAAAGCTCACTTTTATTTTGAGGACACTGGGTAGGTGAGGACAATTTCTGTACAGAGGAAGGAAAAGAGAACAACTCAGGAGGAAGGAACTGGGCACCGGTAGTAGTCATCAACCGGTCTAAATCATTTGACAAACCTGCATGAGCAGCTGTTCCAAGTGTTCAGTTGGGCCTCAAAGTCCCAGTAAGGACCATGTTGCACTCTTAAATGCTTCGTGCAAGCCTGAAATAGCTCTCTAAAAGAGATTCCACAACTAGCAAGGGAGGCAGCTGTAGTTGCAATTGATATTGATATTCTTTGTCACCACTGCATATCAACATTAGCTTCCATAGAAAGATGTAGATAGTATCTTTAGAGCAGGTGTGGTACACTTTCGGACATCCAGATGGAGCTGATCTACAACTCCCATTTGTCCTAGCAAGCATGTCCAAGGGACCAGAGATGATGGCAGCTGTGGTTCAGCAACACCGGGAGGGCCAAAAGTTTCCCCACACCTGCTCCAGACCAAGGCGTTATGATTTGGAAGCCAACATTGCCATCGTTTTCTTAGATCTAAACCCAGCTTTCTTAACCAAAGCCCTTAAAGTGGCCTGGAACAAGACACCAGGGGTCTGCACTCCTGCATCCACTACCCATTTTCAGGGCCATAAGGCAAGGTAGGCAGACTGCAAGCTTGTAGGATCTGGGTTTGCGGTGTGTGTGTGTTTTACTAGAACATCAACATCCACCAAGCAGAGACAAGGGCAAAATAGTGGCTATGGAGGTGGAGCCAGATGTAGAGTGGAGCTAGGAATAGAGCCTATTCCTTCCTGCATCCCAGAAGTCACAGACTGCCAGACCTTGTATGTGCAACTGCAAATCTGTATCCCAGATCTGCTTTCTCACCCAAATCAACAGATCAAGGACAACCTTTCTGAACGTGAATGCTTTAAGCTTAGGCTACTGCTGCTACAGGGGGGTCCGCCCAGGGACTGTTATCAATAGGAAACAACACAACGTGAGGTTGAGATTCTGCTTCTCACATGCTCCTTACCCCAAGTGTAGTGGTAGCCCATGTGGTGCCCTCTAGATGTTGTTGGACTCCAGTTCCCATCATCCTTAGTCATGCCAGCTGGGGCTGATGGGAAGTGCAGTCCAACAAGACTTGATGTATCCAGGATTAAGTTTGCTTTGATCACTTAAGCAGACTTTCAACCTGTGGATAGCACAGAATAGTGGTAGCGGTTGGGACAGCACACGGGGAGAAGGGACTGACAACTAAGTGCCACTTCCCTTCAAGATGTGCCGATTTAATGCATCCTTCAGATCTAATACATTCAACCTCAGCAGCTTTGCTGACCAAAACGGTAAGAAACATGGTAGATTGATTTGATGTTGCTGCTTGCAGCTGAGAAAGGGCAACAGTTTGCAAAATGAAACAGACATTTAAAAGCTCTTCTTCTACTTATTAAAAACACATGTTCACAGGGAGATTGCTACCAGATGCTGACTTTTAACAAATGATCGGCATATTGATTGCCACTGGGCCCTGCTGCTGTGTAATAAAAATATTGATTAACTATACAAGAAAGCAAAAGTTTAAATGGAGAGAAAAGCCGCGTTTTGGCAAAAACTGTAGTGCTCCCTAGGAAATGTGCGTGTTGACAAGTGTTATTTCTTATTTCTTCAGAACCACCTTTAATAAATATTGCAAAACATCAACAGCTGAATACGCTGGGATGCCAAATCTCCATCTTGATATCCAAAGCGGCCTCTTAGCAGAGCAGGCTCCAGAAGGCTTTGAGTTCAGGGAGGGTTGCAGCTCCCTGAAGCAGCAAGGAAGAACAAGAAAACCAACAGCCCCCCAACGTTCACCCCTGAGCACACCATGACATGCGCTACCAAGAATCCACTGAGCAAAGACGCTGTTGGGATTGGACGCATTAGATCAGCACATCGGAAGGGAAGCCTTCACAGGCACACTCAACACACCAAATCCACAGAGACACTTGCCCTTGGTTACAGCAGGGGAAAGGTTCAAAACACTTTTGTTTACTGACTTGGAGAGGTCTGCTATACCAGGGATGAGCAATTCCTGCTCTTGGCCACCGTTTACTATCAACACCAGCGCAGAATGGAATGTTTTCTGCAGAAAGTTTATTGCAATGGAAAAAAAATATAAAAAACCTTCCAAAACAATTTTCTACAGACAGTTACACCATTTCTAAAAATGAACTGTTTCATAAAATTAATTAATAACATAACGAATGGACACAACAGCGCTGCATTGCAGCGGAAACACTCATAAGTAGCAGGGGAGAGATTCAAGAGCAAAGCTGTGCTGTTTTCAGCGTGGCGCAGAGGTTAAAGAGGACCTGGGAGACCAGGGTTCAAATCCCCACTCCGCAAGGAAGCTCACTGGGTGATCATGGAGACTAATCACCATCTCTCAGCCTAAACCACCTCACAGGGTAGTCGTGAGGATAAAATGGGGAGGGGGAGAACCATGAACGCCACCTTGAGCTCCTTGCAGGAAAAGCGAGATATAAACAGAAGACAATTAAAATTAAAACAAACAATCCAAAGGGAGGGGGGAATGAGAATATACTAGCAGCTCTCCTAGTTGTTTGTGGAGGGGTATAGGGGGGAGCAAAGGAAGGAGCACAGCTCAGTGTTTACAGCATGTGCTTTACATTCAGAAGGTCCCAGGTTCGTCCTTTTGTCTCCAGCAAGAGATTGCTGTCTGAAATCCTTGAGAGCCGCTGCCAGTTGGTTTAGTAGCAGACAATGCTGAGCTAGATGAACTAAGGGCAGATCCATTACCATACACTTGAAGGACATCCAAGGCACATTTAAAGCATGTGATTTCCCCCAAAGGATCCTGGGAACTGTGCTTTGTTAAGGGTACTGTGAATTGTAGCTCTGTGAGCTGGAAACGACACTTCCCAGGATTCTTGGGGGGAAGTCAAGTGTTTTAAATGTGTGTTTGGTGTGCTTTAAATGTATGGTGGGTGCATTTGCCATACTTATCTGATTCCATATAAGGCGGCTTCTTCAAGTTCCTCATCTGGATAACTGGAGGTGCAGATGTGAGACCTGGTTGTCTCCAAGGCCTCCCCTCCTGGGTGTTGTAAGTTAAGGAAACTCCCAGGCTTGATGCAAGCAGCTCCCAGGCCCTCCTCAAGAGTGATTGTACCAATACCTCTGCACCCAATATAAGGAAGGACATAGAGAAAGTACAAGCTGTTCAACACTGGAACAGGCCGTCTTGGAAGACCGTGGACTCTCCTTCACTAAGAGGTTTCCAAGCAGATGCTGGCTGGCCAACTATCAGAGGGACACGGCATCAGCAGATTTCTTGAGCAGCAGGGGGTGGGCAAGGTGACCTGTGAGGTCCCCTTATGACTCTGAAGATGTAGAAAAATCTGGCTAAGATTGCCTGCGCTTGGCACTTCTGAGGAACCAGCTGCCGATTATATTAGATACTGAAATCTGGAAAAGTTTTATCATATCTGGCTCCAACTTATGTACTTTTGCTTAAAAAATTGAGGCTGATACTGCCCATCTTTTGGGGGGGGGGGAAATAACGTGAATTATTAAAAGTGTTGGAGTGAACAACCTTTCTTCTGCCAAGGACCACATTCCTTCAGGAGCCAGTACCAAAAGTTTGTTCATTCCCTCTTTTGGATACCCTCTTCTCACCCTCCAGGAGGCAGCTTGCAAATGGACAAATCTCTCTTGCCAGAGGCTTTTGGAGAGAGACCAAGTACTAGGCCGGCCAGTGGGGGTAAAAATGAGGCCAGGGCCACTGCACCTTTAACCATTGACTGAAAATAGCTCAGTCAGTAACGCATGAGACTCTTAATCTCAAGGTTTGATGCCCACACCGGGCAGATTCCTACACTGCAGGGGGTTGGACTAGATGACCCCCATGGTCCCTTCCAATTCTACTGTTCTGTGATTCTAAGGGTGCAGACTAGGGAATTTCAACAGGTGTAATTGGCATGGCAAGCAACAGGAACACAGGAAGTTTCCTTATCGTGAGCCAGACCATTCGTTAGCTCAGCACGGCCTCCTACACTGACTGGCAGCAGTTCTCCAGAATGTTAGGTGGTTGTCTTTCCCCAGCTCCACCTGGAGATGCCAGGGACTGAACCTTCAAAGCAGCTGCTCTGCCTACTGAGCTATGGCTATTCCCCCAAATGATTCAGCTGTGTTGTTCTGAGTCAGAAAAAGTGACCCATCTTGCTCCGTATTGTCTACACGTCCTGATAGTGGCTCTCCAGGGTTTCATACAAGTCTTTCCCCGCCCTACCCAGAGATGCCAAGATGCATGTAGAGGGACCTTCTACATGCCACACAGATGCTCTGTTACTGAGCTATGGCCCTTCCCACACAGCTCTCAGGGGGTGCCAAAAGCAGCCAGGGAAAAGTTTTCAGTCCCTTCTTTTTTCCTCTCTCTTAACATTTTTAAGGGAAGAGTCCCGTCTACGCTATTTGCAGATATTCAAATAGAAATACTTTCAATAAAACCATGAACGGCTTGAAAAGTGTACACTTTGTCGATTTCCAACACCAACACCAATGCCTTGCCCTCAATCAAATATTTCGTTTCAACTCTTTGACTACTGGAATAACTTTTTCTTTTAAAGATACAGGGCATTGGGACATTTTCCAGAGTTTTCTGGGAAATTTGCCAAGGCAAAGTTTTCCAGAAAACCCACATCGCTATCTGGGAAATGTGTGTGTTCTTGAAAAGGGGTGTTTGTGTGCGAGGGGGAACCAGCAACCCAGATGCAAATCTGCATTTCCCTAAAACTCTGAGCCAACCTATACATCCTGGTAATAGTGTGTTTACAACTGCGTGCTTAGATGTATGGCCAGCGCTTTCTTTCGGATTGTTTGTTTTTTTAAGCAGCAACTAGGAAGTGCAATGAAGAGGGAGTGGCTTAACCCATTCCCCACAAACCATTTTCCCACTGTTACCCCCCCCTCCCCACGCAAAGTGCTAGTTTCAGCAGATAGCACCACTCGTGTGTGCAACTAGCAGCTTCAATGGATAACATTTTCTGGTGATCAGGAGCTAATCCCCTACCTTGTAGATCTCATCTGGATTTCACCACCACTTGTTTGTTTCCTGAGGTTAGAGCATGGTGCTGATAGCGCCAAGGTTGCAGGTTCGATCCCTGTATGGGATGGCTGCCTGTTTCCGCATTGCAGGGGGTTGGACTAGATGATCCTTAGGGTCCCTTCCAATTTACGCTTCTAAGAAAGCGTTTGCCATGCTTCTAAGGGCGCAACTGTAAACACATCCTTAATGAAACGTATAGTTTGGCCCTCACATGCATTTTGTAATGGTCCAGACATGGGGCTGTATCCAATGCAAGCCTTACTCAGAGTAGACCCATTGAAAATAATGGGCAATACCAACCAAGGTCCATTTATTTCACTGAGTTTACTCTGACGATAGCATAGTTGGATACAATCCTTGAGATCTAGTCGCCCATATAAGAGACAGAGGGTTTCCCCACTTTAAAAACTGCCGTATTGGCCTGAATATAAGCCTCACTTTCCCCGCAAATTCTGACTGTGAAAAG
The DNA here is from genome assembly GCF_964188315.1 of Podarcis muralis. Lineage (NCBI taxonomy): Eukaryota > Metazoa > Chordata > Lepidosauria > Squamata > Lacertidae > Podarcis > Podarcis muralis. The sequence continues at coordinate 42,390,845 of NC_135668.1, forward strand.
TGAAAGTGCGGCTTAAATTCACAAACTTACAAAAATTGGCTTTTACAATATCGCTGCTGAAACAGACATACGGTAAAATGGAATGGGTGTGAGTGCCTGCGGAATTTTAAGGGAGTGGCTTATATTCGGATATTGTCTTTTTTTCTTTTCCCCCCTTCAATTTTAAAGCTGCAGCTTATATTCAGGCCAATACGGCATTTATATGTTTCTATCTCACCTTTCCTTCAAAGAGCCCAAGGTAATGCATATGGTTCTCTACTCCCCCATTTCATCCTCACAACAACCCTGGGAGACAGGCTAGGCTGAGAGATGGGGACTGGCCCAAGGCCACCTGGGGAGGCGTATGGTTGAGCAGGGCCCCACTCTGCTGCCTTAAGCAAGCCTCAGCTTCTCCCCAGTCCCATTTGTTTTATCAGGATTAACTCTGCACGCCTGCTTTAGCTTCCTGCAGAAGCAAATGCACATAACTCTGAAAGCACAAAGTGCCACATAACTGCCAAGCATTGTTGTTGGCCACCCACATCGCTCACCGTTGAAAAACAAAACACCTTGTGCCTTGAACTCAAGGCCCTCAAGACGACAGCACTTTATATCTCACATTCCACTGCCACGGGTCCTGCAGCCCCCAAGAGAGACCCACTTCACAGAACTCTAGCTAGTTCTGCCTAAAAAGCTACTTCATAGCAGTCAACATCATGCTACTACCGAGATCCCAGATGCTGTTGACCACCCCTTGATTGTCACTTAGGTAAAGGTAAAGGTACCCCTGCCCGTACGGGCCAGTCGTGTCCGACTCTAGGGTTGTGTGCCCATCTCACTTAAGAGGCTGGGGGCCAGCGCTGTCCGGAGACACTTCCAGGTCACGTGGCCAGCATGACGAAGCTGCTCTGGCGAGCCAGCACCAGCGCAGCACACGGAAATGCTGTTTACCTTCCCGCTATAAAGCGGTACCTATTTATCTACTTGCACTTAGGGGTGCTTTTGAACTGCTAGGTGGGCAGGAGCTGGGACCGAAAGACGGGAGCTCACCCCACCGCGGGGATTCGAACCGCTGACCATACGATCGGCAAGTCCTAGGCACTGAGGTTTTACCCACAGCGCCACCCGCGTCCCCTTGATTGTCACTTAGCAGCAGCCAATCCACGAGGAATCCTGAACTGTTTCCATTTCAGCTGGTAATGGCAAGAGCTGCACCTTTAAGACCTGATGCTTGAGCTTGCCCTTTTCCTCTGCCCTTCCTACCCCTTTTTCCTTATGTGCCATGTCTTTTAGATAACAAGCCAGAGGGCAGAGACCGTCTTATTACTGTCCCTTGTAATAAGAGCCTTCTTGGCTAAAGAGCAGGGTAAAAAGGCTATAAATAAAATGCAAGTTGTCTTCATTGTGTGGTATTGCATCATCCCTGGGATAAATCAAACACCAGTGATTTGCAGCATTATTTAATGTGGATATTCTCAACTACAACAAATTGGATTTCCTTTATTCTTCTCTCTGCCGTCCCGCCTTTACTTCTTTTGAACCCTTCTTCAGTTCCTGCACATGCTTGCAGAATGGGAAAGTCCGTATGTGTGTCTACTACAACCACAAATTGCTTAATATGTGACTTTAAAGACGCAGTACTGTACACATTTAGGAAACTAGCATGACATTTGAGGTGGAGATTGGTGGCGATGAGGAGGTGAGAGATGTGGGAAATTGAGGCGCATCGCTATATGTCCTGTTATCACAAATGTGCAACTAGGGAGAGGGAATTCTTCCACTGTGAAAATCTTAAAACTTTTCTACAAATAAACAAAGGTGTTCTGGGGAGTGGGTGGGAATCCAGTGCAACTGATAGCATAACAGAGAGGTTTAAGAGTTTCCATTGGAACGAAGCTAACACAACCAGACTGTTAATCTACCAGCATCCAGCATTAACACTGCTTGATAGGAAGGACAACTTTTCATTCCTTCTCCGAAGCTTCCTGACTTGCAATCACAACACAGCTAAGGGAGCATTTCCCCCTCTCCTCCCCACCACCTCCTAAGGCTGAGCAGCACAGATCTTTACAGAAGCAGATACATACCCGGTTCTTTCTGGCAGGGTATTCCAAGGGTGCCTCTTCTCTCGCAGTGAGTGTATAGACCATGAGCCCAACAGCAGTGGTCACAAGTCTTCAAAGCACGGCTGGGCATCCATGAAGTCCAGAACCTATGATTTAAAAAGGAGAGATAGTATAGGTTTTCAGTTACAGGTAAAAATCTGGGAAAGATGTCCTGTCCAGTGGTTAAGATCCTAATCTTATCCACCCAACATTGATGGTACGCACCCACCCACCCACCTTCCTTGTTGATTATTACCCTTCCATCCAGACTGTTAAAACTCTTGCCAGTTTTTAATGCATATCAGCAGTGAAGCATCCAAAACGGAATGTCTAGTTGATGGTTTGTAGGTCATATTTTTCAATATGACCTTTTGGCTCCTGAAATTCATTCTGATGGTGCAGATAAAATAGATCAGGTACAATTCTACAAGATGTGTTGCTGGTGTGTGAAAACTGTCAAGATCCAAGGATCCCCAGGCATGCAGCTCCAGATGGTGGAGATGTCAGGTGCCATTCTGACGCCTGGGCATCTTCACTTGGTCGCAAGTGGCCAATAGCCAGGTGCAAAACGCGTCTGGCAACTTTTGAATGCTGCCTATGTGACAACTATATTACAATCAAAATTCTTACTACTACTGAAGGCTCAAAATATCAACATTTGTAAAGATAAAATAAAGGCAGCCTGTACATCTGATGCTACAGAGAACGTCTAAATCCAAACATCACTTTTTAGCACTGTTACACCACACATAACAGTGCTAAAAAGTGATGTTTGTTGGGCCATGCTTTGGTCTTCATGCTAAAGCTTAAAGTGGGGCAGGGAGAAGCGTTAGCTTGGAGCATTGGAAATCTCATGGTCTCCAGAGCTTATTCAGATTCACTGGCTGGGTGGCATGAGGGGCTAGGGTTTTGCATATTTGATGTTAACCATTCAAAACCAGAATTATCGCAGGAGTGAAACGTATCTGTCTCTTGCTAGTTGGCACCCAGCACATTTGTGGAAATGACCTACAAATTATGGTAATTACATGCAGCTAATATATGCAACTTGCTCTAGCCCTTGGGCTTGAGATACATTTCCAAAGCTACCACCCTTTCTTGAATGTTTGAAAAAAATTGCTAAGCCCTCCATCACTGAAGTTGCTCAGTTGGGGATGGGAAGAAGGACTGGAATTAGATGCCTACTGGAAGAGCAAAGGTAGCCATGCTGACCCACTAAAAAAAAATCCAAATTCCAATATTAATGAAACTGGATAGAATACACCTCTATTAGAAAGGCCAACTGAGAGTCTGTGCTGTGCAAAAAGTGATCTGTGAGTCTTAAGGAAGATGAAGTTCTTCTTTAGGAGTTCAGTGCCATGAAGCTACCTAGTTGGCTGTCAGCTAGACAACAAATATCTAATACCTAACAGGGTTGCTGTGAGGAAAAAACAGGGAAGGGGAGAACCATGTGCACCACCTTCAGCTGTTTGAGGAAAGGTGGGATATAAACGCAATAATACTAATAAAAATAGCATTTGGTAAGGCCACAGTCTCCCCACCTCTGCTCTGAGTAGCACAGCAAGGCAATTGAAAAAAAGCAGAGCTTCCAGGAGCTTTAGAGGAAATTTGTGGTTCGAAAGTCTATTCAAAGAATTTAAGGGATAGGCATCCCACTGGAGTCCAAAGCCATTCTGGAAGAGACAGAGCATCAATTGTTTTGGCCAGATTGCCTGAAGAGTGCAAACATTCTTCTCAATGGTAGCCGTAAAAGGAAACAACTTCCAGTTAATGTTTGCTTAACCACTGCTTGCAACAATTGTTAGCCATTTGTCATTAACAAACACGTTTCTATTACACTGCCACAAATTGGTTAACTTAACACTGTGGCCTTGGCATCCTGTTACCACTGCGTGCATATTTAAATGTGTGTGTGGAGGGGTAAACCTGTGGCCCTCCAGCTGTTGTTGGACTACAACTCCCATCATCCTTGATCGTGCTGGCAGGAGCTGATGGGTGGGACTGCCCAACCATGGCTGGAAGAACATCTCTGATTTAAATGGATAATCCAAAATATCCACTAGCCATCCCTGATTTAAATGGATTGTCCAAAATATTTTTTAAGAGCAGCATTTCATTATACTGGCAGTTCTCTTTCATTAAAAAAGACACCCTCAGAAATGCACACCTTAAGAGGATTTGCTTTTTAAGAAAGAAAGAAAGAAAGAAAGAAAAAAAGACAAAAATCTAGGGGCTGCATTTAAATCTAAATTATAAGAGATATGTATTTTATGAACCTACTTGGCCACAACTTTTTAGCTCAAAGGCCAGTATTTCAGAAACAAAGAAATACAAATTGTGCAAACCGAAGTATTTTAGGTTATTAGTATTAACTTTTTTAAAAAATGAATATTGTCACTTTATTTAAAAACACACCTCTGAACTCACTGCTCGCGTAAACACTAAACCCCCTTGGGGGCAGGGTGTTATGCTTTTTTAAAAAAATCTACCTCCACACCCTTCAGATAGGAAGAGAATATGAATAATGACTGGAAAAGCAAACCACACTGGAATGTGGCGTTTTGTTTGCACGTTTCCTACACAGCCAGTTAAAAAAAAGGGAACACATTTTCTACAGTTAGGGAAATCCCACTTCTCGTTTCACTAGCTACAAAGCACTTTCGTTGTTATCCCTTAATTCTTCAGAGAAAAAGACACCCAACTATCTCTTTGACAACCACTGCAAGCTCCTCCCTGAGACCTGGATCCTGTACCTGAGCCACACAAAAAAGAGTAAGCACCACAAAAAGATTGGGGAGCCCCCAAGGAGGACCCAAACACAACATCGCTCTCCCTCCTGTGGTTTCAAAAGCATTACTGCAAGGAAGCAGAGCAAAGCCACCATGGCTACTAGCCATCAAACACAGGCGATAAAACATCTAAAAGCATATCCGGTACAGATGCAGACTAGGAAAGGTCTCTTACTTAATAAGAGACTTGTTGAAAGGGAAAAGGCAACAGAGACGGAGCTGTCACCCCAAAACCTCACCCTGTATGAAGGTGGCAACGAGAAGTCTATACTACTACTAGGGCACCAGCGAAGTCAAGAACACTGAGTGCTCCACCCCATAAATTAAGTAATCCTCAGCATCTTAGAACAGAAGAAAAGATCTGCTAGTTCAGACCAAAGGCCCATCTAGTCCGGCATTTCATTCCTGGTGGTGGTCACCTGGAATTTTTTGGGAAGCCCACAACCAGGGCATTGAGCCCTTTCCCAGGAAGCCTTTGGTCATCCCTGAGGATGTGTGCAAGTCTTCTGAACACAATGGATCTCCTACTCATTTTTTCCTCACTTCCTCTGCTGTTTGTCTCATGTCTATTTCAGGATGTAAGCTCCTCAGGGCACGGACCTGTCATACCTGTTTTTTTGTAGATGACACTAAAGAAATAAATAAGGGAACAGCCTCTTCATCACTGAGGTATCAACAAGAGGTCATCTTTATCTGACCCTCAATTGTGGAAGCACCTACAAAATGATGTATTATGACCACAGTCCAATAAATTGACTTCCTGAAAGAGGAGACAGGAGATTGGTGATCTTGCACTAGTGGTGGTGGTGAAGGTGTCAGTGTGCCAGACTTTGGGGGCGTGGAGGGGAAGGGACTGACACTTTCCCATTTTCCTCCTCTCACTTGGGGACATTCATTTGGAACAAGAAAAACCACATCCACGTTCCATGCTCACGACTAACACAGATTACAATATTTCACAGTATAGGGGAGGTAGCGAAAGCGTGTTTGGGATGGATTTAAGCGTAGGCGGAATGACCAAAAAACATCAGTGTCAACTGCCTCTGCATATTAAACGATCTTTAATTTCTGAAAGGGGGAAGTGCCTCCTTCAAAAAGAAAAACCCAAAACCAATGACCACACATTCCAAACATTTATGAGAAAGTGGTGTGCGCATATGTGTTTAACCACAGTTTAACCATCCCACTCTGAGCACACCAGGATGGTTAAAATAGCAGCTTCCACCCTGCCACCACTTCAAGCCACATATTAAAAAGGTGCAGTCCCACACACTTACTTGGGAGTAAGCCCCTTTTGAATTTGGGCAACCTGCCCTGAGAAAACTTGCCCAGGATTGGACCATGGGTGGATCCTTACTTTGTAGCTTTAAAGGGGGAAGGGCGAGTTCCCACCAAAAAACAAAAGAACCACACAATTTTGTGAATAAGGGCGGGTTTAATACCACTCCAATCTAAACTCACCCTGGGACACAAAGTGGCAGTGACGCCATCCCATCCTCCTAGTCACACATCCTGGGGTGGGAAGCAAACCTCTGAATTTACCAAGTAAAAATGCACCCAGATCAAGCGGATCCTAACACCTAACTAAAAGGAGGGGAAGCTTCCACAGACACAAAATCTGACTAGAGACTGCAACCAACTCACCTTCTGAGATAGGGGAGGAGGAGACACTTATATTTGGGGTGGGGGTGTTGGGAGAGGTGGGAAGTCAGGGAAATTTACACGCCCCAAAGTTGGAAGCAGGGGGGGGATGGAAGACTCTCTCACCCCCTTCCTCCACTGCCCCTGCTTCCCTCATGGGGACTTTCAGGGCCCCCTCATGACCCACCCCAACCCCTCCAAGGGAACACGTATCCCCCCACCAGGGCTTCAAATCTTCCTCCTCCCTCTCTCCCCACCCCGAAGCCCCTTCTAACTCAGGGCAGTCCAAAGGGGGAAGAGAGACAGAGAGAGGGGGGCGGTGGGGGGGGAGAGCTGAGGACCTTGGCAGTTGCTCAAGGTGGGGGGGGGGCAGGGAGCCCGTGTGTGAGGGAAGGGAGTGGGGGTGGGGGGTGGGGAAAACCGACGGGAGGCTCCCCAGCCCCATCCCGAAACGGACGGGAAGAGAGACAGCCCAATTCACTCACCCCTCCGCACCAGCTCCTTACAGCGGCCAGGGCTCCCACTCGGGCTCAGCCTCCCCTGCATCACTTCCGGGGGGCGGTGTCCGTTTGGGAGTCAGCTGGCGACGCGCTGACGCAGGGCGGCGCCCGCGCCGACGTGCCTGACGCCGCACGCCGTGAGGGCAAGAGGGGACGCTGGACTCCCCTGCTCCCCCCCCCCGTCGTCCTCCTCCTGCTTCTGAGGTAAGTAAGGGAGGAAAGCCGCGTCGGGTGAAACTATGCTAGGCGGGGAAGGGAAGGGCGATGCCTGCCTCAGGTAAGGGAAGGTTGGAGTGCTCACGGGGGGTGGGCGTGTCACGGGGGAGGCCAAGGGAAGCGTTTTGAAATGAGGTGTTGGTTGTGGGTGTGGCCTTCCGCACTCGCCACCCCCGCCCCCTTCGTATGTTGGTACAGCCCAGATGGTTTCTCGGGCTCCCTAGAGCGCTCGAGTTGTTCCTGCCCTCTCCTCTAGAGGGCGCCAAAGCGCCTTGGCCTGGCGACAAAATGGCGTCGCCAATGTCAACCAAGAGAGGAAGAACATGACCCCCTAAATGCACCCCTTTATAACACCTTGACGCCTTGGTTGGGTCTCTTGGCAATCAATCACACCCCCTGCCATCTCCTCCCAGCGCTGTGCCCTTGCTCGCCTGCTGAAGCTGCCATGACAACCTCACTTTCAGGGGGTGGGGCTTGAAGGAGCTCAAAGGCGGGGCCTTGAAAACCATGGGGCGGAGCCTGATGGCTTAGTTGTGATTGGGAGTTGATAAGATGCTGCTTGAGACCATCTCAGTCCATTGGGAGTCTAGTCTCCTATGGTGAACCCCTAACACATTGCCCACCACCATTCCTGAAAAGATGCAGATTTGCATTGCATTTCTGTATTCAAATTTTTATTTATTATTTAATATGATTTATATGCCGTTCAAGTTCCCATCAGAAAACGTAAGGGCTCCGCCCCACCCCGCCACTATACCCTGAAACTCAGGCTTTCCATGTAACATGCAGGTGAAGTCTACACTCTATATGTAAAGCACAGTTACACCACTTATAACAGTTACAGCTTTTCCCCAGTCATGGGAAATGTAGTTTGTTAAAAGTGATGGGGATTGCACCTCTGTGAGGTCAGCACCCTTTGCAAACTACACTTCCCGGAATGCTTTGGGAGTAGCCATTTTGAATGGATGCCGGGTTAGTTTCTGTTGCCCCATGACACCATCTCGTGTTCAACACCACCACCCATAAGTCATAGGTAGATAGGGCGTTAGCCACGAATGGGGAAACTTTGGAGTCTCCAGCTGTTGCTGGGAGCCAACAGCTTTCACCCCCAACCATTGGGCATGCTGGCTGGGACTCTTTTGAGTTGGGTTCCAACATCGGTAGAGCCACAGTTGCCCCACCGATGGTGTTAACTGATGGGAAAGTTAAATTAAATTATATTCAAGCCAGCAGTTAAAACATCAGTGACAACTGAGCAAAGCTGAAGTCCGCAAAAGAAACCCACGAACGTAAGGGAAGCCTTTGTTTTAAAATGTGAGCCTACCCTTGAAAGCAATAAGCGAAATTGAAATAAGGAGAGGAGCAAGAGCAGCACTTGCTGTGTGTATGTGGCTTTCCAACTGCAACTCAGAAGCCCTCAGCATTACTGGCGTGTCTTCTGAATGGGCTCAGTTGATCTGAGTCAAAGCAATGGGAGGTAGGAAGGAACTGGTCATATCATGGGCAAGCGTAATTTGTGGGGAATAATTAGTTTCATTAATATTTAGATCCATTGTTTTATTTTGGCCTTGGCCCAGTACTTGATAATTTCTATTATTTTCTGAGTGCTTAGTCACCTTTGCCAAAAGGCCAAAAATGAATAAGAAGTGCAAATCCATTATTTTGCTCCAAATTTGGGTTGTATATTTTTGGATGCCTCGTTCTTATAATGAGTGCAGGGATAGCTGAGAAGGTCATTTGTCGTGCTGAAGAAAAAATAAATAAAAGAAGAGTTCCAGGAAAAGACTTTGTTCATGCTGCTGAGACTTATAAGGTGAAATTAAATTGCTGGGCTACAGCGCTGACCGAATTCTACATGTATTGATGTTTTGGGAGAATTTCCTAGGAGGTGGGAAACAGTTGTCTGATTGCATTTTTAAACATGGAATAAGGCAAATCTTGTCCTATTAGTCTTCATCAGAATTCTTTTTATTTATATAACAAAATTTATATAATTGAATGCAGTAGAACCTCAAAGCAGTCTACATACAGAACAAAATACTAAAATTATCATTAAATACAATTAAAAGTGGGTATTAAAAACATTCAAAAGCAGCTGCAAGCTAAAAAGAGAGTAAAAAAATCGATTTCTGTATGTCTGGATAAGCTTGCCTAAACAAAGATGTTTTAAGGCGACAATGGGAAGAGTCCAGCAAAGGCATTTGCTTGATGTTAACAGGCAAGGAATTCCCAAATATAGGAGCTGCCACAGTAAAAGTTTCATTTCCTATGAGTGTGGAACAAATATTATGTGGCACCTCTAGCAGTGCCAATTCCGCAGATCGAAGCGGCCGAGTGGGCATACCGAGTGGGTAAGGCGACCCCACAAGTGCAAAGTATAAGAGGCTGAAGAGTTCTAAACTTTCTTTTTTAAATTATGTCACCAAATAGGAGAGAGAATAACGTTTGAAAAAAAACAAGGAAATGTGCCTATGATCCTTCTCTCTCTCAATTCCACCCCATGGTTGGTAATGTTACTATCCAAATTGCCTTTGGTTTCAGGTCATCCGTGTGCATTTTTTCCTGACAGAGCACATCTTGGATGTATTCGAAGCAATGAAAGGATTTCTCTAGAAAAGAGCTTGAGTCAGTGTTTTCCTTCTGCAACTAGGAAATGCAGTGAAGGGCAGGTAGAAGTCCTTGCAAGATCATTGGCGGCTCCTGAGCAGGTCCATCTCTTGCTCCTCTGAACCGCCCAGTGCTAAGAATTGCTGCTTTTTATATTTATTTTTTAACGATGGGTCCGTCTAGTTCAGTATCCAGCTTCTGACTATGGCCAACCAGACCGTTTCTAAAAGATTGGCTATTTTGTTTATTGAAAACCACCCCCTCTCTACTGTTCAGGGAGAAAAAAAGACTCCCCAAGTGAGGACTTGAACCCAGGTTCTCCAGCCATAGCCTAATACATTCACCACTACATTGAGTTTCAGAATCACAGCTGCCAATGCACAGGAACGAATCAGGGACCTATAGATATTGGCTGCATTCGCATCTAATAAGGTAAAGGTACCCCTGCCCATACGGGCCAGTCTTGCCAGACTCTAGGGTTGTGCGCCCATCTCACTCTATAGGCCGGGAGCCAGCACTGTCCACAGACACTTCCGGGTCACGTGGCCAGCGTGACAAGCTGCATCTGGCGAGCCAGCGCAGCACACGGAACGCCGTTTACCTTCCCGCTGGTAAGCGGTCCCTATTTATCTACTTGCACCCGGAGGTGCTTTCGAACTGCTAGGTGGGCAGGCGCTGGGACCGAACGACGGGAGCGCACCCCGCCGCGGGGATTCGAACCGCCGACCATGTGATCGGCAAGTCCTAGGCGCTGAGGATTTACCCACAGCGCCACCCGAGAGATTTATTCAGGCCTGTGAGGCAAATGTGGTCCTCCAGGCATCAACCCCACATGACAAGAAGGGCTGCAACCCAGTGGTAGAGGATCTTCTCTGCGTATCGAAGATCCCAGGTTCAGTTCTCAGCATCACCCAGTAGGGCTGGGAGAGAACCCTCTCTGTAACCCTGGAATGCCCCTGCCAGTCTGCGCCAACACTGCTGAGTTAGGTGGAACCAAGGCTCAGTTTAAGGCAGCTTCCTAAAATACCCAACTTCACACAAAAGATCAGAGCAGTGCCTTGCTAACCGGCTTGCAACCTCTTCAGCAGCTGCAGCCCTAATCCCGTTCCCCTTTTGCTCAAATCCCAGCGCACTAGTCGAAACAGAAGCTTGCCCAAGTATCTTGCACAAAGAGGGGGATGTTTGAAATGCCCACCTGCTCCTGGCATCGTTAAACCAGATGAGCTGTTGTCGCAGGGGGGGAAATGAATCCTGTTCATGCCAAACGACTTGATAGTTTAATGCGTAACTGTGCACTGGAAAGAAGGTGATCTTCTCAGCCAAGCAAAGAATCCTCCTTCTCTTCAATGTCACGGGGGGCGAAGCATGCCAACTGTTCATTCTTCCTACTAGGAAATCTGCTGAATGTCCACCACAGCGGCAGGCCTCTTGGCTTTCTTCGCTCGTGTTTTACCCCAGGGTTGAATTTGACCCACTGACTTTTCCGTTGTTGCTGCAGCTTAAATGTGCGGAGCCGTGAATGATGATCTGTCACCGCTCCCAGCTGCAGAGCAATTGTGGGCCATCACTTCAGCTAAGTGTTATAATTTAGCTCTTAAGACAGCGAAATGGGGACTCCCGACACCGGCCGTTCTTGGAAAGGCGCCCAAGAGTGGCGTTAAGCAGGCGCCGAGAACAAAGGCCAGAACGTCCCCTGCTGATGTGATTCCTCCGCAGGAAGGTAGAACAGTTGCTTTGTATCCAGAAGGTCCCAGGTTCAACCCACAACATCTCCATATGGGGCTGGACGAAAAACCAAAGGTTCTCCCGATCTGGCCTGCACTTGGTGAGAACAGTGCTAAGATAGATGAGCCAATGCGTCTGATTCAGTATAAGCCAGCCTCCTGTGTTCCTGTGCACACATGGATGTGTGGTATTAAGAGGCAGACAGCGGGAGACCTCCTAACCCCAGAGGGATCTTAGAAATGGGTTTCCTTTCTGAAGCTTTCTGAGCTCAAATTAGGAAGCTGCTGTGCCTTTAGTGTACAGTTGTGGGGAACTGTCAGCCTTCCAGATTTTCCTGAACTCCAAATACCATCAGCCATCAAGCATGACTCAAGGCCAGGGATCATGGGAGTTATAGTTCAGCAAGATCTGGAGGGCCGAAGGTCTGCACACCTGAGCCAATTGCTGAGCATTTTTGTGCAGCAGGGATGGGGGCCCTGTGGCTCTCCAAATGAAGGAGCTGGCTATGTTGAGCCTGGAATGAGGAGTCAGAGAGGAGATCTGATAGCCATCTTCAGATATCTCAAGGGTTGTCCCATGGAAGATGAAGCAAGCTTGTTTCCTCCTGTTCTGTAAGGTAGGATTCAAACCAGTGGATTCAAGTTACAAGAAAGGAGATTCCGACTAAACATAAGGAAGAACTTTCTGAGAGTAAGAGCTGCTCAGCAGTGGAACGGTCTCCCTTGGAAGGTTGTGGACTCTCCTTCCTTGGAGGTTGGCTGGCCATATGCCATGGATGCTTTAGCTGAGATCCCTGCATTGCAGGAGGTTGGACGAGATGGTGCTTGGGGTCTCTTCCAACTCTACAATTCTATGTTTATATGATTCAAATGTTGTTGGACTCCAACTGCCATCAGCCCCAACGATTTTGGCCAATGGACAGGGAGGACGAGAGTGGTAACTCAACATCATGTGGAGCGCCACAGGTTCCCCAGATGTTGCTACAACTTGCATCATCCCTGGCCATTGGCCATGCTTACTGGGGCTGATGGGAGTTGCAGTTCAGCAATATCTGGAGGGCCAAAGGTTACCCATCCTTGTTCCAGAGTGCTGAACAGTGGCCAAGTGCCCAGTCCAGCTCCAAAACAGAAAACGTCGTATTCACGGTGATGCTGTGGTCCCTTCATTGGAGGAGAGGTTTAAATCTGGTTTGCCCAATAACTGCACCAGCCAAATCCAGCCCCCTAATCCCCTGTTGTGGGACAGGCAATCTGGCTTGGCCGGTTTCTGAGCCGTTCTGAAAGACCACCATTTTCCTTCAGCCTCCCAAAGCCTAGTTAAACATTTGCCATCTGTTCCTTGAGAAATGACAATAGGTCGCCTTTGCCGAGAACAGTTAAGAAAGGGAGTATTGTGCCCATCTTGTTGAGAATCGCTGTCTGGATTCACAGACAACGAAAACTTAGTCTTGAGTTCACAGAAACCTCCGGCATTAAAAGACCAGAAACCCCGAACAACAGACAAGCTTCTGTTCTGAGACGTAGGTTGGATCTGCATTCATCGTTCTTGAGTCAAATGTGTTCGTGTTATAAATGGATCACTGGCTTGGATCCAGCATGCCCTTTGACATACCCTCAAACATTTCTCTGACAAAAATATGGACGTCCTAATTTTACTATTTACACCCCGCCCATCTGACTGGGTTGTCCCAGCCACTCTGGGCAGCTTCCAACATATATAAAAACATAATAAAACATTGAACATTAAAAAAACTTCCCTATACAGGGCTGCCTTCAGATGGCTCAGGGATCTGATAATTCCATAGCTTCCCAACATTTCTTTACTGAAAATAGAGACGTCCTAAGGAAAAACAGGGCATTCCGGTGTCAAATCAGAAACCGTGGCGGCGTCTGTAAATCCGGGACTGTTGCTGGAAAATAGGGACACTTGGAGGGTCTGGGATTCCCACCTCCTTCCCCCAAGTTGGAACACGGAAAGTAAATGTTCTCTGTCATTGGCAGATGATAGTAGTTTTCTGTCTTTTCTGGTTCTTTGTGTTCAGCTAAGAGCCATTAAAATATTTGAAAACTAATTAAGGAGTATGTGAAAATGTCCCATCTGTTTGGAGGCCTCCTCCCACCCCCACAAGCATAAATGTTGGTGGGTCTGTTCCCTGTTTCTCTAGATGACGCCCGTCACCCGTCAAGAAGTTATTGGCCTTTATCGCAAGATATTTCGCATCGCCAGAAAATGGCAATCGGCATCCGGCCAGATGGAAGAGACCATCAAAGAAAAACAGTACATTATAAATGAAGCAAAAACGTTATTCCTAAAGAATAAAAATGTGAGTGTTTGTCTTGCTGAATATTTATGGGTTTTGAGTTGGCATCGAAGATGGCAGGAGGACTGGCTTCTTCCCGCTCTGTCCCAGCTGACAGGGCAAATGTTCTTTATATGCAGACGGTTGCTTCTTTTTAGACCAGACTGTGATCATCATCGGGTTTCCCCATGGAAGAAACAAATCCAGGATCTATTATGAAACTAATGAAGCTTAAGCTTCAGGGTCCCTAATCTTGGAGGGGATGCAGAAGCAACTGTAGTAAAAAATTTGGGGTCTATTAGACCCAATTTGAGTTGCAATCCCAAAGTCAGCAGCACAGATGTTGTAAAGGTGTGGTGATCTGTGATCTGTTAAGATAGCAGTGGTTACCCAGACCTTGTTATCAGTTGCGAAGGGGCTCCCATGACAGTTCAAGCTTCAGGGGGCCCCAAATGTACGTCTGCCAATGAGCAAATCATAGGTCGGGGTAGGGTAACTTTTTCAGCCCAAGGGCCACATTTCCTTCTTGGCAGCCTCCCAGGGGCCACATGTTGCTGGTGGGTGGGGCCATATGCCGAAGGGGGCAGAGTACATAGCTGTCAACTTTTCCCTTTTCTTGCGAGGAATCCTATTCGGAATAAGGGAAAAAGGGAAACATTGACAGCTATGGCAGAGTAACAAATGTGAATCTCACCTTTGTAGAATAAGCTAGTTTCTGCACCGGCTCAGACATCCCTCTCTTCCTTCCATCCAGATGTAAATCCTACTGAGGTGGCGTACAAAAAAAACTCTGACCTGTTGTTGTTTTTAAACAACAGCAACAAAAACCACATACCCACCCACAACAATACCAGCATTTGAAAAGCAATCAGGATCCTTCCCACAGAGCAGTTCCTGGTTAAATGGCCTTAGCACAGGGCACAACCCAGTTGTAGGTCCTGAAGGACCAGCTGAAGATCAGTGTGGTGAAATACCACCGTAATGGGCTGTAATCTGATGCAACTGTGTCGAATCGTAGAGTTGTAAGGGACCCCAAGGGACATCTAGTCCAACCCCCCGCAATGCAGGAAATCTCATCACTGTCCTCCATCCAATTTGAAACCCTGTCAATTTGAAATTTCATCCAGTTTGAAACCAGACCAGACCCTGCTTTTCTTTGCAAACCTGCTAGCAGTTTTATTGCTGCACAAAGACAAAAGCCTGTGGTTTTTAGCCCCCTAAGAGTTCAGTAGCCTGTGTTTTCATGTTGGCTGTAGAGGTGGGAGAGGCTAGTCCAGGCAGGGAGCCTCTTAGCAGGCTAGTTACAAAAAATGCCTTCTGCCAGGCAGGCTGGCTAAACAGGGGGTTCCATCCCTGCTCCAACCAGCCTCTTGGATTTCCATCTGTGGAGGAAGAGGCTTTCCTTTCTTCAGATGCTGCTGCAACTCTGATCGGCCCCAGCAAGCACGGCTGATTCAGCCATGTTCAGCAATGTCTGGAAGGCCAAAGTTACCCCACACCAGCTCTGTGCATAGCATAGCAAGAGGTGGACTGTAGTGACCCATTCTTCCTTTGCCAGCCTGCTCATTCACTTGCATGGAATTCCTGTTCGCCTATGACTACCAGGCGAAGGCTCAAATGTAAAGCATGCGAGTTCTGTTTTAAGAATTCCTCCTTTGGAATGTTTGGGAGACAAAAAACCCCATGGCTTTGCTTTCCTGAACTGTGAGCGATATATATTTTTATCAAAAGTAGACCTACAATTTAATTAAAAGGCAGCGCAGTCCAAACGGGTAGGCGCGAAAAGAGCTCAAATTAGACACTCCGTGGGAGAACAAAGAGCTGCTCTGAGTTAAATTTGGAATCAAAGGGCTGCTCCAGAGAAGAGATATGGGTACCTCACATTTAACAACGCTCTTTGATCCCATTGATTTCAATGGCACTTAGGCACACAAATTTCCTTCCGAGTGTGCTGTGTGGCCTTGATCAGCAGCGGACGTTGAACGATGCTAAAATTTGGCACCCCAACCTCTCCTGATCCGTTCTGCAGCATTGTTTCGGCAGGCCGACACCCAGTGCTACCGCAGCGGTCCTGCTAGTCTAAAACCGCCTCTGCCTTGATACTTGGCCCAGTGGAGGCTGGTCTGTTAAGGTGAATGGGGCATTGCTCCATCAACCTCAGCCTCAACCTCAGATTCTATTTTTTTAATAAATAGAATCAATAGAATGTCCTTGCCTGGGCTAGTGGGAGAGGGAGGGGGGAACCCTGCAAGGTGATTTTTGAGATGGCTAATTTCTACATGGATTCACAGCTTTCTATTTTGATTTCTGTTTTGTCTTATGTTGTTTGAGAAGTTAACAGATCCGAAGCTGATTAAACAATGTATAGACGAATGCACAGCGAGGATAGAGATAGGACTTCACTATCACATCCCCTATCCAAGGCCTGTAAGTAGAAATCCACCTGATGTGAATATCTTGGCCCCATTACTCCATAGAATTCCACATGTTCTAGGCAGAAGCTACTGAATCATCCCATTTGCTTCTCCAGGAACAATCCTACAATTACTGCTAAGCATATGAGTCAGATTGAATCAGGAGTATATCTTCAAAGATGTCTCCCACATCTGCAAGAGTCATTAAAATGATGTCTTTTAGTAACACAAGTTGCTTGGAGAATCAGGATGTTGGCTTGATATTTAATTACCATGTAGCACCGATTCTCAAATTTTTAGACTTCAAATGATATTAATTATCAGCCCACAGACAGTCACAAAGACAGTTCCTTCTGTCAGCATTCAGTTCTTTTTGCAAGTGGGGGTCCAATATGGCAGTAACCCATTTGTTTCCCCGCTGCCCATACAGTGTTTACCATGATTTTACTCCCCAGATCTCAGAACCTAGGCTGAATTGATAAACCACATTTTTGAGATCGGCTCGGAAATCAGAGACCACAGCCAGAAATTGGATTGCAAACCCTCATTTGGCAGAATGTTTGAATTGGCAAACCATGATTACGTCCATTGTTGTGCTTCCAGAGGCCATTGGCTCAGAGACATGAGCACGGAGCGAACAGAATACAAAAGCAGACCCACAGCTCTAAATTATGGTTTGCCTGTACCTTTGGAAGCTCACTTCATGGTTTGGGTTCTGAACGGTGGTCAGTGGAAACCATGGTTCAGCACAATATCTGAATTGAACCTCTGGTCTTATTTCAGTGTAACAGTAAATGGTGAAAATACTAATCTTGGTCAGTTGGTTCCTTCTCACCCTTTCTGGAGCAAGGGGTGGGAAAGGAACCCTGGCTTAGCATTAAATCTGAAGGAGATATACTGGTTTGTTTGCTCCCAAAGCCAAAGTTAGCTTACTTACTGATCATGATTTCTTAGAGCAAAATCACTAATGATCTCTGGTTTGGAAACCAAACTGTTTCCTCCACACACTAGGAAGGAGGAGATAAATGGTCCAGAAATGCATGTCCATGGTAAACATAGCTATGGTTCAACCTAAGGTGTGAAAAGATGGACCATGGCATGCCTTTATGGGGACAGAAACTGGGATGTGACTCCACTTCTTCCAAGCCCACATGCAACACCCCCTTCATTGGGCTATGGCAGGGGGGTGGAACTGGTTGCATGTGTGTCTGTTTTCTGATTTTTTTTTTTGCAGTTTCCAATCGTTTGGGTTTTTAAAAATTATTTTCTCCTTGCTTCTCATAGACTCATCTGCCTCCCATGGGTCTCGCCCAGCAGCACGGCCGTACTTTTCGACATCAAGAGAAGCTGAGGAAGCTTTCCAAGCCAATCTACTTGAAATCCCACGATGAAATTTCATAATCAAGACTGTTGCCTGTGTCATCCCGGACTGCTTGGCAGATTCCTTTCATGCATAAATGAAACTGGTGTGGTTTGCACTTGCTGACATCGCCCTCAAGGCCAGGGGCCCACTTGATCCTGAGAAGGCGATGAGTAAGGATACAATCAAACGGTCTTGTATTTATTAAGAGTCAGCAGATGACTCACCAATAAAAGTCAGATGATTTATGATAGGAAAGGCAAAGTGTGATGCGTCTTGCATTGTAGGAGGATATAGCACCATGCAGAAAGGGTCAATAATCTTCTGAAACCTAAAACATTGTTTTTCAAAGACTACACCAGCATGGTGTGGCAAGTAGAAAACACCTCTAGTAGACAACAGAATGGTCTAGTTTGGGCAATATTTTCCCCGGCCTTTTTGCACATGGCTGAGGAGTGAGATTGTGCCTTCCATTCCTACCCACTGGCAGCCCTAGTCTCTCTCTACATCCTCATGCAGAGCCATAACTTGTGCATAAAATCCAACGCATGGAGGTCTAGCCAGTGGGAGATCCTGGCATGTTTCATGTGCGCTTATTGGGAAGTAGATGTCAGCCCACAAGCACTCATTCAGCATGTTACCCACCCAACTCATTTTAAGGCTCTTGTGCCTTTGATGAAGCACTCATCATCAGCTACTGTGCCCTATGTTTGGAAAGGGACAGGGTTGAAAAACATCAGCAAAGACAGAAAATAACCCTCTGGCAAGGTGCCTGAAATAGCCCTCCAATTTAGACCAGGGGGGGGAAACCTTTGACCCTACAATATTTGAGGGAACCACAACTCCCATCACTCCTGATCATTGACCTTGCTGGCTGGAGCTGATGGGAGTTGGGAGACCAACAACATCTTGAGGACCACATGTTCCCCATCCCCGGTTTAGGCCTCCCTTTCAATGGATTATAATTTTAAAGCAGGGATACAGATCCTGTGGCCCTCCAAATGTTGTTGGACTCCAACTCCCATCAGGCCCAGCCAGCATAGCTGATGGTCAGGGATTATGGGAGTTGTAATCTAACAACATCTGGAAGACCACAGATTCCCTTGTTTTATAGCTGAAGGTCTAATCTAGATTTGCGTGTGGGTCAAAATCAGGCCTGCTATTAAGAACATACTGTTCCATGTCGGGAGATGGTACCAGCCAGTTGTTAACATAAACAGAACTCCAGGCAAAGCATGGAATAATCCACCTAAGGTTAGCAGGATAGTGGTGTCTCTTGCTGCCATAGGAATAATGCAGGTCAGCCTGAGCTGTTTCATTTGAATGGGGTGATGCGGTGAACAGCAGCTTATGAACACTTCTTCAAGTGTTTTGTGTTCTTGGTAGCAACTTGTGTCAACAGGGTATGACTCAAGTAAGAAACCTTTTTCTTGCAAATGACTTGAAAGCACAACTTTTATCCCATCAGAGAATTCTACAAGGTAGAAATGCAAAGTCCTCTTCTTTTATCTCTGTTAAGGCTGAATTGTTTCTTGTGTTGTATTTGTGGAAACGTCATTGTAAGAGGCCTGAGTTACTCTTCCCCAGAATGTGTAGCTTCAGTCATTGCACACGTCCTCTAAAATGTGTCCAGCCCATTCACTGCTTGAGATATATGTTGTCCATTAACCACAGACAGCTGTGCAGAGGGTTTTCCCCCCTTTGAATATCCATCTTTTGAATTCTGGGCTTAAAGGAACTAAAAGCTTGAATATCCAAAGTATATAAATAAGGCAAGTGAGCTGGTGCAATGAGGTATTGCGTGGCCTAATTAGCTGAGTCAATATTACTATCTGGTTATGGCAAAAGCTCAGGGGTAGAACACCCAGTTCTGCAAGCAGCTCACTAGATGGCCCCAGGCAATCAGAAAAGGGTCTCTCTTCAACATTCATGAATTAAACAGCATCCAAACCAGCTGACTCCTGGGAAAATGCAACTTGGTTTTAAAAAAGAGCAACAACAAAACCGAGCCCCAACAATATACACCTTTTCAGCTTTTGAAATTTGATCAGGGCGTCTTGAAATTGCTGCTCTTTGAAAACCTGAAGTTATTACACCTATGATCCCCTTTCAAAGCATTTTGCGCTTCTTTGAGAAAAGACTCTGCATAAGCAGAAAACAGTTTCACGGAGTTAATTAAAGCTTCCACAGGAGAAGGCTGGAAGGTACAGCCCAGCAGAAAGTGCATACCTAAAAAGAGGAGCTGCTGCTGCTGCAGGCTCCCCCCCCCCCCACTCCTCGGAGGGGCAAGGCTGGTTTCCCCACACTGCCTGTCTTGTGCCTTGCACCCCCCACACTTCAAGTGGACACTTCAAGTTCCTTCTTTATGTTTTTCCCCATGAGTAAGGGTTACAGCATTTGGGGCATTTTAGCTCATCAAAAAACAAACACAAGGACATAATAGAAGTGGATACAATTGTGCATCATGAGGAGAAAATGGCCATGAACAAACCTTTCTTCCCCCTCTTAATACCAGAGCCAAGGAATCAGCCAATGAAACCGAATGGTTGACAATGCAGTGTCTTCCATAGTTCATCTGTGCACAATAGGCTATTGGCACAACAGCGCCCTCCCCACTTGTGATTCCCAGCAGCTGGCACTGAGTGGCAGACTGCCTCTGGCAGTGTGGAGCAGAACGCAGCCATCATGGCTAGCAGCCGTTGATTGCCTTATCCATCAAATCCGTCAGCCTTTGTTTTTAGGCAAGTCCATATGTCCTCTGATATTTGGGGAACACCATTGCTCACCATAGCTTTGCATGCAGAAGGTTCCCAGGGTCAATCTCCAGCAGAAGGTGATAAGAGAGAGCTCCCATTTGAGGAGCTGCTGCCTTTCAGAGTAGTAGAAACAAAATTTAAAAATTCCTTCCAGTAGCACCTTAGAGACCAACTAAGTTTATTATTGGCATGAGCTTTCGTGTGCATGCACACTTCTTCAGAGTAGGTAACTGTGTTAGGCAGAGATATACTCTAACCTGGTCAAAGGCAGCCTTCCTATAGAATTGGCAAACCAAGCAGGCCACATTCCAAGTTTTTCAACCTTGGCACAAGACAATTTCCCTGGAAGCAGATGCTCTGCCATGTGTCTTTCCATCCTTCTGCATGTCTTCCTTGCTGCTCGAGATACAATTATTCAGACATGCAGCCTATGTGTCATATTTGACTCATCCTCTTCTTCCTTCTACATCCAATCCAGTCATTTCTTCCTGTCCAACTGACTACAATAATAGCTTTTCCCCTTTGAAGTTGTTCCTTATCTATCCTACTGCTTTCTATGCTGCTGTGGGTGTCTGTCCCATACTAAATAAATGAAAAGGTGTGTGTGTGTGTGCACGCGCGCTGACTAATCAAACAGCAACATAAAGGGGGAGGGGAGCAATAAATAAATAAAAATCAAAGGTGGCAGACTTAAATAAACTTTGTGATGCCCAAAAATCTGTGTTCCCCTCACAGAGCTGCAAGCTCCAGAGTTCTCTATGAAGAGGAACTAACCACTCTTAGCACCCTTAATAACTCCAGTGCCCAGGATTTTAGAGGGGGAAGTCATGACTGTGTAAATAGGTATGATACTGCTTTAAATGTATGGTGCAGATGGGGCCTAAAACCACAAGATTAACATCTGAGGCAGAGAGGGGAAGGCAGAGGGCAAGGAAGACGTTACATAGGAATGGATGGATTATGAAATCACAGAATCAAAGAATCATAGAGCTAGAAGGGAATAAAGGGTCATCTAGTTCAATGTCCTGCAATGCAGGGGCTCAAACCCATGACCCTGACCTGAAAATGAAAGCCATGGTAGGAACTGGGGAAAGCCAGAAGCAAAGTTGAATGAAATGCCAAGGCAAAGAGTTCGGTGAGAGATCTGGCAGTGGTGCCTTTCACTTCCTCTTTCTGGGAGCACCCTCCTGAGTCACCCTGAGAGCAAACGGGTTGCTGTCAGTGTGGCTGTTTGTTGTTGTTGTTTAGTCGCTTAGTCGTGTCCGACTCTTCGTGACCCCATGGACCAGAGCACGCCAGGCACCTCTGTCCTCCACTACTTCCCGCAGTTTGGTCAGACTCATGCTGGTAACCTCGAAAACACTATCCAACCATCTCGTCCTCTGTCGCCCCCTTCTCCTTGTGCCCTCCATCTTTCCCAGCATCAGTGTCTTCTCCAGGGAGTCTTCTGCAGGGGAATGGAAGGGCCCACTTCTCAATCCGCAATACAAAATGGCTCGACCCAAGAGAGAAAGCAAACTGAGAGCAAAGCAGAGAGGACCTCCAGACCGTCGCTAGTTTTGGGTGAGATTCAGCCACATCCCAGCAAATCCTGGTTGTGCAGTCGAAGGCGATTGGGAGGCCTTGCACAACAAACCCACTCCCCCCCCCCCAAAAAAAGAATGGTCTTTTTACAATAAGAGATGAGAAAGTGCCCTGGAAAGTGTGGGATAATGCTGGCTTGAAGCAACATCGCTCACATGCACAGCATACATTTAAAGCACATGGCCTCCTCCAAAGGACCTAGAGAACTGTAGTTTACCTCTCACAGCACTACAATTCCCAGGATCCTTAACAAACTACATATTTGTCTGTGAGATTGTCTTACCGCATACAAGCCCTCTCAGACTGCTTTGATCTGTGGAACTGGCACTGTTACAGATGTTCTGCATCTGTAGGAAACTGATCTTTTAATGTGGTGGCCCCTATACTTTGGAACTCCCTGCCTATTGATATCATGCTGGCAGCTTCAGTGCACTCTTTTTGGTACCTACTTAAAACATGCTTGTTTAGACAAGCCTACTTCTCTATCTGAAATACTGATGTGTTTTTAGTTCACTGCTGGTTTCAATTTTCTGAATGTTTTAAATTGTTTTTACTAATAATTTTATTGTTGTATTCTTTTTTAAAACCCCTTTGAGGGTTGGTGTTGTTTTTAGAATCAAGCAGCATATAAACTTTATGACATGCATGCATGCAAACATAAATGTATGGTGTAGATGCAGCTGTTGTCTAACCTCCCTGGAAACAAATCAGGATGAATGTGCAATAAAACAAGTTGCTCAAACCTTAAGTTTTCTTTATTTTCAATGGGGCGATGGTTGTAGCCAGAGACTTCTTTCTTTTCAAAGGGGCGATGGTTGTAGCTGTGCTTTTTCATCAGAAAGCACAGGCATGTGACACCAACCATTTAGTCGTCGAGCTGGCAAAGCGCAGCTACGCCCCTATTGATCCAGTGCTTCTGGGGCAAATCGGAAGGGAGCTCAATGGAGAGCACGTAATTGGTGGAGTGGCCAGTGGTGGACAGGGTGCCTCTCCTGGCACTGGTTTTGTAGACGGGGCACAGGTAAATCCCTTCGTGCAAAAATTTGGAGCTCTCTCCAGGTTTCAGCCAAATGATGGGCAGGAAGTCGTAGAGGATTTTGGGAAAAGACTCTCCAATCCGCATGGTCTCCCTGTCCCAGCGGGCCCCTTCCAGATAAAGCCCTTTCACGTAGGCTCCATCTTCAGGCAACTGAGTCATACTGTGCTCCTGTGTCATCACCTAAATTGGGTGGGGGAAGGAAGGAAGAGATGGTGTATTAGAACATGGCCTAGGTCTTGCAGAAGGAAGGTTCTATCCAGGGCTAGTTGCTAGCCGTGGCAAGGAATGTCTCCTGCAGATCTGAAGCAGGACGTGCTGAAACATCACACCCAATCCTTTGTGACTCAATCTACCCAGAAACTCCCCAAGTATCTACAAGGACTGCCCAACATGCTTTCTTCCCCATCCGACTAGCTCACTACGGGCTTCTTAAACATAAAGAATGGAAGAGAAATATCTACAAATGCTTGCAAAAGCTAGATCGCAACACTTGTCCTCATATTTCTAAATGTTCGTTACGCTTTAGTTCATAATGCTCTCCACTTATTACTTTTGAATCTGTACTCTCTGCACAGCTCCCCAAAGACATTTTCTGAGACAGGGTAAGGGTAAATCCCATAGCTCCTCCCCCCCCCCTTTCTCTAACAACATGCCATCAATTATTTAATATTTTACTATTATCTTCTAACACTAAGGGATCAATTAAGTAGGAAAACGGCCTCTGTTGTTTCTGGCCTTTGAATGCTCTGAATGGACTCTGGAGGATGCAGCTTCATAAATCCATGTTTTGTGGAAGGAAGGAAGGAAGACTTTTTTTTACCAGCCTCAGTGTTTTACAATGGAGATCAGTGGTACCATCAGAGCAAAGGTGTGTGCCCAGGGCTCCATGTAACAGAATGAGCAGCCCCCCCCCCCCCAATGCAGTAGGATGGCCTTTTTGAAGTAAATGATATAATATGCACTGGTATTTAAGGAGAGATGGGTGGATGCAAGTCCATGAACTCTAAAATTACCTAACTATACCACTGGCAGATATGCTTTATTGTTCCCTAGATTCCAGTTCATGCAAATGTCCCAATCTTCAGTAGCCTAACTCTGATCTTTACAGATGGATTGGCTGAGGGCGATGGAAGAAAGACTTTCTCAGTGTACACCCTCTGAAATTAATGGGCATGACTAACATAGGTTCATTAATTCCAATGGGTTAAGTCTCAGTAGGGTTTCGTTGGATACAATCCTAGGTTACCAAGTTTCATTTTGCATAGTATACCGGAACTCTTAAACATGGAATGAAATTGTTTTACTTACCTCAAATTCAAATCCAATGTGATCTATTGGGATGGTGTATTTCCTGGCATAGTTCTGTGAAACTCCTGTCAAGAAGGACTGAGTAAAGTAGAAACCGGAAATCCAAAACACAATTGGAGGTCCGTGATTGATCCACTCCTGGGTTTAACATGAATCGGCAAAGCAAATAGTTATTATGTGGCATTAAAAGAAACAACAACTGCATATGGTCAGCTGTAAAGTCTTGAAGGCCAAGAGCTTGGGGTAATGGAATCTCAAACTGTCAGTCTCCACCATTAAACAAATCTGTAAAGGTTTACGTCCGAATTTATAAATATTAGGATAAGAAAGTGACACCGCACTTAGCTGAAAACACCAGCATGATCGTTAAGCATATATAATTTAAAATATTTAAATTTAACACACTTTTTTGGTGTACGCATCTACTTCTGGGGCTTTTATTAATTAATTTATTGTTGGCAACTGCTGTCTCTCTTTGACGCTTATCTAATAATTAAGGGTTGTCACCAACTAGTCCTACTCAAGAGCAGACCCATTGAAGTTAATGGACTTCATATTTACATTCACACTTCACATTCAATAGGTCTACTCTGGAGCAGGACTAGCATTCGATGCAACCCAAGATGTCTTAACAGCGAGAGCTTTTTTAAACCTCTATTCCTGCAACAGTTCTTCTAATCTGTGGCTCTTTCTTAACCACCTAGCTAGCTTTCTACTTCCTGCCTCCATTTACACTGCTTAGATACTACCGAGTTAAGCCATATATAAACTTTTGAAGTACAGTGGTGCCTCGCAAGACGAAATTAATTCGTTCCGCGAGTTTTGTCGTCTTGCGATTTTTTCCGTCTTGCGAAGCACGGTGTCGGAAAAGTTTTGGAAAAGCTTCAAAAATACCAAAGTCTTCAAAAACCTCAAAAAAGGCTACCACACCGCGTGCTATGAGTTGCTCCTCGAAGTCAAGTCGCAACTGTATTAACGGTGTTAAGAAAAAGGAAACAAACTTGCAAGACATTTCCGTCTTGCGAAGCAAGCCCATAGGGAAAATCGTCTTGTGAAGCAGCTCAAAAAACAAAAAACCCTTTCCGTCTTGCGAGGCATTCGTCTTGCGAGGTACCACTGTAAAACAAGTAAAATTGCATCCTGAGTGAATACTGAGTTCCCCAAACCAGTTCCATATACTTGAGCCATCCCAAGAAATGTCAACAAACCACTAAAAAAACAGAAAAACAATGATTAAATACAAGCAAGCATTGACAGAAGTAAAATACACATGAACACACACAAAAATCTTTTAAACCCATACAAATGATTACAGTAAAAACAGCATGGCACCGGCCCTCTCATTAAAAGCAGTCAGTTACCAAAAGCACATTGGAACAAAAAGCTGTTCACCTGCCTGTGGAAGGACAGCAAGAAGGGAGCCAATTTAACTTTTCTAGGGAGGGAGTCCCAAAGTCTGGGAGCAACCACTGAGGAGGCCCTGCATAGGATTGTTATGACTCTGGCCCATTTTGATCTCTCTCAGTTTCTCAAGTCAAATCAAGTCGTTTTATTACAGTCAATGACCAGTATCAAGACAAAAACATCAAATTCCAAAATTTAAAAGCTCAGAACAAGATAAACAATGTAAAATCACTTATACATAAAAAAGCAGTTCTGGCTAGACATTTATTTGTCCAAAAAGAAATCGTGTCAGAAAAGCAACCTCAACAGATAGACGGTTACTCTCAGTATCTCATTTTTCTAGTCTTAAGTCCAACCCCCCACATTTCCACATCACTCTGCAGAGCTTTTTTTTAAAGTGCTCATGAAAATTCATTAGCATTATAGTGCCAATTTCTCCTAATATACACATACTTGCAAGCAATTTTCCCTAATAGAATGAATGCATTTTGGTTTGTTATATTCACTAATATATGCACTTCTATGCACTCTTTACCATAATGCATGCACTTTTGTACACATGATGGGAGATCCTCATTGCAACCTTCAGAAAAGTGCAAAATTTGAAGGCTAGCTGTGTTTTGGTTCACATATTGCTTTGGAAAGCACAAATTAGTGAAGTCTGTGTTTAAATGCAAACCAAATTGAATTGTTCATCTCTACTCGTGTGTAAGTACACTGACAACAACACTGAACCATGAAAGCTGAAGCATACCTGAAAGAAGACCAGCCTCATGAGAAGGTCAGACACATAACTCCCCATAGGCTTCAAGGATGGGTAGGATTTGGCTGCCCACATAGGAGGCACTTTGCCTACAAGCATGCTGTTGAAGACATCCTCGAGTTCTGAAGACATCAGCACCTGGCCTTTGATGGCTTTAAGTAGGTTGACAAGGCTGCTGCGTACAACCTCTGTAAGCCTAGAGGGAGAAGAAATGGTTCTGAATCTGTCCTGAATCTGTTAACCATAGGCTCCCCGGTCAGATGAAATGGAAACCTATGGTTAACTGGAGGCTTCCACATGACCTTAAGCATGCTGTTAAATGAGGAAAGAGGGCCAGTCCTTTTATTAGGCAGAGTGGATTGGCAAGTGATAGGGGTGAGAGCGATGTTTTGGAGGGTGGAACTCTTTTGTGCAGTAGAGGCCTGCATGCCCTCAGGTGCAGTAGGGGACACTGTCCTGCCACAGTCAACTGCAAGTCCCATCACCTTCTGTATATGGAATAGCAGGTGGGCAAATATCTGTGATTTTGCTTGATGTCCATTATGCTAACATAAAATATATGTGGAGCTTTCAGGCCTGTGGCTGCTCCATCACTATTTCTATTAATATCGCAGGGTGGTGGTGGTGGTGGAGGAGGAGGAGGAGGAGGAGAAGAAGAAGAAGAAGAAGAAGAAGAAGAAGAAGAAGAAGAAGAAGAAGAAGAAGAAGAAGAAGAAGAAGAAGAAACCCAGAACCCTACCTGTTGAACCTGATAAGTTCTTGCCTAAGAACTGTGTTCATGGACTCCCTGTAAAGTACTGGGTACATTTCCATCACATATTCTAGGTCAAAGTCTTGTGGTAACTTGGACAGGACGTCCTGTGCCAGTTCCTCTACCGTTTCCTAAAATCAGGAAATTGGACATTTTTGAAATGGAATACACTTGAAAATAGCATTTGTTGTAGCTCTTTAATAACCTGCCATCTTTTTGTATGTTATTCTTCAAATACGCAATTTTTCAAACTCATTGGCCCTTTTGAGCTTATTATGCTTTTAGTTGTGCTTAAAAGGTAAAGGTAAAGGGACCCCTGACCATTAGGTCCAGTCGTGGACAACTCTAGGGTTCCGGTGCTCATGTCACTTTATTGGCCGAGGGAGTCGGCGTACAACTTCCACGTCACATGGCCAGCATGACTAAGCCGCTTCTGGCGAACCAGAGCAGCGCACGGAAACGCCGTTTACCTTCCCGCCGGAGCGGTACCTATCTATCTACTTGCACTTTGACGTGCTTTTGAACTGCTAGGTTGGCAGGAGCAGGGACCGAGCAACGGGAGCTCACCCCGTCGCGGGGATTCGAACTGCCGACCTTCTGATCAGCAAGTCCTAGGCTCTGTGGTTTAACCCACAGCGCCACCCTGCTTAGCACGGCACTAAATACACACATCGTAGTAAGAGCGATGGATGGATGGATGTCAGGTGTTAACGGTCAGGGTAAATAGGTGCATCTTCAGCATATGATAGAAATTACATAATGAAGCTGCTGGACACACCTCTAAAGGGGTGGAATTTCACAGCTTAGGGGATGCCACAAAGAATGCCCTCTCCCAGGCTACCAACACCCCTGAGGGTAGCCAAATAACCAGATGGGCCTCTTCTGCCAACCTTAACATCCAAAAGGGACTGTCAGGATGGAGGTGGTTGTTTAGATATTTGGGGCCTAAGTCAATTAGGGCTTGAAGCACTAGATGAAGCCACGGTGTCTTGTTACCTGTGGAGATTTGCCGCCACCACCTGCTTGTCGGGGCAAAGTCAGCAAGACACTATTGAAAAGCAGGTTGGTCTCTTGGTTATCCTTTGTGATATCTGCATTCTCGTGTAGCCCAAATACTCCGGGGTGGGTTATAATTGGCAGACTTCTCAAGTAGTCTATGTAGGACTGTAAAGAAATATATAACAATATGTGTATTTTAAGAATCATCACCGGCAAGCAGGTTTGCTAGATAAGGAGGTGGTATTGGTACAGACTTTGATGCCCACATTTTAGAAAAGCGTAAGAAAATCCCTGCACAACCAGGCTAAAGACCCATCTAGACCAGCATCCTGTTCTTGCAGCGGCCAAACAGATCCCTCTGGGAAGCCCGCAAACAGGACCTGAGCACAACTTGTGATTCCCAGCAACTGGTATTCAGAGGCATTTGTTGTTGTTGTTGTTTAGTCGTTTAGTCGTGTCCGACTCTTCGTGACCCCATGGACCAGAGCACGCCAGGCACCTCTGTCCTCCACTACTTCCCGCAGTTTGGTCAAACTCATGCTGGTAACCTCGAAAACACTATCCAAACATCTTGTCCTCTGTCGCCCCCTTCTCCTTGTGCCCTCCATCTTTCCCAGCATCAGTGTCTTCTCCAGGGAGTCTTCTCTTCTCATGAGGTGGCCAAAGTACTGGAGCCTCAGCTTCAGGATCTGTCCTTCCAGTGAGCACTCAGGGCTGATTTCCTTAAGAATGGATGCGTTTGATCTTCTTGCAGTCCATGGGACTCTCAAGAGTCTTCTCCAGCACCATAATTCAAAAGCATCAATTCTTCGGCTTTACTGTCCCTGATAGTGGAGGGAGAAAATGGCCATTGTGGCCAGTAACCATTGATAGCTTTCTTTTCCACGAATCTGCCTAATCCACTTTTAAAGCCATCCAGGTTGATGGCCATCATTATTTCGGGGTGGGGGGGTGGGGTGGGGAGAGAATTTCATTGTTTTACCAGGCACTGTGTGAAAAAGTACTTCATCCACACCTTTTGCTCTCTTACCTGGTATGTCCCAAAGGATGGTACAAAATATTCTCCCCCTGGGGAAAGCTGATAGTTTTCCAGGACTTCTACGTCTTTGCAATACACAATTGAAAGAAGAGAGAGGAGGAGACGCCTGTCCTTGTCGTCCGTTACCCTCCCACCATAGTTACATTCGCCTAGGAATAGAAACAACACATTAGAATGAAAATGGTAAGATATTTATGCAGCATGTAGAGATACCTTCTGTTTAAAATAGGAGACCAATAAGACTCTGCTCACAAGGTGACTGGAGCTCACATACAGTGGGCTCAGGGGGAAATTGGAACCTACAGGTGGGACATCTTTAATAAACAGCCATATGTTAGCTAGCCTTGCATTACTAGGGATGGTGGAGTTCTGTCAGAATTGGATTCCCATCATGGATCCCCATATACTTTGGGTGGTAAGGTGGAGGGTGGTGGCTATTAGACTGTGGCCCAGATCTAACAGGAAACCATGGTTTTGGGCAAGATTCCAGATTCATTTGCCGTCATATCCTGATAAGGCTGGGAGAAATCCTTGCCTGCGAAAAAGGAAGGTATTGGCCAATGGGGATTGAAACCGGGAAAGAGGGGAGGGAGAATGGGAATCCAAAGGGTGTACAATCATTTTTTGAATCTTTTTTTTTTTTTCATGTGTTGTTTTGAAATGAATATAAAAAAGGGGAATTCGTGGAAGGGAACTGGGGTCGACCTTAGAAAAAAGATGTTTATGTTTAAAGACCGTGGAATATGAAAGAGGGTATTTAAAATGAGCTAAATTGAATAATGGGTTAAATACGATAAGGTTAAAAACTCGGGATAGGAACTTGTTGAATCAAATAAATAGAAATGGAATACAGGAAGGGGAGGGGTGGGGAAGTCCTGGAAAGATGTTATTGAAACTAAGGTTTAAAATGTAAATGTTTGTTATTTTTCTTTTTTATTGTTTTTTTGGATTTTTTACTTTTGGAAACTTCAATAAATATGATTTAAAAAAAAAAAAGGAAGGTATTGGCCAGTAAGAGCAGACGATACTGAGCTAGATGGACCAATGAACTGACTTTGTATAAAGCAGCATCACATGAGCTGCAGTATGACTTGCATGCTCCTCTCTCTCCTCTCCTCTTTTCCAGCTGTTTTGCTATGGCCACACTGAGGAATGGGGAAGGGATGTATACAAGCCTTGGGGGCTCATTTTCATAAATGATAAGCCATGCTTTTAGCTCACTTTTGTAATACGCTCACGTTCGTAATGATAAACCATAGTTTAGCTAAATCACGCTAAGCTCATTTTCATGATGCTAAACCAGCATTATGTCTGAATGTAGCCACAATGTCCATACCTGTAAGATATGTGAGAGCTTCAAATGGCGTTTCTTCATATTCATTCAGAAACATCTGAATCTGCCGCATACTGATTCTCAGATCAGATTCATTGAATTCATAAGGAATGTTCCAACCTGTCCAGGTGAGAGTTGGGGGAAAGTGAGTCTGCAATACAGCAAGCTTTGTTCTGCTGATGGCAAACAATAAAATGCCATTCAATGCTAATAGACTAAGCTGAAACAATACTATAGTGAAGCCCAGGCATTTGTCTCAATATTGTACCCAAGAGGGAGATATTTATCTTTAATTAACTTCCCTTATAGTGCAACGTTGTGTTCCAGGTCTTACATTAATTTGAGACGCTAATGTTAAATATTATTTATGTGCCCCTCAGCTGTCATTTGAAAATTGCTGAGCTCAAAACTGAACAGCTGCATTCTGATGGACACAGAAAAGGCACAAGTGCCCCTGGCTAATTTCAACAGAAGCTGCCTATATGGCCACCTAAGAAATCTGAACAATGGATCCAAGTTTGTAACCACATAAAAATGTTTACCTTTGTTATTTGGGGTGCCTTTGGCAGCAAAAATGGCCCAGTGGGCAGTGAGTGACATACATGAGGAAATCTTCAATAAAACTAAGCCCCAGCTTAATCGTAGAAAGAGCTATGTACTGATGCAAAACTGAACTGTGGGATCTGGATCACAGACTGACACAATGATTGGTGCAATGGTTGTACCATTAGTGGCATGGGGTCAAAAGTGGTTGCCAGAGCCTGTTTAATCCATGCTGTTCTTTTCCTTAGTTTAGAGTTGCAACACATATAAGATGATAGCATCAGAGTGGTGTTGTGGACAGAGCAGTAGATCAGGGAGATCCACTTTAAATTCCTCACTCGGGAATAGGGATGGGTGAATCTGTCACTTAAGGTTTCTAATATTTCCAATCTTAAATGCAGTTCTTCACATTTCTATACAAGTTTGAGGTTGTTGTTGTTAAGTTCTCACAAAAACTCGCTGGCATTTTAGTGCAAATTTCTAATATACACATTTTTGTGTGCAATTTTGCCTAATACATACGTACATTTTCCCCAAAGCCACTTCCCTGAACGTAATGCATATTCATATGTAATTTTCATGTACATATGCAATTCTGCACACTGTTTACCTCAGTATGTGCACTTTTGTAAATACAACTTGGCTGGGAAAACAGCAAAATTTGGAGAAACGTGAATTCTGAAGGATGGCTGTGAATAAGGTAGATTTGCCTTTAAAGTTGAACTGAGTTGGATTTCTCCCTCCATCACACTCTTTCAGACTTATCTACTCACAATGTTGTTGAGGGATAAAGTGGGGAGGGGGGCAGATAGGAACCATTTATACTGCTTTCATCCTGGACAAAGAATTGGACAGACACCATCTCAGAGCCTGCTCCAGCCTCTGCTGGCCACAGAACCACCTACCATCTATCTAGTCTTGGGTGGCAAGGAGAAAGACGGATGAAGGTGAAGACCATATACAAACCTCCTCTGGCTTGACTTTCTGTTCCCACCTCCCCAGCACCATCTACCACAAAAAAACAAAATTGCTTTTGAAAACAATAAAGCACACAACATCTTACCTAATGGACCAAAGTTTCTTCTTTCTTGCACAAGAGCATGGAAGAAGCAGAGACCAAACAGCAGCTTCTGCCAAATTTCTTTCTTTTCGCAACTGTTAAAGAACATGGGGTCAGAAACTGGGTCGTTGAGGTAGGATCGAAGGAGATTTGCTCTCACCCCTTTAGGTGGCTCGTTGGTCATTTTTATTCCATTCTGGAGAATGCTGACAGGAAACTTTTCGGATGGATAACTAGTCAGCCACAATCTAATGAAGTTGGGAGCAGAAATAAATTTGGTTACATGGCGTGGATGCTGTCTATGTGTAGATCAGGGATTGCCAGTGTGTGCACCCTCCAGATGTTTTTAGACAACTAGCAACCCTGACTACTGTACATGCGCCAGCCCTGTATCAGGAAATTTTTAATGTTTTACATTTTATTATGAATGAATGAACTTTATTACGGTCTCAGACCAGTTCTTAGTTTTATTATGTTTTTATATGTGCTGAAAGCCACCCAGAGTGGCTGGGAAAACTCAGCCAGATGGCAGGGGTATAAATAATAAAACTATTATTATGCTGGTTGCAGCTGGTGGGAATTGTGGTCTACAAAATCTGGATGGTACCACCTTGGCTACCCCTGGTGAAGATACACAAGCTTATTTTCACACATTTGAATAACGGTTAAGTATCTTGTGTGTGCCTTTGTAACAAATGTGTTAGAGGCCTAGCTCTCACTGAGATGGTCAACCTGTGTCTGGACCATACCACATCAGACTCAAGACAGGAGCTCAGATGAATGCACCTTTGTGTTTCTTTAGTTTTTTTAAAAGGGAGATCCTGCTACATAGAAAGCTCTTATGTGCAAGAGAAAGGGAGACTAACACTGTCACAAAGCACCATCACAAGCCCCACCTCAACCCCCTCTTTGCAACCAGGAGTACAATGGTCACCACCAAGACATCTGGTAAAAGGTAAAGGGACCCCTGACCATTAGGTCCAGTCGTGGCTGACTCTGGAGTTGCGGTGCTCATCTCGCTTTACTGGCCGAGGGAGCCGGCGTACAGCTTACGGGTCACGTGGCCAGCATGACTAAGCTGCTTCTGGCGAACCAGAGCAGCACACGCCGGAGCGGTACCTGTTTATCTACTTGCACTTCGTGCTTTCAAACTGCTAGGTTGGCAGAAGCAGGGACCGAGCAACGGGAGCTCACCCCGTCGTGGGAATTCAAACCGCCGACCTTCTGATCAATAAGTCCTAGGCTCTGTGGTTTAGACCACAGCGCCACCCGCGTCCCAAGACATGTGGTAGTGACAGTGAAAAAGTGAAAACTGCAGAGGGGCAGTTACAGGAAAACCTTTGTGTTGACCCTACACAAACCACTGCTTCCGATAGAAAAAGTTCTAAAAAAAGTAATGAACCCCAAATCTGGGCCCCCACCGTGCCCCAAGGAAGACTCTGATGAAGAGGAGAAGCAGGCAGCCCTGTACAAGGAGGGGAACTTTCAGCACCTCCTTCCATACCTTTCCAGCCAGAAGATGTAGCTCTTCCTGCCACCCTCAAACCCTTAGGATGAGTCCCCAGTAGCATTTCATCTCTTCAGTCTTGTAGAAGTCAGCAGTTATGGAACTGGACAACGGCCCTTTAAAGAACACAGCCAGTTCCTCTGCAAAGGTAGGGCTAATTGCGGGGCAGGGTTTGCCAACCTTAAACTCTTTGCTGAGACAACATCCACCCATTAAGCACAACAAAGGGAAGACTGCAGCCACTGGAGGTCACAGGACCTTTCCGCGGTCCTGATAGGGATTGCCTAAATCTGGGCGTATATTTATTTTTATATATTTCACAAGATCTATATACCACTCAATTGCGAGAAAACCTCAAAGCAGTTTACAGAAAGAGTAAAATCATAAAATCATCAAAAAAAGAAGAAGAAACAACTATTGAAAACGTTCAAAAATAAATAAAATCAACGATGGGGGCAGGGAGGGCAAGCAGATTAAAATGTGAGTCAAGATTCTATATTTATGGATGAGTTTTTAGCAGGCACCAAAAAGAGTACATTGAAGATACCTGCTTGGGAGTTCCAACTGAAAATATCAATTTCTTACAAATATGGAACAAGTATTATGAGGCACTTGTAACAGTGCCAGTTCCACAGATCAA
Source organism: Podarcis muralis (assembly GCF_964188315.1). Classification (NCBI taxonomy): domain Eukaryota; kingdom Metazoa; phylum Chordata; class Lepidosauria; order Squamata; family Lacertidae; genus Podarcis; species Podarcis muralis. The sequence continues at coordinate 42,425,206 of NC_135668.1, forward strand.
AGCAGTTGCGTAGGCATATATGGGATAAGGCGATCTCACAAGTAAACTAGTGACAAGCCGTTAAGGGCTTTATATACAGTGGTACCTCTGGTTACGAACTTAATTCGTTCCGGAGGTCCGTTCTTAAACTGAAACCATTCTTAACTTGAGGTACCACTTTAGCTAATGGGGCCTCCCACTGCCACCACATGATTTCTGTTCTTATCCTGAGGTTAAAGTACTTAACCCGAGGTACTACTTCTGGGTTAGCGGAGTCTGTAACCCGAAGTGTTTGTAACCCGAGGTGTTTGTAACCCAAGGTACCACTGTACTAACATATAGATGTGACCTTGGCCCTGAACTTGATAGTGCTAAATCGAGGCACATGCTACTGAGCCTGATCTTACCTGCATGACCCTGCTCACTGTGATATTATCTGACATGGCCTCAGTGGGAAGAGATATTTACCTAATATTACCTTCTTTTAAAAAGCCTGCTGCCATGTTCTCTGTGACCCTGGAACCCCAGGGGATCACAACTTTCATTGCAACACTTTCCTGACCAGCAAAAGAGGCTGTCTGGAGCCCAGGAAATGAGATTTCCACAGCATCCCATGTAGACTGAATAATAGATATTGAATTCTTGCCTGAACTTGGTATGAGTATTCTCAGGTACTATAACCTCTTCACAGATTTTTTCCAAAGCAGGCATCCAGCTGGTTGCGAGATGGCAGTTCTGCAGCACAACCCAAGTCCCGTCCACGATAGCCTGATTAATCATCTTTGCTGCGATTGGGCCTTGGCCCTGGCCAAGTGAAATAGTCTGGATGCTTTCCATGCCAAGATCATCAGCAAACTTCAACAAGCCTAGCGTCAAATATTTAAATACAAATTGTTTTAATAAATGCGCAGGGTTTTAGTGTCAGGAACGCTATTCAAGAAACCCAAATGGAATCTTCTCAGTTAAAGTAACTGTAACCTTTAGAAGACATCTGACGGCAGCCCTGTATATGCTATTACGTTTTTTATATATGTTGGACGCTGCCCATAGTGCCACCCAGTCAGATGGGAGGGATAAAATTAATAATAATAATAATAATAATAATAATAATAATAATAATAAAAGGTGGTGATGGGGAATTACAAGTGCTTTTTGGAGGACTTTCTGGCAAGCTGCTGTTGCAAAGACCTCTGCACCCAACATATAGAAAAATTAAGGAATGTCAGTAGGAAGCTACTTTATACAGAGTCAGAACATGGGTTCATCTAGCCCAGTAGTGCCCACACGGACTGGCAGCAGTTCTCTCCTAGCCTTACCTGGAGATGCCAGCAACTGAACCTGGGACCCTCTCCATGAAAAGGGTACCATGAGCTGTGATCTTTCCCCACTGAGTTCCCTCTGGGTGCATTTTGTGTGTTGGAAAACAGGCCCTGGGGCAGAGGGGAAGGCTGGACCTACAGATGAATCTGGCCCAGGAGATGCTGCCTCTGGGGATCCTAGTTTGAGGGTCTCATAAGAGCATAATAAGAGCCTGCTGGATCAGCCAATGGCCCATCTAGTCCAGCATCCTCTTCTCATAATGGTCAACCAAGATGCCTATGGGCAACTCGCAAGTAGGACTTGAACACAACAGCACTCTTGCCTCCTGTGGTTTCCGGCAACTGGCATTGAGAAGCATTACTGCCTCTGACCATGGAATCTCTGGCTCAAGTTCAGAACTGGGGACCCAGGTCTGGGTCCAGCACCTCATCTGCTTGCACTGCCATTTTTTTAAAAAAACCTGGCTGTGCACTCCTCCTCTGGGTCAGAGTTTGAGCCGCTGCTCAGGGTGTGGGTAGTGAAAGGTGCAAATTATAGCCTTGTTCAACCAAAAGGCAGTATCATGAAAGGAAGATTTCATATTTAAGAAACCTCACCTGCCATGGGATCAGCACCTGGCGACAGGACAAAAATCAGAGGTGCGCAGCAGTTGGAATCATGGTAACTTCCAACAAGATCAAATGTTGGGGGTTCGATATATATCTTCCCCATGTTGTCTGAGATGAACAGTTGGGTGGCCGGGATGATTTTATCTGGTCTCAGGCATCGGAGGATGACCATGCGGTCAAGACCCGTGACCAGATTCCATTCACCGGGAAACTCTTCTTCGTGAGGTTTGGCAGAATCATAAATCAGTTTCCATTCCGTGACATTGGACTCCACGTGATCCAACAGCCCACGCAAGTTTTTCAGCCCCGAGGCACGCACAATTTCGGCCCACGATTTGTCAGACAACCACTCTGGGGCAGGATTCGCATACGGGTTCTCAAGCGCAACGCCACCCGTCAGTAGGAAACGCCAGACCTCATCATCGATCTCATCTCTCCCTTTCATGATCCCTATAGTCAGAAGTAGGGAGAAAAGAAGCTTGTCCTTCTCAAACAGGGATCTGCAGACGTTGTTGTAGATGCTGATTGTGAAATGGTCAATTATGAATTCAATCCTTTCTTCCAAAACATCGCTTTTCCTGCTATTGGCAAGAGACTGGACATAGAGGTTAATAAACCATATCAGGGAATATTGATACATTGGTTCAATGTTAGCTAGATCAGAAATGCAAAAGAAGACTGTTGCTGAATGAACGGCCACTGGCTTGTACCCCATTCGGGTGGCATCTATTTCCATTTCGGTAATAGTGGCAATTTCCTGCTTTTCAGATATTTCTTCAGACAACTCTTTGGAAGAAGAGAGGATTTTAATGGCTGTTTCATCTTCTAAGATATTTCCTTCCGACTTGGAAAGAACTTCCAGGATTTTGTCTTCAATCTCCTTCAGCTGTTTCTTGTTTGCTGCACTTTCTACAATCAGCTTGTTCTTCTTCTCTTCCAGCTCAGGCTTTTCCTTCGCAGCCACAATCCCAAGAAGCTGGTCCTGAAGCCCTAGAGGGGTGATCATAAAATTGAGCAGACAAACTTTCACAGCAACTTCAGGAAGATAATGAGGATTCCTTAAGCGTGTCGTTATGTAAAACTTGAAATCCCTTGAGTACTCAATAATGTTCTCTCCCAGTCTCATGTACTCCACACCTTGCTGTTTGAAAGTTGCCTTTAGCAGCACCGGCTCCAAGAACGCATCCAATTCCTCGCCAATATTTTCAAGCAAGACTGGGGTTCCAAACTGGATGGCGTTCTCCAAAGTCCTTACATAGTTGGTGTCAGACAACTTGATAACGGAAAGCTTATTGCCCTTTTCCATATTTTTGACCCACTTGTTGGCTTGCCCTTGAGGATCAATCATTAAAGCCCACCGTCTTGAGTTGGAAACAATGATGCCGTTGTCAATTGAAAAGGAATCAATTGGCAATCCGGCAATCTGCCAGGCACGGATTTTGACTGGGTCCCCTAAAGTGTTACTCAGGCTGAAATCAGTAGAGCATGGGACTTTCTCCTCCTTGCACAAAGCCAGCCACTTCTTCTGACATTCTGTACGGTAATCAACGGTAAAGGCTCCTAGATAAGCCACCGTCCCTGAAGATAACAAGACATCCCCAGTGAGGTCAGTGTATTTAATTCCTAGCAGGCGTGCTGCTTCCGTCCACCTATCCTTCTCGCCTCCCAAACCACTGATCAGCTTTTCAGCCCTGTCCAGCTTCTGAGAGCATATTTCAATGTTGTTCTCGAGTTCTTTCTTCCGGTTGTTCATTTCTTCAAATTCGTCATTCAGGTCCTGGAGGCGGTCAATCACCTTCTTGAGTTCTGCTCGCTTCGTATTGAGCTTCTGCATCTGTACAGCGAGCAAACCTTCAGCCTCCCTGAGTCGTTCACGTTTTGGGGCTACCACCTTTGCAACACGGTCGTACACTTCCATGGCTCTCACCCATTTACACAAGCCTTCGCAGGCGGATGATACATTCTTTATGACAGCTGGCTGAAAGTCCGGATGGTTGATGAACTTCTCTCTAATTCTCTTCATTACAGCTGATGGGATATTGTCTTTGTCATAAGTCTTCAAGCCTTCGAGGAATTTCAGATCCCCTAGAACTTTTTTGGAACTTCCCCAGTAGTCTTCTATCATTTTACCTGAAATTTCACATAAATACATATATATTAAAATGTTTTCAAAATACGAATATCTCATTTAACAAATCTGGAAGATTTTCAACCTCTCTGTTCTTTCCCCTGAAATAGTTTTTTGAGCATCCAGGTAATTCTTAAGCCAAAGCAAATGGATAAGGTGGTATAATGACTCACTTCCCATAACACTTGTATCTATGGTCCATTTTATTGCATTAAATGCAGTGGAGGCTGAGGCCTATTAAACTTTTAGGGCAGAATGCAGGAGGAGTTAGAGCCAATGATAGGCAGAGTCAACTAATTCTGGCTTTGTCTTCACCCTCCTTCCTGCTGAGTTCTATAACAGCAACACTGGGACTAAGGAGGAGCAGGAGTAGTAGTAGTAGTAGTAGTAGTAGTAATAATAATAATAATAATAATAATAATAATAATAATAATAATAATATTTATACCCTGCCCATCTGGCTGGGTTTCCCCAGCCACTCTGGGCAGCTTCCAACAAAATATTTGACATACAATGAAACACAGACATTAAAAACTTCCCTGTACAGGGCTGCCTTCAGATGTCTTCTAAATGTCAGATACTTGTTTATTTCCTTGACATCTGATGGCAAGGCGTTCTACAGGATGGTCGCCACTATCGAGAAGGCCCTCTGCCTAGTTCCCTGTAACCTCACTTCTCGCAGTGAGGGAACTGCCAAAAGGCTCTCGGAGCTGGACCTCAGTGTCTGGGCTGAACGATGGGGGTGGAGACGCTCCTTCAGGTATACTGGGCCGAGGCTGTTTAGGGTTTTAAAGGTCAGCACCAACACTGTGAATTGTGCTCGGAAACGTACTGGGAGCCAATGTAAGTCTTTCAGGACCGGTGTTATATGGTCTCGGCGGCCGCTCCCAGTCACCAATCTAGCTGTCGCATTCTGGATTAGTCACCTTCAAAGGTAGGGCTGCCTAAGGACAGGATTAGCTTTGTAGGGCAGGGCAGCACTTGCCCAAATGGACTAAACTCTACTGGGTGAATGTCTTAATATAGTGATACGATAGCAATGCTCAATATCAACAAAGAAGCACATGACAACCCCTCCCAATAATTGTGTGTGTGTGTGGTTTTTTTACCGCTTCCACTTGGGTCGGGCTTTCTTTCTGGCTTTATTCCTTTCATAACACAAATGCTCTCCATGACCAGCTTGACAGGTCCTGGCGGATTCTGCATGGATTTGACAAGGGAGATATCCGCAGGGTTCAGGGTATCGAGAGCCGAAAGGGCAGCTTCCAGGGCTGGCATTGCCTCCGCCAGGTCTCCCTCGCACTCTTCCTGTAATCACATCAAACTTAGTTGGTCTCTTTGGTGCTACTCGACTTTTTTTTGTCATCACATCAAATATATTCCCACCACATTGTCAGGATGCCACTGCACAGTCCAGTGAAACAACAACTGGTGCTGCCACTGGATGTGCCTTGATTGAAACTGATCAAGGGCACTCTCGGTGGCAGCTCCCCACCTGTCAAATGCACTCCCTGGTGCAACGGGCACATGGCCACCCAGTGAGTTTTATAACTCCATGGGGATTTGAACCCTGGCCTCCCCTGGCCTACCACTCTAACTGCATCACATTCACTCTCTTGTGACCCCACAAAAGGGGGGCATTTTTAGCCCAACATTACTTTTAGCATATGTGTATTTGGGAGAAATAGTTTCTCCCTGCTCTGGGGGAAGTAGCAGCCCTGGGGAGGCAGATCAGAACTGTGGTGGGGGCAAGGGATTGAATCCCCTCTCAGCAGCATAATGTTCCCAGTGTGACCATCCTCTCTTAAGTGGCCAACCATGGAAGGGCACATCATGTGCTGACAGTGCAGCCCTGTGCATATTTATTCAGCAGCAAGTCTTATTGAGTTCAATGGGGCTTGCTCTCAGGTAAGTTGGCATAGCAGAGGATGGAGAACCCTCTATTCCCCTCTGTCTAGCTCTCAGAGCTCTCCTCTGGCACCCCCCTCACTTTGTCCCCCAACTGTTTTTGTTTGACTGGTCTGTGTCCATGAACTCTGTCAATGCCACTTGCTTGTCTGGATGGTGTGTGGCTATGAAGAAACTAGTCAACTGTACAAAAGGTAAAATTTGCATTTGTCGTCCCATCTACTTCTGCCTCAGGCTCTGCCCACCGCAGGCATGTAGCCCTCAGAAGGTTGCCCAGATGGGAATGTGGCCCTTTGGCTGATAAACATTCCCACGCTTGAGGTACAGGATCGAAACCTTAGGACTGGAGTCAATGCTAGTCCTACTCAGAGCAGATTCACTGAAATTAAAGGACAGAACTAACTTGGGTTCATTAATTTCAATGAGCCTACCCTGAGAAGGACTAGCATTGCATACATTCCTCCAGGGAAACAATAAATAGGGCAGAAACAACACGTCGCTGCTAGCTCTTTACACCTTTCTTAGTTTGGATTTCTCAATTATTACACTGCACTGTTGGAAAGATGAGCTCTGATGGGGAGGGAGCACCGTGCTGCACAGCACAATTACCTTAATACCCTGGGCAATAGCTGCAGCTTCATTGGCTTCCTTTTCATCTGCAGCCACAAGCTCCTTCTTGGCATCCACCTCAACGGTTTCTTTTTCTATGTGGATCATCATTTTCTCCGTTTCTGCGGAGGTCTGAATCAATTCCGGTTGAAGAGCAGTCAGCTCCTTTTGCATCACTGCAACCTAAAGAGGACGACCAAGGGAGAGGGCACAATCAAGATATTAATTCCTTACTATTCCAATCTTCAGTTCACCACATTTCATAATCAATTTCAGATACAGAAAAAAATTTCATGACAAATATGCACCAGCATTTTAATGTGCAATTAGGTACCAGAATCTGCCAGTGATTTTGCTTTCTAACTAATCAGGAACTGCAGTTTGCTAAGGGTGCTGGGAATTATAGCTCTGTAAGGTACAGTTCCCAGGATTCTTTGGAGGAAGTCATGTGCTTTAAATATATGGTGTGTATACAGCCATTGTCTTTGAACAGCCCTGTTAATAATACTGAGCTTGCAATGGATACTGCAGATAATGAGAACAGTTACAAGTTTCAATATAATCTACCTGTTCCAGACCACACTTACTTGCGAAGCTGCAAAATCAAGCTTCTGAAGGCCCACAAGATAGCGATTTCTCATCATATCCACTTCGTGCCTTTTACTATTTAATAACGCCTTAAAGGTCAGAATCAATTCCAGATAGGATGTTGGTGTTACGTAATTGTGTCTTCGAAGAGTGCTGTAATAGCTGACGGAGAGTTCTCTCACATTTTCTTGGAAATACTTACACATGGACACAACCCTACAGGGAAAACACATGTTAATAGGCAGCTAATGCAAACAAGGAGTTAAATTTTGTGTGGTCCATGAACACTGTATAAGAGCCATATAATTTTTCTGGTAAAACTTTGGCTCAAGATATAAGAGTTATTTGAGGACATTCCAAGAGCTGATTTTGTGACGTGCTAATTAACCATATCAGAAAGCTTTGTGGTGATGGACAATAGTCAACATCATTCTGCAATAATTTCAAAAACTGTTCTCCATATCTATGGCCTACAATGCTATTTGTAGAAATTTCTATTTCTTAGAAATTGGTCCTGCTCAATATTAACCATAGACCATGTCAGGCCAAACTAAGTTCAGTTAGATCATTCATTATGAAGGCATCAAAAGTGGCAATACAAGCACCAAAGCTTGTCCCAGCCAGCAAAGTCAGTAAACAGGGATGATGAGGGTAGTACTTCAACAATATCTGTAGAGCCATCTCTGAAGTAGACTTAAGACTAGGGATGATTTAATGTATCAATCTCAGTTTCGCTCAAGTTTCTCATTTTTTGTTAATCTTCAGTTCTTCACATTTCCACTTCAGTTTCCATTTTATAAAAAATCCCCCTGGAAATTCATCACCATTTCAGTGTGAATTTCTAATATACAGATTTTTGTATGCAATTTTTCCTAATATTTCCATTTTTAGAAAGCAATCTCACCCAATTGATTGCATCTTTGCATTTTATTTTGATTAATATATGCATTTGTACGCATATTTTCCCCCAGGAAATGCATCTTTGTACACATTACTTGGCCCACGAAGTAGAAGTTTCAGAGAAATGTGAATTTTGAAAGATGTTCTTTCCATTCATGTATTATTTCAGAAAGTGTGACTTTTGGTAGATTTGCCTTTAAATGTGATCTGAATCAAATTTCTCCCTCATTCCTAATCAAGTCCACGAAAGACTGGGCTGGGATAAATTTGTTAGCATCTAAGGTGCCTCAAGACCCCTTGTTGATTTTGGCTGCAACAGAGTTACATGCCCATGCCTTCTAGAAATTGTGACAATTTAGATTTGTTATATTAGAGAGGGCGCGGGATGGGGGCAGCTTTGAAAAGCATCCCATGACATACGATTTTCTGATTTCATCTTCCAGCTTCACATCCTCTAAGAATTTGTTGGCCACCATTTCCAAAGCATCCGTGGGCCATCTTTGGAACCAATCGATAGTGCAGCAGTTGATCAGCGAAGGGAACATTCGCAAGCGATTCCGGAAAGCATCTCCAATTGGACTCATTGCTGCAATGGACATAATCATTATTTCTCAGACAAGCCCAGTCAAATGTTAGAAGAAATCAGAATGAAAAAGTAACTTATTTTTTTATCTGTACCTAAAACTATGTGCAAGTTTTTCTTCAAGCGTTCAGTAAAAAAGTTGTACATGGCCAGAGGGGTGGCTTCGATTCTCTTGCCTTCGGTCCTTGCCGCACCCTGCATTTTTTCAACGATGTCAGCCTTCTCGTCGGCTGCAAAGATGTTAGGCACGTCCCCCGTGTTCAACAGCATGTTAATGTCCTCCACAAAGGACTCGTCCTTTATTTGGTTATCACAGAATAAGAACACAGTGTTTTTGTTGGCCACCCCTGACTGCAACATGACCTTCTTGATATCCTCTCTCCAGTCATTTGTGGTGTAGAACTTTGTGATTTCGATCATGAAGAGTTCATACGAATTCATAAAGGTGCCCAGCTTGGTGGCGCTCTGTCGGCCACTCCCACCGATGCCCACCAGCAGCAAGTGGCCGTTATCCTGCTTCAGTACTCTGCATATCCTTGAGATATGCTCAATGGCAAATTTAAACATAACCAGAGACATGGGCGCCTTGCTGATCTGGTTGAACTCCTCCAAGTAGTATTCCATAACAGACGTCAGCTTGTTTAAGTCTGTTATTTCATCGTAGATCTTTGCATCACTTTGTGGCTTAAAGTAGTCTCCAAAGAAGAGGCTCCGGATGTTATCGTCATGGATCTTTCCGGTTGGAGACAAGTGGCTTAATACCTATGGAAGACAGTGAGGAATACATAAGCAGTTTGGATTCCATCTGCCCACCACCACTCTGAAATAACAGATGTGGGAAGACACACTAAGAACATAAGTAGTACCCTGCTGGGTTGAATCAAAAGCCCATCTAGTCCAGTAACCCACTCCCAATGTGGCCATACAGATACGTCTTGGAAAGCTCTCAAAGACGGTATGAGCGCAACAGCAGTCTCCCACTCATGATCTCCAGCAACTGGCATGTAGAACCATATTGTCTCTGGAACTACACGTGATATAGCTACCATGACTAGTAGTCACTAATAACCTTATCCTCTGTGAATTTGTCTAATTCCCTTTTAAAGCCATCTAAGTTGGCATCCATCATTTCATCTTGTCATAGCCAACACCATAGTTTAACTATGCACTTTATCTGTCCTGAACCCCCCACTTTTCAGCTTAGATGGTACCAAGTTCTGATATTACAAGAGGGGAAGAAATGTTTCTTTAACTTTCTTCACACCGAGCATAATTTACATGCTTCCCCTTGCTTGCCTTTCCCCCTCTCTAAACGAAAACCTATAGGGTGGTATCCAACCAAGTTCTACGTAGCATAGACCCACATTAATGGACCAGTTAGTCATGTTGCTTAACTTTTATGGTTCTACTCTGAGTAGGACTAACATAGCATACCACCCATAATTTATCAGTTGTAGTGTTTGTTTGTTTGTTTGTTTGTTTGTGTATCCATCAATAGATTGATCAATCAATCAATTGTGATGTAGCAACAATCCAAGAAAAATTCTGGGCAAAGATAAATGGCAGCTGCTATGACTGACCACTCAAACAGAAGCCAGAGAATAAGAAGTGAATGTTACTTGAGTTCCATCCTTGAAATTTCCCAATTCCAGAAAATTGCTGAAATCCCTCTGCAACTTTTGCACCGTGTGAAACTGAGGTGGGGGTGGGGGAACTCTTCAGCCCAGTGCAACCAAAATAACAGTTGCCATAAATATATCCTATTGTTCTCTCTTTATTCAAACAGCTCTCACTGCTTGAAGATGAACATACCTTATCAACACTCTGTTTGAAGCAATCAGAGGTTGTTTCTTTCACCATGTTAAAAAACACCTTCCTGTCGTCATCATCTATTAAGCGGTCATAGAAGACCCGATAAACTTCATGAATCCAAAGCCTGATCAGTTTCTCCCCATCCTATCAAAAGAAAGGAGGAACCTCAATCCATGCCTGGTTTTGAAGCAGATATGAACATAATCACACACATACATGGATCTTGATACTTCTTGACCACTGGGAGGTGGCAGCCAACCAACAGGAATTTAATCAGTAAATATTGTTATGAGTTTGGGGTGGGATGCCCCCTAAACCCTAGAAATTAATAAACAGCAGGATTTTTTTATTATTTGGAGTACCGAAGGGAAGATTGCAGGCCAGTGGAAAAGCACAGGCTAAGCTTCCTTTCCAAGCCAGTGCCTGTCCTGGGATAGAGGTGTTAACATGACAAATGGTGTTGATGGCCATCTAAAAGGAATCTTGGGCCTGGGCAGACAGAGGTTCCCAAGGTGATGGGATGTGTATGTGTGTGAGAGAGTAACTTTAGCAAACTGTACTGAAAAGTAGGGAGAGAGCAAAGACAGAGATCTATCTTTTGGCAGGCTTGCTGAAGGGAGGTTGGGAGAGATGCCTTGGGCTCCAGTAATGCACTGCTGTGGAGAACAAGCTCCTCTTGAGATGATCAAGCTGTAAGATCTGTACTCCCTCCACCTAAATTCAGGTATAAATATGTGAATTTCTTAAAGCTACAACAGCGTCTACCACGTCTTCAATTCTCCAAAGAGCACAGGCACAGGTTGAGGGCTAAGACCCCTGGAATCCCATGTTACAGCTGGTAACAATATAAAGAACTTTAGACTGAACCAGCTCGAGCCTTTGCAGGAGAAAAGCTCTGATCATCTCCATGCAGATAAATCACCTTTGAGATGGGAATTACAGAGAGAAGTTATTTCTGGAGATTCAGCAGCAGTATGGTCCATTGTGAGGTGCAACTATGTGCACAGGGTTGCATCCAACTAAGTTTTACTCAAAGTAGACTCAATGAAATTCATGGGCCTAAGTTAGTCATGCTTATTCATTTCAACGAGTCTACTCTGAGTAGGACTAATACTAGATGCAGCTCATACTGGTTAAGATATAGATCAGGAAATCTCTAGGTCAAAAGTCGCCTCTGCCACAAACCCTCTTGGTGGCTTCTAGTGGGCCACAATTGCTCAGCCTCAGCTCTGCACTCCTCCATCTTCAATATTCAATATTTACCTAATCTACAGAGTTGTGTTGTTGTAATCATTGCAATGTGGCAATGGATACAAAGTACTTGGAAACCTAAAGTGCAATTATAAATGCTAAGTTTTATGGTGATGATGGTGCCCCCATTGATGAAATAAAAGCAAGTGTAGCTTTCACACCTGCAAATGGGTATGTGGGCAGAGCAACACTCCTCTGATGACCCGGGAGAAATCGCGCAGGTTGAAGACATAGTGAGATTTTGAAGGAGTTGGAAGGAAGTTTTCCACAGCCATCTTGTAAATGTTCATAGTAGCATGAACCATCATTTTGCCAAGCCTTTGAAAAGGAGCAAAAAAGTTAAATGTAACCCTGAGCTTTCTTTCCACCATGCCCCCTGCCCCTCGGTTCTCTTCTTCCACTTTGCCATGGTGAAGAGTTGCAGACATCAGTAGGGATGAGCAAATCCATTAATTTCAGATTCTCATTTCCCCAATTTTATGTTCAGTTCTGCAAATTTCCACACTGGATTGCAATCCCCCCACCCCAAAATAATCATTAGCATTTTAGTGCTAATTTCTCCTAACATACACACTTTTGGATGTATTTGCCTAAGATATCCATTTTTGCAAGCAATTTTCCCCAATATAATTCATTTCATGTTACTGTCAGAAATATATGCATTTTTGTGCATATACCTTAGTACAGTATATGCATTTTGCATACATAACCTGGCCAGAGAACTGCACTGTTAAGACTGGGAAAGTGCAAAGGATTTCCTTTTGCACAACAAAAGTCCTGCCCCCACGCATCTATCCCAAAACCTCCCCAAATCTGCTCCAAAGGGTTGGCGGAACATGTTTAGGGGGAGTTTCATTGCTCAAGCAGAAATCCTTGTTCTGAGACAATGGTTTAATTGGATACTCCTCATTATTTCTCCCCCATCCCCATTCATAATTCAGTGGCAAAGCATGTGGCTTTACACATTAGTCCCTGGCATCTCCAGCACCTGAAACCCTGGAGAGCTGCTGCCAGTCAGTGCAGACAGCACTAAGTTAGATGGACCAACGACAGCTTCTTATTTTCCATGGAGCAACCTCCTGATCTTAAATCAAGTGTCACTTCAGATAACAAACACACAACAGTACAGGATTATATAGCAAGAGCAGTGGCAGTAGTAGATAGTAGCTGGATGTTTTTAGGAGAAATGAGTGGGAGTGGTGCATCCAAAATGTTATGGAAAGAGTTAATGTGCTATGGAATCCTAGGATGTCAGCACAGCAGGTAGTTTTTTTCAGGTGTGTTATCAAGTGCAGAGAGTGAGAGTGAGTTTTACTGTGAGAGTGGCAGGAATTTGTTTTATACTGCTATGTGCCTCAGAATAAGCCTTTAAAATCTCATAAATCTGCCAGTTTCTCTCTCATAAATGTGTGTGTGTGTGTGTGTGTGTTTTCAGTGCTTTTTCTGGGGGAACGCAGGGGTATGTGTAGCCCTAAATATTTTTTGAATCTAACAGGAGAAGAAACTAAATTTTATTTAAAAAATTAGTTTCTTCTCTAGCATGGTGAATTGTCAGTTCCGTTGCTACCCCCGATGGTGGCCTCATTTCCTGTCATGGTGTGTTTCTTGAGTCTCAGATGGAAGCAGGTGTTTAATGTGTGGAGTAGGAGTTGGAATCTAGCATGGTGATTGGTCAGTTTTGTTGTATTTGCTGTATTTATTTTTCCCAATCTGAACTATAAAATGCTGATTTTCTTGAGTCAAAATGAGAGTACCCCTAAACAATTTTTAAGGAAAAAAATCACTGTATGTTTTAGTATACCAAGTAAAGTAATGTGTTATGTTTAAACTCTAAACAGAGAGTCTTGTGCAGTCTTTTCTACAAGAGAAAAAGAGAACTGTAGTTTTTTTAAAGGGTACAACGACCTGGGGCAGCTTCTGCGCATATAAATACCACAAAATGTGCTCTCTTGAAGAGAAGCACATTCCTTACGGTCCATTTACCTCAGAAAAGTGGCCTCAAACCCTTTGCTGAAGTGCCAGTCAACGATGGAAGCAAAGATCTTTGTTAAAATTTCATCATCGAAGGCACTGATGGAAATAATGTTCAAGTGCCTTGTGAAACGTCCTGTAAGACACAAGGGAAGACACAGTAAGTCTCAATGCAGCTTTGCCATTCCTTCTGATGACCCCAGGCAGATACAGTGGTACCTTGGTTCTCAAACACCTTGGTACTCAAACGCCTTGGTTCCCAAACGCCGAAAACCCAGAAGTAAGTGTTCTGGTTTTCAAACGCTTTTCAGAAGCCGAACGGCCGATGTGGTTGTTGGCTATTGTTTCTGGGGCGCCTGCACCAATCAGAAGCTGCACCTTGGTTTTTGAACATTTCAGAAGTCAAACTGACTTCCAGAACAGATTAAGTTTGGCACTTTTGTTTTTGCTATTTATTTTGCGTTTTTGTTTTTGAGGCTTTTTTGGTTAATTTGTTTTTGTGACTGTGTGGAACCCAGTTCAGCTACTGATTGATTGACTGTGTGACTGCAGAAAAGAATAAAAGGTTGTCCTATTGCATTTAATCTGACATCATACCTGTAATATCATTCCTTCCACCTCCAGGAGGCCCCATTGCTGAAAGGAACAGAACATCAACAATATCGAGCCTTGAGGTATCCTTCTTGTCGTACCAGTGGCCGTGATCAATCCATTGCCTAAGGAGTTCTATAGGAGGCTGGGCTCCATACACTTCCTTGGCAGGCATATTTAAGTCATCTAGGAAGAATATTGATTGAATATTATTTTCCGAAGACAAAAAAGAACTCCCTCTACCCATCAACACAAGCAAGCAAAGAAAGGGCGAGGATAAGGATGAGGCTATTAGCCTCAATGGTCAGGGGCAACAATGTCTCTGAACACCAACACCAGGAGCAGAGGAGTGCTCTTGTGCTCAGATTCTACTTGCAGGCTTCCCAGAGGCATCAGGGCAGTTGTGATGCTGGACAAGAAGGGCCATTGGCCTGGTCCAGAAGGGCTCTTCTTATGTTCTCTAGAGAAAGGAACAGAGCCTTTTCTAGATTCAACTTTTATTTGTACGCTACAACCGCAGCAAGAATGTTAATTGCTAGGAATTGGAAAGGGGATACGATACCAACAAAGGGAGAATGGCAAAACAAATTGTGTGAGTATTTGGAATCGGCAAAAACGACAGTGGCAATTAGGCATCAGCCAAACCAAAACTTTTAAAAAGAGTGGGAATGTGTAAAAGGCTATTTGGAAAAACATTGTTCTCAAATTAAAGCCTTGATACATTTCGAATAAACTTCACAAAGTTAAGAACAGATAGATAAGTTATATGTTCTGTAACAGAAAGGTAATAAAGATAAACAACACAGCTGAAAAGAGAAAGAGCACGATGGCACCTTCACCCGGCAGTATATCACGCTCAGGAGTGGCAGTGGTTACACCTGTGATATACCACCGGGTGAAGGTACCATTGCACTCTGGCCTTCAAACCAAAGGAGAAATGAGTTGCGAGGCACCAGAGCTGATGGAGCTTCTTTTTCACTTGATGCGCTGGGCACTGGCGGTGGAGGGACTCCCTTTGTTGCCAGCGCCCAGCACCCTAAGGGAAAAACAAGCTGCATCAGCCCCAGCCCTATGAGGCGCCAAGGTGAAACCGCTGCCTCTCCAAACGAGGGAGCTGAGGCTGTTTCACTCCAGCACCTTACGGGGCCAGGCTTAATGCACCTTGTTCTTCCCTCTGCTTTTCAACATTGTTTTGTTAGGGTGGTGATACATCACAATGTTGACAAGTTGATAACACCCAGCTCTTCCCCCACCCCCTGGTCTTTCTCCCTACCTTCCTACCTAGATTGAGGTCCCCGACAGCTTATTTCTGTGAAAGGAAATACACCTGCTGTTGTAACAGCATGCTTCAAAACTGTAATGTGTAGCAACAAAAATGTTTAAGATGTGATCTTACCTACAAATACAATAGCCTTTTTTCCAGCTGGAGGACCAAAAAGTCCCTTTCTTCTCCTGTCCAGTTTTGACATAATAATGTCCTGGGTCTGGTTGGCTGTAGTTCTGGCAGAGAAATTGATGAAGTTGGGAGTGTACTTTGTCTTTGGGAGATTAATCAGAAAGCTGTTGGTGATCGCTGATTTCCCTGTACCAGTGGTTCCCACGAAGAGCAATGGGATTTCATGCTCCACATAGGTTTTCAGGAAAAAACTCTGCCTGGCTGTTTCCATGGTTGGAATTATAAGCTCGGAGACCTGTCGTGAAGAGATGCTTAGGTGTAAAAAACACATCTTGCACATTTGAAAGTAGAAAAATCTGCATCACTGCAAGAAGGGAGTGTGTGCATGAGAAAGAGAGATAATGTGTTTATGACCTGTACATTGCAAGGATCCTGGTGGGGTGGCATATACATTGCACACCAGGCATGCAATGGAAGCTGGTCTATTAGGGTAAATGGGGCACTGCCCCACCAACCTTACTCTGTCCTCAACTAGCCACCACTTGCCCGCCTTCTAACTTACAATACTGTCAGCTTCGTGCTCGTTCCTTAGTCTAAGTGTTGCCCCTGTATAACTCAGCAGGGAAAAGGATGGGGACAAAACTAGAATTAGTTGGCTCTGCCTTTCATTGGCTCTGGCTCCACCTACTGTTTAGCCTTCCTGCTATGCATTCATGTGTACCTGCATATGCATGCACAGACTGTAGGATCTCTATCAATGCAGTGTTTCCACCCACCGTTGAGATGGGCTGCAAGTTTTGCAAACCTGTCTTCTTAGGGCAGAGCTTGTGCTTTGCTCCATAGGAGTGAGCGGTAACTATTCATTTACTGGGAAGACAACAGGTATAATAATGCAGTACTGAGAGTTGTTTATATTTGCTATTGTTGTGAATTGCTTTGAGCTCAACTTGAGGGTTGGGAACACAGCAGACAAAAATTTAATCAAATCAAAGTGGAGATGCTGCTGAGGGAGGGGGTGGACCAAGCCTACGCCCTGTCCATTATTAGGCTTTTGGGAACTGACTGCTTTTAATGAAAGGGCTATTGTAATTATGCATATGTTTTTAATGTTAAGTATAACTGGCTTAATTCACACATAAACAGAAAATGTATGTGTATTAATGAAGGTTTTAAATGGAAAATGGCTAAATATGTGATGCTGCATTGGGTTTTTTCCACAGTAGTTTTCTAAAAGACTCTGAGCTCTTGCTGAGTTGATAATTAGCTAGTTGTTGTTTTCTGCTAGCTAACATGTCAGTGTTGTAACCTTAGATCAGGTGAAAAAGGTATTTGGTTGCAAATCTCCATTTTGAAGTTGCCTTTAGTCTTTTGTCTCAAACTGTGTGGAAGTAAGGATGTGTAAATGACCCTTTGAGTTAGAGAGAAAACAGCTCCAGGGAAAATGGATGCTGTGGGAGGAGAAAGGCCTTTGTTTGGATAATTTTGTATTATCTAAGATGCTGAGCCTCTGCTGTACATCACAATACATTGTATGGATAGTTGGGGTGTACCTTTGAGGCTTATGTTCTGTTTTTAAAGAATTCTACAAGTAAAAGTTTACATGATATTTTATTCAATGATTTCTTCCAAAAGGAGTCAGTTAATATGCATCCAGTTGCTTCAAACTGCACGATGTTAATATATGTAGTATTTCAAATATAATTTTTATTTATATATAGTCCTAGTTCTGTACATGTTTAATTGCTTTTCAATGATATTTTCCCTATATATTCACTGTTCCTATTTTATCTGTAAGTTGCCTTGAGTCCGTGTCAGCGAAAAAGGCAGGATATAAATAAATATAATAATCACAATAATAATTAGCTCATCAAGGCTTTCACCTGATGTCACAATGATGTGAGGGCATCCCATTCTGCCCTCGCAGGCCTTGTGGTGCACAATAATAATTAGCCCATTAAGGCTTTCTCCATCACCATAGTCCCAGACCTACACCTGCTAAAACTTCACTGTTTTTCATGGTCATTCCAGAAAGTGTGATGGAATGTTGAGAACAAGCTCTTACATTCATTGATTTGGGACTGGGGAAAATCTTGTTCTTTAACCAGTGTTTCTAAAGCGGGACACAAAAATCCAAAATCGAAACTGTCCCATTCAGCTTTATTAAAAATAATAAGCAAAGCCACAGGCAATTATTAAGAAAGCTATGAAGAATCACCTCTCCCTCTTCTTTTTTAATTAAAGAATGGAGGTTTCATTATTTCAACTATTCACACACCCCTAAACACTGTCGTTTCTAAGCAGTGTGCAATGATGTTAGAAAGGAGATACAAAGGAGATAAGTGATTAAAAAGCAACCTCAGCTAAGGATTGAACATGGGACTTTCTGCATACAATCCATAATAATAAATGTTTCTATCCAACTTAGTTTTACTCAGAGTAGATCCCTTGAAAGTAATGGTCAGGACTTGTTAATTTGGCCAATCAGATAAGGTCAGCCTGAGCAATTATGAGGCAATAAATGCGAATGGTTTACCTTTACTCCAGCAGGGATGGTTTGCTCTTCTTTTGTAATGTACTCTGTCCAATTATTCCACTGTCCACTGGCTATCTTGTGGAAGTAAAAGTCGTACACAGTCCCTGGTTGAGGGGAAAAGGCCATCAGGAAAGCTCAGTTCAAGGCAGCAAGGCTGACTTTGGGTATTATTTCAGACTGCAAAATTTGGATATGTTTCTACATATGCCTTCTAACCAAACAGAAACAACCCAAATGCTGCCAAATCATGCTTTTGGTACAGAAGGGCAGCTACAGCAGTAGCCCACCAATAATTTCTGTCCTCCAGTTGTGTAACAATAGCAGCAACTCCCCATTCAACACACCACTTTCAAATTACACTGCAAAAGTAAAGAAAAAGTAAAGAAAACCTTAGGGAAGACCAGGAATGGATTTTCTGTGAACTGGGTTCTGATACTGAAAACAAATTCCTAGGTGGAAAAATTGCACTCAGAGGCAGGGATGGAAGGCTCTGTCAATTTCAGTTCTCTTTCAGTTACTCTAAGGCACTGGTTGGCAACGTGCGGCCCATGGGCCAGATCCAGCCCACAAAGACCATTTTACTGGCCGACGAGCTGCCCCCAAACCAAGCAGCCCACTCAGCAGGTCTCCCAGCACAGCACGGGGACTTGCCAACGGCGCAGGAAATCGCGTCTGGGCATGCGCAGAAGCGATTTCTGGCGCCGCGCTGCGCCAGTCCAGCCAATGGATGATCTTTGCGGGAGAGATCCAGCCAATGGCTGGTAAGCCTTGCCAACCCCTGCTCTAAGGCTACCAGAGAGTTCCTATGACGTTACAGATATTGTTGAATATGAACTCTCATCATCATCATCATCTTATTATTATTATTATTATTATTATCATCATCATTATATTTTTATTTATAGTGTTGGATTTATGACCTTTGTATCAACATACACAATTTTATGAATTGTTGCATACAACTCTGGGATTGTTCAGGTTGAAGGGTGGGGTATAAATTAAATAACAGCATAAATAATCCCAGGTCATTCTACTTGGGGCTTATGGGAGCTGGGGATTCCCCATCCATCGTGTTCAGGATGATCAGCTCCTTACTTAATCTCTGGGACCTATTACAAAACAATTCAATGCCCGTACTGGAGATATGATGCTTCATGATGTATAAACAAAGCCAATTATTTAAATTTGCCAAGTGTATTTTAAACAGACCTCTATCTGGAAAAATGTTGTTCTTCGTCAGCTTTACGCTTTTGGGACGTGGGTGGTTGTCGTCCATTCCCATCAAAACTTCCCGGTAATAATGGTCGAATTTTTTCCTTCCCTCAGCGTTGATGGTGCCCCCGATGGTCCACACCAAGGCGAACAGGAAAAGTCCCTGCAGCCACAGGGTGATCTGCTGGCTGGACATGGTCTCGGAATCCTCTTCGCCGGAACTCCTTATTTCATCTATTTTTAAAAAAGAGCAGATGAAGATTGTTCTTAGAAGGCATAGTCAACAACTTCAAATGGTGTGTGTGTACCACGTCATGTGTTCTATTATGCAGGGCAGGCCTTACCTGCCCCCCCATATTTATTCAAGTTGGCACCCCTGCTGCCAACACTTTCAGCTCCCACTCCTCTGCTGTTTGTTTGCTCAGATACTGATTCAAGCAGGGGTGTCAGCTTACATTACAATCCTATATTAAGTTTATATTGAGTATATCTGGTGCACAGAGGGCCTTTCAGCTGATGTGAGTCAACAGGGAGAAAGGAGAAGTTGTTAGGTGAACAAACTGGACAGGACAATGTTCTGGGATTTAAAATTAGGCCACAACTTTATTGATTCCAGGTGTAGGTTGGATTTGGCTAAGGCACTGGAGGGCTGGTGGACAGCTGGCACATGATAGAGTCGATCCTAGGGTTAATGTGTCCTCCCCAAGACACAGGTCTACACAGACGACCCTCCCAAGCCACTGAAGAAAGCTCTGTGGCCCATCTGCCATACACCTTGGCTTTTGGACAGAGACTTCCAACTAGACCCCTCGAAGGGGTACCCTCTTATTGCACTGTTCTGTGGTGGGGTTGATGGACCACTGCACCCCCCGTCTGATGTTAGACTTAAAGGATTCCATGCAAGGCCTTCTCTGCTAAAGTTGTGACTATTGCTATGGGGAAGGCAAAACCTGCAAATAAGGCTAATCTGTTTGCAGACAAATTGTCATTGCTGACCAAAATTTCAGTAATTAAATTAATGTTTTACCTAGAATGATGTTTTTATTTCAAACAATACCTATTGCAACTGATTTACTGTTTAAAGAATGGCAAAAAAGATTTATCGAAGTTTTATGGAAATATAAAAAACCATGAGTTAAAATGAAAGTACTGCAGAGATTGGGACTGCCTGATTTGAAATTGTACTTTGCAGCCTGTTGCTTAGTGTGGATGAAGGAGTGGGTGATCCTAAGAAGTAGGAGGATTTTGGAACTAGAAGGTCATGATTTAAGGTTTGGATGACATGGATATCTGTGGTATGACAAGGTCAAAGTGAATGTGGACTTTAAAAATCATTTTGTTAGATGCACTATATTAAGAATCCGGAATTGAAATAAACCTAGGTTGTACTGTATACGAAGATACCCTTATGGATTTCAATGCAAGACACATTTCATATGAAAAGAGGTGACAAGTCAAGAGAAATGCTTAGCCTAGGGAGACCAGATGACTTCACCTAATACAGCTTTTCATTGTATAGGTTTGTTAGATTTGTGCATTGCTTCCCATTAAGAAAGTGCCAAAGCTATGTACAGCTGTTATTCTGGTTTGTGCCAGAGCATTCCTACATCTCACTCTTCCTGAACTAGAATAATTTCGAAACAAAAAATTCCAGAACTGCAGCACATGTGCTTTACTACAGTTTTAAGTTTCTTCAGTTCATTCCTTTGCGCACACATACCAGTGTGTTCTGCAGTTTAACCTGGATGCAGCTCAACATGGGCTTCCTCAATGACATTTCCATATATTTTTGGGGCACAAATTAGTTGGGAGAACTAAGGCAGTTGTTCCCACAATCTTATGGTGCAGCAAGGTGGGGGTGGGAGAGTGGGAGAGTGGGAAGATGAAGCTCACAGGATCCTTACCGAGCAAAGCAGTATACAGTGTCATCATGGAATGAGTGAGATGGATGGGTGATGTCTGAACCATGACCCTGCAATGATGGCGAATAAATTCCAAGCAAGGCTGAACTAGCCACATGAACAAGTCGTCAACCTAGAAGTTGGAAAAGGGTAAATGGCTTTCAAATGCAGCAGAAGTTACATTATTACCAATAGGAACAGTTTGCTAACAGTCAATATGCAGAGCCGGACCAATACACTTTGCTGCTTCAAGAAAAAAGCAAAAACGAACGGTGCCTCTTCAATCCCATTATATGTACAGCAGCCAATTGAACTGGCAGCTAAGTCTTACAATGGGGCAGCATTCTCCACAGCATCTGAGGGTAGCAGGCTCACTTAGGAGGTGCATGGCAGGCAAAATGGCACAGCAAGGTGGGGGGTGGGCAAGTTGGAAAATGAAGCTCACAGGATCCTCACCAAGCTCAAGCTTTGCTGCTGCTGCTTCTCACTCTCCAGGACTTTCTGCCTGAGGCAGTTCCCTCATGCCGCCTAGTACATCGCCAGCTCTTCCAGTATAGGTGGGTAAGACTACCACCACAAAGCTAGGGTGACCATGGGACCCTCAATTACTGCTGTTCCTAAGGGTCTAGAAGTGGTTCTCCTGGAGGAGCACAGCTGTAACACTAGCTCCTCTGCAGTGGTATCTCTGCCATTTACCAGGAGGGAGATGGTGGGGAGACTGGTGCAGTGCAAGAGGAATGTCAGGAGTGCTGGAGGGGCTGCGCTGCTGCACCTGCACCACCCGAATCTCCACGCTGCCTTGTGCCCCCCGCCCCGTCCTGGGAACTAGTGTTATAGCTCCACTCCACTGGGTTGGTTATTGATGGTATATATTTGCATAAACATTGGATAGAGTGGAGGTTGGTCATGCATCCTATTATACAAAGGACAGTCCCCTATCTGAAGAGCTGTCCAGTACAAGTTTGATTACAGTTTAATTAACCCTTAAAAGGAGAACAGGTTTGTCCATTGACAGGTAGCACCGGAATGAGCATGCGCAAAGGGCACTTGGACACAGTCTCCCTCACCATAGTGGGGTGTATTGTATTCTTTAAAAAAATTATAGTACTTATGTCTAAATTTGCACCTATGCATATTAATTAGCATATGGGAATTTTGTGCAAATCTATGCCTTGGGGGGTGCATTTCCCCTTCTTTTGGTGCCATGATAATAGAGTGACAATTACCAGGGAGACCCATTTTGGCTATGAGACATAAATGACAGCTATTACATGACCATACATGTCTTAGGGCAAGCTTACAAGAGATAGCCCCTTCTTGGTGGTAGTGCCAAGATGGCAGGACCATTGGTTCCAAAATGGTTACATTATTAAATGGCTCTACCATCAACATGTTTCTCCCAAGGTGAAAACAAACTCTGCTCAGTTGTCACGTAAGAGGCAAAACGAGAGCACTTACCACTCCACCTACACTGCAAACAGCACAGGGCAGTTTTCTAGTTATGCAGCTACAGCAACAACTCATCCCCCCCCCCTATTGCCTTTCTGCCCACTGCAGTTGTTCTCTTGTATGAGACACTTGTCAGTTTCTAACTTCCAGATTAGATTATTCCAATGTGCTCTACATCTTTAAGGGGCTCTTCAAGGGGTTGTCCTTGAAGATGACTCAGAATCTTCAAACGGTCCAAAATCCAGCAGCCAAACCAATGTTTAGATCCTGTTTAGATTTCAAATAATTCCAGCTGCACTAGTTGCTAGTTCATTTCTAAGCCCAATTCAAGGTGCTCACATTAGTGTCTAAGATCCTAAGTGGCCCAGGCCCCAAACTTCTGATGAAAGCCCCACATCATCATCATCATCATCATCATCATCATCATCATCATCATTATTATTATTATTAAATTATAGGCCCACAAACCAGTTCTCTGTGTTCGGTGTTCAAGTTTGGAGGCAATGTGTTCATATAAGAATCCTTCAGAGGCTTCCAGCCTAACTGGTGAGGTTCCATGTAGATCATACCACACCTGGAAGAATTAACAGTTTTGTTGCACAAATTTGCTTGCAATGAGGGGGTAAGGCTTATGAAAGTTGACTCAGCCTTCAGATGACACTGGGCAATTGCTAGGATTCTTTTGGCACCTTACAAACTTAACAGATTTACTGTAGCTGGATCAATTCCCTGTCCCCACCACCATCCCTAGGCAGAAATAGACACCTATTTTTCCTCTCTTTGACACTGGAAGGGGACCAACTCTGGACCTTTTTGCAACGTCATGAAGGAAGCCTGTAAGGTCAGGTCTCTCTCTCCCTGAACATGGATCTCTTTCTCCAGCATCATGGTATTTGTCCCCTCTCCCTATGTGGTTTTCCCTGATCAATACTCTCCTGCTCTCCCTCCCCTCCTGCCTCTCTCTCACACACTGTTCCATACAGCTCAATCTCTCTGAATAGTGTAAGAGATTTCAGGAATGCCAACAAAGACTCCAAGTTTGGTTTCTTTGGAAGGAATGTCCTTTGTGATATAAGGCTTTATTTTCACATACAGACAGGCTGGGCATTACGATGAAAGGCCTCACAGCTTTAGCACTCCAACAGATATTGCTTTTTCCCCTTTAGGCTTCCTTTCAAAGCCATAGCTTTGGACTCAGCATGGAGAGAAAACCAACTGTTTTGTGTCTTCCTAGCTCCTCCAGAAGAGAGCAGGGAAGACTGGCCTCTGGGCCTGATGCTCTCTTACATCTTGGATGCCCTGGCCTCCAGCCACATGGGGCTTCCTTCTAGAAACATTACCAGCTAGTTGTTTCTATGGCAAACTCTTGAATCTGACAAACAGGTCATGTAAAAATGGGGAAGGACTGCATCCCAGTCACAGAGCCTCTACCTTAAATACAGAAAATGAACGGAGAATTGCTGACAACATCAACAATATTGAGCAAGGTGGACCAATGGTCTGACTCATGACAAGGCAGCATCCAATGTTACTAAGATGCCCAAGAGAATTGCCTAGGGCCATTAACTCCACAAAGAGCATACAGATAAAATTATGTATGTATGTATGTATGTATGTATGTATGTATGTATGTACCAATCCTGTAACAATATAGAGAGGCACACAAAGCTGCTATTGGCCCTGCTTGCAAAAGTTACCTGCTGACAGTAGCTGGAGATGCTTGTTCCAGATCTTCTGGCTCAAACATTAAGCTCATCTTTGCACTCATCTGAATTATTTCACCACTCATTAGGCACAGCTAGAATGAAAACATCATGTAACCATGGTTCAGTCATGTGTACGGTAGGGATTGTGACAGGACAACTTGCACAATTGTAGCATGTGTCACGCAGAGTTTCAGTCATTTTACAGACACGCACATGAACAACAGTGACATTCTGTAAGAGGATGAACATCATTCGTTTGCTTCTTCTCATACTTCCATGCTTGAGAGCAAAAGATAATGAAAGGTTTGCGTGTAATGTTTAACCATGATTTAGCATAAGAAGGGCAATTCCCTCTCTCCTCTTCCAGCATGGCTGCACTGGTAAACGTCTTTTTCCATTCTATATTAATCATAGTTTAATGTCTGCATGCATGTGCATGTGTGTGTGCACGCACACACACAAACACAGAGAGATATTAAAAAGACAGTGGGTAGTAGCCAATGCTAGTCCTACTAAGAGTAGACCTGTAGAAATTAATGCACACAACTTAGACATTTAATTGGAAACCCAGAAGGCCATGATTCAAAGAGCTATTTGTGTATTAGAAGCCTATAGCAAACTATCTAGTATTAGATAAATATTTCCCTGACTGTAATCTAAAATAATTAAGACAGGCGTTGTGATGTAAACACCTTCCCTTGAAATTTGCTTTGAGACTCTTGTAAAAAGCAATGAATGAATTTAAATCATTGCCATCTTGCATTAGAACAGTGTTATTCTATACTAGGGATTGTTGCCTCTGATTGCTTCAGTTGCCAAAGCTGCCTACACCTACCAGACCCCCACATGCTTGCCAATCTCCTGTCTGCTTCCTTTACACCAGGCCAACCCCACTCCCTTTACCCTTCACCAAACCCCTTTCCTATCCCTTAACCTTGCCAAACCCACTGAGCGTCAGAGTGAGGTGGGCAGCAGCAGGGCTTGCCTGGAATGCTCACACATTGTGCTGCAGTTCCCACAGCTGAATATTTGTGGTCATGCAAATTACAGTATGATGACATGCTTACATATTTATGTATATAGGCAGAAAGAGCTACAGAGACTCTCTGCTTCCCCACTTCTACAGATATGCTTTGCTTTTGATAACAGCACAATCTTAACCATGTCTACTCAGTTCAATGGGGCTTAATTCCAGATATATTGAGTTAGTGGTTATCTTAAAGCAAATAATGCAGGTTATTTAAAAATAACTACAATAATAAATGAACCAGTTGCAATCAACCACTGGGTGTGGTTCCCATAGCTTCTTACTACCATGTGTCTAGTGGTACATCTAGAAAATTGCTTCCAGTTGATTCAGTGCAGTCCTCATTCTACACTTCTTGCAGTGTAATGATTCTGAATCCACAAACGAGAGGAAGGAAGAATAGCTTGCAAGAACTTTATTCTTCAAACATGTGCATCAGCCTCTAGGCTAATGGTGGCCAGACTTGGCCCTCCAGCTGTTTTGAGACTACAATTCCCATCATCCATGACCACTGGTCCTGTTAGCTAGGGATGATGGAAGTTGTAGTCCAAAAGCAGCTGGAGGGCCAAGTTTGACCACCACTGCTCTAGGCCTTTGGAACTGCTTGAATCATGCAACCTTAGAGTAAGTCCTCAAATTACCATCTTAATACTAAGGTAATAAAACTCTAAATTACAAACTCTACCATTACAGCCATGGCACTTACCTTCTTGTTATCATCTAACACAGTGTTCATGTTCTCTATCCAAACAGCATCAACAGGACCATCAAAGACAATCCACTTCCTGTCCTCTGTTGTAGAGCTGGCTTGTTCTCTGAAGGTGGTCGCAAGAACGCCATCTGTCCATTCGTGGCTCACAGGGTCAAAACACCCATACAACTGTCCCATGGTAATAGCTTTTGGATTAATAATTCTATATTCAACTGCAGATTCTTCTGTTGAAGGGTCTGAGACAAAAAAAGTATCTTAGGTTAGCGACATGAGAGGAATTCAATTCTCATTTAAAGGTGAATCTGCCTAATTTGTACTTTCTGAAAAACACTTGAAATTCTCTGAATTTTGCAATGCAGCTCTGCAGCCAAGTAGTGTGTACAAAAATGCATATGCTGGATCAGGGGGAAGTGCTCTGCAAAAATGTGTATCAGGCAAAATGTGTCAATTAAGAGACACTCACTAAATGGTGATAGATTTTCATGTGGACTTTTAACAATAAATATTTGCAAACTGAGGTGAAATGTGGAGAACTAAACAAAAGATTAGAAAAGTGAGAAATTGGGAGAATCTAAAATGGACAGATTTGCCAATTCTGATCTCTGACTAGTTAGAAGGCAAACTCACTGGCAGAAATTGGTGCCTAAAAAGCCTTGCTATCCCAAAGCTATTTCTCAGGCCAAAAGTAGATGTTACACTCTTGGTGTATATTATTTTCCCCCCCCCTTCTTTTTTTTTTTAAATTCAAAGACTTGGTGTCCCTCTTCAGTTACCCAGCTTTAATTGACCCTGAGATCCAAGACATGTTGCAGGCTGAGGCAGAGCAGCAACCCCATCAACCAAGGCCAACCAAGTTATTTGGCACCAGGACCAGAAAACCCCCAAAATACCTCTCCTCCTCCCTGGCTTAAAAAATACAGTAATAACGAGTTAAATAATGAACAATTTGCGGCCCTTTCATTACATCCTCTCATAATCCTTCACTTCGACTGATGGCAGAGCTAGCCCTACTCCTACTCAGAGTATACTCACTGAAATTAATGCATCTCAGTTAGTTATGCTCATTAACTTCAGTGGAACTACTCTAGGCAGGCACAACCAGGTTTGTACCACTTAATAGGTGAACATCAATTTCAATGCCTCCTTGAAGTACAGAGAGGAGAAAAAACAACACTAAGCATATACTGTTCCACAGAAGAAGTGACAAAGACAAGGAAGAAAGAAAAAAAGAAAGTAGATGGGGAAAGTTCAGGCTGGCTGAGAAAACAATTTTTGAGAGTTTCAAGGGGAAATAGTCCAACATTTTCAGAACACTGGGAACAAAAGATGGCTTTGGCTTAATAAAATGTGTAAGTGGTTTTACTGCTTATTCTGCTCAAGGTTTGGATCAAAGTAAGACATGTTTCTGCCAATGCAACCTTCAAACTGTCTTCCAGACAATTGAAATTCTCTGTTGTGTAGAGTGGAAACAACAGCATTAGCAATTTTCCATTCTTGTACCCATAACCTTCCTCTGTTCTCCAGCAACAGGCAATTGAGAAAAGAAGTGCTCAAGATGTAAGCTTTCTCTTTCAAGATCAGCCTTGCTATACAGGATGCAGCAGATAGGTGCTTATTTATTTCCTTTCATTTGTGGATTGCTCCCTGTGAAATGTCTCAAAGCAATTTAACAATTAAAACATCAGAAATAAAAACCTATATGAAAAGATTTCATATTTTTTAAAATTAAAAATAGATTTGTGCACAGAAAAATAACTTCTCATCCAGCACAGATACAGACTGGGATGAGTATCATAATTTAAAAAGGCTTCTTGAAATGGGAAGGTGTCAAAAGATAATAGATAGGTGTCTTCTGTACGTGGTGGGGCAGTTCCAAACTTTAGCCACTACAACACTGAAGACCCAGATTCTATATCTTATAGAATGGACCTCCTAATGAGATGTTGTCTGCTGGAGGCCATCTTCTATAGAGCACAGTGATTGGTTGGATACATAATGGGTGATGTAATCTTTTAAGTAGTTTGGTCCCAAGCTGTAGGGGGCTTTGTAGCAGCACCATGAATTTAGCCTGATAGTTAATTGGTAGGTAATAACTAGCTGCAGTCCAAAACATCTGGAGGGCACCAGATTGGGGAAAGAGAAGATGACGTTAAAGTTCTTTTTTAAATTAAGAAGGCATTGGGCAGAATTAAATTTGATATGTACCTTGGCTCAGATCCCCAAGGGCCATAGCAAGCACTTTGTAGGCGTAGGTTTTTCCTCCCATCGGCTCCCCGACAATCATATAGCCATGACGAACCATCATCATTTCATAAATCTGTGCCAATGAAATAGTGTTGTCAAAAATACGTTGCGTAGAAGTTTTCTGCCTTATAAGGGCATCAGAAATCCAGAGAAGTGTGAAGACATGAATATATTCAATAATAAATAAATCCTCAAAGCACTTTGAGACACACTCAGCATTGTTTCATAGGAACTGTGCAAATATGAAAGGTGTAGCCTTAAGTCAAAAAACTAAAAAAGGGAAATCAATAAAGCCTAAGTTGGCTCAGTAACAAAGACAGATTAGTGGCTCCATCCACCAAAGTTGGCCGGCAATTGAGGGAGGGGTAAAGGATCTGGCCTACATATACATTTCCAGTGTGCAAATATTCAAACTAAAGAAACCTGAATAATTTTCCCAATAAACCATGGAACTGGTTGAAGATTAATTTTTGCGATATTGTTATTCAGTGCCTGGATGAAGAGATCATAATCTGGTCGAGGCAGAATCACTCCAGGAAATAAATCAGATATGATTCCCTGTGAAATAAAAGAAGAAAAAATAATATGCCATTTAAGGGCAGGAACTTCTGGTTGTACACAAACATGATTCAAGCTGTTCTAAGCAAATGAATATAATCTTTCTTCTTAGTTAATCATAACACTGTCATCAACATCATGCAGCAACAGTTCATGTTATCAGTATCTAAATGGCTCCATCCATTATCCTACCTGAAACAGAGGCACATCTTGTGCCAAGAATTTAGCTAAGTTAACGTCCAGTAGAGCCCTGAGCAGCAAGACACTTTCATTTTCATCTGGGTACTTCAGTTTTAAGTTTCCTGCTGCTGTCAGGACCGATTTTACAGCACGCATCCCATAGTCGTAATGATGCTGTGATGATAACTGTTCAGAGCAAAGACGATAGGTAGCAACAATCTTCTGGGCAAGACTGTGAAAGATTATACAACATGTTACAATTTATGGACAGCAAACACAATGGAGAAAAGAGGATAAAATGTCTACATCATGTATAAATAGATGAATAATTAAAACAGATATCACCAAGTAAGTTTATAAAAGATTAAGTGACAAATCAAATGACAGGTTTTTCCTCTTACTTAGGGGATGTTATTGGTGGGTAGTGTTCTTTTTCTAGAAAAATAGGTGCCAGTACTCATCATGAAGTTGTTACAGTACGTGCCACACTTTTTAACAAGAAAAAAAGAGATGCTGGTACCCTTGAGAGCTGTGTACCGTTGAGTACCCCCTGGGGGGAAAACAGAACACTGGGTGGGTAGGACAATCTAAACTCCCAGCCTGGCAGCAGTGGGGCATGTTGAGAGTGGTGAAGCCACCTCTTTTTATACTGTAATTTTATGCTGTGAACTGCCCTGAGATCTACTGGTATAGGGCAGTATACAAATGTAATAAATAATAATAATAATAATAATAATAATAATAATAATAATAATAATAATAATAATAGAAATAAAATATAGGAAAGTGTTTATGAGAAAAGACTTATATATGGCAAGACTCCAAGAGGACTTCTGTTGCTGATATACCTTCCGCACACACCCAAGTGAAAGTTTCCTGTATAATACCTGAAAACCGACTAACTTACCTTCGGGAGTCAAGGAATCCCATTGAATAAAGTGAAATTTCACCAATCAAAGCATAATCTGGAACCATCATGGCTACAGTACGGAATAAAGCCTGAAGAACAGAGAGCGGGGGGAAATAAATAATCAATATACAATGTATTCTCAAAACAAAAAGCAATAGGTAAGGTTGTTGTCCAAGGATGTTGTGCTTCAGTGATAGTTACTTGTGAGCCTATGACTTCAGAAGCAATTAGCTAAGGAATAAGAACTAGGATTGCCAGGAACTGTCTAGCAGCAGAGGGGGAATATGGTTTAAATGGATTTATGCACAGAATGTGGCAGTTCTGAACAGAGACAGGCATGCAGATCTCTACATGTGGAGGCTTCCCTTCTGGAACTTTGACTGCATAGAGTTACAGAACTTAGGAAAGCCTCTGCAAATGGACATTTGGGGTGGGCCAGGTAGAGTCATGTGTCAAAAGGTGCAGCCCTTTTCTATACCCTTCACATGCTTTTGTCAGAGCAACACCTATGATCCCTGGGAGCTATCCCAGGTTCTGAAACCTAACTCTTACACTTTCCTTTGAATTGTGCTTTTATGTCAGTTACCATCTCCCTCATACTGTTTCCTCATCCAGACTACCTATTTTTTGTTCACTGCCTGTTCCAGGTTATATGCTTCTGGTCTTGCCCAGCAACCCACGGGTGTTTCGCTTTCCCAGTGTATAACAATTTACCTTCAAGTTATCAGGAAGTTCTGCCCGTCCAGCATATCCAGGATTCATAGTGATGAATACTGCACAGGTTGGATTAAGTGAAATCTCTGTGCCTTCAAAGAGAAATGTTCGCAGCTTTCGAATAATAGCCTGCTGAATACTGAGGATCTGCTGTGCCACTACAGAGAGAACTTCAACCTAACAACAAAATAAAGAAAATAATACTTCAGATTTAAAACATGCATTTCAAACCAATGTAAAGGGACCGCTAAATGTGACCTGAACAATGTGTTGGGGCAGTGTTTATCAAACTTGCGTCCCCAACTCTTTGTTGGACCACAACTCCCATCATCCCTAGCTAGCAGGACCAGTGGTCAGGGATGGTGGCAGTTATAGTCCAACTACAGCTGGAGACTCAAGTTTGAGAAACACTGTGTTAGGCTGGGCTGAAATAGTGTGATAAATCAATGAGAACCGGCTATAGCCAGAAATTTTACAGAGAAATGCCTCATACTGACAATTGGTGGCTCAGTGTTGACTAGCAATAGATCTCCAGGCTTTCATTGTTTCAATCAGCTATCCATGTCCTCTTCAGTACTTCTTTCCATTCCATCTCCCATAATAGTCAGGCAGCATTCTGTGGCTACTGAACAGGCCTGGGCTATTTCAGATATTTCCCTTCCCTCTTAGGCTTTCTCTCTCTCTCTCTAAAGTATTTCAGTAAACCTTGGGATTCTCCAAGCCTGTTTATATCTCCCCCATATGAGGGTGGTACTATTTTGGTTACAGAAGTGACATCACTCATAGTCTAAGCACCAGAAATAGAGGAAGTCATTACCTCAATTCTGTTGAACTCATCAAAGCAGGCCCAAGCTCCAGCCTGTGCCAGTCCTTTAAAGAATTTCCCCATGGCTTTGTAATCGAGACCATCAGAGCAATTGAAGACAACACACTAAAACAAATGACATAATATATTGTTCAAAGTTGCTGCAAATTTTTACTTAACAATAATAACATTGCCAACCATTTAATTTTCTTCCAGGAGCAGCTCCTGCATCTGTAACAATTGTGCAATGCACAGGAATTCAGCAGGTGAAGGTTTTGCCATCACTGCATGAAATTTTGCATGATTAATTTCAGTGTGTCATGTGGCTGTTAAAGGCACAGGATCCCCGCTACAGAAGTTGGCAAGCTGAGCTACAACTCTAGCAATTTACAAAGAGAAATGGAAAGCACACTACAAACAAACCATGATTATGCAATAGTAAACTGCGGGTTCTCTACATTAGGGGTGAGGAACCTGTGGCACATTTCTGGGTGCCGGGCAAGATCGCAGCTCTAAGAAAGCATTTTTTCTGTGGCGAGAGAATGGCGCAAGAGCATGACACACAAAATGGCCGCCACAATCTCATGTGAAAAAATAGGATGGCCCATTCTTTCCAGGACACGTGTGTGTGTGGGTGTTATACAGAGACTTGTGGGATGTGCATATGAATTAATAGGAATAAATACAAGACGTGTCCTATTTCTTCTTCAGGTATTCATGAACTTTTGATTCACAGCTTCAGCAAACAAAGATGATTCCTCAAACTTACTTTTAGAGAAAAAGAGAGGGAGGGATGGAGGGGGGAAAACATAGATATCAGCAAAAAGATTATTTTGTTACCTGCTTAGCCAGTGCTTTTGCTAAATCTTTGGTGGTTTCAGTTTTGCCAGTTCCCGCAGGTCCTTCTGGAGCACCTCCCAGGTTTAGTTTCAAAGCTCCCATTAATGTTCTAAGAAACAGAAAAGAGGGGAATTAGCACAGTATATATCTTTTAAAAAATAGGATACCAGGGGGGTAAAATCTGTGGCCCTCCTAATACGGCTAGAGTAGAACTCCCATCCTCCCTGATGATTACCCCTGCTGGAAGCTTGAGCTGCTGGGAGTTAGAATCTGAATCTATGCACACACATGAACTAGGTACAAATTAGGACATCCTCATTCTCCATGGACTTTGGTGATTGTCTGCCGAGTCACACAATGCTAAGACACTGGCCCTTCAACGTGTGGGTGGGTTTATTTATTTTTGCTTTATTTCCTTAAGCAAGTCATAAGAATTTTAATATTCTCACCCTCTCAGTATAGTCAAATGGCCAATGTTAAACAGAACAAGTTCAAACATTGTTCATTTCTCAATGAAATATTATACTTTTTGGAACACCCAGCATTTTCAGAAAAGGGAAGTATGCAAATCTGTGAGCTTGCATGCAGTTGCTGAGAGGGGCAAGAATCTCCCCATGACATTGGCCCTGCCCCAACCCAAATACCATGTGTGTTTTAGGATATGACAATGGCCAGATGGATTAATGGAACATTCAGCCAAGAACTGGGCGCAGCTCTCTAGTTTCTTATGTAGGTAGCCTTCCTTTTTAAAAACCTCTAGCACTGGATCCTATGGTCCTGAGGTTCAAGTGGCCTTTATTCGGGATCAAACTTTTTAGAGTGGAGGGTCCTGCCCTGTGAAATTCCATGCCAGTAGAGGTTTGACCATAATTATTCCTGCCTTCTTTTAGACACCTTCTAAAAATAGTGTTATTCAGACAGGCCTTTGCAATGTGACTCTTTTTTTAAAAAAACAAGCCACTGTTCAGCAAAATGTTTTTACTGATGATACAGTAATTTTATATGCTGTGTTCCATCTTGCTATATTTTTAGGAAAGTGTGGTCTATCTATCTATCTATCTATCTTTTAATCAATCACCTGGAACTTCATATGTGTAAGCCGAGGTAGCCAATGGTTTGTCTTCCAGATGTTGCTGGACTCCACATCCCTTCATACCTGAACACTAGCCATGCTGGATGGCAATAAGGGGAACTGGAGTCCCATAACATCTGGAGGGCCACAGGTTCACCACTCCTAACCTATATCCTGCTGACCTTCCGGTTCTGAGCATAACATGTGAACAAAAAACACAAACATTAAAAAAGCAGGGAGGGGTGTTACCTATAGCATCGGTCGGTCAGCGGCGTTATCACCAAACGAAGGGAGTTGCCCAGGTACTCATAGCCATATCTGGCTTCAGTTGTAATCATTCGGACCATCACCTCTCCCTGTTCCCAGTAATATCTCAGCTGAGAAATCCACTGGAAATCATTCAGATCTGAAATTTTGTCTTCAGACAGTTTTGCGACAACATCCCGTGCTGCAGGAACAAAGATATTTTGTCAAATGGACCAGTACACTTAAGCCAAACATTGAGCTTCAACTCCTGTCTGAAAACCTGAAAAAGCCACTGCCAGTCATTATAGATAGTGCTAAGCTAGGGGTATCAATGGGCTGATTATTCAGTTGAAGGCAACTTCATCTGAGAAGTGGGGGCAGGGAGGTGCTTGCATTTTTGAGACCCCCTTCCATTTTTCAAATACTCATTCCATTTCTAACCCTAGCTCCCTTTCCATCTCGTGACTTTCACTGGAATGGGCATTTCAATTTCTTATGTATCCTGCTGTTCTCCCACTTCCCGGCCTTGCCATTTACCATGCACATCAATGACTGTGAGGGCTCCCAGGGTGAGCCGGGCCCCGCCTGACAGCTTCCCTCTGACCAGTTCAACAATTTCTCCAATCTGTTTGTTGCTTTTCTCCAAAAATGCCTGCAGGGGGGAAAAGGAGGTTATTATTACCAACAGGTAAAACTTGAAGACCATGTTGCAGTGTTTCCCCAACCGCTAAGGGGATTGTCCCTGATTATTTATCATTTAAATAATTTTAGCCTGCTCTTCAGCTGATAAAGTCTTCCAGAGCTGCTTACAGATCAATGCAATACAAGTCAATCTCTATCTGCCCAATAAAGTATTTGAACAATATATAGAGGGTTGTCTCCAACTATGTCCTCCTCCGAGCAGACCCACTGAAATTAATGGACCAGTGTTACAGCAATCCCCTCCCCCAAATCTTACAGGTAGAGTTTTTCCTTGTATGGCTTCTGATACTTCTTTTGTCCAGAAGATGGATGATACACAGATAACTACTTGTCCTGGCCACTGCAGCACCCACTTATTCCGGGGAACCTTTAAAAACAAAGTGAATAACATTAGACTGCCATGGCCAACTAGGGCTCTGAGATTTTAATATAAAGGGAAAACCACGGTCTAAATGGGAGGATGAAATGTTTTCCAAAACTTCCCTGATTTACAATGTGATATTTGTTTCATTTTATTTGCTGCTTGAATAATACCAGCAGACTCTAGGTGACATTCAACAAATTTAAACATGCACATGTAAAAAAACACCAACATAAATGATTAACGCTATAATATGAATAAAGGAGAAGTCCTGACTCCATAGAGCAGTGTTTCCCAATACTGAGGACTACCTACTTTTAAATTTTTTTATAACTCCATAGTAGTTACCTGTGCAAAGCATTTTTTTGAAGAAAATGTGGGGAGGACCCTCATAAGCAAAGGATTTTGGTATACTAAAAAAACCAGACCATAAAATTTGTGATATTACCACAAATTGCCTATCCCCAGACAGTAGGAAAAACTTGTCTCCGTTAAACCACTACAACTGAAAGCAATTGTGTCCCTAACTTGCAAGTGTTCTATATGCAGAAGGGTTTTTTTTATTTGAGAGAGTATTCCTTACTTGTAATCTGTGATGGTACATCTAAACAAAACTTGCAGCATATGGTTCTGCTAACTGAGGAATCTTGCATCTTCAAGACATAGGTGAAGGCTTGGTCAGGGCTTGATAAAGTATTGGGGAAGGGATCCCTTACATTTTTTAATGATAAGCATGTGAACCCGCCCCATGCAGCAAGTCATTTGTGCTCTCTCTCTGCTCCCTCCAATCGCAAGAGCCCAAAGAAACTATGTCAGAGGTTTTTTTGCCCAATCCCAGCTCACTTGCCATCCAGCAACTCTTTCACAAGTTTTCCCCCTGCCAGCAAGCAAGCAGAGGCTGGGTGATCAGTGGATCATCATTGCGGCTTTCACCGTACAATTAAAGAGATAGGTGAGTTCCTGGCAGAAGATGGTGCCGTGGACCCCCTGGGTGTGTTCCATGGACCCCCAGGGGTCCCCGGACCCCTAATTGGGAACCACTGCCATAGAGGGTAGCCATGTGCTCTACTTTATGGAAAACAGGGTATCCAGTCCGATGTCTAGATTAAGGATAAAGAGCTATAAGAGGGGAGAACCTTGAAGCTGCCCGTGCACAATTAGTACCCAGACAGCAGGTTGAATACACCACACTGTGCTGAGATGTATTTCTATGCAGCTTATAGTGAATATTTCCAAATTTGAATCTATACGTATGCAATATGCAATTCGCTTCTTATGATGCACTCTCTTTTTGCCTCCACTAACTATACTTTAAATTAGGATGGAAAGAAGCTAGTTTCCTTATAGATCTTTAAGTGATTTGCACTAGATCAGGGAGTTTCTGGCTCTCAGTCTCTGAAGATTGAATGAAAAGACAGACACACAGACTCCCAAATTAGGCTGCTGAAATGACGAAAGCTTCCAGGAATACATTTTAATGGGAAAAGGCCATGAGTTCAACTCTGATATGGGGTGGGACTTACCTGCCCCCCACCCCAATATTTTATTTAAATTGGCACTGCTGCTTCTTATCAATGGACCACTTAAACTACTAATGTAAACCTGAATTTCAGTTCAGTCAAGTTCATGGGACTTAAGATACCATAAGTACAACTGTATCATTGAAAATCATTGCTTATTACCTGATCATATCCTTCGATGCCCCTTTCTATGACTTTTCTGATACTGGACAGCATCATGTTTTCTACTTGTGACAGCCACTTCTCAACCATGCCCTTAGGAAAAAAGATAAATGTGAAAATGAAGGCTCTAGGAACCCAAAACCATACCATGATTGAATGAGAACTTTCACAATGAGAAAGTCCAAACCCTGGAGAGGAATCATATATGTGGTTCGTTTCAAAGGGCTGGCACAGAACAGGTTCTGTGCAGTAACTCATACATTCATTGTTAATAAGATTTTAATTGGAAATGCCCTCAATGAAAAGGAATCTATGCTTCTAGGCAATATATATGTGACATATTATATGTTGTACAGGTCAGAGCCCAGCCTGGAGGTACCTCATCTGAGGAAGAGGAGTGGGACTATGCAGAGACCTCCAGAGCCTGCTATCACAATCTATCAGCCTGAGACACTGAGCACCAAATACATCTTACTCATCTCCCCCAAGGTCCCACACACCAAGCTTGGACACCTTGGTCCCAGGCTCTCCCCTTTCACCTCCAGTTTTCACCCCCCTGGAGCAGAGATGGCATTAGTCCCAGCAAGGTAGTCCAGCACCAGCGGAACAGCCCTTGCCTGCTTTGCCACTAGGGATACTTGGGAGGAGGGAATAGCCACAGAAGGACCAGGTGTGCACTGGGACACAGCAGATGACCAGGAAGGGTGAGGAGTCTCCCCTGAGCCTCTCCTGGAATACAGCTTCCTACTGCACTCGCATGGGCAGCTTCAACTCTGCCTAGGAACGGCTGAATTGATTTTGGTTTCTGTTTCCCATTTTCCTTGTCTTCAGTTCTCCACATTTCATGTCAGTTGGCAAATTTGTTTTTGTTTAAGTTGTCATTAAAATTTGTTAAGCATTTTAATGAGAATTTCTACTAATGAGAACATTCTTCAATGGAATTTTGCCCAACAAACACATTTCCACAAACAAGTCACCCTAATAAAATGTATTTCCACCCACTAATATATGCATTTCTTTGCATTTTACCTAACATATGCATATTTGTACACATTACTTGATTGAAGAACTGCACAGCAAAATTCAGATAAATGCTAGTTTAGAAGGGTGGCTATGATTCAGTTTGCTTATTGTTTCAGAAAGTATGAATTATGTAGGTTCACTTTAAAATGCAAACTGAATAGAGTTTCTTTCCCATTCCTAGTCCTGGTTTGCCCTGCTCCAAGATAAAGAGAATTGATGGTGGACAAAAGGATTACTTTTCAATGCTCTTCACTTTTTCATCTAAAAACTGGCATCTTCCATTGAGCTTATTCCCCAATAAGCACATTGCTACGGCCAAGCTATCAAACAGAAAAACAAGAAAATTCTATGCAAAGGTTACTTTGGCTTGTGCTGGGTAGATTGTCTTGATAAAAGGTACAATTTCCTTCTCTGAGCTGATCATGCCTATAATCTCCATGTTCTCCGTAAAGTCTAGTTTTGCGATTCCCTCAAAGCACTTTTTCAAGTGTGGCTGCACTCGGAGAGGATCTTTGGTTTCGGACAAAATCTCCAGCAACTCATCATTAGAAAGGAAGAAGAATCTGTTCAAAATAGGGTTGTTGTTTTTAACATCCACGCATTAATTTTCATGACACAGAAGTCACACAGTTTGGTGGTCATCACTTCATTGACCCCTGACCTAAATGGGGAGGGGCCACCGCTCAGCAGAATAGCATCTAGGCCAAATACTGTACAGGGAGTCCCAGCTCCCATGTCTGCTCCTTCAGTTAAAAGAATGTCAGCTGGTAGGTCAGAGGTGTGGAGCTTTTTTTCAACCAAAGGGCTGCATTCTCTTCTAGGCAACCTTGGGGGATGGGGATGTGCCAATGGTGGGTGAGGCAAAACAACTCATGCAAATGTTACCTTAGTGCAAAAGGATAGTTTCTACACACTCTCATAGACCCATCTCTGTCTTCCATCTAGGCAAGAGGCATTCTCAGAGTTCAATAATACTTTGCAGCCAGACAAAAACACTCAATGAGAGTGGGAAGATGGCTAATTAGAGCTGGAGCTGGGAAGAGGGTGTGTGGCCTGGGGTAAGTCTTAAGAACAGAGAAGCTTAGCTCTTGTGTGACAATAAGCTTAGCAAATGTGTAAGTAGCATCTTACTACAACTCAAAAGCCAGAGACGATTTCTGCATCTCCTCTTGATTTTTATGACCGCTGTTTGCCCCCTAAGGTCCTTATCTGGCCAAATTTATCACAGCACCACTACTCAGAAGGAAATGCAACCATGTTTGAGAGGGTATTGTACAAGTGGAAGGAAAAGGAAAGTAAGGCAGGAATGACCAAGGCTTTAAAAATTATGTATGTCATATAGAAAGTGTGTAGAGAGGAGTTTTCTTCCCTCCCTAATACTAGAACCCAGGGTCATTCAGTGTAGCTCACTGATCAGAGATATGTGACAGAGGAAAGGAAGTACCCCATCATGCAGCACACAACTAAACTATGGAATTTGCTGCAACAAGATGTGGCAATGGCCACAACTTAGTTTTAAAGGGGGAATTATTCAAATTCATGGATGATAAGAAGGCAATCAGTTGCTACTGGCCATGGTGGGTGTATGTTATGTCCATGATCAGAGGGACCAGGCCTCTGAAAACCAGTTGCTGGAGAACAACAGCTGAAGACAGTATTATCCCTGTGGTTTCCTTGTAGGCTTCCCAAGAGGCATCAGGTTGGCTGCTGTGGAAATTAGGATGCTGGACTAGATAGGCCTTTGGACGGATCCAGTAGGGCTCTGCTTGTTTAAATCTGGTTAATTTGACTGCTCAGTGTAATGTCTATGGCAGATCCATTCCTTCATCCAGACCACCATTCCAGAATACTCTGGCCTAAGCATAGACTAGTCTACTTCAGGACTCAAGAAATAATTCTGGAAGGAGACCACCAGCCTGTTTGCAACAGTGAGCAAGGAAAGCTCCCTGAAATAAGCCTCTTCGTTTAATAGCCATAACCTCAGTCCAGCTTCTTGTTTCTAAGAGTCCCAGGCCTCTGAACTCAATGCTTCCTGTGTAGTCAATGTGCCATGTGTATCCACAAATCTAATTTCTCAATGAGAATCGATTTGCTTTAAATTGAAACTTGTTAATGAGCCCACCTTGGGAAAAATAACCTTTTCTTTTCCAAGTAAGTATTCAGACCCTTCTGGATGTCTTCTAAAAGCATATTTGCTTCTTGAAGTCTGTCCAACATCTTTGGCTGCTCAGTGGCGATCAGGACTCTGGTGTCTTTCACCTATTTTTTTTTAAAAAAGCATACAATAGTAAAGAAGCTGAGCCCCCCACAGGCTCCTCATCCTTGATACAAAGCATCATTTGCAGCTAGGTCTCAATCAGAACAAGTTTAGCACACCTAGTGATTTGCCCATAGTTCTACAAGATTTGTAGTTGACCATCTCGATTCTCTTGCATTTTGGGCCCATACTGACTTCCTGTGTTTGCCTGCCGGTATCTTACTGGACGGTTCTCTTTGAACCTGGTTCCTGCTACCACTGGCTGGACTACTTATCTTTCAGGATGTTTGTGGGCTCTGTCAGTTCAAAACAGGACACTCACCTTGGAAGGGAGAAGACTGCCTGCCATGTTGATAGCCTTGCCAAGGCTCACTTAAACTACTCTATGAGACAGATTAGACTGAGCAGAAGTGACTCGAGAGTAAACTTTGGAGCTGAGCAAGGGATGTGAATCCAGTCTCTATGCAACACTAGAACGGTGCTATATCACACAGCTGCTACTGTACTAAACAGGTATAGTATGCTGTGTAAGAACCCCCAACCATTTTGTCTGCTAAAGCCCAACCACCGTTGGTGAGCAACAACCTGGCTCAAAACTATTGCAATCTTTCTTTTACAGGGAAAGTGAAATGCTCTATGCATGAACACCCCCCCCCCCCAAGTGATATGTTCGTCCTGTAGGGGGTTGGACTAGATGACACTGTGGGTCCCTTCCGCCTATACAATTTTTGTGTGTGCAAAATCCCAAGTGCAACTGTCTACTTACTGCTTGCACCATGATGTCCTTCCAGTACATGTCCACTATTCCAAACTTCCTCCCCTCCTCTGGCATTTGAGCAATAATGTCTTCAGAGCTGAATATGGGTTCCAGATAAAGCCACGTTGCCTGGCATTTTAACCAATTGTCTAAAATTTCCTGCATCAGAACAAGCTTCTCCTCCCACCTCTGTAAAGAGATCAATGTAAAGGTCTTCAAGGCACTATTTATAATTCTCACTCAGCAGACTTGAGGCAACATTAAATAACAGGCTTCATTCCCCCTCCCTCCTTTCATCTCTCCTGTTGTATCAGTGTACCTACAAAACTGCACGCTGTTTTAACAATCCTCCCCTCCCCAAACTGATTAACAGTGCTTCTCAAACTTGTTTTTCAAATATCATTTGGAAACAGCTTTTTTTTCTATAAAGGAACAACCACCCTCCCTAAAAATAGGTTTATAAAGTGGACCCTCAGCAATGACATTTGAGAATGTGTCCTTGCTAAAGATGTCTGTTTAAACAGAAACCCATTTTTTTCTATATTTGCAATTTTTTTATAGGGATATAAGATTCCAATTTATCTCTCCAGTAAACCAATCCCCAGAACTACTGTTTGGAAGTTGTGAAAGCCTTTCATAAGTTGCAGTGCCAGATTTGTATTTTGCAGACTACCTATCCTGTTCACACACAGGGTGAATCTCAGCTGGAAAGATAGGAACAAAGCAATTCTGGAGAAGGAAAGAGAGAGATCTTGTGTTAAGGGCAAGGAAGCACTAACAAGCTGTCAGAGTTAAAGGTAATGCTTCAGCCCATGATCAAATATTAATAGGAAAAGCCCTTTGGACTCTTGGTTGGAGCAGCCCTTTGACAATCCACTATTTTTTGCTCCTCCTTTCATCAGTAAGTCACACTGGGAGGCCTCAAATTCAACCAAGCACATAAATCACACTAAACAGCAGGGAAAATCGCCAAAAACAATACTCAAAATTGTGTGGATTTCATAAATGTCAAGCGGCTACAGACAGGTTCTGTAATGCAGGTACCAGAGTACAGTTGCAGAGTGGTAGTCAGTTAAGTTTTACTCAAAATAGACCTGTTAAAATTATACTCATTATTTTCAGCGGGTCTTCTCTGAATACCTCAAGCTGCAATTCTAACCCTGTCTATTCAGAAGTAAGTCCTACTGAATTCAGTGGGGTTTACTCCCAGATAAATGGGGCTAGGCTTACAGCCGGACATACCAACTAACAGACTTTCTAAATGTGCTGACTGCATAACAAAGAATGTTACAGATTTGTGCTTTCTGCTAAAACATCTGATAACTAGCCTTGTTTGGGATAATGTTTTTAAAAAGCACAGAGTCGTATACAGGTATATTGCAGCAGGAACAGGGGTGTGTTATACAGTTCACCAGTGTGATCTATTATATCCGATGTTGCTGAGCCAGAACTCCCATCATCCCTGACCACTAGCCATGTTGGCTGGGGCTGATGGGAGCTGTACTTCAGTAACATTTGGAGGGCCACAGATTCTCCACCCTGGCTTTAGATGTACTGTAGAATGCAGATTCCTGCGTCCCATCTTCCCAATAAGCAAGCTGCTCACCCCATCCGAATTCATCCTAACGCATTGCATGGAGGCACACAGAAACACAGACAACCCTGTTTCTCCTTACCCGGCATTCACCCTCTATCGGTTTGATGAATGGAGAACCACACATTGTCTGGGTCTTGACAATGTGATCATCCAGCAGAAGCTGGATGTCATCGATTGCAGACAGAATACTGGTGTCCTGCAAAGAAGCCACACTTAGTTGAGGTAACTTATTTAAAACCCCATTATCACTGTGTTATGCACAAGTGGGGCCTGTAGCAATATGTTGTTCCTGGACACACCTTGAAGCACTCCACTCCCTCTTTTCTACTCCTAGTTTGAATACCAGTTGCTGGGAATCACCAGTGAATGCTGTTGAGGTCCTGGTTTTGGTCTTCCCATTGGGGCATCTGGTTGGCCCCTTTGAGAACAGGATACTGCCTTGGTAGAGCATTGGCCTGATCCAGCAGGTTCTTCCAATGTTCTTATGACTATATAAGCAATCACACCCACAGCCTGAACATCAGAAATAGATGGAATGATTATACACAAAATCCTATTCTTCCTCTTGCTGCCAGGTTTACAATTTTTGTGTCATCACATGTGGGTAACCTTTTCTTTCCCCATGTACCGTATATTACAGGAATGCATGGTGCTGGGGTTGAGAATCTCCAGCCAATACAAACAGTAATAGGCATACAAATAGCAGCCTCTGTATTCAGTGCTGCTACATGGAAGTGGTTATCACAAACCAACCAACCAACCAACCAAAACATGATCTTGGGGCATATCTTGCTCCCAAAGGCACTATAGTCAGACTGGCAATGGGCAGCAGCCTCAGGTGATTGAGGAGCCAGCAGTGAGCCAGGCCAATGGTCAGAACTAATTAGTAATGCAGGACTGAAGGACAAGCCAGGGACTAAAGAGCAAGCCAGGACTGGAGGACAAACCAAGAAGCAGGACTGAAGAACAAGCCAGGTGCCAGGGCCAAAGAATACAGTTACATGCCAGTGGTCAGGAAGACCTTGTGGTTCAGTCAAGACTCAGCTGGAAAAGGAAGCCCTTTTAGATTCCTTCTTGCCCATGAAGACCTGGTGGCCAGCTTGGGTGGGTGCAGTCTAAGGAAGCTGCCACCTTCACTTCACTGGTTCATCACTGGAGCAGCAACACACAGATTCCAGCAGCTCTCGACAGCTGCCATTCAACCAGAAACAAACCCACTGATCCTCAGTAAAGTAACATAACTGAGAAAATAACTATTGTCCCAAGCACAGTTGCTTGATCGCAGAAAATGTACTCACTGTGTCCCTGTATTTTACAAAAGTGAAACAGATATTTGCCCATTCCGATTTCATTTTCTCCATGTTTTTCTCTAGGGAGTACTCCTTGCTAGCTGCTGCTCCAATAGGCTCTAGCCTAAAAGAAAATGGGAAATAAAGCAAAGATGTGAGTTTAATATTGGTTTACTCAGTAAAAGCTGCAATTATCTAAAGCCTGGGTGGGGAACCTTTGCTCTTCTAGATGTCACTGAACTACATGGCCCGCCCCCATCAGTGACCAAGTAGGCTGATTGGGAATTGAAGTCTGGAGGGATTTTAATTGACTTAGAGACTCTCATTGTGAGAGTGTGAAGCTGGTTTGAGAAACAACAGAACAGCAGAGCTTTATAACAAAGCACAGGATGCAAATGTATTTTGGATCATGTTGTATGAAGATGGATTAAAAATCCAGCACTGGAATTACAGTGAGTCCACAGCAAATGGAGGTGTGTCCAGAGAAAGCTGTTTTCTGGAGAAGCTTTCACCACAGAGAGCTCTCCATGGTCCTGACCCTCAGTTCAAGGGGGGGAAAAGGGAAATAGCACTTTAAATTGGTGGTTTTCAACCTTTTTGGGTCCATGGCTCTCTTGACCAACTACATTCTTTCTGCGGCATCCCTGTGGGGCCCAGGGGCCTAGTTATGCACCACTTGCCTGCAGAGCTGGCAGGCCCTCACCCCTTTTCAAACACCCTCCCTTTTGGAGTGTTTCCTCAGCCTTCATCTTCTCCCCTCTCCTTTGGAGTCCTCTGGGTAGCCGCAGCTGTTGCCCCTGGTCTCTGAGCTCCGCCCTCCCTTGCTCCAAAGAGAGGTGCCTC
Source organism: Podarcis muralis (assembly GCF_964188315.1). NCBI lineage: Eukaryota > Metazoa > Chordata > Lepidosauria > Squamata > Lacertidae > Podarcis > Podarcis muralis. The sequence goes on from NC_135668.1 coordinate 42,469,470, forward strand.
CTCGCACTGCCCCACAGGGGCGTGGGAAGCACCCCCTGGCCAGCCCCAGAGGCACCAATTGCCTGGGGAGCTTGCAGCCAGGGCTCCTACAACAAACAGCCATGCAAGCCTTTGGGGGGCAAAGACCCAAGAGACCATAGGAGGCGGGAGGGAAGAAAAGAGGGACAGAGGCCAGTGTTGCCTGCCGCACCCCTGACCATCATTCAAGGCACCCCAGGGTGCCATGGCACACTGGTTGAAAACCAGTATCATCAGCAAACTTGACTACCTCACTGCTCACTCCCAAGAAAAAAGAATGGAAGATTCTGGTGCTGGGAAAAGTTTTCTCTTTCTTTGCCTGACCTACACCTTCCCACACTTGGCTCCTGCTTGAAATAGGGGGTTAATGGGCAAACTATGCAAGACATTATATGCATTTCTGCATTTCAAGTGCATGGGGTTTTTTAAAGGTGCAAATAGTAAGCAACCCTACACATGAGGCCCAGTTCAACAGGACTTACTCCCAAGCAAGAGTGCATAGGATTGAACCCTTAAGCTACAATCCCAAACACACTTACTAATGACACAGTGGGGCTCATTTCTAAGTAAACATACAACAGAACCATGCTGTTAGGCTTTGAGTGCATTTTTTTAGCACAGATGCACACATGTGGGAGCACAATGGGCACAAGAATTCCATGAACTTAGCTCCTCATTGTTCTGGAGCAAGACAAGATGTCTCCCCACATACATTTTTTACTGAAAAGTTCTGATTCGATTCTAAAGAGTTTCCTAATATTCCACAAAAAAATAACTGGGGCAGTGAGCAAAATTGCAAGGTTTTAAACAGTTTCAGGAAATATCAACTAGAAATCAAACTCTAATGTTGTTAATGCATGCAACAAATATTAACCAGATTAAAAGATCTGGGTGTTATTTTCTTACTTATCAATGTATTTTGATAGACCATATTCCAACATGTTCATGAGTGATGTAGTTTCATCAGGTCTTATCTCATATCCAACTATTTCACTTATCTGGGGGGAAAATGGACAAAACACAGAAAAAGGGTTTGTACGGGCATGGCAATACTGGTCCATCTTATGGGCCTGTTGTAAGAATTACTGAAATGCTTACATGAAACACTACTCTCCATATCCGTAACTAAATCTAAATCATAACTGCAGTGAAAAGGACACATGCCAACAACATGTGTGTTGTATACTACAATGTCCTTTTTTGGGGATTACAGACTTCATTAGCTTAGCTAATTGTTTCCCATAAAAAATCCCAAAGCAAAAGACCCCCAACTTGGTGAGGCTTATGGAACCTTTCGTGTCATCAGCCCTGTCCTGTAGAATGCATCATGACCCCTGTTAAAGGTCTACACTACACTACACTACACTACACTACAGTTGGCTAATGTGCGTGACATTAATGATAACAATGACACATTCCCTCTGCTCAATCATGTCCATGCCATTTCGGGCATTTGAAGGGGCCTTGGTTTTTGTTTTTTTTAAAAAAGAATAACTTCTTATGAGAGTGACATAAGAAATTCACACTAAAATGCTGATCAGTTTTCACAAGGGCTTCATAATATGCAATCTGATGTGCAAATGTGCAGTACTGAAGCCAGGACTGGGAATATGAGAAACAGAGAGAAACCATAATCGACAGACTTCCCCATCGCTACCTGTTCCCAATGCCTATCCTTCATCCCTCGATTGCAGGCAATAGAGAGGACAGGAAGATGTTGCTTGAACTTGTCGATCTTAAATTTCACATTCTCCGCTAAACGCTTTGGTCCAGGTTGATCTACTAAGGTCTTTGTCAGTTTGTACATTGTCCGCCACATGGTGGCAACATCTTCACTGATTTCCTCAGCGTTCAGCGGCAGGAGAGGTCCTGCATGTGAAAAAGCAAACAAGCATTTTGTAAATCTCAAAACCCAAGTTTTCTCTGCAAATATTTACTGGCAGGTATTGAAGGCACTGTAACAAAACCAAAGCCAAAATCAATAACTCCTAGTTAAATACCAAAAGCACTGCCTTAAATAATACATGCCCATGCAAGAATATCTCAGGCTCAGAGATATTCTGCCTCAACAGGTACTGTACACATAGCTGCAGAGAAAAGAAAATGGGAGATTACTTTCTAACAAATGAATATCTGGGTGAGGGCAATTTCATTTTAGAAGTGCCTTCAGATGATATTATTATTATTATTATTATTATTATTATTATTATTATTAAATCTTCTGCTTTCTGGGAAGGGAGCACACATTTTATTTTCTCTTGTAAAGATCAGTAAACATAATTTTTTTGAAGACACACAACTCAGTTGCAAGCAACTTATCTTCGTGCATGAAAAACCTCACCATTCATCCATTCCTCAGACTTCGTATGGAAGTTGTAAGCAGTCACCCAAAGCTGTTCAAAAGGTATTTTGTTTGTGATGATAGTCTGCAGCAGTGGAAACTGGCTTTTCTCTCGTTCCAGTAGCTCCTCTTCCTTATTAATAGCCTGTAACACACACATACACACACATTATTTTAATGATTTGGTGCAGAGCTCTTGGTGTATGTGTGTTTTCAATCCAGCATTACAAAAAGAGCTAAAACAATTTCTTTAGAGAAGGGGGAAATTCAGATCTAAGTCCCCCACATCATTTCCTTATCAAAATTTGCTACAACATGGTCTGTGCATGCAGAAGAACACTAGAACTCAGGGATATCCAATGCAGCTGAATGTTGGAAGATTCAAGAGAGATAAAAGAAAGCACATCTTCATGCAGTGCATAAACTATGAGACTCACACCAACAGGAGGCAGTGCTGGCTACCAGCTTGGGTGATTTTAAAGGATTGGACAAATTTGTGAAGGAGAAGGCTATCAGTGGCTACTAGCCACAATAGTTATGCTTTGCCTCCTCAGCCAGAGGCAGTAATGCTTCTGCATACTAGCCACTGGGGATCACAAGTGGGGGGAGTGCTCTTGCACTCATGTATTGCAAGGGGGGCTTTTCCCACAGGCATCTGGGTGGCCGCTGTGTGACTAAGATGCTGGACTAGATGGACCATTGGCCTAATCTAGCAGGTTCTTCTTAAGTTCCCCTCCCTCTGTTGCTTCACTTGGGTTGAAGTGTGAGCTCCTCAAGACAGAGACCTGCCCTCTTGCACTTTGTTTAGTGCCACAAACTTTTTTTTTTGCAATGATAAATATTACTACTGTAAATAATAAAACTATTCAAAGCTGGTTGCTGTGAACACAATTGTGTTCCAGAAAAGACCACTGTTCAACCATTCTCAGTACCCTAGCCTGCATAATTGTACTCACTATCAGACATATTCAGAATAGTAGAGCCACTGAAATTAATAGGCATGACTAGTTTAGGTCCAATTATTTTAATGGGTCTACTGTGAATAGTTGGATGCAAACCAGAGGAGCTCACTTCTGCATAGACATGCACAGGCTGGCACTTTAAAATAAATTAAGGCTGCAATCCTAACCTCACTTATCTGGCAGTAAGCCCCACTGAATTCAGTAGGACCTACTATGGAGCAGGTATGGTTAGGATTATGCTAAGGAAGCATTTGCAAATTTAAAGCTACGAAGAGACTAACTTCATATTCAGAAAGAGCAGCGTCCAAATTCTTAGACAACTCATTAAACTTTTCAACGTTGTTCTTCATTTCCTCCATGGTCATGACATCCTTCTTTCGGAAGCTTTCGACTTCTTTGTTATAATTTTCTAGAATAGCCTCGAATTCAGAGCACCTGGTTGTAAGCAAAGATAGCAAAGCATTCACTCATCTTATAGCTTGCTCCTCAATTAAAAACAAACAAACAAAAAAACCCAAAAAAATCAGTAAGTGAAGTGAAGAATGAAGTCACTTGGAGGTTTTGTTAGTCTGTTAAAGAAAAGTGGGATATAAAATGCCTAGATTGAATAAATAAACAATGGACCTTTAACTTAACTCTGCAAAGCAGAGGGTGAGCAACCTGGCTGCCGAATTCTACATCAGCTGAAGCTTCCAAACCGTCTTTAAAGGCAGCCCTATGTATAATGCATTGCAGTAATCTACTTGGCTCACTTTTCCCAATGGTAGGGCTACCAAGGCCCATCTTAATGGTTTGGGAAGGTTCAAATGGGAGGCAGCAGCTTCTGAGGCCACCTACTCCTAAGTTAGTAACTTACCTTTTGATGAGACAGAGCTCCACATGATCCCGTCTGTTCATCAGCTGATTCCTTGCGGTTTCAAAGATGACCTCAATCTCATCCGGCCAATGCAGAACAGTACTGTTCAGCTTTATATCATCACCTAGGAAAATGTTATACCTTAAATTAATCTGCACATCTGTTCTGCTGTGGCTATTCTTGCACTCCTTCATATGTCATTTTGTGATGATGCTGTGCTATAAAGCTAGCTCAAATAAACTTAAGTTGAAAGCCAACAAAATCTTTGACCAAGCTCTGGTTTTTAATGCAAGTATTTGTTTTTTATTTATTGCATTTCTATCCCACCTTCCTCTTTAAGGAGTTTGAGGTGGCATATATGATTATCCCCCTCCTCAATTAATCATAACAACAGCATTGTGAGGTACTGGCCCAAGGTCACCCAGTAAACTTCCTGGCTGAAGTGGAAAATTGAACTCTGGTCTTCCAGGTCCTAGACCAACACTCTACATTACACCACACTGGCTCTCATTAAAATGGCAGATTGAAAGCACCCTATTAGAATAGGCATCCTCCTTTCTCATATTCATAGGTGTATGTATCACTTAAAAACAAATAAAGGATCAATTAAAGCTCATGCAATTAATCAACTAAGATTTGTTTAGCTGGGTGACAGTCCTAAGACCAGCCCTTAGCCTGGATTCTTTCTTTGTTGTATTTTCCTTTTCAAAAACGTACAAGGAAGATCAGCGTAGTCCATCAGGAATTCCAGTCTGTAAATAGCTTCCCTGATTTCACGGCGCAACTTAAAGACAGTGACGTCACTGGATTTTTTCAAATAGGCCGTGGTGTCAACCAGCTCCTCAGTGGTCATAGGCACTTCACTGACTTTGTCTGCAATTATGCTGTACTGGTTGCAAATGCTACAGATGGAAACAGAAGAGGGACATGTTGTTAAACATCTATCACAATGAATGAATTTTTCTATGATATAGTGGTATATAAATATTTGCATAAACAAACAAACAAATGTGTTAGGCAAAGTGACATACAAAACTGCGTTACATCAGCCAGAATTTCTTGCAGGAGAGAGAGACAGGGAGAGAGAGAGAGAGAGAGAGAGAGAGAGAGAGAGAGAGAGAGAGAGAGAGAGATGCATTAAAATGTGTATATTAAGTGAAATCTGTACTAAAATGCTGGTCCATTATCATAAGGACTTCTTTAAAAATATAAGAAGGATCCACAATCTGTTGTGGCAATGTGGAGAACTGAACTTAAAAGGGGGGGGGGGGAGAAACCAAAATGAACAGACCCCCCCCCCATCATGGTCATGTCCCATTTATTTGCGCATACCTCTGGTTTACCTCCCTGTTTTCTTCCACTTGGAACTCAATCAGCCTGTCTTTCAGCTTCTGAGTCCGACAGCAAAGAGCCTCATTCAGCTTTAATGCGTCGAGGCAGAACAAGGCCAGAGGGACTGTGACGTGCAGAGACGCAATTTCTTTTTTCAGCTTCGTCAAACCATCAATCTTCTACATATGGATGACATTGCCATTGTTATATGGTGACAACAACAGTAACAACAATCACATTGTCTTAGGCTATTTCAGACATGTTGAAAAAGAGAAAAGAGTAGTCTACAAATGTGTTTCTTTTCTTTCTTTCTTTTAATTAGTTTTTATTAATGACTTTCTTGTGTAACAAACAAACAAAGAAAAGTACATACGGTGTCTTCACTTTCAATTTATAGTGTCTTTTTCACAATTCATTTACATTCAGTATGAGACACTGCTATCATATGCATTATGTGGTTGGGGAAAAGGAGAGAGGAGAGAGACGGGGGAGAGAAATGAGGGGAAATTTGATCTTTCATTTTATTGCATAGTGTTTGTGTAGGACACTCCCACTGCATGTGTTGATTTGTCTCTATAATGGGACATCCTCTCCAACACAAGGGCATTAAGTGTCTATTGCACTATCTATGCATCTTGTAGATACCTTTCTCAGGTCCCTTAGTACACTCATTCAGTCCATTGCAAAGAAACCCCATGGTGTTGCTGGTGCTCAAAAGCCATAAGCAAGGTTGTGCCTTTCCCCACAGGCCTGGCTTTCTGCACTCCTGATCTTGCTTGAAAGTGCTGATCCAGAAGTGCAGGTTGACCCCCTTGCAGAGTCATGCCCTTCAAATGAAAAGCTCTCCAGGATAAAGAAACTGCAATGGCTTACATTTGTAATTTAGCTTTTAGTTATGCTATAAGTCATTACCTCCACAAAATCATCCAGATCATGTCTTTTGCTTAAAAACTCAGTCACGTCATTTTCTGCATTGTTATTCAAGAGATCGCTGTACTTCTCGTACACGCTTAAGTATCTTAAACACAAGGGGGGAAAGATAAAAGAAACATAAATTCTCCAGAACAGGATCAATGGTAATGAATATATGTTTTTTAATGTACTTTTATGCCATCATGGAATTCAAAGTGGCATAAATGTGGTTCCCAAGCAGTCACACATTCAGGCACTGACCAGACCCAGATCTGATTTGCTTCAGCAAAATGGTGACCTCATGTGCCTTCAGACCAGTATGAATAACTACGGTATATTTCATGATAATTTTCTCCAAAGCCAATTCCATTGTTGAGACAAAAAATGAAAGAACGTAATGTCTGGGAAATCTACTATACATTTTGTAAAGTTGTTCAGGTTTTTCCCTGCTCAATATGCATTTGGATGCTTCTTAAGATATTGAGGCCAGATTTGGGTGCCCGAAATCAAGGAGCAGGTTTTCAACTATATGATCAAGAAAACTACCAGGGTATGCTTACTTTCGCGGACCAACAAGATTGTGATTAAATATCTCAGCAGTTTTGTTCACATATTCTGAAACTAATGATTCATCTGCTTGGACAGTACGAAGAATTAGGTCATCCCCTTTTAATTCTGGGAATAGTTTAACTTGTACCTAGAAAGAGGAAGAAGGAACCATAGTGAGCAGAAAGGGATAAACATTGTACGAAGGCATTATAGAGAAAATGCTTGTTTCTTGACTTACAGGTTGCTATTGCTGTTGGTTTTTAAAAGTGAGCGATTTTACCCTGCCTAAAATTTGGGGAATTACACTATAGATTTTTGGCTCCTATAAATCCTAGAATTCATTTGATACGCTACTGTAAATGATTAAACAATAGCACAATCATATGAAAGCATATTAGAAACTAAGTTACTGTTGTTGTTGTTGTTGTTGTTGTTGTTGTTGTTGTTGTTGTTGTTGTTGTTATATATTTAGTTATACCCAGCCGTTTCCCCTGATGGGACCCAAGGTGGCTTACAGATAAAAACAAGAATTGCTAAAAACATAGAAAAAAACCCATCATTTAAAAACAAACATTGGTAGAATTAAAAACAGTATACACATATAAAAACTGTTTAAAACATACAAATAATTACAATAAAAACAGCGCAGCACCTGGCCTTTCATTAATAGCAGTCACACATAATGCTTAGCTGTAGTAAACTATAGTACTGAGCTATAGTAAACATTAACCAACCATGGCTTATGAGCGTGGTTTGTTCATGAATAAAAAAACCATGGCTAAGGTGCTGGGCCAAATTCAAATGGTCAAATTAAAGCATGGCTTAGCATTACATGCACCTACGCCACTGTTTTCAATTAGGCTTCGCATAAGATTGCAGCTGAAGTCTGTAATCCTATGTACCATACCTTTACCTGGGAGAAAGTCCTACTGAACATAATATAGCTTACTTCTGAGCAAACATGGACATGATTTTGATCTTAATTTTACTTTTACATACCTTTGGAAGACCCTCAGAATTTTTCAGAACCTCCATGAAGCAGTGATACAGTAAATCCCAACAAGCTTCCACATCTGGCTCAAATATAATATCAGGCTCCTGCACTTCCAGTTTGATGACCAACATTTGTGGTATGAAGAATTGCATTTCATGATAAGTTTCTCCAAAGTCATTTCCGTCCTCAAGACAGAGAATGAAAGCATGTTACATCTAGGGAATCTTCTTCTGCTATATATTTGGAAAGTTGTCTGTCTGTCTTTCTGTCTGTCTGTCTGTCTGCCTGCCTGCCTGTCCATCTGTTCCCTATGCATGCAGAAACCTCTGAAGATATTATCACCCAATATGAAAACCCATCCTTCCAGAGAAGGATATATTTGGATACCATCAGATGCCATTCTGAATCAAGATGATGGACTGAACCTTTCCAAACTAGACGAAAGTTAACCAAATTTGGCAGGATTGTATATTATTATTCATCCAACAGCAATAGAACGAAAATACTAGGGCTGTCCAATGGAGTCTGGCGAAGCCTAAAACTTGAAGCAAATTGGGTCAATCCAAACAGAACCAGACCAGCCAATCCAGGGCTGTCAATATAGGTGATGGGGGGTGGGGAGGCGAGGTTAGAAGGAAAGGCAGGAAGCCTCTACTGAGAGCAACCTGAGGCTCTTTGCAAGAGGGCTTTCAAACAGCCCTGTACTGAAATTTGGTTTAACCAACCTGTTCCAAACAGGGGAACATGCACACAGCCCAATTGAGCAGCACTAAACTCTCAGCTCACCAGCTGGTGTGTGGAGGGTTCAGTACTCCTCTGCAGTGTGGTTGGCTGGGGGAGAAGGAGGTGTGGTATCTTCTTCCCTATCCCCTCTCCCAAACATACATTTAATTAGGGTTTTAAATGTAATTTGTTGTTTTTAATCAGGGTTTCATTTGACTGGAGGTGAGGGATTTCTGGGGATGGACTTTTACTTGAGGTCTTCTGTACTTTTATCTGTCATCTATGTTTCCAGCTGATACTTTGTTATGACACCTTGACTACCATCTGATGGAACGGCAGCATTTGCTCTTTTTTTAATCATTCTGTTATTTCATCACCTGCTGAAAATGCTTTTGTTTTCACCAAGTATTTTTAGAGAATTAATTTGATTCAGTGTTGGTCACTTCTTCTCTATTCTATGGTTTTTCAGATGTATGATATTCCAGCGATTTTATTGTTCAGCAATTTGATGTTTATGAGTTGTTGGTTTATTTTAAAATCTTATAATGCAATACAGTCGTACCTTGGATCTCAAACGCCTTGACTCCCGGACAAATTGGTCCTGAACAATCGAACCCCGGAAGTGAGTGTTCTGGTTTTTAAATGATTTCTGGAAGCTAAAAGTCTGGTGCGGCTTCCACAGCTTCTGATTGGCTGCAGGAGCTTCCTGCAGCCAATCAGAAGCCGGGCTTTGGTTTCCAAATATTTTGGAAGTCAAACGGACATCAGGAATGGATTCTGTTTGGCTTCCAAGGTATGACTGTACAACTACAATAAATGCATAATATATAAGATCAAGCTGTATGAATGTCTACAAAGCACTGAAAGTCCAGGTGACACGGTCAACTCTGCATACCTTATGTATCCTAAAAAAGGAAAGGAGATCCGCTAATGAATTAATGACCATCTCCCGTAGCTGTAAAGACATGAGGACGGCTACCGAAGCAAAATATTCTTCTATCAGTTGAGAAGAGTCAAAGTCGTTCTGGGGAGCAAGATGCAGCCAGTTTTGCTTCTGTTCAATGAACAGTTCTGCACATGTTGGAATCCACCTGTAATGGGTAAGTTATCCAATCAGCATATGTCAAGATTGTTTTAAAACGATGAGTTGTAAAACAGCCTTCACCAACCTGGTGCCCTCCATATGTTTTGGACTGCAGCTGATGGGAGACATAGTCCAAAATATTTGGAGGGCATAAGCTTGGTGGATGCTTCTTTCCCCACCAAGTTTCTCCATTTGGCCCACGACTCGGGCAAGTCACGCCCACATGCCCTAACCCTGATGTCAGATGGTCAGTTAAGGACAGAGCTTGGCCCAAAGGGGCTTGGAAAATCCCCTTGCAGAGCACTGGCCAAGTGCCCAATGAGCAGCTGGTTGCTGGGCACTTGAGAAGTGATGCACGATGTGCTTTGCAAACACTGTGTGGGGTAGGAAGAACGATTGGGTCTGCCAGGCCAAAAAAAGTTCCCCACCCTTGCTTGATTGCCAGTAGCATTAATTCATGATCAAAGACAGAAATGAATGGCTTTAAAAGTGAGGTTTTAGAACATCACACAGTTATTCTGTTCACACACATCTCTGTGAACTTAAGAAAAAGTGGGCGGAACAACAGAAGTTACTCTTATCTTTTTAACAGCAGGTTGCTTTGGGTCATTTCGATGAATAAAGCAATGTCATAATCATCATTCACATAAAGCAGAAGTGGGGAACTTCTGGCTCTCCAGCTGTTGCGGGACTCCAACTCCTATCAGCCCCTAGCCAGCATGGTCAACAATCAGGGATTTTGGGAGCTGTAGTGCAACACCAGCTAGAAAGTCATAGGTTTTCCAAAAGCACTCTGACCTGTTCTCAAGAATATCATGAGCTTCTTGACAATGTTTTCGGACCAAGTCTTCAAACTCGCTGGGCAGCAGTGGCAAATCACCCTCGAGGATTTCCTGAGTACGAACAAACCTCAGGTTGCAAAACCTATGGGAGGGAAGGGGAAAAAATGCATGGCTGCGATGAACTTGACATAATGATGTAGAATAAGGATTAAATGCAATCATACCTGCCCGGTCTACGGAATATAGGAAGCTACCTTATAACAAGTCAGTTCACTGGTCTATTTAGCTCAGTACTGTCTACATTGACTGGGAGCAGCTCTCCAGCCCTACCTGGGACCTTCTCCAAGCAAGCCAGTTGCCCTGCAAATGAGCTACAGTCCCTCCTTTAGGGACACTGAAAGCTGTCTGACGCTAACTCAGACCACTGGTCCATCAAGATCAGTATTTTCTACGATGGCTGCAAGCAGCTCTCCAGAGTTTCAGGCAGGTGTGTCTCCCAGTCATACCTGGAAATGGAATTGAACCTGGGATACCTACTTCATGCAAAACAGATGCTCTGCCATTGAGCAACAGCCCTTGTACTGGAACCAGCATAGCACTGAATGAAATTTCCTACTGTATACAGCACAAGGGGTCCTCTGGGATTGCTCCTGTAAGCCACCAGAAATCTTTCTGGACTGATCTATACTCACAGCTGAAGGAAGGGTAGTTGGCTCCATAGCTAATATTGTTCAGTAATATAAGGTGACTGTGAGCAAGAAGATACTGTACTCCACACAATCTCATCAATCTATGGCCAGTTAAGAGTTTGCATAGAAAGCAAATAGAAACTTATTACTTAAAAAGAAGTTAGGGGATATATATGAGCCAGGCGACTTACTCTGAGAACCAGAGGCGTTGCAAAGTAAGCATCATAGGATTCACTGTGAAGAGGTGACCTTCGTTCCAGCTTCTCACTTCTTGGTAGATTGTGTGCCATGGAACTGGTGCACGAATCACTCTTCGAGGAAAAGGCAATGGAATGTTGTATATAAAGAGTCTCTTCCTCTCCTCTGGATCCATCAGGATGTAATCAACTAGGGTAAAACCACACAAAGCATGGGAAGAAGAAGGAAACTCTGTTTGGATGCAGTTTGGAAGCAATGGTTAAGTGTATGCAGCACGTGCAGAAGGCACACTAGGCCATACAAAGAATCCTAGGAACTGTAGTTTTTAAAGGTGATGAGAATTGTAGTTCTGATTATGCTAGAGACTCTGTGTCTAATAAATCAAACGTGATTACAGTTTGTTATTTTATACTCACACCCCAAAAGTGCCACCTAGGCAGCTTCCACAATCTACCTAAAGACAGGACCAGTCCTAGAAACCAGGTTGCAGAATTCCGGTGTTCAGCTTGCAGACCTCGTGACAATAAAAATTCAAGAATCACTGCCCATGCCAAACCACACTTTTCTCTTACCAATGTCTTTCATGAGCCAAATATGATAATCGTTCTGAATCTCTTCGGTTAATTCTTTCAGTAATGTCTCCAGCATTGGGTTGGTGAGAAAATGACTTGGGATATGTTTTAAAATGCTATCCATCACTTCTTTGTTCTGTGGTGCCAGCATATCTTTCCGGATGCCTTTATGGATGTAGTAACAGTATCGCTAGAAAGTAAATACATATATATGTACAGTTTTATTGCACGGATTATAACAAGGAAAATAAGATCAGAAGCATCTGGAGGGCCAAAGGTTCTGCACACCTGATGCAAGAGTACCCAAGTAATGGAGTAACTTAATCCACTTAGGCTGGCTTCTGGCTCTCTCTGACCGAAGAGGCTGAAAAGGCTTCTTGTTTGGCATAGGACTTTCCCTGGGCAATGGTAGATATTCCTGGTTCCTGATGTCTTTCTTCTGCTTCACTCTAACTCCTGGCTTGGCTCCTGTCCCAATCTGATGACTGCCCAACACCTCAGCCCTGAGAATCTCCTGCCTACTGTTTGCTTACCATATTGCCCCCAATTTTCTGTTATAACCGGAAACCTGCAGAGTTTTAATTCAGGTTTCGTTCCTGTTCAGGTTCACATTGGTTTGTTTTGCTTCAAAGAAGGAAGTACAGTGGTACCTCGGGTTAAGTACGTAATTCGTTCCGGAGGTCCGTTCTTAACCTGAAACTGTTCTTAACCTGAAGCACCACTTTAGCTAATGGGGCCTCCTGTTGCCGCCATGCCGCTGGAGCACGATTTCTGTTCTTATCCTGAAGCAAAGTTCTTAACCCGAGGTACTATTTCTGGGTTAGTGGAGTCTGTAACCTGAAGCGTATGTAACCCGAGGTACCACTGTAAATAAAAAGCTATGGATAAAAGCAGGATGAATTCTGGATCAACTAATCATCTGGAGGGGACCTGTGTTTCCCTGTGTTTCAGGAAACAGCTCACTTACCTGCAGATCACTCTCTGTGGGTAGAGTTTTTCCTTTACTTATTTCCTCCTCATGCCTGAGCATCACAACAAGCTGCTCTTCTGGAGTTAGAGGCTGGTTGTCAGAATAACAGATAACTCCTGTTTCAGATTTCTGCTTATCCGGTGTCAGTAGCAAATCAAAACTGTGTGCTTCCTCTATTGCCATCACCCTGGAATTAAAAGCCGCCAGCTGAGTTGGCTAAGTAACCGGAAATGACATTTTGTACAACCCCAATCCCTACCATACAAATGTTCCCCAAATATTCAATATATCTCAAGCTTTCTTCTAGTCCCCTTAGCCTGGCCTCCCCCAGCCTGGTGCCCTCCAGTTGCTTTGAATTACTACTCTCATCAGCCCCAGCTAGCTTGGCCAATACTCAGGGATGATAGAAGTTGTAGTCCAAAACATCTGGAGGACACCAGAGGCTGGTGACCAAAAGCATATCGTTAGGGAAACAAATTCAGCTAGAACAAATTCTAAATAGAGAGACAGAGATAGATAGAAATAATTGTATGTTATTATTTATTTATTTATTTATTTACTATCAAGTTGGCATATACAAAGCTTTTCTACATAGACTCTATCAGCAAAATTAACTCAACAGAAACTCTCATGTTGCACAACTTTTGTGCAAAATGCAATTAAAAAGTAACATAATAAATCAGAAAAGTGAGAGGGGTGGAGAGATGTATTTAAGCTTTCCTTTCTGCTCACATTATTTTATTTAATGGAAAAAGGAACTCCGATAAAAACTGAGATTAAGATTTACAACCAGGCAAAATAAAATATTAAATGGTTAAAGGATTAAGTGTGCTTGGGAATTGGATATCCAAAGTCATAGATTAGTGACAGAGTACATATTCTGCATGCAAAGGATACCATTGTTCTCAAGTTTATAAGTTTATTGTTCTAGCCAAAGGCAGTGACAAACTTACCTTAGACAATAGTATGAATAATATAATACAGAACAAACATCCATAATATTAAAAAAGACTTTGTCAAGTTCCTGAGCATTAAAACACAATTTCCATTGTGCACCTCTGACAGCTCCAATTCTAGTATTTTTCTTTTAAAAATCCAATTTGTCAACATAATGTAGGAGAGAGAACTTACCAGAGACACCAACAAACTCAAATCTACCTTGATTTCAGATTAAACCATCAAATCACCACAACAATGTATAGCAATTTTATCTAACTCATTTTCCTTATTTTTATTGCAATCAGTGCATAGAGGGCCACTTTGTGTGTTACGAAGCTATTATTGTCACTCAAAAGAAACTGAAACATTTCTGCTGGGGTGTGCCTACTTGCTTGTGTGAACAAAGGTTTCAGAAAGTGACCTCTTGCATCTCTATCTAAGGAACAGTTTAAGAGATAATGAGTTATGTCTTCCACCTATCCACAAAGGATATCAGGTTAACAGCATGGCTGGGGAAAAATTCTGTTTGAAATTCTGGACAGCCAGTATTACTACTACTACTACTACTACTACTACTAATAATAATAATAATAATAATAATAATAAACTGTCCTTCATCAAAAGATCAAAAAACACAAATAGTTAAAACAAAAACAACAAAACAATAACTTCCTCCCCTTCTACAAACACATTTAAAAGACTGAAGAATATTAATCAGCCATGATCATGGGCAGGGAGAATTTCACAGCACAAGGGCCATATTCCCTTCTGTGCAACCTTCTGGGGGCCACATGCCAGTGGTGGGTGAGACTAGAGGCAAAAGTGGATGGAACAAGAAATATAAGTTGGCAAGTATCCTTACAGACTCATGCGCCCCTCTCTATCCTCCATCCAGAAAGAGACATTGAGTTCAAGGATGCATTCCAGGAAGGCAAATAACATTCATGCAAAGCAGAGCTAGTGAGGGGGTATGGCCTGGGAAGAAAGGATGTGGCTTGGAGGAGGTATAACCTGGAGGGAGTCCCAAGGGCCATAGAGTCCAGGAAGGCTCCCAAGCCTGAGGCTCCCTATCCCTATCATACAGGTATTAGATTAAAGGGCAGTGGAAGGACACTGCAGCACATAAGACGGAAACACTGAATTACTGTGTGGCTGTGAAAAGCATGGAGAAGCCAACATTAGAGTCTCTTATGACAGCAGTTGGAAAATGGCCCCAAACAGCTCAAATATAAAACATTATCTTGCCGCTATATGCGCGATGTGAGCCACTTTCCCCAAATGAAATTAGACCTATGCAACAACCAACCAGCAAGTAATGAAGACATAATTACTGCTTGGAACTTGCAAGTCTTAATGACAGCCTTTGATGTATCTCAGAAGTGAACACTTTGATAGACTAAATGATAATATTGTAAGCAAGTGCCCAAACATGGGTGTGTGCAGCTATCTGCTGCTGCCTGTGTGCATAAATCTGTGTGCTTGAAAATAATTTAAAAGCTAGCAAACAAAAGAACCCATAAGGAACAGTAGAGGGGAGAAGGATTTCCCCTGTTTTCAAATGTAGCCTTATGGGGCCTGAACCAACCCTGTGTAAGGTCTATGGGTAATATTAAACTACATTTTTCTCAGAGCAGACCCACTGAAATTAATGAACATGGCTACATTTGGCCCATTAATTTTAATGAGTCCACTCTGAGAAAATTTAATTGAATACCACCCTGTGCAACCTACAAATCCAGATCTTTTGCTGTGCGGGAGGCCTCTATCACAATCTCTACTCTACATTTAGCTCTGTGCTGGAAATATTCTGTCCTGTGGAGAGCCCTTCGCTCCCCATTTGTTAGATTTGTTCTGAGATGCTAGACTGGCCAGCAGGCTGGTCAAGATCTGAGCACTTTAGGAGAAACCATTATATCTTTAAAGCACATTTGAAGCACATTATCGATGTCAAAGAATTCGGGGCACTGTAGTTGTTAAGGGTTGCTGGAAATTGTTGCTCTGAGGGGTAAACTGGAGTGCCCAGAATTCTCTGAGGGAAAGAATGTGCTTAGAATGTGCTTTAAAGTTGCAGTGTCTATGCAGTCCGGAATTATTTTCTTCCCTTGCTCCTCGGTTTTTCATTGCTGCGTGCTCTTAGCTGCCTGAGATAAAGAGCTACTTTCTGGTATGTGTTACCTGGGTGAGAGAAGGAACTGGAAGAAATACGTGAACATCACACATGAGCCAAGTTAACCCATCATGAGAACACCAAGTTTTCTGGCTTATCATGGTATACTGGGAGCAAGCACCATGCACACATACTGCTCAGTTGTTCTGATGATCCTCTTCCCCAGTGTGAATGGCAGAAACAATCCAGGAAGTCAGCCCAGCAAAGTCATTTTGCTGCCAAACAAAGAGGATCCTCCCCCAGCCTCCCCTCAGTGGTGGATTTGGGGTCTCAAATTTCAACAGTGCTCTGTGCAGTGCTAATGTTTGGCACATGCCTCCATCCCCCGTTTTTCACCTTCCATTCTACATCATAGTTGCGGTGCCTCTAAGGCTCTGCACCCAGTGCAACCGAACCGGTTGTGCTCCCCTGAATCCGCCTCTCCTCCCTCACTGGCATAGCTGTCAACTTTCAGATTTGAAAATAAGGATCAGCAGCGTCGAAAATAAGGGATCAGCAGCCTCACCTGTCCCAGGGACAGTCTACAGGATATCTAACAATCCAGGATAGCAGTGGGAAGCAGCGGGAAATGGCGCTGGAATAAGGGAATTTCCCCGCAAAAAAAGGGAAGGTTGACAGCTATGCTCACTGGCAGCTGAATCTTTATTCAATACTAGTGATAAGATCATCTCTTCCCCTGTACCTGGGGAACATCAGGGTAGCTTAAGGCAAGGAGTCGCTTGAAAGCTTATGGAACAACAACTATCACCCAAGTCCCTAAGTATCCGTCAGATAAATGCACAGCTTATAAACTATACAATACCTGTCATAGTCATCAGCAACATTTCCTGATGAAAGCTTTTTCTTCTTCTCAGAGGGAGCAAATTCTTTTGGAGCTATATGACTTGGTCAAGGAAGAAAAAACACTAGTCAAAAAAGGAAAAGACTAGTCCAGATTTGGGGACTCTTGAGCTTTGCAAATTCTATCCGATCTGCACCTCTGAAACTTATGTGTTGATTTGAACTGAAGTTACCAGCTTTTGTACTTCCTTTTGTACTTACATTGCAGCAAGTGCTAGAACAGTTCAAAATACATAAAATTTTAATCTGCTAATTTTAATGTGGTTTTTTAAAAATTGCTTAGTGGGGAACAGAACAGACATATGTACATAAGGAAAAGGGAACCAAACTGGAAATATACAAAACAGAGCCAAAATATGCATGTGTCTGTTTATTAAACACAGGACTATCCATTTGCTTATGAAGCAGGCAGGTGAGTCTGTTTTTTATAACAAAAGAGGCACACAGGGGAGTGAAGCAAGCTCATATGCTCCCCTTCCTAACCTTGTTCTGATACCAGCCCAGTAGTGGCTGGTACCCCTTGGGATTGGTAGCGTGGAAGGCAAGGTGGCCACCAGTAGGTGGTGCCAGAGCTGATATCAGGAAGAGCCATTCCCTAGACCAGTTTTAAGTAACAAGGCAGGCAGGTGTGGGGGGGGGAGGCTGAGAGTAGAGAAGTGCCCCATTCACCCTAATGGACAAGCATCCACTAAATTGAGACTGCTGTTTGTGTGCTAAAAGCAGCTAAAGATGGTCAGCAGGTTTCACGGCACACAGAAAGGTACTACTTGCTCAGCAGGGAAATACAGGAGCTTCTATTACACCTGCAATTCCCCACCCCACTAGGAAATAGCAGCTGGGGGTGGCGCAATTTAGGTGAAGAAAATGGCATACAGAAAATGGGTAAAAAGCCTCAATCACTGCAACTTTCCGGATCAAATGCAAGTAGCCCTTGCTGTCATTCACTTCTTCCTCTCACTGGACAGATAGCACAGATGCATTTAGTGTTTTTATTTTTAAAATAATGGGGGAAATAAACATGAGACTCCCAGCATAACAAGCTGTTTGGCTGACAGCAATCTCCAAATTGCTTTCATGTCAAAGAATGTTTGCAGACCTTGGGATTGCTAGAAGAGTCACAGGATATCAGCAGTCATTGGTAAGAGAAGGAAGATGTCCCTTTTCTTTCTGTTACCCACCACACCACCCAGGCCCATCAGTACCCAGCACCCTTGGACACCTGCCTGGATCGTAACAGGGCATAAACCAGCCTGGGCTCCCTGACTCAAAAGTCTGAGCTGCAGTTTTAAATTTCCCAGAATGAATGGGGCATTTTGGGAAACTTAAATTGCTTACTTCTTGGCTACTGAAGCCAAGAAAACTGCACAGCCGAAGGCTCAGCAAGATGGGAAGGGGCATGGAAAACACAAGAAGAGCCGCACTGGATCAGGCCAATGGCCCATCAAGTCCAGCATCTTGTTCTCACAGATGCTTATGGGAAGCCTGTAAGACGGATCTGAGTGCTCCAGGGTTCCCCAAACACATTGGAGCACTTTGCTAAGGGAATGCTTAGACATAGACATAGACTTCTCCCTGATGGCACCACCAATAGCTGGGTGTGCAAAGCACTGCTAGCACCAGTGCTGTAGTGGAACAGCAACACAGCTGAGTGCCCAGTGGCCATACTTTTTTTCAAAGCAGGAGTAGTGATGCCATCTACTGCGGTAGAGTTTTGCTACATACACACCATACATTTAAAGTGCATTTAAAGCACATTCTCCACCCCAAATCATCCTGGGAACAACAGCTTAAGAGTGCTGGGAACTGTAGCTCTGTAAGGGGTAAACTACAGTTCCCACAATTCTTTGAGGGGGAGGGATATGGTTTAAATACAGTATATGGTGCATAGGCAGCCTTTGGCAGTGTTTGTGGAATGCTCTTCACAGAGAAGCTTGCCTGGCGCCCTCATTACATATTATTAGGCACCAGGCGAAAATGTTTCTCTTCAACCAGGTGTTCAGCTGATTAACTTTCTATGGCTTTTTAAATGTGTTTGTGGAAGGGAGGTTATCAGTTTTTGTATGTATTTTGGATTTTCATTTTATATTTTTCTGTTGTGAACTGCCCTGGGATCTTCAAATGAAGGGTGATATAAAAATTTAATTAATAATAATAATAATAATAATAATAATAATTGTAAGCTTGAGGGGAGAAAAAAGCCTGGGCCAACACATACAGAGCAGCCTTGCCAGACAAAAAGACAGGAAGATAAACAAGCATTTGACAAGAAACACAAGGACAAGAGACACAAACACATAGGATACGTGGAGAATGTCTTGTGGTCCCAGCTGGCTTTCTTGCCTTTAAAGGTGAAACTATCTTACGCAGATCTTTCATTTTCAAGTTCTGTGCAGTGAGGGTGTAATTATTGGCAATGGAGTTGCTGGGGCTCCGGAAATGACGCTGCTCTTTAAAGGGAGCTGCCAAAGTCCAGGATGCTCTTTGCATCAGAGAAGGGTAAAAGCTGCTATTTTGGATCATCTGAAATGGAGTGGGATGGGGAGGAAAAATAACAGTTTATATTCTGTTGTGCTAGCCGGCAATTTCTTTAACTGATATAAGGTAATGACAGTGGAGGCTGGTGCCCATTGGGACTGGGTAGGGCAGAAGTCGGGAAGGCCAACAGTAGGGGGCGCCATATCAAATGGCTGATTGAGCTAGAGTCAACGGTAGATGAACCCAACTATTTCTGGTTTTGCTCCTATTATCTTCCCTGCTGAATTGTACAAGAGCACCACTGAGACAATGAGACTGACAATCAGTGCTACTCGCTGGACTAGTTATAAATAAAAAGGTAGGCAGGTGCAGGGACAGACTTAGGTAATATGGCAACCTGAGCGAGGACAAAATTTGGTGCCCCCTATTGCACATTCAGAAGCAATAGAATGAATAAAAACTGAAATAAAAATTGTCCAGTCCAAAAATATGGTTCAAAAGCTTTACTAACAGAAATTGCTTCAAAACAAACATGAAACAAATAATGTTACATCCAGATAATCACATAATGTTGTGTGCTGATCCCTGCACAGGTAGAACATCTTAGAAATATGAAATAACTTCATTCAGAGTTGAAATCAAAGCTCTGTCTCTCCAACACAGTCTCCATTAACTTGAGGCTGTGTTCCTAGAGAGAACCATTTGCACATCCTTTCTTCTCTAGTGCCTCAGAACAAACACCTAACTCACCCCCCCCCAATGGGCACATTAATATCTCATGTAATCCAACTTAAACACCTTGTGGGAGCTAGTAGAGATACATTCTCAGTTCATCAGCACCTGTCAAGCTCTCTGAGAGCTTTTGTTTTAGCTCAATGGAACTTTCCAAACCATGCTGTTTTTAGCAGTACACATGCAGACATATACAGAGTTATTTTCCATTTCAATGTACAGTTAAACAATTATACTTAACACCCCCTAAATATTTCTTATTTTCACAATAATTCCTTTTGGTACAATTCCTTTTCAGATCTTCTCAGTACGTAACCATATAAATATAAGTTTATTATTGTTTTTGTTATTTTGCGCCCCCTTGGTTCAGCACCCTGTGGAGGGAACCGCCTGTGCCGCCTTAAATCCGGTGTGGCAGGTGGGGATTGGCTGAGAACATATTGAGCTTGGTGGGGCAGTGCCTCATCTGCCCTACAGGACTAGCTTCCATTGGACACTTCCTGTATCACAGACCAATGGAAGGGCAATGTTGAGAGTTGGAAGGAGTGGGCCCACTGTATGTATTTTGCCCAAGCTCCTCTGCACCCAATACTGCATGTAACAAACCCAATGCACAGCCTGCTAACAGACTGATTGGGTACAGATCACACATTATTAGGCCAGTCAATTCTACAGATACACATCAGTTATTATATATTATAGCCAAAGTTGTAAGACAGGTCAGAGGGCCGCCAGCAAAATCACAATGCCCCACTGTGGAATGGCTTATCTATGCTTGCCCAGACTTTAGCCCACAAGTCAGGCAGGCACACACAAAACCATTGCAAAGAGGCATCCAAGAGAAGCTTCTTCCCTTCCTCTCTTTACTATGACTCAGCCATGCTCATTAGAAGAAGCATTCCTAGTCCCATTAGTTCATCTGCTATCTGGGTTGATGTTACTCTGGCTCCAGTGCACTCCCACCACAACTGTTTGAATCCATGTACATACGACTTTATTCACAATGCAGAGCTATTCTGTTGTTTCTTGTGAAATGTAACTGTTTGATGCACATCCTCATAAAGCACATTTCATTTGGAACCAATCACTTGAAGAACAATGAAACCATGCTTTATTAAGAATATTTCTTCTGTAGGATCTGGAACCCTGACTCACAACACAAAGAACCTGCCTTCCCAGAGTACCACTCATCTCCCATAAGCAGTGCCTCATGGTGCTTTAATAGATGTAACCCAGTGGGCAGTATAAGAAGCTTACACATACCTGATACAGTTCAGAGGGGTCTTCTGCAGCCAAACCTGGCAAAGGTGGCAACTCTGGTATTTGTTTGGCATGGCTCATATTATAGATGGAATCATTCTGTTCCTAGGAATCATTAAAAAGGAAAAAAGTAATGTGTTAAGAAAGCCTATAGGACTAGACAGATATACAAAGCCCATCTAGATACAGTGGTGGATGGGAACCATTGGGATTGATAAGCAGAAGGCAGGGAAGCCAACAGTAAGTAGGTGAATGAAGCCAAGGCTAATGATAGGCTCAGCAAGACCCAAAGACAGAGCCAACAAATTCTAGTTTTGCCCTTCACCCTCCTCCTTCCTGAGTTCTACAGGGGGCAATGCTGAGAGTACAGAGGGGGGAGCCAACAGTCAGGACTGCTCTTTTGGAAATGGAGTGGGGTGGAGAAGGAAAATAGCAGATGTGCTAGCCGGTAATTTCCTTGACTGAAATAAGTGGAGGTTGGTGGCTACTGAATTTGGTAGAAGAGAAGTCATAGAGGTCAAATGTAGGAGGCTGGTTGAGCTACAGCCAATGACGTTGTTGTTGTTTAGTCGTTTAGTCGTGTCCGACTCTTCGTGACCCCATGGACCAGAGCACGCCAGGCACCTCTGTCCTCCACTACCTCCCGCAGTTTGGTCAAACTCATGCTGGTAACCTCGAAAACACTATCCAACCATCTCGTCCTCTGTCGCCCCCTTCTCCTTGTGCCCTCCATCTTTCCCAGCATCAGTGTCTTCTCCAGGGAGTCTTCTCTTCTCATGAGGTGGCCAAAGTGCTGGAGCCTCAGCTTCACGATCTGTCCTTCCAGTGAGCACTCAGGGCTGATTTCCTTAAGAATGGATGCGTTTGATCTTCTTGCAGTCCATGGGACTCTCAAGAGTCTTCTCCAGCACCATAATTCAAAAGCATCAATTCTTCGGCGATCAGCCTTCTTTATGGTCCAGCTCTCACTTCCATACAACACTACTGGGAAGACCATGGCTTTAATTATACGGACCTTTGTTGGCAAGGTGACGTCTCTACTTCTCAAGATGCTGTCTAGGCCTGTCATTGCCCTTCTCCCAAGAAGCAGGCGTCTTTTAATTTCGTGGCTGCTGTCACCATCTGCAGTGATCATGGAGCCCAAGAAAGTAAAATCTCTCACTGCCTCCATTTCTTCCCCTTCTATTTGCCAGGAGGTGATGGGACCAGTGGCCATGATCTTCGTTTTTTTGATGTTGAGCTTCAGGCCATATTTTGCGTTCTCCTCTTTCACCCTCATTAAAAGGTTCTTTAATTCCTCCTCACTTTCTGCCATCAAAGTTGTGTCATCTGCATATCTGAGGTTGTTGATATTTCTTCCGGCAATCTTAATTCCAGTTTGGGATTCATCCAGCCCAGCCTTTCGCATGATGTATTCTGCATATAAATTAAATAAGCAGGGAGACAAAATACAGCCTTGTCGTACTCCTTTCCCAATTTTGAACCAATCAGTTGTTCCATATCCAGTTCTAACTGTAGCTTCTTGTCCCACATAGAGATTTCTCAGGAGACAGATGAGGTGATCAGGCACTCCCATTTCTTTAAGAACTTGCCATAGTTTGCTGTGGTCGACACAGTCAAAGGCTTTTGCATAGTCAATGAAGCAGAAGTAGATGCCTTTCTGGAACTCTCTAGCTTTCTCCATAATCCAGCGCATGTTTGCAATTTGGTCTCTGGTTCCTCTGCCTCTTCTAAATCCAGCTTGCACTTCTGGGAGTTCTCGATCCACATACTGCTTGAGCCTTCCTTGTAGAATTTTAAGCATAACCTTGCTAGCGTGTGAAATGAGTGCAATTGTGCGGTAGTTGGAGCATTCTTTGGCACTGCCCTTCTTTGGGATTGGGATGTAGACTGATCTTCTCCAATCTTCTGGCCACTGCTGAGTTTTCCAAATTTGCTGGCATATTGAGTGTAGCACCTTAACAGCATCATCTTTTAAAATTTTAAGTAGTTCAGCTGGAATACCATCACTTCCACTGGCCTTGTTATTTGCAGTGCTTTCTAAGGCCCATTTGACTTCACTTTCCAGGATGTCTGGCTCAAGGTCAGCAACCACACTACCTGGGGTGTACGAGGCATCCATTTCTTTCTGGTATAGTTCCTCTGTGTATTCTTGCCACCTCTTCTTGATGTCTTCTGCTTCTGTTAGGTCCTTTCCACTTTTGTCTTTTATTATAGTAATCTTTGTACGAAATGTTCCTTTCATATCTCCAATTTTCTTGAACAGATCTCTGGTTCTTCCCGTTCTGTTGTTTTCCTCTATTTGTTTGCATTGCTCGTTTAAGAAGGCCTTCTTGTCTCTCCTTGCTATTCTTTGGAAATCTGCATTCAATTTCCTGTATCTTTCACTATCTCCCTCGCATTTTGCTTGCCTTCTCTCCTCCGCTATTTGTAAGGCCTCGTTGGACAGCCACTTTGCTTTCTTGCATTTCCTTTTCATTGGGATGGTTTTCGTTGCTGCCTCCTGTACAATGTTACGAGCCTCCATCCATAGTTCTTCAGGCACTCTGTCCACCAAATCTAAATCCTTAAACCTGTTCGTCACTTCCACTGTGTATTCATAAGGGATTTGACTTAGATTGTATCTTACCGGCCCAGTGGTTTTTCCTACTTTCTTCAGTTTAAGCTTGAATTTTGCTATAAGAAGCTGATGATCTGAGCCACAGTCAGCTCCAGGTCTTGTTTTTGCTGACTGTATAGAGCTTCTCCATCTTTGGCTGCAGAGAATATAATCAATCTGATTTCGATGCTGCCCATCTGGTGATGTCCATGTGTAGAGTCGTCTCTTGTGTTGTTGGAAAAGCGTGTTTGTGATGACCAGCTTGTTCTCTTGACAGAACTCTATTAGCCTTTGCCCTGCTTCGTTTTGATCTCCAAGGCCAAACTTGCCAGTTGTTCCTTTTATCTCATGATTCCCTACTTTAGCATTCCAATCCCCTATAATGAGAAGAACATCCTTCTTTGGTGTCACTTCTATAAGGTGTTGTAAGTCTTCATAGAATTGGTCAATTTCAGTTTCTTCAGCACCCGTAGTTGGTGCATAAACTTGGATTACTGTGATGTTAAAAGGTCTGCCTTGGATTTGTATCGAGATCATTCTATCATTTTTGAGATTGCATCCCAGTACAGCTTTCGCCACTCTTTTGTTGACTATGAGGGCCACTCCATTTCTTTTACGGGTTTCTTGCCCACAGTAGTAGATGTGCTTGTCATCCGAACTGAATTCGCCCATTCCTGTCCATTTTAGTTCACTGATGCCCAGGATGTTAATATTTATTCTTGCCATCTCATTTTTGACCACCTCCAACTTACCCAGGTTCATGGTTCTTACATTCCAGGTTCCTATGCAATATTTTTCTTTACAGCATTGGACTTTCCTTTCGCTTCCAGGCATATCCGCAACTGAGCGTCCTTTCGGCTTTGGCCCAGCCGCTTCATCAGCTCTGGATCTACTTGTACTTGCCCTCCGCTCTTCCCCAGTAGCATGTTGGACGCCTTCTGACCTGAGGGGCTCATCTTCCAGCGTCATAACTTTTATATGCCTGTTGTCTTTGTCCATGGAGTTTTCTTGGCAAGGATACTGGAGTGGCTTGCCGGTTCCTCCTCCAGGTGGATCACGTTTGGTCAAAACTCTCCACTATGACGTGTTCATCTTGGATGCCCTGCTCGGCATAGTTCATAGCTTCTCTGAGATCTTCAAGCCCCTTCGCCACGGCAAGGCAGTGATCCATGAAGGGGACAGCCAATGATAGAGCCAACTAATTCTCCTCCCTTCTGAATTCTACAAGAGCAACACTGAGACTAAGGGCAAGGAGGCTGACAGTCAGAGCCACCTTCTGGAGTGATTGTAAGAAAAAAGGCAGGCAGGTGGAAGTTAGCTGAGGGCATATGGAGGTTGGCAGGGCAATGCCCCATTTGCCCTAATGGACACATCAGTATCAAAATACCTGTGAAATCCTGAATTATGTATATATCATAATTGAATGGTGGACATAATTAAACACAAAAGACAAGCTGCTTATGGTGCTCATATTTTTCAATTTGAACAGTACTAATTGGTATTCTAAAAAAGCTCTGTGTATGATTGTCTTCTTCACACACACTCAGGTAAAATTCTTACCAAGGTTATAAACAACCATCCCGGCTCTACCACTTCAGAGTGCAGAAGTGGGTTCTTATGTTTGAATGTTTATTCACACATTTTTAAAAAGGAAGCTCTTTGCATGGGGGGGGGGACGACTCTTGAGGGATCAGACTAAAGGTCCATCTTCCTGGAAGCTCACAGGCAGGGCATGAATGCAACTGCCTTCCTTAGGTGCTTTTTTGTAGCAACTGACATTTCAAGATACGCTGCCTCTGATGAAGCTTCCTTAGAATATAGAGGTTCTGTTTAATTATTACAGCCACTGACAGTTCTCCATAAACTTGTCTAATCCCATTTTAAATCCATTTAATCAGCAGCCATCCACACATCCTGGGGCTGTTAATTATCCACAAATTAATTATGTGCTCTGTGAAGAAGTATTTTCTTCTTTCCTGTGTTGATTCTACTGCTCATCAAATTTACCAAGTCACCACCACAAGCTCAATATGAAGGGAGCCCTGTTTAGGGAAGCTTTTAATATCTGAAGGACTATTGTATTTTAATGTTTTGTTGGAAGCTGCCCAGAGTGGCTGGGGAAACCAGCCAGATGGGTGGGGTATAAATAATAAAGTATTATTATTATTATTATTATTATTATTATTATTATTATTATTGGACTACAGTTCCCATCAGTCCAATGGCCATGCTGGCTGCAGCTGGTCATAGTTTCAAGCATCTGGAGGTTGGGAAAGGCTACAACAAGAAACCATTGTGATTTATATATTCCATATTTCATCCATCATGGAACTCAAGGCAGGTTACATTTAAGAAAATTATTAATTCAGTTTCTAAACCACTCTACACCAGTGTGCTACCAGTTCAGTTTACAGCACCAACATCACAATGATAAAAACACTAAAAAGCAACCCAAAAATATAAAACCAGCTTAAAGAAAAACCATATGAATGGATGGTCTGAAATCCAAGAAGGCAGCAGCATCAGGTCCATTCAGACCACTCCCTGGGTCCATGCCCTGATGTGCTAGTTTCCAGTGGGGAGGACTATTATTACTACTGTTATTAAGGATGTACATATGATCATCTGAGATCCCACTGGAAATCTAAAACAGTGCAATCCATATGCACATGGAAAACTGTCTTATATTTTGCCCAGTACTGTCTACCCTTAGGAAGAACTTCTTGACAGTATACAACCTGCCCAGAAGTGGAGTACACTGCCTAGCAAGGGGTGGACTCTCCTTCATTAGGTAGAGTCTGGATGGCTACCTCCATTAGCAATGGTTGGGCTAGATGGCCACTGAGGTTCCTTCCACCTCTGTGATTCTAGGATTGACAGCAGCATTCCAGGGTCTCAAGCAGAGAAAGGTCTTTTACCAGCCTCTGGTACCCCAACTCTTAGTTCCTCTTGCTTCAGTCCCATGCTTTCATTTAAAAGCTAGACAAGCCAAAGTGTTTAAGCAGAAGCTAATCAATATGCAGAGACAGATGCTACTAAAAACTAATCCTTTTGAATCTGTTTCTTCCAGACATGTACACTGGATAAGCCAATTCCCTAAACTAATACTTTCCAGCTTATTACACCTGACAGCAGCATACTTCGCAAAAGGAGGGAACTCTCATCAATATTTAATCCCACAAAGCATCTGAATTCCGAACTCAGTAGCAAGAATAATTAAGTACTCCTAACACGATAAGGAGGGCCTTCACACAAGATTTTCAAATCCCTTTCAGCTTACTGTCTTCATCCCAAGGTCCAAACACAGTCAAATCACATCCACTTACCCTTGTAATCTTGGCAGCTTCTCCTGGATTCATTATGAACGTGTATTTGGCTCCAGCTGCTTTTGGATTACTTCAAAAGTACTTGTGAGATGTGTATCTTTCCTACAATAAATTCTTAGCTAACGCTTTGTTCTAAGCACCTAGAAACACAGAGATTAGGGAATCGTTTCAGGATTCATATTCGATTCAAAATCCTATGGGGCTGTTATTCCAAGTATATTTTCCCAACATCCTTTCAAGCCATCAGCTGGAATTAAGGAGTCTTCCATCTTTGTTCTATCTAAGCTTGCCAAATCTATGCCTTCTATCCTAGTAATGATTTATCCTGCTGCTGATTTTTCTTGGCAGAAGTTCCAGAGAGTCCTTTAGTCCTCCCCTGCTCAATTTTTTTTACCACTTGTCACTTTTTAACACCACCAGAACTCTGAATGTCCACCTGATCTGTACTTCTCACTCTATGCCATTTTGTCATCTCTGCTCTTGGCTTGGTTTTTTTTTTTTAAATAATAATAAAAACTTGCTTGCTTTCTCTCCAAGCTCCTATTCTTCTTCCAACTTCTTGCCACTTCTCCTTCTTGCTGAGTGTTTTAATTCTCCTATCAAATCTGATCCCAACTCTCCCCCCCCCCCGCACCTTTTGTGGAATAGTTGGAAACAGGGCAAGTTCACACTCTTAGAGAAGGGAGCTGGACGTTCATGCAATCCCAGAGTGATTATGAGAAAGCAAAATAGACCCTGGCCTGTTATGCCCTTCCCAACACCCTTACTGAGTGCACATTAAGGGATTAGGGAGTGGGGAGTGGGTATACTTCTACCTGTTGCTGCCCTAGTTACCTGCCTCTGTGCCTGGTGGCTGCTTGAACGTCAAAAAGAACTTCTATAACACTCTCACTTCTCAGTCTGGGTAGCCAAGGTGACAGCATTATTGTCACTAGGCAACGTAGAATGACTCCTCTCTCCCTTCCCTTCTCTTCCAGCTCTCTCTCTCCCCCCCCCCCCCCCATCTACCCAGTTGGCTGGAACAGCAGCTTTTTCTAGTCCTGATCTCTTTCAGCTGCTGTTTGTGAAAGAGTTACAACTGAAAGTCCCATTGATGTGGTAGGATGAATTATCAACTCAATGTAGAGCTGAGAGGAGAGTTGAATCAATGGGATGGCAGGGAATCTTAACACTTCAGGATGGGGAAATATTTAGTTGTGCAAATTCTGCTAATGCAGAAGACTACTGCTGCTTGGCTGATAAGTAGGACAGCCTGATGCAACCATGTATCACCAGTCCCGATAGTTTTGCATTGGCTGGAACTGTCGTACCAAGCCCAATTCAAGGTGTCAGCAGTCCTAGCTTATAAAACTAGCCCTAAATGGCTTTTGACCCAAGTACCTGAAAGTGACTCCACCAATTATCAGTCATCTTGGGTTCTACAATTAATTGGCAGGGGAGGTTGTCAGTGCCTCCACCTCTGTCTGCTGCCCAGTTGGCATTGACGGATGACAGGGCTTTCTTGGCTGTGATTCCCTCCTTGGTGAGGTGTGCCTGTTTTCCTCATTGCTAGTTTTCAGGAAGAATTTAAAAAAACATTCCTGTTTGCCCAGACATTTGATGGCTGAGAGATACTGCCCATGACAACCATGGAAGTCGTAACTGTGGGGGTATGTGATTGCTTCTAAATGCTTTTAGCTGGTTTGTCCTCTATTTGAAGGACATTCTGATTTGAAGGTACCCTCTTTTTGAAGGTCAAAAATGAGTCAAAATCTGGTTTAAATATTTAAAAGCCCTAAGTACAGTGGTACCTCGGGTTAAGAACTTACCGTATTTTTTGCACCATAACACTCACTTTTTTCCTCCTAGAAAGTAAGGGGAAATGTCTGTGCGTGTTATGCAGGGAATGCCTACGGGTGGCATGCCTACGGATTTTCCTCCTCTAAAAACTACGTGCGTGTTATGGTCGGGTGCGTGTTATAGAGCGAAAAATACGGTAATTCGTTCTGGAGGTCTGTTCTTAACCTGAAACTGTTCTTCACCTGAAGCACCACTTTAGCTAATGGGGCTCCTGCTGCTGCTGTGCCGCTGGAGCACAATTTCTGTTCTCATCCTGAAGCAAAGTTCTTAACTTGAGGTACTATTTCTGGGTTGGCAGAGTCTGTAACCTGAAGCGTCTGTAACCTGGAGCGTATGTAACCTGGGGTACCACTATATATGACTTTCCTCCTCTGTAGTTTTTAAGATAGGGTCAGCCAGCTCACGGTCCACAGAACGCATGGAAACATAAGAACCATCTGGCTGGATCTACCACTGTAGAGCCTGGGGTCCCTTGATGTTGCCCATGGTCCAAAGCTAGCATCCCGACAAGAGACTGAGCAGCCACACCTGGGCAGACTCACCTGGGCACAGCCTTCTCCATTAGAGTGAAATGTGTTGTATTTCTATTTAAATTTTCATGATTATTAAATACATATAAATTAGAATATGCATTTTTTTTTGCAAATCTATTCCATTTTTGTTGATGCACTTCCTCTTTGGGCGCGACATAAACGGCCAACCTAATGTGCATATTCTATCACAATTTACTGTATGTGTATATAAAGGGTATGCATATATACACACATATATACACACGCACTTCCAAAGCCTACTGAATCCTTTTTCTTTTTATCCCACTTTAACTGAAGTAAGATTTTGCAGTTTTGATTTTTGTTCTTTGTACCTTTGCAAACCGCTTACAGCCGATTGTAGGGGCATGCCAAATGTTCACATATATACAGCTATACTTGTGGAAGATATATCTATATGCACACGTGCACACTGGTCTCTTACGAATCGGGTTGCTTGCCAGTGATTCCTGTTTTAGACGGGGACTTAACGATGGAATCCTCCTTTGCTAAATACAGTAATTTCCTTAAAACGCGTGAGGCGTTTCACCGGCTTCCGTTGGCTTTCAAAAAGTACCGTATATTAACCGTGCCCTGCCTTGAGGCCTTACAAACTGCCGTTAAAAATAAATTTACCGTTTCTACGCGCGCGTGCACGTTTATAAAAAAAAAAAAAGGTTACGTATATCCCTCCCTCTATATATACATTCTTTTCCCCTCACAGAAAAGCACCTTGCTAGAATACCGACTGGGGGTGTGTGAGTTGTGTGTGGGTATATTTTATCGGTTGCCTCGAGGCGGCGGGAAGGAAGCGCCCGTGGACAAGGGCGAGAGAAGGGGAGCTTGGCTCTCGCTCGGCCCGGCAGTGTGAGGAGCCAGGCTGAGGCGGGCGAGGCGGGCACGAGGACCGCCCGCTCCCCTTTGCCGGGCGCTGCTGCTGCTTCTTTGTAGGCCCTGACGGGAGAGGCGGGCCCGGCCTCCTCAGGGCGCGGCGCGGCGGCTCATCCGCGCGAGGAGCGACGCCGGCGGGTGAGAGAATGAGGCGGGAGGGCCGCTGCGGCGCTCGAGCCGGGCTGAGGTAGGAGGGCCGGGAAGGGAAGTCGTAGGGCCGCTTGCTGGCCTCCGGAGGCCTCAACTTCGGTGGAGGAAAGAAAGCGAGGCCTTCCCCTAACTCCCACCCCATCGGGTCAGTTCTAGTATGGGGTGGCAGACAAGAAAGGGGCTCTCGGGACTTGGAGCAGAGATTCAACAGGGGCAGCTCTCCCGAATATCGCACCCACCCAACTCCGTGCTCTGCGTTTGTGGGAAAGCGAGCAGGCGGAGATTCAACAGGGCAGCGTGGTCTCTTTCTCTTTCTCTTTCCTTCTCTCCCCAACCCGATATTTCACTCTGGCCATCGGATGGGAACGGGATGCTCATATGCTGCAGCTTGTCCTATCTCGCCCGCCCGTTGAGCCCCGATTTTGTTGCTCTTTGGGAGGTGCCTTTAAAACATTTTAAACCTTCCTCAGCTTAAATCTCTCTGCGCCTTCGTCACCACATTTTTAGGTTGCTAGTCTTTTCAGGGACAAAGGTAAAAGGCGGATCTACACGGATCCTCGTGAATTCATATGATTTTTTCATTCAAATTAAATAAAACCACCATGATACTGTAGACCATGTCTTACTCTGTAGAAAGCATCAAAAAAATCACGCATCCACTGTTTCGGGGGGGGCGCAGGGGCGCAAAAACATGGTTAAAAAACACGGATCCTCATGGATCCTCATGATTTTTGCACTAGATCAGCCCAAACTCACTTTCAAATTACAAATCATGTCCAGGGGCACAACATCCACCACAGAAATCACGCATCCATGGCTTCCTGGCGAAACCGTGGCCCAAAAACGTGGTTTTCAAGAACGGATCTTCATGGATCCACACGCTTTCTGCATCGGGCCAACCCAAACTCACCGTCAAATCACATATCATAGTAAGGGGCACAGCCTACAACACAAAAAACTCGGATCCACACCTGCCTGGCCACGCCCTGGCCCAAAAACGTGGTTCCGAAGCACGGATCCTCATGAATCCTTATGATTTTTGCACTAGATCAGCCCAAACTCACCGTCAAATCACACATCATGTCCAGGGGCACAGCTTACACCACAAAAAACTCGGATCCACGGCTTCCTGGCCATTCCATGGCCCAAAAACGTGGTTCCAAAGCACGGATCCTCATGGATCCTCACGCTTTCTGCATTGTGCCAACCCAAACTCACTATCAAATCACACATCATTCCCAGGGGCACAGCCTGCACCACAAAAAACTCGGATCCACGGCTTCCTGGCCACTCCATGGCCCAAAAACGTGGTTCCAAAGCACGGATCCTCATGGATCCTCACGCTTTCTGCATTGTGCCAACCCAAACTCACCGTCAAATCACACATCATTCCCAGGGGCACAGCCTGCACCACAAAAAACTCAGATCCACGGTTATCTGGCAATGCCATGGCCCAAAAACGTGGTTCCGAAGCACGGATCCTCATGGATCCTCACGCTTTTTGCATTGGGCCAACCCAAACTCACCGTCAAATCACACATCATTCCCAGGGGCACAGCTTACACCACAAAAAACTCGGATCCACGGCTTCCTCCCCACTCCATGGCCCAAAAACGTGGTTCCAAAGCACGGATCCTCATGGATCCTCACGCTTTTTGCATTGGACCAACCCAAACTCACCGTCAAATCACACATCATTCCCAGGGGCACAGCCTGCACCACAAAAAACTCAGATCCACGGTTATCTGGCAATGCCATGGCCCAAAAACGTGGTTCCAAAGCACGGATCCTCATGGATCCTCACACTTTTTGCATTGGGCCAACCCAAACTCACCGTCAAATCACACATCATGTCCAGGGGCACAGCCTGCACCACAAAAAACTCGGATCCACGGCTTCCTCCCCACTCCATGGCCCAAAAACGTGGTTCCAAAGCACGGATCCTCATGGATCCTCACGCTTTCTGCATTGTGCCAACCCAAACTCACCATCAAATCACACATCATTCCCAGGGGCACAGCTTACACCACAAAAAACTCGGATCCACGGCTTCCTGGCCACTTCATGGCCCAAAAACGTGGTTCCAAAGCACGGATCCTCATGGATCCTCACGTTTTTTGCATTGGGCCAACCCAAACTCACCGTCAAATCACACATCATTCCCAGGGGCACAGCCTGCACCACAAAAAACTCGGATCCACGGCTTCCTGGCCACTTCATGGCCCAAAAACGTGGTTCCAAAGCACGGATCCTCATGGATCCTCACGCTTTTTGCATTGGGCCAACCCAAACTCACCGTCAAATCACACATCATTCCCAGGGGCACAGCCTGCACCACAAAAAACTCGGATCCACGGCTTCCTGGCCACTCCATGGCCCAAAAACGTGGTTCCAAAGCACGGATCCTCATGGATCCTCACGCTTTCTGCATTGGGCCAACCCAAACTCACCGTCAAATCACACATCATGTCCAGGGGCACAGCTTACACCACAAAAAACTCGGATCCACGGCTTCCTCCCCACTCCATGGCCCAAAAACGTGGTTCCAAAGCACGGATCCTCATGGATCCTCACGCTTTTTGCATTGGACCAACCCAAACTCACCGTCAAATCACACATCATTCCCAGGGGCACAGCCTGCACCACAAAAAACTCGGATCCATGGCTTCCTGGCCACTCCATGGCCCAAAAACGTGGTTCCGAAGCACGGATCCTCATGGATCCTCACACTTTTTGCATTGGGCCAACCCAAACTCACCGTCAAATCACACATCATGTCCAGGGGCACAGCCTGCACCACAAAAAACTCGGATCCACGGCTTCCTCCCCACTCCATGGCCCAAAAACGTGGTTCCAAAGCACGGATCCTCATGGATCCTCACGCTTTCTGCATTGTGCCAACCCAAACTCACCATCAAATCACACATCATTCCCAGGGGCACAGCTTACACCACAAAAAACTCGGATCCACGGCTTCCTGGCCACTTCATGGCCCAAAAACGTGGTTCCAAAGCACGGATCCTCATGGATCCTCACGTTTTTTGCATTGGGCCAACCCAAACTCACCGTCAAATCACACATCATTCCCAGGGGCACAGCCTGCACCACAAAAAACTCGGATCCACGGCTTCCTGGCCACTTCATGGCCCAAAAACGTGGTTCCAAAGCACGGATCCTCATGGATCCTCACGCTTTTTGCATTGGGCCAACCCAAACTCACCGTCAAATCACACATCATTCCCAGGGGCACAGCCTGCACCACAAAAAACTCGGATCCACGGCTTCCTGGCCACTCCATGGCCCAAAAACGTGGTTCCAAAGCACGGATCCTCATGGATCCTCACGCTTTCTGCATTGGGCCAACCCAAACTCACCGTCAAATCACACATCATGTCCAGGGGCACAGCTTACACCACAAAAAACTCGGATCCACGGCTTCCTCCCCACTCCATGGCCCAAAAACGTGGTTCCAAAGCACGGATCCTCATGGATCCTCACGCTTTTTGCATTGGACCAACCCAAACTCACCGTCAAATCACACATCATTCCCAGGGGCACAGCCTGCACCACAAAAAACTCGGATCCATGGCTTCCTGGCCACTCCATGGCCCAAAAACGTGGTTCCGAAGCACGGATCCTCATGGATCCTCACACTTTTTGCATTGGGCCAACCCAAACTCACCGTCAAATCACACATCATTCCCAGGGGCACAGCCTGCACCACAAAAAACTCAGATCCACGGTTATCTGGCAATGCCATAGCCCAAAAACGTGGTTCCAAAGCACGGATCCTCATGGATCCTCACGCTTTTCGCATTGGACCAACCCAAACTCACCGTCAAATCACACATCATTCCCAGGGGCACAGCCTGCACCACAAAAAACTCAGATCCACGGTTATCTGGCAATGCCATAGCCCAAAAACGTGGTTCCGAAGCACGGATCCTCATGGATCCTCACACTTTTTGCATTGGGCCAACCCAAACTCACCGTCAAATCACACATCATGTCCAGGGGCACAGCTTACACCACCAAAAACTCGGATCCACGGCTTCCTGGCCACTTCATGGCCCAAAAACGTGGTTCCAAAGCACGGATCCTCATGGATCCTCACGCTTTTTGCATTGGGCCAACCCAAACTCACCGTCAAATCACACATCATTCCCAGGGGCACAGCCTGCACCACAAAAAACTCGGATCCACGGCTTCCTGGCCACTTCATGGCCCAAAAACGTGGTTCCAAAGCACGGATCCTCATGGATCCTCACACTTTTTGCATTGGGCCAACCCAAACTCACCGTCAAATCACACATCATTCCCAGGGGCACAGCTTACACCACAAAAAACTCTGATCCACGGCTTCCTGGCCACTCCATGGCCCAAAAACGTGGTTCCAAAGCACGGATCCTCATGGATCCTCACACTTTTTGCATTGGGCCAACCCAAACTCACCGTCAAATCACACATCATTCCCAGGGGCACAGCTTACACCACAAAAAACTCGGATCCACGGTTATCTGGCAATGCCATGGCCCAAAAACGTGGTTCCGAAGCACGGATCCTCATGGATCCTCACGCTTTTTGCATTGGGCCAACCCAAACTCACCGTCAAATCACACATCATTCCCAGGGGCACAGCTTACACCACAAAAAACTCGGATCCACGGCTTCCTCCCCACTCCATGGCCCAAAAACGTGGTTCCAAAGCACGGATCCTCATGGATCCTCACGCTTTTTGCATTGGACCAACCCAAACTCACCGTCAAATCACACATCATTCCCAGGGGCACAGCCTGCACCACAAAAAACTCGGATCCACGGCTTCCTCCCCACTCCATGGCCCAAAAACGTGGTTCCAAAGCACGGATCCTCATGGATCCTCACGCTTTTCGCATTGGACCAACCCAAACTCACCGTCAAATCACACATCATTCCCAGGGGCACAGCCTGCACCACAAAAAACTCGGATCCACGGCTTCCTGGCCACTTCATGGCCCAAAAACGTGGTTCCAAAGCACGGATCCTCATGGATCCTCACACTTTTTGCATTGGGCCAACCCAAACTCACCGTCAAATCACACATCATTCCCAGGG
Organism: Podarcis muralis; assembly: GCF_964188315.1. Lineage (NCBI taxonomy): Eukaryota > Metazoa > Chordata > Lepidosauria > Squamata > Lacertidae > Podarcis > Podarcis muralis. Next base: position 42,505,294 of record NC_135668.1, read on the forward strand.
GCACAGCTTACACCACAAAAAACTCTGATCCACGGCTTCCTGGCCACTCCATGGCCCAAAAACGTGGTTCCAAAGCACGGATCCTCATGGATCCTCACACTTTTTGCATTGGGCCAACCCAAACTCACCGTCAAATCACACATCATTCCCAGGGGCACAGCTTACACCACAAAAAACTCGGATCCACGGTTATCTGGCAATGCCATGGCCCAAAAACGTGGTTCCGAAGCACGGATCCTCATGGATCCTCACGCTTTTTGCATTGGGCCAACCCAAACTCACCGTCAAATCACACATCATTCCCAGGGGCACAGCTTACACCACAAAAAACTCGGATCCACGGCTTCCTCCCCACTCCATGGCCCAAAAACGTGGTTCCAAAGCACGGATCCTCATGGATCCTCACGCTTTTTGCATTGGACCAACCCAAACTCACCGTCAAATCACACATCATTCCCAGGGGCACAGCCTGCACCACAAAAAACTCGGATCCACGGCTTCCTCCCCACTCCATGGCCCAAAAACGTGGTTCCAAAGCACGGATCCTCATGGATCCTCACGCTTTTCGCATTGGACCAACCCAAACTCACCGTCAAATCACACATCATTCCCAGGGGCACAGCCTGCACCACAAAAAACTCGGATCCACGGCTTCCTGGCCACTCCATGGCCCAAAAACGTGGTTCCAAAGCACGGATCCTCATGGATCCTCACGCTTTCTGCATTGTGCCAACCCAAACTCACCATCAAATCACACATCATTCCCAGGGGCACAGCCTGCACCACAAAAAACTCTGATCCACGGCTTCCTGGCCACTTCATGGCCCAAAAACGTGGTTCCAAAGCACGGATCCTCATGGATCCTCACGCTTTTTGCATTGGGCCAACCCAAACTCACCGTCAAATCACACATCATTCCCAGGGGCACAGCCTGCACCACAAAAAACTCGGATCCACGGCTTCCTGGCCACTTCATGGCCCAAAAACGTGGTTCCAAAGCACGGATCCTCATGGATCCTCACACTTTTTGCATTGGGCCAACCCAAACTCACCGTCAAATCACACATCATTCCCAGGGGCACAGCTTACACCACAAAAAACTCTGATCCACGGCTTCCTGGCCACTCCATGGCCCAAAAACGTGGTTCCAAAGCACGGATCCTCATGGATCCTCACGCTTTCTGCATTGGGCCATCCCAAACTCACCGTCAAATCACACATCATGGCCAGGGGCACAGCCTGCACCACAAAAATCATGGATCCACGGCTTCCTGGCCACTCCATGGCCCCAAGACGTGGGTTTGAAGCACGGATCCTCATGGATCCTCACGCTTTTTGCATTGGGCCAACCCAAACTCACTGTCAAATCACACATCATGGCCAGGGGCACAGCATCCACCACAAAAATCACGGATCCACGGCTTCCTGGCCACTCCATGGCCCAAAAACGTGGTTTCGAAGCATGGATCCTCACGGATCCTCACGCTTTTTGCATTGGGCCAACCCAAACTCACCGTCAAATTACACATCATGTCCAGGGGCACAGCATCCACCACAGAAATCACGGATCCACGGCTTCCTGGCCATACCGTGGCCCAAAAACATGGTTTTCAAGAACGGATCCTCATGGATCCTCACGCTTTTTGCATTGGGCCAACCCAAACTCACCGTCAAATCACACATCATGTCCAGGGGCACAGCTTACACCACAAAAAACTCGGATCCACGGCTTCCTGGCCACTCCATGGCCCAAAAACGTGGTTTTAAAGCACGGATCTTCATGGATCCTCACGCTTTTTGCATTGGGCCAACCCAAAATCACTGTCAAATCACATATCATAGCCTGGGGCACAGCCTACACCACAAAAAACTCGGATCCACACCTGCCTGGCCATACCGTGGCCCAAAAACGTGGTTCCGAAGCATGGATCCTCATGGATCCTCATGATTTTTGCACAAGACCAGCCCAAAGTCACTATCAGATCAAACATCATGGCCAGGGGCACAGCATCCACCACAAAAATCACGGATCCACGGCTTCCTGGCCATACCGTGGCCCAAAAACGTGGTTCCGGACCACGGATCCTCATGGATCTTCACGCTTTTTGCATTGGACCACCCCAAACTCACTGTCAAATCACACATCATAGCCAGGAGCACAGCCTACACCACAAAAGTCACGGATCCATGACTTCCTGGTAAATCCATGGCCCGAAAATGTGGTTTTGAAGGACGGATCCTCATGGATCCTCACGCTTTTTGCATTGAGCTACCCTAAACTCACCGTCAAATCACACATCATGTCCAGGGGCACAGCCTACACAACAAAAAACTCGGATCCACGGTTATCTGGCAACGCCATGGACCAAAAACGTGGTTTCGAAGCACGGATCCTCATGGGTCCTCATTATTTTTGCACTAGATCAGCCCAAAGTCACCATCAGATCAAACATCATGGCCAGGGGCACAGCATCCACCACAAAAATCATGGATCCACGGCTTCCTGGCCATACCGTGGCCCAAAAACGTGATTTTGAAGGTCGGATCTGCACGGATCCTAACGCTTTTTGCATTAGGCCACCCCAAATTCACTGTCATATCAAACATCATGTCCAGGGGCACAGCCTGCAGCACAGAAAACTCAGGTCCACGGTTATCTGGCAACGGCATGGCCCAAAAACGTGGTTTTGAAGGTCGGATCTGCACAGATCCTAACGCTTTTTGCATTAGGCCACCCCAAATTCACTGTCATATCAAACATCATGTCCAGGGGCACAGCCTGCAGCACAGAAAACTCAGGTCCACGGTTATCTGGCAACGGCATGGCCCAAAGACATGGTTTTGAAGCACGGATCCTCATGGATCCTCACGCTTTTCGCATTGGGCCAACCCAAACTCACCGTCAGATCACACGTCATAGCCATGGGCACAGCCTGCACCACAAAAATCACGGATCCACGGCTTCCTGGTCATACCGTGGCCCAAAAACGTGGTTTTGAAGCACGGATCCTCATGGATCCTCACGCTTTTTGCACTAGATCAGCCCAAATTCACCATCAAATCACACATCATCGCCGGCGGCACAGCCCGGACCACAAAAAACTGAGATCCACGGCTTCCTGGCCATACCGTGGCCCAAAAACGTAGTTTTGAAGCACGGATCCTCATGGATCCTTACGCTTTTCGCATTGGGCCAGGCCAAACTCATCATAAAAGCTTTTTGACACCTAATCGTCTCCGCCTCTCATTGCGCGGGAGTCTCCTGCGCAGGGTGGGCGTGGGTAGCGGAGTGCCTGGGCTCTCTTCACTGACTTCCAGGGAAGAATCCCGGAGCCCTTCCACCTCCTCTTCCCATTGCTCTCCTGGACTCTTGGTGTCACGCGTATTTCCTTCCCCTTCCACCAAGCTGAGTCTCCCCCTTGTGCTAGGACCTTCACCTGCAGAATCTGAGACCCTCTCCCTCTCCCGTGTCTCTGATGTCAGTTCCCTGACAGCTGCCATTAGACCCTGGATTGCAAAAGAAATAATACAGTACTGTAGGAAAAACTATTTTGAAAGACAAGACAAATATTTTCAAGTGGAAATTGATGCTGTTCCTCCCAAGAAGAGACAAATCTTGAACGAGAGTTATATTACTGTGTCTCGACCTTGCCCAGAGGGATGGAAGGATACACTAACCTATTGCTCAGATATTTTACCTTCCTTGTTTGAAGGCTGCTGGCCACTATGTTTCTTGAAGGAAGGGTGCAGGAGGCCCAGTGGTGACCTAACTATGGTTTACTGTGAAGGAAACTGCAAGGACTGGTACCACTGCTTTCACATAGGCATTGATTCAAAAGATCTTCCAGAGGTTTTCGTGTGTCCAGACTGTCAATCCACTGTGGCCAAATAGATTTTGAAACTGCAAAGTGTCATATTCCACAGGTTGGTATAATACAGCATAATCCAAACATATAGTTTTCATCATCATGGCAGGGATGGTCCTTTTCCGTAGAATTCTTATTTATGGAGTTAGTTTTTATATCCTGCTTTTCTCTACTTGAAGAAGTCTCAAAGTGGCTAAAAATCTCCTTTCCCTTCCACCCCCACAACAGACACCTTGTGAGGTAGGTGGGGCTGAGAGAGTTCAGAGAGAAGTGTGACTGGCCCAAGGTCACCCAGCAGCTGCATGTGGAGGAGCGGGGAAGCGAACCCAGCTCACCAGATTAGAGTCCACCCCTCTTAATCACTACACCACAGAATCGTATCTCTTAAAACTCTGGAGCAAGCTGTTCAGTTCAGCCTTGTAGTGATACTGATTTGAGGAGGAAAGGTTGGTGATGAGCAAGATCTGTTCCCATTTCCCAACACAGAGACCATAGAGCAGTTTCTTTTGGGAGCTGATCCTGCAGAGTGTTTCTGTTCAGAATTTCCGTGGCAGAAATCGGCTAAGTGCCTTTATAAACATTCAGCTTCTCAAATTGGAGGTGGAGGGCAGAGAAGGTGCTAGTCCTTACCTCCCTCCTCCCAGCCCCATGATCCGTTGCCCAATGGGCTGAATTTCAGGGCTTTTGCATGCAAAGGGCAAGCTTGTTCTTTACTTGTTTAGATCTTTAAACTTGGGAACAGATATTTGGCTCCATGACCACAATGACCAAAAGGTTCAGCTTCTAGAGGACTGGAAAGATCATGATTGTACTTCCCCTACCCTCAGCCCTAACTCCGTTGAGTATTTTTTGTTATGAGACTGAGTGTTTGGGGCTGATGCCGTGGCATTCTTGTCCGGGGGCTTGATGGAAAAACAGAAAAGTGACCCTCACCTAACTCTCCAATGCCCTTCAACAAGAATGCTGTAGGAAATATTGCTAAGCCCAAAGGGAGGCAATTTGCTTCAGCTCACCTTGTTAATGGCAGAGCAAAAGCTATGCGTGTGTCATTCTCAACCAGTCTACTTTCAGGACTGATTTTAGAACCCTCTTATATCAGGCCACATGGTCACTGGGGTGGCTCCATCATGCAACCATGACTATCCACACAGGGACCATCTATTTTTGTTTTTTTCTGATACTGGATTTTAAGTTACAGTTACATCTTTTAAAACAACTGTCAGTATATCACACTGTATTGAGTGCATGTCGGATCTCGTCTTCAGTTTTCCTTTTTCTGTGAACCGTCCCTTGGAGCTCTCCGGGCCCCATCCTGTTATTTGGCTCTGCCCAATGACCCACCCTTGCATCGCAGTGTTCACCTTCTGTTGTCAGATATTTCGGTTTTTAAGCCTTTGTGCTTTTTTATGTTTGTACATATTTTATGGGCTAATAGCCGTAAATAAATGAATGAATGAATAAGTATCACACTGTATTCCACTTGCCTTCCAAAGGAACACATGGCTCTCCCCACATAGCGGGTTAGGTTGAGACTGCTGATCCAAAGTGATCAGTAATTTTTACGGTAATTACAATCCTGCTTTCCCTTGTACCAGCTTACCTTGACTTTGGTAAGGCCTTTGAAAAGGTCCCCCATGATATTATTGCAAAACAACTAGTAAAATGTGGGCTAGACAAAGCTACCGTTAGGTGGATTTGTAATTGGTTGATGGGCTGAACCCAAAGAGTGCTCATCAGTGGCCCACCTTCATCCTGGAAAAAAATGACTATTGGGGTTCCACAAGGTTCTGTCCTGGGCCTGGTGCTATTCAATATTTTTATAAATGATTTGGATGATGGAATAGAGGGCGTGCTAATCAAATTTGCAAATGACTGCAAACTGGGAGGGGTTGTGTAGTGGTTTGGAGTTACTCGTGCGTAAACCGACCCCGTTTGGGTGCTTGGTTGCCTGGTTAAATCCTTCGGACTGCACAGCCCATCTCCGCTTGACTGCCTCAGTCACTGACAGAATCTGTCTGTGGGCGTTTCTTAAACCTCTGCCAGCATAAAAGCTGTTTGACACCTAATCGTCTCCGCCTCTCATTGCGCGGGAGTCTCCTGCGCAGGGTGGGCGTGGGTAGCGGAGTGCCTGGGCTCTCTTCACTGACTTCCAGGGAAGAATCCCGGAGCCCTTCCACCTCCTCTTCCCATTGCTCTCCTGGACTCTTGGTGTAACGCGTATTTCCTTCCCCTTCCACCGAGCTGAGTCTCCCCCTTGTGCTAGGACCTTCACCTGCAGAGTCTGAGACCCTCTCCTTCTCCCGTGTCTCTGATGTCAGTTCCCTGACAGGTTGCTAATACACCAGAGGACAGGGTCAGAATTCAAAATGACCTGAATAGCCTAGAGAGCTGGGCCAAAACCAACAATATGGAGTTCAATAGGGAGAAATGTAAGGTACTACACCTGGATAGAAAAAATGAAATGCACAGGTGGGGGACACTTGGCTTGACAACAGTACCAGTGAAAGGGATCTGGGAGTCTTAGTTGACCACAAGCTGAATATGAGTCAACAGTGTGATGTGGCAGCTAAGAACGCCAATGCAATTCTGGGCTGCATCAATAGGAGTATAGTGTCTAGATCAAGTGAAGGAATGCTACCACACTATTCTGGTTGGTCAGACCACACCTGAAATACTGTGTCCAGTTGAAGAAGGATATTGTCAAGCTGGAACATGTCCAGAGGTGGGTGACCAAAATGTAAAAGGTCTGTAAGCCAAGCCCTATGAGGAGAGACTTAGGGAGCTGGATTTGTTTAATCTAGAGAAGAGAAGATTAAGGAGTGACATGATAGCCATGTTTAAATATTTGAAGGGATGTCATGTTGAAGAGGGAGCAAGCTTGTTTTCTGCTGTTCTAGAGACTAGGATGCAGAATAATAGATTCAAACTATGGGAAAAGAGATTCCACCTGGGCGCGGTAATCCAGTCAGGGAAAAAGGGAGGCATACTATGTTTAGGGCACCATTTCCAGCCTCTTCTCCTTTTCGGGGTGAGAATAGTGGATCCTAAAAAGGGCTGCTCAGTCATGGATACAGCTGCTGAGCTGCTCAACTGCCTTATTCCTTGAGTCAGAACGACTGAACGCCCATGTGTCGGTTCATGACTAGGGGCTTCACATTCCTGCCCCTGTAGCCATTTAGTGATCGCCATGGGGGTTGGGTTTGGGGGGGTTGGGTTGGGTTTTTGGAAGATGCCTGTGCGTGAATTTGTTTTATGTGTGTAGATCAGTGCACACTGACCAACGCACAGCCTTCGCAGTAGGGCTCTGTTCTGATGGCATGAGTAGTCACGACGAACTGGTGGATCCTATCTCATGCAGCCTTCATCCGCCTTCACAGCCGTTGTAACACACTGCTTGTTATCACCCGCCTGTTCTGCCATTGAGGACTTCTTGGCTCATTCTTTGTCTAGCTCCTTCCCTGTTATGTACTAAGCTTGGATCCTAGAACAATAGGCAAGTAGGATCCTAGAATGCAAGAATTGATTGGCTTGCAGGAAAGACCAATCAGGCTCCAGGAGGGAAGCAGAACCAGCCATTCAGACGGGACTCATTGTGTAAATAATGTATATAAAAGCCTGAGGTTTTGGGGGAAATTCAGTCACTGTTTTACAAGCTGCAATAAAGAGCATGAAATCACTACAGGACTCTGAGCATATTTAATTTTCTTTGACCTTACCACCTTGGGTGACCCTGCTGGGAGTACGAGATTCCCAACGGCTTCACTCACAAGGGTCATAGGAATGTGCAAGCCCACTCACCATGACAAGTGAGAGAACTGAGATAGATTGCACTGAGCCCTGGTCTCATTAGACAAAGTGTTCCACCAAAAAGGCTCTGGCTCTGGTTGAGGACAGCTGGATATGTTTTGGGCCAGGGACCACCAGTAGGTTGCTGTTAGATGAGCATCACACTCATGGGGGTGTATTGGAAGATAATTCCCACAGATAAGAAAGGTCACAGACTGTTTAGGGCTTTAAAGATTAGCACCAAAACATTGAACCTGATTTGATACTCCACCTGGAGCCAATCCAGCTGATTAACAACCAACTGAATGTGGGCTCTCCACAAAGTCCAAGAAAGAACTCATGCATCTGCATTTTAGACCATTTGGAGTTTCTGGAGCAGTCTCAAGGGTAGCCCTGCATATCTCTCTCTCTCTCTCTCTCTCTCTCTCTCACACACACACACACACACACACACACACACATATTTAAACCCTGCACTCCCCGGCTCAGGTGTATAGCAAGTTAAAGTACTCTAGTACTGTATGCAGGTGACTACTGCATGGATCACCATGGCTAGGTTGGAAAGGGACAGGTACAGTGCCGATTGCCTAACCTGACATAGATTCAAAAATTCCAGTTTGGCTACATTTGTGACCAATGCCTCCATAGAGACAGAAGCATCCAGGATCACACCAAGACTCCTGATGGCAGCTACAGGTGACTATTGCACCCCATGAAGAGCTGGGAGCTGGCAAACCAAACTGAAATTATTCTGGCCCAGCCATTGGACGCCCATCTTTAAAGGATAGAGATTCAGCCGACACTGTTTCCTCCATCCCAGCACACCCACCTAAAAATTGGCCAATATATCCAGGGTAGCATCTGGCCAGGGCCATGAAGCAGTAGATCCATGATGTTTGTGGTCAGATCTGTGGTTATGTACAAGATATGTGAATGAAGGGTGAATTTGGGGTTCCCCAATGCAAAAAGTGTGATGATCCATGAGGATCCGTGCTTCAAAACCATGTTTTTGAGCCATGGAGTGGCCAGGAAGCCATGGATCCGTGATTTTTCTGGTGCAGGCTGTGCCCCTGGAAATGATGTGTGATTTGCCGTTGATTTTTGGTTGGCCCAAGGAAAAAAGCGTTAGGATCCATGAGGATCCGACCTTCAAAACGACGTTTTTGGGCCATGGCGTTGCCAGATAACCGTGGATGCTAGTCTTTTGTGGTGCAGACTGTACCCCTGGACATGATGTGTGATTTGATGGTGAGTTTGGGGTGGCCCAATGCAAAAAGCGTGAGGATCCATGAGGATCCGTGCTTCGGAACCACGTTTTTGGGCCACAATATGGCCAGGAAGCCGTGGATCCGAGTTTTTTGTGGTGAAGGCTGTGCCCCTGGCCATGATGTGTGATTTGACGGTGAGTTTGGGTTGGCCCAATGCAAAAAGCGTGAGGATCCATGAGGATCCGTGCTTCAAAACCACGTTTTTGGGCCACGGTATGGTCAGGAAGCCGTGGATCCATGATTTTTGTGGTGCAGGCTGTGCCTCTGGACATGATGTGTGATTTGACGGTGAGTTTGGGGTGGCCCGATGCAAAAAGCGTGAGGATCCATGAGGATCCGTGCTTCAAAACCACGTTTTTGGGCCATGAAGTGGCCAGGAAGCCGTGGATCCGAGTTTTCTGTGGTGCAGGCTCTGCCCCTGGGAATGATGTGTGATTTGATGGTGAGTTTGGGGTGGCCCGATGCAGAAAGCGTGAGGATCCATGAGGATCCGTGCTTCAAAACCACGTTTTTGGGCCTTGGAGTGGCCAGGAAGCCGTGGATCCGAGATTTTTGTGGTGTAAGCTGTGCCCCTGGAAATGATGTGTGATTTGACAGTGAGTTTGGGTTGGCCCAATGCAAAAAGTGTGAGGATCCATGAGGATCCGTGCTTCAAAACCACGTTTTTGGGCCATGGATTGGCCAGGAAGCCGTGGGTCCGAGTTTTTTGTGGTGTAAGCTGTGCCCCTGGACATGATGTGTGATTTGACGGTGAGTTTGGGGTGGCCCAATGCAGAAAGCGTGAGGATCCATGAGGATCCGTGCTTCAAAACCACGTTTTTGGGCCACGGTATGGTCAGGAAGCCGTGGATCCGTGATTTTTGTGGTGCAGGCTGTGCCTCTGGACATGATGTGTGATTTGACGGTGAGTTTGGGGTGGCCCGATGCAAAAAGCGTGAGGATCCATGAGGATCCGTGCTTCAAAACCACGTTTTTGGGCCTTGGAGTGGCCAGGAAGCCGTGGATCCGAGATTTTTGTGGTGTAAGCTGTGCCCCTGGACATGATGTGTGATTTGACAGTGAGTTTGGGTTGGCCCAATGCAGAAAGCGTGAGGATCCATGAGGATCCGTGCTTTGGAACCACGTTTTTGGGCCATGGAATGGCCAGGAAGCCGTGGATCCGAGTTTTTTGTGGTGCAGGCTGTGCCCCTGGACATGATGTGTGATTTGATGGTGCGTTTGGGTTGGCCCAATGCAAAAAGCGTGAGGATCCATGAGGATCCGTGCTTCGGAACCACGTTTTTGGGCCTTGGAGTGGCCAGGAAGCCGTGGATCTGAGTTTTTTGTGGTGTAATCTGTACCCCTGGGCATGATGTGTGATTTGACGGTGAGTTTGGGTTGGCCCAATGCAGAAAGCGTGAGGATCCATGAGGATCCGTGCTTCAAAACCACGTTTTTGGGCCACGGTATGGTCAGGAAGCCGTGGATCCGTGATTTTTGTGGTGCAGGCTGTGCCTCTGGACATGATGTGTGATTTGACGGTGAGTTTGGAGTGGCCCGATGCAAAAAGCGTGAGGATCCATGAGGATCCGTGCTTCAAAACCACGTTTTTGGGCCATGAAGTGGCCAGGAAGCCGTGGATCCGAGTTTTCTGTGGTGCAGGCTCTGCCCCTGGGAATGATGTGTGATTTGATGGTGAGTTTGGGGTGGCCCGATGCAGAAAGCGTGAGGATCCATGAGGATCCGTGCTTCAAAACCACGTTTTTGGGCCTTGGAGTGGCCAGGAAGCCGTGGATCCGAGATTTTTGTGGTATAAGCTGTGCCCCTGGACATGATGTGTGATTTGACAGTGAGTTTGGGTTGGCCCAATGCAGAAAGCGTGAGGATCCATGAGGATCCGTGCTTCAAAACCACGTTTTTGGGCCACGGTATGGTCAGGAAGCCATGGATCCATGATTTTTGTGGTGCAGGCTGTGCCCCTGGACATGATGTGTGATTTGATGGTGCGTTTGGGTTGGCCCAATGCAAAAAGCGTGAGGATCCATGAGGATCCGTGCTTCGGAACCACGTTTTTGGGCCTTGGAGTGGCCAGGAAGCCGTGGATCTGAGTTTTTTGTGGTGTAATCTGTACCCCTGGGCATGATGTGTGATTTGACAGTGAGTTTGGGTTGGCCCAATGCAGAAAGCTTGAGGATCCATGAGGATCCGTGCTTCAAAACCACGTTTTTGGGCCACGGTATGGTCAGGAAGCCGTGGATCCGTGATTTTTGTGGTGCAGGCTGTGCCTCTGGACATGATGTGTGATTTGTCGGTGAGTTTGGGGTGGCCCGATGCAAAAAGCATGAGGATCCATGAGGATCTGTGGTTCGGAACCAAGTTTTTGGGCCACGGTTTCGCCAGGAAGCCGTGGATACGTGATTTTTGTGTTGCATGCTGTGCTGCTGGCCATGATGTTTGATCTGATGGTGACTTTGGGCTGATCTAGTGCAAAAATCATGAGGATTCATGAGGATCCGTGCTTCGGAACCACGTTTTTGGGCCAGGGCGTGGCCAGGCAGGCGTGGATCCGAGTTTTTTGTGGTGTAGGCTGTGCCCCTTATTATGATATGTGATTTGACGGTGAGTTTGGGTTGGCCCAATGCAGAAAGCGTGTGGATCCATGAAGATCCGTTCTTGAAAACCACGTTTTTGAGCCACGGTTTCGCCAGGAAGCCGTGGATCCGTGATTTTTGTGGTGGATGCTGTGCCCATGGCCATGATGTTTGATCTGATGGTGACTTTGGGTTGATCTTGTGCAAAAATCATGAGGATTCATGAGGATCCGTGCTTCGGAACCACGTTTTTGGGCTAGGGCGTGGCCAGGCAGGCGTGGATCTGAGTTTTTTGTGGTGTAGGCTGTGCCCCTGGCTATGATGTGTGATTTGACGGTGAGTTTGGGTTGGCCCAATGCAAAAAGTGTGAGGATCCATGAGGATCCGTTCTTGAAAACCACGTTTTTGGGCCATGGTATGGCCAGGAAGCCATGGATCCGTGATTTCTGTGGTGGATGTTGTGCCCCTGGACATGATGTGTAATTTGAAAGTGAGTTTGGGCTGATCTAGTGCAAAAATCATGAGGATTCATGAGGATCCGTGTTTTTTAACCATGTTTTTGCGCCATTGCGGCACCACGAAACAGTGGATGCGTGATTTTTTTGGTTCCTCCTACCGACTAAGATGTGGTCTACAGTAGCATGGTGTTTTTATTTTGTTTCAATATAAAAATCATATGAATTCATGAGGATCCGTGCCTCGGATCCATGTTTTTATGGTGCTGCAGCGCGGCAAATTGTTGGATCCACGTTTTTTATAGTCCAGTTTGTAGGCGTGCCTTCTAGGTGTGATTTGACACTGCATTTGTTGGAATTATTTTTAAAAAACTGGAGGATCCATGAGGATCCGTGTAGATCCGCCTTTTATGCAGACCCTCTTTTCAGACCCAGGACACCCACCACCCCACCCCCTTTAACCCGAACACGCATTTGGCCACGGGGACCCATCTTTTGCCATATGTTAGCATGGTGGAAGTGCTCTTGCTTGCGACCCACCTTGGATCAGGCCGTGATCCATTCGTGGGTCCCCACCCACCTGTTGAAGACTAGGGATTTAGGTGAATGTGTCACCAGAGCTTTGTGTAGTGTGCAGCCTCCCCCCCCCCCCCCAAACTGCACAGGATACTTTAACCTGTGATGGCTTCTTATCAGAAAAGTATGGCTGCGTTTGTTTATTTTAATTTTTTTTTTTAGTTTACTATACTTTATTACTATCCAGCAAAACAAATACAGCCTTGGCTTGTGGATCAGCGAAGGGAGAGGCTTACTGCAGAGTGAATGGACACAACAGATGGACCAGATTTCAGCAAAGTGTAATTTGCTGGTGCAACTCAGCCAGTAACTTTTGATATGAGAAGTTTGCCATGCTAGGACTTAACCTTTAAAGCCCTCAGCAGGGCTTGGCATGCAAATACCTGAAGGAGTGCCTCTTTCCAGATTCCTTTCCTCAAACTTAAGGTGTTGTTAAGCGTCTCCTGAAGTTGTCGTGGTGCATTTTTGAAAGAGTGGAAGGAGCAACTGGTGATAGTAGTTTGGGGACAGAGGGAGAGATACTGGAATTATTGCAAGCAGAAAAGAGGGGTGCAAGTAGAATGGATGAGCCAGGCCCAGTGTTAGAAACAGATATAAAAACTATTTGCCGTATGGCCCTGTAAACCTAGGTTACAGGTGCACTAACAGAATGTTTAGGCGCTTTAAAAAAAACAGGATTACAACGCTGAAAATGAATTGTTTGTATTGTTGGCTCCAGCTAAAATCTGACTCACGCCATAGCAAGCGGGGGGGGGGGTACTGTTTTTGTTTGTTACTATATTATTTTTTTGTGTTTTTATGTTGTAAATTGTCCTGTGATCAGGACAGTAAAGGACAGTATAGAAATTTCATAAATAGTAATAGGTATTGTTTGATTTGTGTACATGCAGGGCAGAATTTGAGTGTGATGTGTTCTTTGAGTCAGTGTTGTAATGTGTGAGGCTGTGTACATGCCATACATTTAAAGCACATGTCTCCCACAATAATCTCCCCCAATAATCCTGGAAGGTGTAGTTGGTTAAGGGTGCTGAGAATTGTAGTTCTGTGATGGGTAAACTGCAGTTCCTGGGGGAAGTCATATGCTTTAAATGTGCCTTACATGTATCATGTGTATTCAGGCTGAGTCAGGATGTGCTTTGGCAAGAAAGAGGCTGAAGAGAGATAGTTTAAGTTGTTTTGAAAACTATGCTACTATTGTTTCACTTTGGGGGATGTTATTTTTTAAAATTGCATTGTTCCATTTGTTTGTTATATATGCATATTGTGTTTTGTAAACTGCTTAGAGACTGCCTTAGTGTTAAGTTGCATTTAAATACAGTGGTACCTCGGTTTACGAACTTAATCCGTTCCAGAAGTCCATTCTTAAACCAAAGCCATTCTTAAACCGAGGCACGCTTTTCCTAATGAGGCCTCCCGCCGCTGGTGCCCTTCCATCATTCGGCTTCCCTTCTTAGACCGAGGTAAAGTTCGTTAACCGGAACACTACTTCCGGTTTTGCAGAGTTCGTATACCGAATAGTTCATAAACAGGGCTGTTCTTAAACCGAGGTACCACTGTATATGTAGTAAATAAGATCTTTAGTTGAGGCTCTTCTTCGGGTGCCTTCCCTAGTGGGAGGTGCATCATAGAGTTACAAAGAAAATGACCTTTTCAGTGCTGGAGCCAGAAGTATGATTGGTGCCAAAATGAGACTTACTTCTGATTAAACATATTGTCCATTATTACTACTCTTATTATGCTAAGGGTGGATTTCCCGTGCCTCTCCATTCTCTCCTCCCTTTTGCTTTGTTTGGTCAATCTGGAAGATGACACACTGAAAACTCCTACATGACAGCCCTTCATACAAATAAAACAGGACTGACTATTGATCACAAATTATTGTTCCATGGATGGTATATGTTTATAGGTGTATTTATTACCAAATAAAGGAAGAATTGTTATGAATTAAGAGGACCAGCTATATTTAAGCTTTATGCTCCTCCTCTTATTCCAAGGTTTAGTTTAAATACAGTATTTTCAGATTAAAACCTACCTTTATAGTTAGGAGTTTTTTAGTGTATAACTATTTATTTGAAGGGACGCGGGTGGCACTGTGGTCTAAACCACAGAGCCTAGGGCTTGCCGATCAGAAGGTTGGCGGTATGAATCCCCACAACGGGCTGAGCTCCCATTGCTCGGTTCCAGCTCCTGCCAACCTAGCAGTTCGAAAGCACGTCAAAGTGCAAGTAGAGAAATGGGCACCACTCTGGCAGGAAGGTAAACGGTGTTTCCGTGCGCTGCTCTGGTTTGCCAGAAGCGGCTTAGTCATGCTGGCCACATGACCCGGAAGCTGTCTGCAGACAAAACACAAGCTCCCTCAGCCAGTAAAGCGAGATGAGCGCTGCAACCCCAGAGTCGTCCGCGACTGGACTTAACGGTCAGGGGTCCCTTTACCTTTACCTTTATTTATTTGAAACGCCAAACAATGCAACAACAACAAATAGTCAACAATACCCGGTGTACTTCACTTTCCACTTTGAGCTCAAAATATGTGCACACGTAAGTTTAACCCAAGATGTTCCACAACCTTATTACAACCTTATTACATGTTTCCATTGACCTGCCTATCAGAAAATGTTTCTGAGTGCTAGCAAATATTAGGCACTTGGTATGAAAATAGTATAATTAGAAAAATATTAATTAATTTCTTCTCTTTCTTTCTTAAGATTTGGTGCTTAAAAATGCACTGATTTCTTATTGGCACAATTCAGTATTTGACCTAAAAGCGGCATCATGTCTAAAGAGATGAAAGAACTCCAGAAAGGGTGGCACTCAGTCATGGAAACTGTTCATAGCAACCCACATGTGAGTTATGAATTTTGTCATTCTATTATGATGCTTTTTCTTGTCTTTGGGGGTTGTCTCAATTACAATTGCACTGCAGATTTTTAAAAAGTGATTTTGAGCCAGTTGGTATAGTGGCTAGAGTGTTGGATAAGTACATGGATTGGGAACCTCTGGCCTGTGGGCCAAACTTGGCTCACCAAGTCTTAACATTTGGCCCATGAAACTATTTTGGGAAAGCCACGCCGACCCCGCCCAAGGATTCCAGTAGTACAGATATCATAATGGGGTTGGGTTGGGCAATAGCACCGTGAGAACTAAGCATGCTTGGTATGCGTGGGATGCTGATAATTTGTTGAAGAAAAGGAAGCCATAAACTCTGTGGAGGCAAAGTGGAATGGAATATTGTTGTGGAGGGCATCCTGGTATACATGGTACAGAAGACAACAGAAAGGGCTCTCCACCAGCTTTTAGTCTGATAATATTATTTTTGCCTGTGTTCTGTAGCTCAGAAGCCTCCACTAGCCTTTGCTCTTAAGAAACATTGCGACTTCAATTCTCCTATATAAACAAGGTTTCACCTTCACAAAATCGGTCAAGAACCTTGTTCTAAATGGATTTGCCACATAATACCTTCTTTTTAATGGGTTCCCCACCTCTTTGTGCTTGATGCAAGATGCAGGTTCTGGGGGTGACCAGTGTCATAGTACTTAATAGGATAGCCCTGATGCATTATTAAAACCTGCTGCTGCTGTAGAGTGAGAACGCTGACCTCTGAACTACTCCTCTTTCCTGTTTTCACCTTCAGAAGAAACCTGCAAATTAAATCTCCAGTTCTAGTTTTAGCTCCTGTGTTTGCACAACCCTCACCAGCTTTTTACAAAAAACAAAAGACAGAACAATAGCCACCTTTCTGCACTGACACACATCAAAGGAAAATGTCTTCAATTGCATGCAGGATAGAACTTGTCAAGCTTTCAGCTGTTAAATAAGGCATGTAGGAAAAGCATTTTACACCAGCCTACCTTAATTTGTTGGCTTCCACATGTTTTGAACTACAATTCCCATCAGCACCATCTAGCATTACTGAGCTAGCTGGGAATTTGGGGAGGGCACCAGATGGGGCAAGGCTGTTCAAGATAGACTACCGTATTTTCCTGTGTATAAGATGCCCCCATGTATAAGACGCCCCATATTTTGGGGGAATCCAAATTAAGAAAACATCCCTTAGCACTACCCATGTATTAGACGAGCCCCAATTTTAAACCTAATTTTTTGGTTTAAAAAAACCCTAGTCTTATACACAGAAAAATATGGTAATATTCATAGCATGAGAAGATTTGTCTAATAATATTGCTAAGTAAGTGATTTCTTCTTAAAGTAACTTCACTTCCCAGAATTGTTTGTTTGTTAATTTGCTTAGGATATTTAAATCTTTATTCTTTTTTCACTTTATGTTGCAGGTTGTTGCTTTTATGAACTCTCGAGTTGGCCAGTACTTAGATGACCATCCTTTTGTTGCCCTGTCAATGTTGGTCTTCATTGCAGCGTCTGCAATTCCAGTTGCATTCTTTCTGGTTTTTGTTGTTGCCACAACTGTAATTGCCTGCATTGGAGTGATTGTCATGGAAGGTATTCTGTTTTGTTGTTGTTTTTATGCTGTACGCTGGTGGAATTCCACCCAGGGACTAGTTATGGCTCAGTGTTAGACCACATGCTTTGCATGCAGAAAGTGTGTTTCAGTCTTCAGGTAGGGCTGAAAATGTCCCCGTCTGAAACTCTGGGTGGCTACTGCCAGCTAGAGAAGGCAATGGCAGATTATTATTATTATTATTATTATTATTATTATTATTATTATTATTTATACCCTGCCCATCTGGCTGGATTTTCCCAGCCACTCTGGGCGGCTCCCAACTGAATATTAAAAACACAATACAGCATTAAACATTAAAAACTTTCCTAAACATATAATTGTATACTTGGAAGGGACCCCAAGTCATCTAGTCCAACCCTCTGTAACACAGGAATCACACAGCTAAAGAATCCCTGGCAGATAGCTATCTAACTTCTTGTTTAAAAATCTCCCATGAAGGAGAGTTCACCACCTTTCAGAGGATACTGATCCACTGTCAAACATACTTCAACATGCCTGCATATTTGGTTTTGGAAAATCCCTTCCCACATGAAATGTATATACAGTGGTGCCTCGCAAGACGAAATTAATTCGTTAAGCAAGTTTTTTCTACTTGCGAGTTTTTCGTCTTGCGAAGCACGGTTTCCCATAGGAATGCATTGAAAATCAATCAATGCGTTCCTATGGAAACCGACTTCAGACCAGGTCCGGGGACAGTCTGTCCCCCGACCTCTTCTGAAGGCTGAGGGGGGGGACAAGGGCTTTTCTTCCCACCCCCACCATTTTAAAAAACCCCGGGACAGCGGAGACCTCTCCGCTGTCCCGGGGCGATCTTAAAATGCTGGCGGGCGGCAGCGAAGCCTCCGCTGCCGCCCGCCAGCATTTAAAAAAACCCCGGGACAGCGGAGGACTTCTCCGCTGTCCGGGGCAATCTTAAAATGCTGGCGGGCGGCAGCAAAGCCTCCGCTGCCGCCCGCCAGCATTTTAAAATCGCCCCGGGACAGCGGAGGACTTCTCCGCTGTCCCGGGGCGATTTAAAAGCCCCCGGGAAGGCAGGCAGGGGGGAGCAAAGACTTTTGCCCCCCGCCGGCCTTCAGAAGAGGTCCTGGACCTCTTCTGAAGGCCGGCGGGGGGCGAAAGTCTTTGCTCCCCCCCCGCCTGCCTTCAAAAGCCGTCCAGGATAGCGGAGAAACGAAGGCTGGCGGCGGGAGGAGGTCTCTCCGCCCCACCGCCAGCCTTTGGAGGAGGTCCGAGGACAGTGCAGAAGACGCGCTGCGCTTCCCCGCTGTCCCGGAGATTTCCCTATGGGCTTTCGTCTTGCGAAGGAAGCCCATAGGGAAATTCGTTTTGCGAAGCGCCTCCAAAACGGAAAACCCTTTCGTCTAGCGGGTTTTCCGTCTTGCGAGGCGTTCGTCTTGCCGGGCACCACTGTATCTTGAAAGTACTGACTTGAACACTGTGCCATGCTTCTTACTGAAGCATAGAATCTTATCTCTGGGGAAGATCATTATATTGCCAAGATGCTTCTGGAACCTTGGCTTATTCTTATCCTCAGAGGTAAGTGTTTCTATATGAATTTCCTCCTCTGTAGTATTTAAGATAGGGTCAGCCAGCTCACGGTCCACAGCACGCATGGAAACATAAGAACCATCTGGCTGGATCAGGCCTTGTAGCCATCTGGTCCACCACTCTGTTCTCACCTTGACCAACTGGGCACCCATGGGAAGCCTGCAAGCTGAACCTGAATGCAACAGCACACTCCCCACCTGCAGTTCACAGAATCTGGTATACAGAGGCATACTGTCTCCAGCAGTGGGGGTAGAACATAGCCATTGTGGCTTGTAGCATTTTCTGTGTCAGGTTAGGTGAACAAGGTGCCAAAAACAGGTTCTTCTGTAGCTGGGTACACACGGTACTGGCAAACCTCCCTCCCATAAGGATATGTGAGGACAGCAACGTACCTGTGCTACATAAGAAGTGGAGCTACATGTACTGGCTTTTTAAATCCCCCCCCCCCAATTCAGAGATAATAAATTACCTCCTTCACCTCCTTCCCAAATGAAAGGTACACCTGGTAGTTAAGAAATAGGACCTCTGATGCTGCTTTAGACCTGGCAAGAGGCCCCTCTCCAGCAGTCAAGAAAAGAGAAGTCATCCCAGTTTACCAGATGAGCAGTTGGACATTATGTTATGGGCTACTCTTGTAGAACATGTAGAACTAACTAATTAGTCCACCCTATAAAGCCATAAACATAGATATAAATATAAATATAAATATATGTGATGGACATGTGTGGAGGTATCAGTGTTCTGGGATCAAACTTTCAATGAAATGGATAAAATTACTCAACAATCTTCTTAATAAAGACCCCAGAGCTTGCTCTACAAAATTTAGTTTCAGATGATGATATGGACTTGAGAGATAACCCCCTGATAGGATACTTAACTGGTAACTGCACATATGACTACTGCCATTTTTTAGAAGGATCTTAAAGGAGTTAATTTAACAGCTTGGTGCAAAAGGATTTGGCAGATAGCCCTAATAGAGAAACGTACATGTAAACTGAGAATCAGCTAAAGGAAATAAACATAGAAACTCGTTTGTGAAGGACTGATGAAGCTTTATCACTTATATAGATATTTTACAATAAAAGGAAAATCCCTCTGTATTTGTTTTCTCTTTTTCTGATTTTTGTTTTCTCTTTTTCTGAATTTAAATACTGTACCTCTGCATTATGGGAAAATTGTATGCACATAGAAGCCTACTGGAATTTTTGTTCATGATTTTGTTCCGTTAGTTGCGGTCTTGATTTTGTAATAGTCTTAAATTTTTGATTAGTCATGTTTGTTATTCAACTTTAAAAAGAAAAAGAGAGAGAGAGAGAGAACAAACTGCTTTTTGTTCTTTGCAGGTTTTGTAATCTCGTTGGGAGGACTCACCCTGCTGTGTGTGCTTGGCGGATTGGGCATGCTATCACTGGCTGTGTCTGGAGTGCTCAGTGTTTGTTACATGTCTCTTACTACTCTGCTCAGCTACTGGCCCACTCCAGAGTAAGTGTCCACAGACCATATCACGAGGAATTGTGTTTCTGAGATACTGTACTGCAATTATAATTTTGTTAGGGCGGGAGGCATTTATTTTAGAAGTCATTCAGACAGACTTTCCTGTGGGCGGTTGCCTCACCTTGCCTCATGACTGGGCCGGCCCTGTCCTTAGGGCACTTAAGTTAAACTCATTATGTGTGGAGGAAGTGTAAATGACCCTCATCTTACCTTTTTTGTGTGTCATTTGCGCACCCTGCCCATGTATAAGTAATGCTATTACCAGATCTGCATGTGTGTGAATCTGTACCTGGCATGCATGTTCACGAAAGCAACCCTTGGGGGATCTTTCCTGGAGAAAACTGTGCTCCATAGATGCCATTGCAATAGACACAATTACCTTAGGAATGCCACTGTTGCCTTGTTTATTTGGGGAAATTGGCAAGGAACAACAAATGCCAATCTATGTGAATATAATGTTCATTTTCATAAAATGACGGACAGCAATCAAACAGACTTTGCAGCTTGAAGCCCTGGTTCAGAAAGACAGAATAGCAAGCTGGTTCATTGTTATAAATTACACAGGCTACCCAAACTAACATTGCCTGGACCATAAGTTGAAATAGTTTCTATTAATGATATGGAGATAGCTGGAAAAAAACCCCTGCGTGGCATGTAAGTGAGCAGTAGGGAGCTAGACAGAAAGCAGTGGATACCTCAATGCACGAGGGGGGGGAAACTCAAATACAAGGAGCGAGGTTTGAGCAAGCACAATTAATTATTGCTTATTAATGCTAATTAAAGGCATCTGATTGCATTCAATATGGTAGAGATACTGGGGAACGGTTAGCTTGCGCATATCATCATTCCTCACATCCACTGTTGCGAGGAATCTCCCTGTAGACCAGTTACTATAGTCATGCTATTTGGGGGGGACCTCTGGAGCTTCCCCTGCTACAAGTTACTCCAGCTACCACCTCTTCCTCTGATTCCTTGTAACAGCATCATGCTCAGAGCAGAGCCAAACTAAACACTTAATTGCCAGGCATGTGCAGAGTTCCAGTTGAACAATGATGCTCAGAAAAAGTACCTGCTCTTAAGCAATCTCAGGCAACAGTGCTTTGACACACCTCTAAAAGACCTAGAGTAGTCACTGCTGGTTTGAATAGACAGTACTACACTCAATGAAGCAATGGTCTGACAATGAAGCAATCTTTCTCCATATAGTCATTCCCATCTTGCTCTAATCATACATACACACCAGCTGTCCCTGTTTTCCAGAAATGCCCCCGGTACAGACCCCTGATAAATCATTATCTGTATTTTCCCTCTTGGGGTGCCTTTTCAAAGACATTAGTCTGCAGGCTTCAGCCCCTCCATCCTAGGTCTCTAGAAGTGCAGTCTCTTAAGTGTGTGTAACTAATGCGCACGCACGTAACAGCATGAGCATGAACATAAAGCGCACTGCAGGCTGTTCCATGCTGCTAAAGCTCAGCTGGAAACTTGGATGGAATTGAAAAGAGGTTTAGACATATTCATGGAGGATAGGGCTATCAGGATGCACTGTAGCATTCAGAGGCAGTATGTCTCTCAGTGCCTTCTGCTGGGGAACAAGAGCAGGAGAGAGTGATGGGTCTCCTACCTTGCCTCAGTTAAGTCCACAGAACAGTATTTAGCCTTCTTTTCTTCCACATAACTAAGTATGTAGTCAAAAGTGAGTCAGAATGATTGTAAGGAGATAGTAACTTCTGTAAGGGCCTAGTCAGAGGTTCTGAAGGCTTGGTAAGAGAGCCTTTAGACAAGGCTGCATGCTGTATCTTTTTAAAAATGGGATTGCAATCTTGCACTCAGTACACAGCTAACAAAGAAGCACTATGTAAGGGGTTACATTATAGTGCCACCATCAGCCTGCTTTTGTTACTGCTAAGCTGTTTAGGATCACATTTGCTCTTGCAGCAGAGAGGAGAACAGAATAGTAGTAATAGTAATAAATAAATAATACTCCGCCCACCCCAGCCACTCTGGGCGGCTCCCAACAGAATATTAAAAACATGATGAAACATCAAACACTAAAAATTTCCCTAAACAAGGCTGCCTTCAGATGTCTTCTAAAAGTCAGATAGTTTATTTCCTTACATCTGATGGGAAGGTGTTCCACAGGGCAGGCACCACTACCGAGAAGGCCCTCTGCCTGGTTCCCTGTAACCTCACTTCTCGCAGTGAGGGAACTGCCAGAAGGCCTTCGGCGCTGGACCTCAGTGTCTGGGCTGAACAATGTGGGTGGAAATGCTCCTTCAGGTCTACTGGGCCAAGGCCGTACACTGCTTTAATTGCACAGTAAAAAACTACATATGTATGTCACCAGTTGCAATACTCAGTGCAGCTGCCATGTCAAGATCTGAACCTTTGGTTTGACCAGCGTTAAGCACCAGAACTCATGAACTGAATTACATGTCAGATGTACCCCAGTGCTCCTTATTAATCTGTTTCTACTTTGTGCTTTGCCTTTAGCCTACTAAGGACATACATTCTGCTGTCATGGTCATTGCTGCAGAGCCATCTCTCTTGACAAGGATGCTGCTCCTTATGAAGCCTAAGGCAATCATGCCACACAAATAGGGAATCATACCTAAAGTTGAAACTACTTTTCAAAATGATACTGCTGAAACGGCATTGTCATCCCTCTTGCGAAGCCAAAATAGGTGACATTGTGCTCTATTGAAAAGCGTTTTGAAGATCAGTGGGAGAGACAATAATTGAGAATAAGGAGAGACAATAATGAGAATTGTTCTGGAAATTCTGAGTAATAGGCATGCTAACCTGTGGTACTTGGATTTGTGTGAGCCATGAAATCAGAAATCTGAAGTGTTGTTTTTCCCCCTCTTCTCTCTCCTTCAGCAGTCTGTCAAAGAAAGAAATAGCTAACGGAAGCAGGTTTCTGCCCAGCAACCCTCCTGCCTTAGACCAAGATGATGCTAATAAGAAGACTGAATAAATTTGACTGGTGCTTCCAAACACTTCCAAGAGCAGCACTTTTTTAAAAAATGCATATTTTTGAAGGAATTGTTACATTTTCATGACTACTTGCCTGTCAGAATGCTCAAGTCTTGGTTTCTGGGATAGTAGTGATAAGAACAGTGAATAAATTGGATTGGTGCTTGGAATAGCATCCTTCAGTAGCACTTAAAAATACAGAGTTTTGAAAGAACTGTTACATTCTTGAAATGTTTACCTGTTAGAATGGTTTATTGTTTCTGGAACCTGGAGACCAGTTTTCCTTCTGGTTGTCATTATAATGACTGAACCATCATTAAATGTGTTGTCATGTGCTGGACAACTCAGCCACTATAGAACAGGGTCCCATTCTCTTCTTCCATGTTTATCTCCCATGTAGGTCAGTGGATATTTTGTGTGAGAGGGAGTACTGCTGGTCTTACAGCTTGTTCAACTTGGAGCATGAAATTCTTCTAACTAACAGGAAGTAAAATTCAACAGTGCTGGTAATAGTACTTTTTTGAATGTGGAACAAGACATTCAAGCCTTTAAAAAAATCTTACAACACTCATTGTGATAATTGAGCTAGTACCTTGTCAAAGATACAGGTGGAAAACAAGTAGTTAAAGGGCATATCTCTCTATAAGTGTGGGTTTTGTTTTTTAATAGCTTGAGCACTTTTGTTGTGTTTTAAATTATTCAGAAGTGATATGCTTCTAGTTTGGTCTTTCTCATGTTTTCCAGAGGTTTGGGGCTTAGCAGAATACCAGACAGTTACGCATTGTGCCTTATTTTATGTGAGTGTTTCAAAATTAATGTATTTCAGACCAGGTGTTTTCATGCTCAAACATATTTTTTTTTAATAATAGCAACACTTTTGCTGTCTTGCCTAACTGGTAATGCCATTGTAAGACATACTTTGCCACTAAACAGCTACTTGTTTATCCAACTTGTCTCTGTTTGCCTTTGTATTTTTGGATCCATTTGCACCACCAGTGAATGTGAGTGTGTACATATATGAGAAAGAGACCCTTAATAACCAGCTAAAACACATATTTAATCTGCGTGTTTGGTCCAAACCCATACCTCTTCTACCAAGGACCCAATGGCACTCGCTACTGCCACAGCTTATTTGCAATTATGGTCGCGACAAAAACCACCCAGTCCATAGGGCAACAGAAGTAGCGGCATCATGTTTATAGACAGTGGGAGTTGCACAGACTCTGGATGTCTTTTGAGACACAGGTGGGGACAATGAGAGTTTGAAACCTGCCAGTAGGCAGCCAGACATGGCTTGAACTAATAATGAACCTTCATCAAAAGAGAATCCATTGCCTTGGTGCTGCTGCTGAGAATGCACTGTCTCATTTAGCTACTGATCATGTTTCAGATGGGGGTGGCAGTGCAGAAGAGAGCATCCATGGATTCGTTTATACTGAATATATGGGTGGAGTCATATTTAAAGGTAAAGGTACCCCTGCCTGTATGGGCCAGTCTTGCCAGACTCTAGGGTTGTGCGCCCATCTCAAGAGGCCGGGGGCCAGCGCTGTCCGGAGACACTTCCGGGTCACATGGCCAGCGTGACATCGCTGCTCTGGCGAGCCAGAGCCGCACACGGAAACGCCGTTTACCTTCCCGCTAGTAAGCGGTCCCTATTTATCTACTTGCACCCGGGAGTGCTTTCGAACTGCTAGGTTGGCAGGCGCTGGGACCGAACAATGGGAGCGCACCCCGCCACAGGGATTCGAACCGCCAACCTTTCGATCGGCAAGCCCTAGGCGCTGAGGCTTTTACCCACAGCGCCACCCGCGTCCCTGGAGTCATATTTAGAGGTCTTTAATTGTAGAGTTGGAAGGGACCCTGAGTGTCAAATGG
The DNA here is from genome assembly GCF_964188315.1 of Podarcis muralis. NCBI lineage: Eukaryota > Metazoa > Chordata > Lepidosauria > Squamata > Lacertidae > Podarcis > Podarcis muralis. The sequence goes on from NC_135668.1 coordinate 42,530,182, forward strand.
TCCAACCCTTTGCAATGCAGGGATCACAGCTAAAGGACCCCTGACATTTTTGAGAAGGTGTCCCTAAGGTGTCAGGTGGCTTGTATGCCAGTGCAGTTCTCCCTTAGGGCAGAAGTGTCCAGTGACATTCAGAGCAGTTGGGTGGGTCAGCCCTCCACTAAATAATGAGATCTGTGGGTACCAGCTCACAAAGCTCTGGCACTGTGCAGCTGGGATAGCTCAAGTTTGTAGAGCATGAGATTCTTAATCTCAGGGTCGTGGGTTCAAGCCCCATCATGGGCAAAAGATTCCTGCATTCAGAGGACTGGACTAGATGGCCCTCGTGGTCCCTTCCCACTCTTGTGATTCTATCTCTTTCATAGACTTTACACACTGTTGCTTCTGAAATCCTACTGAAATGGAGTCTTTATAACACCTTTGATGGATGGCTCCCTGGAATTTCGAACTCTGGAGCACACTAAATGGATACATAATATTTAAGGCCCCTCTATTTCCTTTGCATTGATCTAAACACATTTGCTGAAGGATAGTGAAAGAGTTTGCCACTAATTGGCTGCTCTGGCTGCCTTCCCTGGTTGAAAAGGTGAGCTAGAGTCCTCCGTTAAAAAGCAGCAGCGTTACATAAAGCATAGGATGCTTGCTCCTAGCTGCCTCATTAGGAACCGCAGGAGGAATGCTGATCCCACTGGAACTGCTTCTGTCCCCAAAAGAGGCCTTGGGAGGTTCCACGGCTTAGTGACAAGAGCATAGCCTTTAGCTTTTGCATGTAGAGGCTCACCAATCCAATTTAAAAAGTCCAGGTGGACTGCAAAAAGCCTCTTAACTGGGACATGGCAAAGCCGCCAATCCAAACAGTACCAATGGCCCAGTGGCCTGATCTAGCATAGGACAGCTTTTGTGTGTTTATATGTGCTTCAAATTACCCCTGGACTGGAAATGAATGACATTGGAGAACAACCCCCCGTCCTTACATTCAAATGTAGAAAGCAGAATTGCGCTCCCTTGCTTGGGATGAATTCTCCATCTTGGTTGCTAAAAAGGTAAAGGACCCCTGACAGTTAAGTCCAGTCACGAACAATTTTGGGGTTGTGGTGCTCATCTCGCTTAACTGGCCGAGGGAGCAGATGTTGTCCGCAGACAGTTTTACCAGGTCATGTGGCCAGCATGACTAAGCCGCTTCTGGTGAAACCAGAACAGCGCACGGAAACGCCATTTACCTTCCCGCTGGAGCGGTACCTATTTATCTACTTGCACTTTGATGTGCTTTCGAACGGCTAGATTGGCAGGAGCTGGGACCAAGCAACGGGAGCTCACCCTGTCGCGGGGATTCGAACCGCCAACCTTCCGATCGGCAAGCCCTAGGTTCTGTGGTTTAGACCACAGTGAGTTCCAGATAATCAACCCATCCTTCCACAGGGGTGGGCGGATTATCCCTAGCCAGAGTCTCTTCCAGGGTTTATCTTGTCTTTTGCCTTCTATTTGTTTAATAATCTGCATCCTTTTCCTTTCCCGAAGGCAAAACCAAAGTGGTCAGCACCATGGTGGCTCGTACCCTTTGGGACTGTTAGGGCAGGTGGCAAGGAAGCCAACACTAGGCACTGCAGGAGCCAGTGAGAGGCAGGGCCAACTCATTCTAGTTATGCCCCCATCCTCATCCCTGCTCAGTTCTACAAGGGCAACACTAAGATTAAGGAGGGGGGTGCTGACAGCAAAGGTCGCCCACTAGACCAGCTATCAGTAGACAGGCAGGTGGGGGCTGCCCGAGGGCAGACTGAGGTCGATAGGGCACTGCCCCATTTGCCCTTATGGACCAGCCTCCACTGGGTTGGCAGGCTAAAATCAATTTGTAAACAATCATGCAAGTAACTTAAATTACGAAGCCAGAGCCATGTGTGCGTGCACACACACAGCATGCATAAAAAATCCAATTTCATAGCAGCAACAAACAGAGCAGATAAATTGCTTCATTAAAAATATGTTGAGACCACTTTTCAAGGTAAAAAAAAAAAGCCCTCTTGGGGCAGCTGTAACCTAAAAAAGCAGCAACTTATAAAACACAATTACAGTAGCATGGCATGCTGTGGGCGGATTTCCTGCGTTGCAGCGGGTTGGACTAGATGACCCTCAGGTTCCCTCTCAACTACACTGTACAAATGAGGCCAGAGATGAGACTTCCAACATCCCGCTTTAGAGCAGCTGGCTGGTTTTCAGCAGCTGTACTTTGAAGCCCTGAGTCAGGAGTGGAGAGCCTTTGGCCTTCCACATGTAGCTGAATTGCATCCTTGGTCCTGGTTGCTGAGCTGTTGGGAGCAGCAGCTCAGCCATATCTGGAGGACCAAATGTTCCCCATCCCTGCATTAAACAGAGAGAGAGAAGGAAAGAAAGAAAAGTCTGCCTGAGGAAACAGACTCGGGAACGTGTAATGGAAATATTGATAAAGCCTAATTGCTTTCCTCCTTTGTCAAGGAACTAAATTAACCAGGACTTGAGTGGCTTTGTAATTTTCCAAGCGAAAGACGAGGGAGAATCTGTTTTCCCTCTTCCCTTTTCCATCCATATGTTAATTCTAATGGTAGAAATTCCGCGGAGAGGGTTATTCTCTGAACAACAAAATAAACCAACTCTTAAAGATTCGAAGGGCAAAGAAGGGTCTGTGCTTTTGAAACAGCCTCTTCTTATTTTAAAAAGCACCTCAGGAGGCTTGCAGGCAAGGAAATGTCTTAAGATGAAAGGAGTCAGTGGGGGCTAGTGCTTTCTCCCCCCCCCCCCCCCCGCATTATCTGACTGTTTTGTTTTTCCTTCAACTGGTATCAAGATAATTATCAAGCATTTTGTTTAATATGCAAAGCAGTATTGGTTGCTTTCTGGACTCAGGAGTGAATGCATTTAACAAGAAAGCCTCTGCAAATACACAATGCAACAGAGTATTAGGGAATGGGCTTTGAAATGCTGAGATGTTGAGCTTCAACAGTTGCTATTTCTTCTAGATTGTGTCAACTGAGTTTGCGTGTGTGTTGCTTGCTACATTGTGAACCGCCATTGGGACTGCTGTTTTTAAATAACAGAATGGGATATTTTGTTTTTATGTCTTGGGGTTTTTTTTATAGATAAGCTGCCTGGGAGGGTTTCATACTTTTTTTTTTTTTTTTTTGCCCTAAGAGTCTTTAAAATAAATTACAAACAGGCTTCCTCGTTGGCAAGAAATGGGAAACATTTCTAATTACGAAACCAGCAGTCGGCATCTCAAAAGTTTGATACTGCAGTCATCACAAGAGCGAAGAGATTAGTTGGTGACTAGCGCTAATCAGCCATCTATCAATTGTTCCATTAGCTACTTGATGAAATTCAAGGACATTTTGGCCTGACCAAAGCTCAATATAGATGGGCACTTAGAGACGACTGAAGATAGTGCTTGTCTTTGGGGTGACAGAGCTTGCACTTGAATAAATAAAAACTGCCAACGCCCATCCAACCCTATACAAGGAAGCCCCATGGAGTCCAACAGAACTCTCCCTCAATTACTGTCCTTAAAGGTAGAGGGGCCCCTGACCATTAGGGGCTGCAGCCTAGTTGTGTTCGAAGTGTGGCAGGGAAGACTCCATATTTAATATGGTGTCAAAGCCATGATTCTTTAACATCAACTTCGTTGGACTGGTCATGTTGCGTTGATGCCCGATTATCGTCTTCCAAAGCAACTACTCTATTCCCAACTTAAAAATGGAAAGTGTAATGCTGGTGGTCAACAAAAGAGGTTCAAAGACTCTCTCAAGGCAAATCTTTAAAAATGTAGTGTGAACACCAACAATTGGGAAACACTGGCCTGCGAGCACTCCAGTTGGAGACCAGCCTTGACCGAAGGTGTCGTGGGCTTTGAAGACACTTGAACTCAGGACGAAATGTGCTAAGAGGAAGGCAAACCCTCACCGTGATCAACTCCCATTTGGAAACCTATGTCCCCACTGTGGAAGGATGTGTGGATCCAGAATTGGCCTCCACAGCCACTTACGGATTCACTGTTAAAACCGTGTTCATGGAAAACAATCTTACTCGGCTAGGAGTGATCGCCAAAGAAGAAGTAATATGGTTGCACACACCCCAACCTCCAAATGGTGCAAGATTCCAGCAGTTGAGGGTTTGTGTTTCCTTTGGAATGAGAGGCAGCGGAGACTGTGGTGTCTTCATGATATATGGTTTATTTAAACAGATGTACAACCTGAGTACCTACAAAGGGCTCTTGCTTCTCCCATAGCCACAGCCTTGGATGTGAGCAGAAATCAGGCATGTCTGTCCATCACAGGCTTCAGCCTGCTTCTTCCCCGAGCTTCTAGCTTGCACACACACAGCTCTGACCTTTGTCTTTCTAGCTACCAGTGAGTTGAGGGAGGGGGTCACCCCTGTGTCTTCTGCCACCAAGCCTCATCCTTTGTTACCTTAATGACCCATTACCTCACCAGGAAGAGTGGTTTTTCTCTCTCAAACCAGACAACTAGAAAATTTAAGTCATGTTTGCTTCATGCTTAAATGGAGATTTCAAATGGCATTGCACATGTGCAGATAATCGTGCATGCACAGTTGAGAGCTTCATGAATAGGTCTTCCGGAGGCTAGAGTAATAGAATTGTAGGGCCGGAAGGGATCTCCAAGGGTATTTCTAGTCCAACCCCCTGCAATGCAGAAATCACAGCTAAAGAATCCCTGAGAGATGGCCATCCAGCCTCTCTTTAAAAACCACCACGCTCCAAAGGCAGTCTGCTCCACTGTCAAACAGCTCTCACGGTCAGAAGGTTCTTCCTAACATTTCATCGGAATTTCCTTCATTGTTATTTGAAGTCATTGGTTTGCTCCAGCTTCCATGTGACAACCCTTCAGATATTTGAAGATGGCTATTTTATCACCTCTCATTCTTCTCTTCTCCAGGAGAAAACATGCTCATCTCTCTCAACCGTTCCTCATCAGGCTTGGTTTCCAAACCTAGTTGCAAGGGTGGGAAACCAAGACAAAGCCATACAGGTTGGTCGAAGACATTTCCCCACCTCTCTGATGCCAACGTCACTATGTAAATATAGCTTTAAATGCCATAGGAGAGGGAATGAACCTGCAAATTTCTCCTACTTCCATGATCCCCCTTTTCATCTGCATGCTGCAAAGGTGACGATATTCTAGACTCTGTTTCTTTCTACTCTGGTGTCAGTTTTGTCCTGAGGGTGGAGCAGAGAGCAAGCAAAGTCTGCTTTCGCCACCGCTTCCTGCCTTTGCAGTCGCTTTACAACGCATCCACTCCGCAAGGGAAACTGCTGCTTCCAGCTGCACAAAAGGAATCGCTTGGAGAATTGTTGGTTTTACAGGCTCTCCTGGGGATCCAGCCTCCCTCCTGTCATTCTTCCGTATGAAACAGCAATGAAAGCATGGCATCTTCCGACCGCTGATGGGATCCCGTTTCCCTTCCCTGAAGGATGGATTTCCACGTGAATCACACCGTGAGCATGAATGACAGCGCTCCAAATATCTCCAAGACAGGACAAAACTTTTCCCACAACGGTAAGTCAAGAGGAGGGAGCCGTAGTATTTTGAGACAAGAGGAAGGGATTCTTTTCTATGGGACCTTTATATGAATTCTCAGCTGAATCTCTTTCCATGTCAGACCCACCAACATCTGTGTGCATTAGATTTATTGCAAAAGGAATTGGGGCAGGTGATAGCTGCACATTAAACATTATGTGTGTCTATGTGCAGGAACTAGTGTATGTATTTATATAGGGAACCACAGCTCTGGAACTGTGTGGCATAGGAACATGTAGAGTTAGGTGTGCAGAGCTCTTTTAATTTGGAGGCTTCTGCATGCATTTATACCACTGTTATGGTCTGATATGTCCACGAGACATATCTTTCTCTTGCTGTAACAAACATAAACGGTGCTGTTTTCTTCCAAACGCTTTGGTAAATAAGAGGCAACGAGGAAGTGCTATGTGTCTATTCCAAAGTCTTTTCCATGGAAAAAGCACATATAGACCCTTCTGAGTCCTTCTGATGCTTCTCTCCAGTCACATTTTGCAACATTAGCGTAACTGCAAATGAGTGCAGTGAGCTCTGCAAACCAGATATGTCCAAAGAAAAGCTCAATAGAGGAGGCAGGTGATATTAGCAGGGGTGGAGAACCTGCAGCTCTCCAGATGTTGCCAGGATATCACTCCCATCCTCCCTGTCTGTGCTGGCTGGGGCTGACGGACATCACTCAGAAAAACATCTGGAGGGCTTATGGGACATTGGATACTTTTTCATTCTATTGGCCAAAAATAAGAAATTCCCTGCAATAAGGTGCTTATCAACTTTTGAAAACATTGTTTTGCTGGGAGCTTGTTGTAAACCAGGGATGGAGAAACCTGTAGTCCTTCACATGTCATTGGACTCCAGCTCCCATCAGCCCCAAACAGTATGGCTGATAGTATGGCTGAGGACAGAAGTTGGAGTCCAGGACATCCACCCCTCCATCCCTGCAATAGTCCTTAATTGCAATAGTCCTTTATTCATAGAGGGGACAAGGCAGAATGAAGCTAGAGGATAACACTTTGTGCATCTGACCAAGTGGACCCCAGTCCACAAAAAATGTATGTCATAAGCTGTTTGATACCACAAGAGCATCTCCCTTTGGATCAACCACCTTGAGCCCTGAGATCAGCAGGGGAGGCCCTATTGGTGGGGCTGCCACTGTGGGTGGGGTATGTGTGCCCAGGTGTCCCTTGACATTCCATTTGTGGAATGCCCTCCCATGTGAGGTGCACCTGTCTCTCTCATTAACAGCTTTCAGGTGCAATTTTGAAACATCCCTGTTCACTCAGACATTCTATGGTCTGAAAGATGCTGTTCTGGACAACCTTGACATTGTTTTGTAGGAATAGGTTGATTATCAATAATAATCCACAGGGTGGGCATAGTGAACTTCATGAAGAATTTGTAGGAATTCCCAAAGGTGCCCATGGTGGACATGGTCTTATAATCCTCTTCAACAACTGAAATGTCCTCTGTGCACCAGATAAGCTCAATATAAACTTAATATAAGATTGTGATGTAAGCTGACACCCGTTGCTTGAATCACTATCTATTAAATACTGTTAAAGTTAAGTTCTTGGGTATTAGTATGACAAATATGAACAGTACATTGTTCCAAAATAATTATGTCAAAACATGGGTTGAAATTTAAAAAGATATGTCAAGATGGGACAAGTTAAAATTGTCATTGCTGGACAAAATTTCAGTAATAAAATGAATGTTTTGCCTAAAAAAAAAAAGAGGAATAGGTTGATTATCATTATTTTTAAAAAGAAGGTTTTCACTGTCTCTAGAAGCATGCAGCTGTATTGTTTTATTATTGACATGCTTGCCGTTCTGGGCTCCTTTGGGAAGAAGGGTGGGATATAAAATTAAAAAATAATGCTACAATGTAAGAAGAGACTGCTGGATCAAGCCAATGGCCCATCTTGAACAGCATCCTGTTGTCCCAGTGGCCAACCAGGGACGTGTGGGCAACCGGCAAACAGGACCTGAGTGCACCAGCCCTCTCCTTGCATGTGCTTCCCCAGCAAGTGGTAGTCAGCCTCTAACAGTGAAGGGTTAGCCTCCATTGATAGCCTTTGTGGACAGCCATGTGAGCATCATTTGAAGTTATTCTGTCTTTCCTCTCCTTCCCCGCTCCCCCATTGGAAGGCGACCTCAGCCCTGCAAGATATTCTACCTTCATCATGCCCACCCTGTTTGGCATCATCTGCTTGCTGGGCATCGTCGGCAACAGCATGGTGATCTGCGCCGTCTTCAAGAAACCCAGCCCCACCAGCAGCGTCCCGGACATCTTCATCATCAACCTATCCATGGTGGACCTCCTCTTCCTCCTGGGCATGCCGTTCCTCATCCACCAGCTGCTCGGCAACGGTGCTTGGCACTTTGGAGAAACCATGTGCACCATCATCACTGCCTTGGACGCCAACAGCCAGTTCACCAGCACCTACATCCTCACCGCCATGTCCATCGACCGCTACCTGGCCACGGTCTACCCCTTCACTTCCACACGCTTCCGGAAGCCCCCCGTAGCCATCTCGGCCATCTGCATCCTTTGGGCTCTTTCCTTCCTCAGCATCACTCCCGTGTGGATGTACGCAAGGCTCATTCCCTTGGGCGGAGGCTTGCTGGGCTGCGGGATCTGCCTGCCAGACCCTCAGCGGGACGTCTACTGGTACACCCTCTACCAGTTCTTCCTGGCTTTCGCCATCCCTTTCGCCCTCATCACCGTGGCCTACAGAAGGATCCTGCTGAGGATGGCAAGCTCCTCGCAAGCCCTGACCGGGCAGAGGTGCACCAGGCTCCGCGCCAAGAAGGTGACTCGGGTCGCCATCGCCATCTGCCTGGCCTTCTTTGTCTGCTGGGCCCCTTTCCACGTCCTGCAGTTGGTCCAGCTGGCCGTGCCCCAACCCACCCTCGCTTTCTACTATGCCTACAACGTGGCCATCAGCCTGGGCTACGCCAACAGCTGCCTGAACCCTTTCATCTACATCTTGCTCGGGCAGAACTTCCACAGGCGCCTGGTCATCTCCGTCCGGCCTGCGGGTGCCGGGGAGGAGGTGACCCAGAACCGGGTCAAAAGCGCACGGGGACAGCCCAGCGAATCTGGGCAGCCTCTGCTGCATTTGGTCTCTGTTTCAGCCAGGTAGGGATGAGAATATTGCAGCCTTGTTCCCATTCTTAGACCAGTTAGCCGCAGGGACTGATGACAGTCCGCTGATAGGAAGAAGAGAGGAACATTCACCTTATGCATCTAGCTCAGTAGGGTCTGCAGCAGGAGGAGCCAACATGGCGCACTCCAAATGTTGTTGGACTGCAACTCTCATCAGCCACAGAAAGGGGCTGTCAAGGATCAGGGATTTCATTCACTCATTTGGTTGGTTTGTTTCATTGCATTTGTATACCTGAAGGAGCGTGTCCACCTCCATCACTCAGCCCAGACACTGAGGTCCAGCTCCAAGAGACTTCTGGCGGTTCCCTCACTGCAAGAAGTGAGGTTCCAGGGAACCAGGCAGAGGGCCTTCTCAATAGTGGAACACCCTCCCATCAGATGTCAAGGAAAGAAACAACTATCTGACTTCTAGAAGACATCTGCTTGATGTTTTATGGTGGTTTTATAATTTGTTGGAAGCTGACCAGAGTGGTTGGGGCAGTCCAGTCAGATGGGTTGCATTTTTTATTATTATTATTATTATTATTATTATTATTATTATTATTATTATCCTCTTTTACTCCAAGGAACTCGAGGTGGTGTACATGGTTCTCCCCATTCCGAATTTAATCCTCACAACAACCCTGTGAGGTTGATTAGACCGAGAGGCACTGACTGGCTCACCGTCGCCCAGTGAGCTTTATGGCTGAGTAGGGATTTGAACCCTGGTCTCCCAAGTTTGCCAACATCTGGAAGGGACTACATATCCTAGGCCTGGTCACCACAGACTAGAAGTAGCTCTTTGGCATTTCAGGCAGGGGACGTTCCCAGCCCTTTCTAGCGATATCAGAGATTGAATCTGGTAAGATGCAGTTCTTCCCCTGAACAGTGGCTTCCTACAGTGGTGGAATTCAAACCCACATCCTCAGAGAGATGGTGTTCTCCTGTGCCCTCCCAAAGCTTTTGGCTTGAGTGCCATGAGCTACATCCTTTGTAGGTTGACCTTAGTTCCATATGGTCATTACATGGCCAGAGTTTGAACAAAGTCTGATGAGCAGGAAGACAAAACAAAATGAACAACCAAAGAAACCTGGATGGGAAGCAGACACTTTAGTGCCTATCATCTATGGTTCTGCAAAGCGAGAAAGGGATTAGAAAGCTATTGGACAACATAGATTTGCTTCTGTTTTATTTATTTATTTATTTATTGTAGGATTTCTTAGCCAGCATAAGGTGCCAGGGTGGGTTACAATAACACCGCCATACAACATATGCACCAAATCTAGACTTTTGATCTGTGTGGAATTGGGATCAGAGCCGGCGCTACCATAAGGTAAAGTGAGGTAGCTGCCTCAGACAGCAGATTCTGAGGAGTGAAGGGAGAGGAGTGGGGGAGGAACAATCTCTGTGTGTCTTGTAGTGTGCTCCAGCCGCACAAACCCCTAACCTAGCTTTCTGTTAGGTGGCGTCTGACCTAGGTTCCACCTGTGCTATAGATCTAAAGCAGCATTATACCACTTTAAACAGTCATGGCTTCCCCCCAAAGAATTCTGGGAACTGTAGTTTGTTAAAGGTGCTGAGCAGGGCCAAGGCCATCGGAAGGGAGGGGAGGCGCCCCAGGAGAATGGGAGGTGGTTGGGCTATTGGCGTCTTACCTGTTCTTTCACACAGTGGAGGAGGAGGCTGGGGCAGCTTGGAACTGTCAATTTGGTGGGCAAAGTGGTCTGGGTCTCTTAGAGTTGGTGCCTATGGTCAGCAGCTCTCCAGGGTTTCAAGTAGGGGGCTGAAATTAGAGTGAAACCACTGGGATAAACCTAAGTTAGGCTAGGCATGCCCATTAATTTGAACAGGTCTACTAGGATTGACTGGACGCGGGTGGCGCTCTGGTCTAAACCACAGAGCCTAGGACTTGCCAATCAGAAGATCGGCAGTTCGAATCCCCGCGACGGGGTGAGCTCCCGATGCTCGGTCCCTGCTCCTGCCAACCTAGCAGTTTGAAAGCATGTCAGAGTACAAGTAGATAAATAGGTACCGCTCCAGCGGGAAGGAAAACGGCATTTCCATGCGCTGCTCTGGTTTCGCCAGAAGCGGTTTAGTCATGCTGGCCACATGACCCGGAAAAACTGTCTGCAGACGAAAGTCGGTTCCCTCGGCCAGTAAAGCGAGATGAGCGTCACAACCCCAGAGTCGTCCGCGACTGGACCTAATGGTCAGGGATCCCTTTACCATTTACCTTTACTAGGATTAGCTACAAGCCAGGGTTCTCTTCCAGCCCAACCTGGAAATGCTAAGACCTTCTTCCCTGTGAATACATTCTATCACGCCCCACACAAGGCTGTTGAAAGTTTGTGACACTCCAGCCTGTAAACTCTCACTCTCTCCCCCCCCCCCCCCAAATTTGGCTAAATCTGAAAATCTATTTTTATTTTTTTAGTGGGTTGGGATGTGTGCCATTCATTAACACTGTATTTAGAGAACCCTGTTATATATTCTTTAACGCTAAGTATATGAGTTTACCTGTATTGGTGTTTTGACCAACTGAATGATGCAACTTGAACCTGCTACGCAACAAGTTAATTTTGTTTGGTTTCGCTTCAGGCTTGGCGTGATGTGCTGGAGGTATTTCAGCTCATTTGAACCGTGTCCTTGAAAAGTCTTGAATAAAGAGTATTCAGTGTGGATTGTGTGAGCAGCTTAAATTTCCAAGAATATAGGAACTTGCCATGTCTTTGGTTCTGAGCCAATGCATACATATTAATTTAAACCTTTTCTAGACAGATTGGGTTTATTTTAATCCACTGCCTTCATAAAAGCATTCATTTAATTCCCACAGCACTCTCTGTGAAGGTTCTTTTTTATTTTTTCAAGTGTTTTAAACTTTGGTTCTTTATTAAAAGATTGAAGGGAGCGGGGGAAGAAACACAAAACATCCTTGGTTCAGCGGATGGCAGGCTGCCGCAGAAATGTTTCTGGGATGAAATGCAGCAGCCTTTTTGATATCAGGGTTATTGTGAGAAGATCAGTGAAACCAAAAGCATTTCTCATCTCTCCCTCCCTAGAAGGAATAGAAAAGTAAACAAATTGCAATGCATATTCTCTCTCCCTTTCTCTCTCTGCGTGTAAGCACCACAAGATAAATAATAATAATAATAATAATAATAATAATAATAATAATAATAATTTATTTATACCCTCACCCATCCGTCTGGGTCTCCCCAGCCACTCTGGGAGGCTTCCAACAAAAGATTAAAAATACATTCAAACATCAGTCATTAAAAACTTCCCTAAGCAGGGCTGCCTTCAGATGTCTTCTAAACGTCAGGTAGTTATTTATTTCCTTGACATCTGATGGGAGGGTGTTCCACACGGCAGGTGCCACTACCGAAAAGGCCCTCTGCCTGGTTCCCTGTAATCTCACTTCTCACCTCGGCGCTGGACCTCAGTGTCTGGGCTAAACGATGGGGGTGGAGACGCTCCTTCAGGTATACTGGGCCGAGGCCGTTTAGGGCTTTAAAGGTCAGCACCAACACTTTGAATTGTGCTCGGAAACGTACTGGGAGCTAGTGTAGGTCTTTCAGGACTGGTGTTATATGGTCTCGGCAGCCTCTCCCAGTCACCAGTCTAGCTGCCGCATTCTGGATTAGTTGTAGTTTCCGGGTCACCTTCAAAGGTAGGTCCACGTAGAGTGTGTTGCAGTAGTCCAAAAGGGAGATAAGTTTATAAGTTGTAGTAGGAATGACAAACCTTTTTCAGACTGATGACAACATTAGTTTTTGGTCAAACCTCCAAAGCTCATATGCCCAAGGTGGGCAGGGTCAGAGGAAAAAGTGGACAGAGCAATGAAGGTGAGGGGAAGGCGATGGGAAGAGAGGCATTGTGCTGGCCGCCAGGCAATGGCTTCTTCCACCTCCAGTAGCATTTCCCAGACCATGACAGGGAGAAGAGCAGTCAGAAGCAGCTGGGAAGAGAGAAGAAGAGTTCAGGGAATTTTTTTAAAAAATAATTTTATAAGTTGTGCATCTTTGCTTCTCAATTTGCACTGTGTTGTTTTATGCACTGTGAATTGCTGCTATTTTTATCGATCATATTTTAGAAATTATTTATTGTAATTGTTAAGAGTGAATTTCTGTTTATTATTTGCTGATATTTATTTTTTTAGTGTACTATTATATTCTCGTGGATTATTGAGCAGTACTTTATTTGACAGAAGCTGTTTATTTTAAAGTTACGTGTGTTTTTTATTATGACATTTTTGTATTGCATCCGATTGTTGTAAGGTGTGTGTGATCTCTGTTGTTTCTTCAGCTTGTAAAAGCCTTGGGTATTGTGATATAAAAAAGGCGGTATACAAACTAAAAGTGAAGTGAAGCGAAATGAAATGAAGAGAAAATGAAATAAATGAGGAGATGGAGAACACCGAGTTCCACCTTGAACAAATACTGTGGTACCTTGGGTTAAGTACTTAATTCGTTCCAGAGGTCCGTTCTTAACCTGAAACTGTTCTTAACCTGAAGCACCACTTTAGCTAATGGGGCCTCCTGCTGCCACCACACGATTTCTGTTCTCATCCTGAAGCAAAGTTCTTAATCTGAAGCACTATTTCTGGGTTAGCAGAGTCTGTAACCTGAAGCGTATGTAACCTGAAGCATATGTAACCCGAGGTACCAGTGTAGATGGAAGGTGAGACATAAATGTGATGAATAAATATATTTTTGTCTGTCCCTCGGCCAATTTACTGTCACAGGATACCTCATCCCAGTCTTAGGCAGTTATATTGATCAGCTTCTCTTCCTACACACCAGACTGGAACCACTTAAACATCTGATCTCCAGTCATGATGGCTGTTAAGTCTAAAGATCTTTGGGGAAAGACCTAGATGAGCTCATCCTTTCTGGACCCTGTTAAAATAGGCGAACCCAGATCTTCCATTTCCTGCAGAATTGTGAAAATCTCTTTGCAGACCTGACTGGAATAACAATCTTAAAAAAAAAAAATCCTTTCACTTCCATATATATACAATGCAGCTGCTAAAAAACAAAACAAAAGCGCAAAAGGGCACTTTGAACATTTTCATTCTTGCAGCCTGCAATTAATTTTAGAGACACTTTCATCGAAAACTCCCAAAGCCAACGCTTTTCTTCAAATGCCACTGTGGTGAATTGAGCGATTATACTTATCTGTGACATAATGGCCCTAACAACACATGTGCATAGAACAAGCATCTACAATCACAAATGGGTTGGAAATCTGAATTCCTGCAAAGAAAAACACGAGGGAAGCTGGGACAAAATATATATATCACTATAATAATCACACTAATAATATATGGCAGTGATAACTGTCAAGAGAAACTGAAATTAACAACAACATCAATATACTATATTGTGGATGGTCCTCTTTGCAGTCCACGGTGGAAGTCTTTAGAAAATCACAGGAATTTTTTGGGAGCCGCTATTGCAAACGCAACCACCTTGGTTTTATCGTGGCCTGCCAACAGATCACAAATAATATCAGTCAGGGTTCATCCAGCTTTTGCTCCTGAAAATGAGGTCTGAGATCTCTGTGCTATTTCCATCGTGTCTGGTGTGCCTCTGCCTTTGCAAGCTGCGGCGGACAATTTCTTTCACAGTCAACGGAATGCTAACCTTCATGAAACGCACAGAGATTAAGCATACAGCACCTGCAGTGCTAAACTCAATTGCAAAATATTTGGCAGAATGCACCAGCCAAACAATGAAACAGCTTTGAGGGATACAAAAGGACACCTGAGATCTGGGCAGTAAACGTTGGCATATCCAGGAATGTTATGTATGTGCCAGCCAAGGTGTGGTCTCACATCTTGTCTTGCTGTGACTTGAGTCCCAAACGATGTTGAGGGGACAGTGCTTAAAAACTTTTTTTGGGGGGGAGTACTTCCGTCCCCAGGAGCCGGCACCCGTATTTTTTTGGGGGGGAGTAAACATCAGTGAGAGAGCCCCAGCAGAGATTTAGAATAACAAAACATGCAGCAAAGCATGGAAATATAGGCTGTCAGACCTTTAAAATGTCCCCTTCCAAGTTTCTTCCAAAGCTACCCACTTCCCTTAGCAGAGAAAGAGACCACACCTTTAGTGAGTTTAAAATGCTTTACGTACAAACCTTTCAACGGGTTAAAAACCTCCAAGGAAGGACAGTCCACAACCTCCCAAGGGAGACGGTTCCACTATCGAACAGCTCTTAGGAAGACACTCTTTTATACCACAGGTTTCCTGCATAGGATATGCACCAGAATTTTCTCCATTCGGAACCCCTTTTACCATGTCTTTCTTGGCTATTCATCAGATAATACTGCGTATCAATGGCCACGAGCCACAATGGCTGTCCTACTTCCGCTATGAGAGGCAATATGTCTCTGAATGCCAGTTGCTGGCAATCTGAGGCAGGTGGAGTGTTGTTGCATTGAGGACTTCCTTGCGGACTTCCCATGGGTATCTGATCGGTCATTGTGAGTAAAGGATGCTGGACTACATGGGCTATTGGCCTGGTGCAATAGGGTTCTTGTGACGCAAGAGAGCCAAAGTTTTGATCAACAGACAATGTTTTCCCAACCTCTTATGTGTGCCAATGGCGCACCGATAGTATAAAAGCTCTGTTCCTTAGCTTGCCTATAAAAACTCTGAATCCAACTCCAATTTCCCCCAACAGATTTTCCAACAACAAAAACTTAACAACTTCCACTTAGAAAATGACAACGAGCCGTTAAAAGCTATTGATTGATTCCTGACAGAATCTAGGGAGCTTTCTTCTCCTATCTTCCCATACAGCTTGTTCCAAAAACCGATTAAGCCTAAGTACTTGCTTGCAGTCCAGTGTGGTGCTGTTGACTTGCCTGTGAAAAATAAATTGGCTTAAATCCAGGTACGCCAGTTTAAATGGCTTATAGAGGAAAGGGCAGATAATGCCAGTGCTAAGACCATTAGCCCATTATAACAACCCTAATCCTCTGCCCTAACAAGCAAATGGAACAGCCGTTTCATTATAGACTTCTTGTCACTGGGTTGCAGGAATGGGAAAATATGACAGTGGTTGAACAGGCATGTACAGGCAGAGGGGTCTTTTGCATCTGTCAATGAAATTGCAAGATTGACACCCTGCAAAAAGTAGAGAGACAGATTAAAAGTTGTAAAATGTTAGGCCATAAGGCCATGAAATTAAGGGGTGGCAGTGAGTCTGTGACATTTCTATAATCAGCTGGTGATCTATTTTCATCTTTATGTCTTTTCCATTGTCTTATCACAGCTGTAGTTTGCTTTGATGTTATGAAATTGTGGTATACAAATATTTGTGATAAATTAAAGGTCAAAGCTCAGATAAATGGCCCCAGTAGTTGCATCCTGCACTTCTCTGTATGTTCAATTCACCAGGTGAGAGTGACCCTGTGCAGTTAACCATGGTGGTTCTGATAACGTGGTTCTTTAAGGTGCCCCAATATTCTTTGTTGGTTTGGTTGTCACAGACCGACGCTTCGGCTCTCCTGAGATTCACCGCCCTGATACACCAGAAAGACAGAATCCCTGAGAAATTCAGTTACACCACAAGGAAGGTCAAATCATCTTCTGCAAAGCCAGAATGTTTTCTCTGCAAGAACCAAAACAACAGTTTAGCAGCAGCATTTGGGTTTCAAATTGAGCTGGTGGCTGCCACCGAGCTAAGAATCTTAGAGGTCTCAGCTAAGCTGAGGGAGTTCGGTTTCTGTTTGCTGTGAATCACTTTTATTTGCTCAGATTTGAACCACTGCTCCTTTAGTGGATCCTGGTGGATCACATCTTTATTTGTTGCACAGAGGGAATGGGATTACTGGGGCAAGCCTATAGCCTATAGCATTAGGGCTGATTTGACAGCGCTGACTCTAACAGGCGAAATGAGGCTGCCCCCTTCCTCCAAGCTTTCACAAATATTTCCATATTCAGCTTCTTTTGCTGCCCATAAATTCTAGAGTTATGAGAAAGGGACAAAACCTTTCTCCATGCCACCCATAACATACCCTCCGACATTTCTCCCATGAAAATAGGGATGTCCCATTACATAATGGCAATTTTACTATTTATACCCCACACATTTTACTAGCTTGCCCCAGCCACTCTGGGCAGCTTCCAACATATATAAAAAACATAATAAAACATTAAACATTTTTTTTAAAACCTCCCCATACCTTCAGACGGCTTGGGGGTTGGATAACTCCATACCCTCCAACATTTCTCCAATGAAAGTAGGGACATTGTAAAGAAAAGTGGGACATTCTGGGATCAAATCATAAACCGGAACAGCTTCTCTAAATCAGGGACATCCCTGGAAAATAGGGACACTTGGAGAGCCTGCCATAATTTTATAAACACATATCAGTTTGTCCCTCACTCACCTTTTCTCTAAACCAGTGTTTCCCAAACTTGGGTCCCCAGCAGTTTTTGGACTACAACTCCCATCATCCCTAGCTAGCAGGTCCAGTGGTCATGGATGATGGGAATTGTAGTCCAAAGGCAGTTTGGAAACACTAAACTAACATCTCTCAGGATAGTTGTGAAGACAAAAAAGGGAGACAAGGATACACCACCCTGAGTTCCTTGGAGGAAGCATACTTTATTATTGCCTACACCGAACCACTGCATTTTCTTGGATTTTGAGGCTGCATGATAGCGACATGACCCATGGGAGCGCATGTGTGTACATGCGCATTAAAAGGGTTATCAGAAACGGTGTTATCTTTGGAAAAGAAGCCCTGCTCAGCCTGCAGGGGAACATCAAAAGCAAAACCAAAAGTGACTGATCCTCTGAATTATGCAAAGAGAAAAAACTTCATCATCAAACCGCAGACCTGGGAATAAAAGCCCCCCACAGAAGACAGAGAACTCAAGTGCCTAATCACAAGTGCAAGGAAGGTAGCAGAGCATCAGGCATTCCACCCACACCCCTTCTCAAGATGAAATGCTTGTCTGGTTCAAAGGGACTTCTATATACAGGAGATGGGAGCTGGGTGATTAGTGAGAGAGTCAGGTAAGACAGGAAAGGGGAATTTTGCAGCACAGAATTGCGCCAAGGTGCTGACAAGCCCCGCGGTGCCACTCTGATTACTTTCTACTCAGGGTAGACATGCTGGAATTGATGAACCTAAGTGAATATGGCCATTGGTTTCAAGGTGTCTACTTTAAGTGGGGTGAGCATTTTTTTTCAGCCTCATTGAGTCTTTAGGATAAATCTATGAATTTTGGGCTGAATCTACACAGATACTAAAAACGCTGTGAAAATCCTTTTTTAAAAAACACCCGTTTTAAAATATATATGGAATTTGCCATTAGCTCATCAGCACCATCTAGTGTCCCATTTGTATAATGCACTTAGAACACACTTAAAATGCTATATTTGCAGCTGTATAGCTGAGTCCTTGGTTTCTATTTTTTGCCATCTCTAGTTTGCACCATTTACACCTCTGTTTGCAATTTTAAAAAAATCTGAAAATTCATGCCCATTTTTATGTTTTACATTGCACATTTAAATTCAAACGTTAAACATCCTCATCCTCATTTAGGATTCCCTGAATCCTTAGACTCCCCTCTACCCTTCCGTGGTTACCATTTTCAATCTTTTTCCACTGCTTCACATATTTTCTCTATTTTTCCTAAATAATCCATTTTTACCTTGGTTTCTAGTACATTACAAGCGTTACTCAAATCCTGTCAAAGTTTTCAGTTGTTTACAGTGTTCTCTTAAGTACATTGTGAATTTTTTCCCATTAAGTTCCCATAAACTTCCCATAAAGTTCCTTCCTGGTTTCTGATTTTCCCAGTCATTTTTGCCATTTCAGCATAGTCCATCACCTTCATCAGCCATTCCCCTCTGGTCAGGACTTTATCTTCTTTCCATCTCTGGGCTGGTAGTATCCGCACTGCTGTCACTGCATACATAAATAGTCATTTCTGCTCTTTTGGTATCTCTGCACCTAAAATTCCTAATAAAAAAGGCTCCGGTTTCTTCACAAATGTTATTTTAAACATTTTTTTCAACTCATTATATATCATCTCCCAGAATGCTTTTATTATCTTGCATGTCCAGCACATCTGGTATAACGTGCCTTCCTTCTCCTTACATTTCCAACATACATTAGAAGCAGTTCTATACAGCTTTGCTAATTTTATAGGTGTTAAATACCACTGATACATCATTTTCATATAGTTCTCCTTCAGCTCACAGCATGCTGTAAATTTTAAGTCAAGGGTCATCTAGTTCAACCCCCTGCAATGGAGGAATCTTTTTGCCCAATGAGGAGCTCAAACTCACAGCCCTGAGATTGAGACTCTCATGCTCTGCCAACTGAGCTATCCCAGCTGTTACAGACAACCATTGCCCATCATTGGCTGTGGCTTCACATGCTGTTAGTCTCCTTGCCTTCTGCTTAGGGCCCTCGTATTTATGGGGCTGCCTCTCCTGGTATGCCCCACAGAGGACCTTAAGGTCAATGAATAATCATAGTTTAGAGGTCCCGGGCCCTAAGGAAGTCAGATGATCCTCCACCAGGGCCAGGGCCTTCTCAGTGATGGCTCTGACCTGGTGGAATGCTCTGTCCCATGAGACCAGGGCCCTGCAGGATTTAACTTCCTTCCGCAGGGCCTCTAAGACAGAGCTATTCCGCTTGGCTTTCAATTTGAACTTAGCCTGATCTTTTATTCCCTTTCCTTCCTTCCCTCCCCCTCCCCTTTTTATGAAGATTACCCGCTCTGAGATCCCACAACTAATTCTCCCCTGGCCTCCTTGCTGGCCCAAATACGACTAATTTAGCCAGTTAGCCCTGGTGATCATCTAATGTTTATTGGGTGGATTTTCCCCATAAATTGATTTTTGAATTCTGAATTTATTGTTAATCGTGTTTTATACTGTATTTTATGCTGGTTTTTTGTTGCATCAATTAAGTGTTATAAATTTGTTGTTAGCCGCCCTGAGCCCGGTTTTCTGAACCGGGAAGGGTGGGGTATAAATAAAAAATTATTATTTATTATTACCCATCTCAATGGACACCAGCCACCACTGCTTGCAGGTCTAAAGAACCGTTAACAGAGCAGACCACGCTGAGCTTGATGGATAAACAGTCTGCCCTGCTCCAAAGCACCTTCCGATGATTCACACAATCAGGAACTTGAAGCCAAACTAGATAAAGTGATGGAGAGCAAGCCCATATATGTCCTGCCAAGGAAAAATGGTTTCCTCTGCATAAATCGATACATTTCGGTCTACAGAACTGAGACTGGCGTGCTGTGGCTCAGCAAGCATTTGAAAGGGATTTTGCCTTCCAGGCAGCAGACTGATTGCAACACAAGGCTGGCTAGATCCAGTGATAGATTTTGAACTGCAGGAGCTCTCATCACAATCGTGCTTCGTATATCACACTCATGCAGACAGGCAGAGAGTGAGCGAGCAAAGCACAACAGGCCATTGCAAAATACACAATTTATTAGGACCAGCATAACTGCAATCAGCCTGTGTGTGGTTTCCTAGTAATAAGCACTATTGAACTCAATAGCGCTTACCGCTTGCTAGGGATGTGAAGAAAGTTGACTTCTTTTGAAACTGCTTATGAAATACCATGTAAATTGCTATTTCATGCCCTCATCGAAGTACAGTGGTACCTTGGGTTAAGAACTTAATTTGTTCCAGAGGTCCGTTCTATTGGCAAACCCATTGGTGTTTCGCAACTTTCTGACTAGTTGCAGGACCTTAGCCAGACCTTGCAGAGTACACGCAGAATCCACGGAAGCAATTGGCGACTTGGCTGCAGACAGCATAGATGAAGCAGGAACTTGTAGTTAGGTGTTTATTATATACAGTGGATTATTTACAGGAACAGAACACGGATCTTTTGCTAGCTCTCTCTGACACGACTCACAACTTCTACACTGACACACAGAACTCTGAACCTCTGAATACTGAACTAACACATTCCAGTTAGTAGGCCATTAATTATCACTCCCTTGAGAGAGCTTGACCAATCAGGGAGCTGTAACCATGCCTCTGTTATCACCAGGCAGACTTACTCCTTCAGATGGCCTTCTGGCTGTCTGCCAAACCTTAATTGCCTCTGTGTGAGTAGCTGCACGTACACAGTTTCCCAACACGTTCTTAACCTGAAACTGTTCTTAACCTGAGGTACCACTTTAGATAATGGGGCCTCCTGCTGCCGCCACGCTGCTGCTGCGCCATTTCTGTTCTCATCCTGAAGCAAAGTTCTTAACCCGAGGTACTATTTCTGGGTTAGTGGAGTCTGTAACCTGAAGCGTCTGTAACCCACAGTACCACTGTATGCACCTTGAGATTCTGTTAGCCTTCATGGGGTTACTGGAAAGAAGAAAGAGTCCCTACCCAGCAGCAGAGCAAGCCAATTGGGCGCCTGGGGTGGCACACATGCCTTGCGCCCAGGGGCGGGGCCAGCCACTCATGGGGCGGGGCCAGCCGGGGCAGGGCGCTCTGTGGGGCCTCCAAGGAGTCTGCCTGCCTCCTCCCATTCAGCCGCCCTACAGCTGGGGGGAGGCAGAGGGCGGACTGTTTGGAGCAGCGCAGAGCCTGCACGCATAAGCCACCGTGGCTCTCCCAGGAAAGATGTGTGGCTCAGGGACGCTGCAGGCCCCGTGGTGAGTGCCGTCTGGCATTTTGTCACCCCCCTCAGTGGTGACACCCGGGGCGTACCACCCCCACCGCCCCCCTTTCCGCCACCCCTGTCCCTACCAGAAAGGAATGGCAAGCTAAGCTGATGGACTGTGCCAAAATGGCAAAGGTGACCGGCAAGCTCAGGAACCAAGAGGACAAAGACTTTTTAAAAAGAATGGGAAAAATTCATAATCTATTTAAGAGACCACTACAAGCCGATGAAAACATTAGCAGGATTTTAATCTCACTTGTAATGTAACAAATACTATGGGTGATGTGGTTGGATGCAAAATACAGAATATGGAATAATATGCAGTTGTAAATGTTGACAATAGGACCCATGGAGGGGGTAATCTCTATCTATATATAGATATGCATTTGGATTATTATAAACTTTTATTTGTAAAATCAAATAAAAATGACGTTCAAAAAAGCATTCATGGAGTTTCAATGCCCTGGACCATATTTTCAATTCCCTCCCGGTAAATATTCAAATAATAATAATAAATAATAAATCTTTCTACATTAGCTTAGCTTTATGCAAGTAATCTCCTTTCCACATGCATGGGACATCGGTAGTAAAATGACATAAAACAAAACAAGTTTTCTGAAATCCCCTTCTGGTGGAATCGTGAACAAATATAACAATAAAATATAACTAGTAGAAAACCACAAGGGCAGCCTTGTTTTTTGTGATCTTCCTTGGGTGTCATCAAGCACATTCATTGATTTTAGCATGCCTTGAGTCAAGGGTTAGCCGGAGGAAAGGTATCTGAGAGGTTGAATAACAGGACAAGAGTATAAAGTCAAGAAACCAGACACATGACATATTGATTTCCATGGGGTGCTAGAAAAAGCCACTATTTGATCTTAGTGAGACTTCTCAGCTGATGCCCAGAGATATCTGTTGGTGAAATAAAAACAGCACGTTGCCTTCATTTGCAGTACTGTAATAAATAATAATATATTTCAGTCATTCGAGAATCTTGTGTTTTCAGTCTGGGAAAAGAAAAGGGGGAAAAAGGCCAGGGTTGGGGAAGCTCTGTTCCTCCCTCCAAATCTTTTTGGACTCCAGCGCCCATCAGCCAAACAACATCTAGAGAAACCACAGTCTCCCCATTCCTGCTACAGACTATTAAATTAGACAGCAAGAGAATTTGGAGACACTGAGATGGGATGTTTGACTCATCCTGGGAACAGAAGAAAATATACACTCTAGCAATGTATTCATTTCAGTGTGGCTGCCCCTGTTCTGTGGAACAGCACACCTGTCGAGTTATGACAGGTGTTCATTATCTATACTTTCCAGAAACAACTGGAGACATTTCTCTTCTGATGGACTGTCCTAGCTGGATGTATGAGTCTCTACCATGGGTATCTACTTTGCAATATATATATATTAGCTTAGCTTATATATATATAAGCTAATATATATATATATTCTGTTGTTTGGGGAAGGGTTGCAGCTCAGTGATAACAGCATCTGCTTTGCATGCAGAAGGTCCTATGTTCAGTCCGTGGCATCTCCAGGTAGGTGCTGCCAGTCAGCATAGACAATAGCAGCAAGTGGTGGGCCATTTTCTTCAGGACCATGATACAGTTGGAAAGGGTTAAATTCTGACATCTACACCCGCCCCCACCATGGCCACTACTTACATTTTCAAAACTGGATTTTTGCATTCATGCAATTGAGCCAGGTGGTTCACACTGTCTCCCCAACATAGTGTATTGGTTAGTGTGTTGGAGGGGTCAGCAAACATTTTCAGCAGGGGGCCAGTCCACTGTCCCTCAGACCTTGTGGGGGCCGGACTAATTTTTTTTGGGGGGAAATGAACAAATTCCTATGCCCCACGAATAACCCAGAGATGCACTTTAAATGAAAGGACACATTCTACTCATGTAAAAACATGCCGATTCCCGGATTGTCTGCAAGCTGGATTTAGAAGGCGATTGAGCCAGATCTGGCCCCCGGGCCCTAGTTTGCCTACCTAGGACCCGTGAGAGCAGGGTTCAAATCTCATCCCTGAAGCTCCCTGGGTGACATGGGTCAGGTCACTGTGTGTCAAACCCTTAAGCTTCCCTGGACTGGGATGATAATCTACAAAAATTTGAAGAGTAGCACACCATCCACAAAGAAGACTTGAGGGTCTCTCTACCGAAATAACCACTTCATTAACATCAAATTTGCTTCCTTTGCATTGTGACTCTGGCACAGCAGCCCTCAGCAAAAAATACCTTCCGTTTCTCACTTGCCAGACCGGATTTGTGAGCACAGTCTTCTAGCTCAATTCTTCCAGTCAAAAGCTGCTCCTTTGCATCTATTTCCAGTCCTGCTTGAATGCCAGGAAGCAGAACAACCATGGAATACTGTGCTGAGCGCTTAAATCAGTCCAGATAGTTTATTAAATTGCTTATACTTTTCTCCAGTTCCGAGATTAGGCACACACAGCGATTCTTCCTTCAAGTTCTTAATTAGTCTTCCAATTTGTGGCTTGCCTGTAGCTTTTCATTTTAAGAGACAGAAGGGAGGATTAGGAGACTGTGTGATGAGAAAGAGAGAGAGAGAGAGAGGTCTCTAAACTGCGGTTGCTCAGAATGGAGGCTTTCAGTATTTGCTTATCGATTAACAAAGTCCCCCCCCTCCCTTCAGTTTTGCAGAATATAACTTTCAGTTGTACCCTTCATTAAGCAGATGCCTGGGGCACACATAAGGAAGGTTGCAATACTCCCTGTTGTTGTTTTTAAACTTCCTAAATTGGTAGAGTCTCAAACAGGTCTGGTCAAAGGTTGCCTAGACCAGTTCTGGATTGTGATTGCGCTTGTGTGCATGTCAGAACACGGAAAGTTAATTTTAAAAAGGAACGGGTTTAAGATGTGCAAAAAGGAACTAATTTCAGTTCACGTTTGTCCCTTTACAAAATGAACTAATTTGGTTCATTCGAGTGATCTGTGGCAAAATCTGCTATGCTGAAATACAAAATGTAAGTGAAGGCGCTCCTGGGCTCCTCAGGGACGAAGGGGTGGGGCCTTAATGTAATAGGAAAACATCAAAACACAGAGGAATGTGAAACATGATCTCTTATAAATTAATAATTTTATTGTCATTGTGTTGTTGTTTTTTACATCTTAAGTGTGACCACATCCTCATGAACAGAGGATGGAAACGGCTCTATCAACTTACAGGTGACACCTGTAAGGAATGGCACAATCCTTTGCTCAGAAGTAAACCCCATGCAGCTCAGTGGGCCTTGAACGCATGTAAGCAAGTATAGAACCTCAGCCCACATTTCACTGAGTTATATGGGCCCCTCATCCCTATTCCTTGAAAAGGTACAAGTCCCGCTCTGTTTAATGCAATTGCAGACCCTCCAAGTGTCCCTATTTTCCAGGGACAGGCCCGGATTTACAGAAGCTGTCACACTTTCTGATTTGATCCTGGAATGTTCCACTTTTCCTTATGACGTCCCTTTTCCCATCAGATAAATGTTAGCGGGTATGGTAAGGTAAAGGTAAAGGTACCCCTGCCCGTACGGGCCAGTCTTGCCAGACTCTAGGGTTGTGCGCCCATCTCACTCTATAGGCCGGGGGCCAGCGCTGCCCGGAGACACTTCCGGGTCACGTGGCCAGTGTGACAAGCTGCATCTGGCGAGCCAGTGCAGCACACGGAATGCTGTTTACCTTCCCGCTAGTAAGCGGTCCCTATTTATCTACTTGCACCCGGGGGTGCTTTCGAACTGCTAGGTTGGCAGGTGCTGGGACCGAGCAGCGGGAGCGCACCCCGCCACGGGGATTCGAACCGCCGACCTTTCGATCGGCAAGTCCTAGGCGCTGAGGCTTTAACCCACAGCGCCTCCCGCGTCCGTCGCGGGTATGGTAGGATGTCCCTATTTTCATCAATGTTGGGGAAGGGGGTATGGAGTTATCTGACCCCAAAGCTATCTAAAGGTTTCTCTGTACTGTATAGGGAAGTTTTAAAATGTTTAATGTTTATATATGCTGCAAGCCACCCAGAGTGGCTGGGGCAACTGAGTCAGATGCGGGGGGGGGGGGGGGGAGAGGAATAAATAGTGAAATTATTATTATGGAATAGAGCATTCCTATTTTCATCGGAGAAATGTTGGAGGGCATGCAATTATTTCCAGGGCACTTCAAGCTGGCCTGTTTAAGGCGCATTCATCCCAAACCTGGTGTCAACTATTTAACGAGCATCCATTCTGAACTTTTTGTAGGGAGGTTAAATGACATTGCATCAAAAGTGTTGTGCTACACTTCCCAGTAGCTTTTTTTTTTATCCTAGCAGGTCCAATCTTTGGGGGAATATGGCCACCCTAGTATACACACACATTCTGTTTTCAGTTGGATTTACTCTGCAGGGTAATGCAGACTCAAACTGCAATGCCCTTTTTATTTTTGAAATGCAAGCAGTTTGTCAAGAAGTCATTTTCAGGGGCTAAATAAATAAATGTGCACTAAGTTTCCACATATTTATTTTCTGGAGAACTGAGCAGAGTTACTCATCAGCCAACTTAATACTTCCACCCAATGGCATAGTCGACAATTTGCAATTCAACAAGGGAGATAGATATAAGCTGGTCTTTCTGAGTTGTTTAAAGTATAACAAAGCACTTTATTTGCTACCCGCTTCAGAGTTCTGAATGTGGCTGCATACTTTTATATACAATCATCCATCCACATACCCCTACACAGAAAGGCTAATTTCTTCCCTAAAGACTCCCTATTTCCCTCCCAAAGCTATAATTCCCCAAGTTCCCTGTGAAGAGGGATTGCTTGTCAAACCACTCTGGAAACTGTGGCTCTGTGAGGGGAACAGGGGTCTCCTAACCACTCTCAGCAACCATCACAAACTCCTTCTTCCAGAATTATTTGGGGGAAGCCATGATTGTTTAAAGTGGCATCATAGCGCTTTAAATGAATGGTGTGAACATGGCCTTTGTTACACCACACTGGTTATCATATGAGAATCTGCCGTTTTCGGTTTCTTTCAGTTTCTCGTTTTTCCACCCTTGAGTTTGGTTCTCCACATTTCCACATCAGTCTGCAATTTTTTAAAAAACAACAAAACACACACCCAAAATGTCCTCATGAGAGCTCATCAACATTTTAGGGCAAACGGTAACACCACATCACCCGATACATAGCATTACACCAGGATGGGAGACCTTTCACAGCCTGAGAGCCGCATTAATGCCTGGGCAATGGTGCTGTGGATTAAACCACAGAGCCTAGGACTTGCCAATCAGAAGGTTGGAGGTTTGAATCCCCGCTACGGGGTAAGCTCCCGTTGCTCGGTCTCAGCTCCTGCCAACCTAGCAGTTCGAAAACACAAAAGTGCAAGTAGATAAATAGGTACCACTCCGGCGGGAAGGTAAACAGCATTTCCGTGCGCTGCTCTGGTTCGCCAGAAGCAGCTTAGTCATGCTGGCCACATGACCCGGAAGCTGTATGCCAGCTCCCTCGGCCAATAAAGCGAGATGAACGCCGCAACCCCAGAGTCGGTCACGACTGGACCCAATGGTCAGGGGTCCCTTTACCTTTACCTAATGTCCTAAGGGCCACAGATCAGTGGTGGGTGGGGCCAGGGGCTAAAGTGTGAGGAGCAGAGAATGCAAATTTCCCCTTTGTCTAGTTCTATCCACAAACACATCTCTCTTATCTCTCCCTTCCAGGCAGGCAAGAGGCATTTTCAGGAGTTCAAGGGCACTTTCCAGCCAGGCAAAAACACTCCAGGGAGAGGACAAAGCAGGGCTGTTATCTGTGTTCTTAGAACAGACATGAGCCAGAAGCTAAGACAAGGCGCTTTTTTCCTACGTTACGTAAAAAGGTGTAGTAGCAGGAAAAAGCACGGCCGGATGAGGCCTGCAGGCAGTTACCAAGATTTCTCTGCCAACCATCTCTTCTCATGGAGCCTCAAGTTGCTTTCTGCTTTTTGAGCTTGTCTGCTGCTTTGTCCGCACCAGAGCTTTGATCTCGATGCCGCCAGCTGCTCTAACAAGCAAATCGCAGCAAGTGGCTCTGGTTCTCCCAGGGAACTGTTTCCAATTACACAATCTGCATTTTTGTTTCGGGATGAAAGGGCAGTGAAGTTGGCCGCCTGAGAGTGCCATAAACTCTCAGGGAGCAGAGCCTGTTTTGTCACTTCAAAAGTGTCAGAAGCGTCTGGCTTGTTAAGAGCCTAATAGCAATTAATGAGTACACAAAATGCTATCAATTCAACCAAGCGTTCTTACCCGCCAACATTTCTCCGATGAAACTAGGGATGTCCATTATTATTATTATTATTATTATTATTATTATTATACACTGCTCACCTGACTGGGTTGCCCCAGCCACTGTGGGCAGCTTCCAACATGTATGAAAACATAATAAAACATTAAACATTCAAAAAAAAATTCCCTGTACAGGACTGCCTTCAGATGTCTTCAGATTTCCTTGGCTCAGGAATTGCATAACTCCATACCCTCCAACATTTCTCTGATGAAAATACGGACATCCTAAGGAAAAGCGGGACATTCCAGGATCAAATCAGAAACCAGGGTGGCTTCTGTAAATCCAGGAATGTTCCTGGGGAATAGGGACACTTGAAGGGTCTAGCCTCAACTAAAAGTTGGGCATTTGGAGCTGCCAGTCCCATGTTACGGAGCATTCTTCCAGCAGAGATGCAACAGGCACCCTCGCTTTTGACTTTCAGGTGTTTCTCAAATACCTTTTCATGTTGACAGGCCTATGCAATTGTTTAAACCAGAGGTTTTCAACCTTTTTGAGTCCAAGGCTCCTTGAACAACGGCATTCTTTCTGCGGCACTCCTGTGGGACTCAGGAGCCCAGTTATGTCACTCCTTTGCATGCAGAGCCTTTCTTGAACACCCTCCCTTGTGGAGCGTTCCTTCAGCCTCCTCTCCCCTCTCCTTGGGAGTCCTCCGGGCAGCCGCTGCTGCTGCCCCTGGTCTCTGAGCTGCCCCCTGCCTCATGGGCATGGGACTACAGCAAGGGCTGGCGGACTGGCTGGCTGGGCTCCCTCGCCTGCTTGCTTGCTTACTCTGAGGCCACCTAAGCTCCTGGCCACTATCACCCCATGGCAGTGGTGGAGCTTCATGCTCCGGCACCAGGGGGCGGAGAGCAGGCGAGGCGGGGCTGGCGCGCATCCTGGGGGTATGGCGCCCAGCATGGGTGAGGGGGGCAGCCATGATGGCACCCCACTGGGACTGTGCTGCCGGGGGTGGTGTGCTCCCCCCGCACTCCTCTTCCTCTACCAATGCTCCCTGGCCAATCCCAGAGGCACCATTCGCCTGCGGAGCTTGTAGCTGGGGCTGCTGCAACAAACAGCCCTACAAGCCTTTGGGAGGCAGAACATGCAAGAGGGCATCAGAGATGGGAAGGAAGGAAAGAGGGACAGAGGCCAATGTTGCCCAAGAGCCCCTGACCAGCATTCAAGGTACCTCAGGGTGCCCATAGCTGTCAACTTACAGATTTGAAAATAAGGGACCAGCAGCCTCGAAAATAAGGGATCAGCAGCCAAAATAAGGGATTTTCCCAGCACAGGTATGTTCATCTTCTGAGCCCCTCCAAGCCAAAGGCAAAAAGCCCAGCCAAATGAAGCCTCAAGCGGTGGTTCCCACAGCGCAGCAACCTGGCAAAGGGGATGAAGCAAGGAGAACCACCGTCACCTCTCCGCTGGGAAGCGCTGAGCAAAGGCGAGTCCCCAGGCAACGCGGCCGATTTGATCGGCACAAGGCATGCAAGCTCCATTCCCCCCCAGTCATTCTTAGACTCCTTATTGGGTGAGCAACGCAGCCAAGCAACACAGTTGGAGCCTCCCTCCTCCCTGGCCAGCAGGGAGGAAGGGAGAGGAGCTGCTTCCTTTGAAACCCGGGAAATTTAAGGGACATCATCAATAAGGGGCAGCAGTGGGACACAGCGCTGGGATAAGGGACTTTCCCGCCAAATAAGGGACGGTTGACAGCTATGAGGGTGCCCCGCACACTGGTTGAAAAACCACTGGTTTAAACTATTATTGTTCAGCCAGTTATGTTAATGATTATTTTGTCCTGTATTATTACCGATGTTTAATGTTTTATGTTACATATATTGTTAAATGCTGTACCACACAATTTCTTGATGAGATGGTGGTATATAAATATGTCTATAAATAAATAAAATTATTGAATAAAATACAGCAGTGGTGGGAAAGCTCTGTCTTGTAGACCTAACTACACCCAGTAGGCCAAATTAACAAAATTTTAACAATCCATTTCCAAAAGCTATAAATAGGGACAATAATTTATATAGAGCAGGAATAAGAAAACAAACTCTCCCAGGTAAACAGAGAAATCTGGAGTGCTTGGTTCAACACAATGAAGAAAAAACATATTTGTGTCTGTTTTTGTAGGATGGTGCTCTCAGCAGCTCTAAATTGTTTTTATACAAACCTTTTTATATAAAACAATCCCAGTCCTCTCCCCCAACTCCCCACCCCACCCCAAGGCTGCAGTGCTTAGTGCTTACAAGGGAGTAAGACTCACAACACACTGAAATGTACTTCCTTTCAGGAAACTTGCTTGCACTAGAAGGATAAGGTATCAAACAACTATAAGAAGTTTAAAAGCATCCTTTCAAACAACTGTCAAGTTCCTCCTAATCAGTCCCACACACAGAGGCTTCATTTCCCCATTTCAGAGCGAAATCATTTGGGCCTTGGAATATCTTTTCTGAGGATGAAAGGGGAAAGAATTGTTCCGCTAGCTCAAAACACCATTCAATGTTGATTCAACACTTACAAAAAGAGGAAGAAGAAAGACTCCCACTCAAATGAAGCTCATTCTTTAAGAGCTTTGCAAGGGTCTAGAATGGAAGGGCTAATAAAGTCCTCCCGAGAGGGAATTTGCAAATTTGCAGTGAGTCTCATTGGATCTTTTCCAAACTGCTTGACAGAACCGACAGTGTGACTCTTAGGCATTAAGTCTCCTCCTCCTCCTCCTCCTCCACCTCCTCCTCCTCTTCCTGTTCTTCTTCTTGCTAGTTTCCTTATAACAGGCGAAAAAACTGATATAACACCCCCCCCCCCCCCGCTGCAGGTCACTCAATATATTTAGTTGTAACACAGGATGTTGCAACACAGCCCTCCTGGCCAAGGGTGCCTACCTAAATAAAATATTTGGGGGGGGTAGCGGGTAAGCCCCACCCTGTATAATTAATCACATGATGTGGCACACACAACCATTGGAATGGAAATTCCCCTCAACTTTGGGGGAGATCACAGCACCCAAAATGGCCGACATGATCTTGTGTTTGAAAACGGGATGTCCCGTTTCCCCCCAGAACAGTTGACAGGTATACTGTTGAACCACTCAGAGAACTGTAACTCTGGGAGGGGAGCAGGGGTCTCCTCACAGCTTTGGGGGAAGCCATGAGTGTTTAAAGTGGTATAATACCGCATTAAATGTGCAGTGTGGGTGTACGTAGCCTCAGTATAAGGCAGCTTCCTTTGTTAGGAGAGGCCTTCATTTATAACACAAATAGGCCTATTTCCCCCTTGTCAAATGCTGAAGAAAATGGAGTTGGGTGGGGTGCCCTTACTCTGCACAGACATTTGGGCATTGTGAGAACTACAGTGAACGTCCCTCAAGGTTATGACTGAGGAGATGACATTTTCAAGAACGGTGCAAACAGGAGTGACCTTTGCTTCCTCATTTTTTTATCTTGCCGCCCTGCTGCCTGCGGCTATTAATTAACTAGCTGTGTTTCCGGAAGCATTCAGCCATTGAATCCAACGGCTACACTGTGTGAGGGAGATTCTGCCTCAGACAGATCCTACCAGCGGGGAAGATGTCCACCCGGTACCACCAGGCAGCTGCCGACGGCAATTTGGAGCTACTCAGAGAAGCCACCAGAAAAGACCTGAACACCTCAGACGCGGATGGGATGACACCGACCTTGCTGGTGGCTTACCATGGCAACCTGGAGGCTATGGAAATAATCTGCCGAAGAGGGTAAATCCAGCAGGCTTTGATAGATGCCACAATGTGTGTGGTTTGTTTTTTAAAATCCTAAAACCTGCAGGGAGAGGGATGGGATAACAGGCAATCGTTTCTTTGTTTTAGAGCTGATCAGATTTCAGGGGATGAGGAGGGGAAATCTATATAAGAAACCCCACCCAGAAGTTGTATCCCATGCTAGTCCTACACTGAGCAGACCTATTGAAATTAATGGGCATTGATTTCGGTGATTCTAGTGGGAGTCGAACCTAGTTAGATACAACTTTTTGCTTTGTGTTTAAGGCATAAAAGTGACTGTTGGTGGTGCTGTCAGTTTGGGCTACCTGCTTGGTGGTGGAAGCCATGGCGGAGCCTTTTTAATGGTGGTTCCTCATTTGTGGAATGCCCTCTCTATTGAGGTGTGTCTGTCTCCCTCATTAAGCACTTCTAGGGGGAATTTCTTTTTTTAAAAAAATAAATCCTGTTTACCCAGGCATTTGATGGATGAAAGATTCTTGACAACTTTGGAATTATCAGTTCTGAGAGCTGGTGATCCTTTTAGAAGGTAAACTGTCTTTAGAAGTGTTTAATTGTATTCTTTCACTATTTACATGTTTGCCACTGTGGGCTCCTTTGAAAGGAAGGGTAGGATATAAATTTATTAAATAATAACAGCAGCAACCTAAGTAAAGCCTGCTGGGTAAGGCCAATTACCCACTGAGTCCAGCATCCTGTTCTCACAGTGGCCAACCAGATGTCAGTAACACTCCCTCCTTCAGTGGTTTCCATTTGCTGGTATTCAAAGGCATTACTATTTCTGATTGTGGAAGCAGACCATAGCCACCATGACTAGTGGCCACTGGTATCTGTGTGCTCCATTAATTTCTCTCTTATAAAGTACCATATTTTTTGCTCTATAAGACTCACTTTTTCCCTCCTAAAAAGTAAGGGGAAATGTGTGTGCGTCTTATGGAGCGAATGCAGGCTGTGCAGCTATCCCAGAAGCCAGAACAGCAAGAGGGATTGCTGCTTTCACTGCTCAGCGATCCCTCTTGCTGTTCTGGCGTCTGAGATTCAGAATATTTTTTTTCTTGTTTTCCTCCTCCAAAAACTACCGTAGGTGCGTCTTGTGGTCTGGTGCGTCTTATAGAGCGAAAAATATGGTAATCCAAGTTGGTGGCCATCATGGGCCTCCTGTGGGTTCGAATTCTGTATTTAACTTGTCACTGTGTGAATAAGGACTTCTGTTCATCTGTCCTGGATCTTCCAATGTTCGGCTTCATGAGATGTCCATGAAGTCTGGGATTAGGAGATAGGGAGAAAAACTTTTCTCCATCCACTTTCTCCCATGTCATGCATAATTTTATAAGCTTCCTTCAGGTCACCTCTTATTCCCTTTTTCTCTAAGCTTAAAAGCCCCAAACACTGTAAGCTTTGCTTGTAGATGGATTTGCTCCACCCTCTTGATCATTTTGGTTGCCCTTTTTTCCTGAACCTTTTCCAACTCCACAATAACCAGAGCAGGTCCCAGGTTCTCAGTGGACTTCCTGCTTTGGTGTGGGCACTCAACACATGCCTAACCATTCTGACCCTTGAGGAAAGAGGGCATCATTTTGTAGAGCCAGGGTGCATGCAGAAATACTGGAGAAGGTTAGAAGAAAGGGCCATAGCTCAGTGGTAACACATCTGCTTTGCATCCAGAAGGTCTCTGGTGCAGTTCTCCTGTTGTCAGGTTTAGCACTTCTGTCACACAAGACATGGAAAGCTGACAGTTTTACTAATTGAGGAATATTTAGCAATAACAGGCTTTCAGTGGTCCGAGATCCCACAGCTCATTCCTCACTGTCGGAGTCAGTTGACTCGACTGCCTTCTAGCTCCTCCCAAGGTTTGCTCTGCCTCCTACTTCTTGGAGACTCAGGTGCAGCCAATTCCTCCTTCTCTGGAGCTGAATCCAACCCCCTCCTACCACCTGCCTCCTACTTCTGCATCTAATGTAAGTTTGCTGCGAAAACTTACAGGCAGCATTCCAGAGCGAGAAGGGCTTCTCTCACTTGCGTTGTGTGAAAGAATCAAGTTCCTGTTTTCCTCTGCCTCTTCCTCCCCCTCTGCAGACTCCTCTCTGCCGGCCATGTCCCTGACACCAGTTCAACCCTACCTGGAACCCTGGAGAACCCTGCGCACAGTCTATGTAGACAAAACTCTGCTAGATGGTCCCATGATCTGACTCAGAAATAGTAATAATAATGATAAATAATAATTTATTATTTATACCCAGCCCATCTGGCTGGGCTTCCCCAGCCACTCTGGGCAGCTTCCAACAAAATATTAAAATACAGTAATGCATCAAACATTAAAAGCTTCCCTAAACAGGGCTGCCTTCAGATGTCTTCTAAAAGTCTGGTAGTTGTTGTTCTCTTTGACATCTGATGGGAGGGCGTTCCACAGGGTGTGTGCCACTACCGAGAAGGCCCTCTGCCTGGTTCCCTGTAACTTGGCTTCTCGCAGTGAGGGAACCGCCAACAGGCCCTTGGTGCTGGACCTCAGTGACCGGGTAGAATAATGGGGGTGGAGACGCTCCTTCAGATATACTGGACCGAGGCCGTTTATGGCTTTAAAGGTCAGGTTCCTAGAATCATAGAGTTGGAAAGGACCCTATGGCTCATCTAGTACAACCCCCTGCAATGCAGGAATCTGCAACCATCCGGGGATCAAACCTGTGACCTTGCCGTTATCAGCACCAAGCTCTAACCAACTGAGCTAACCTGGGCCACACCAGAACCATGGCTAGGAGAAAGTGGGGTGTATGTGGTGAGCCTTCTTCCTGAACACTGAAAGGAATGCTCCCAACAAGGAAACCTGTTTAACTCAGAGGTTTCCAGCCCAAAGAATTCAGAACAAGGAAGACAATAATTTCTGTAGACTCAAAATTGCTTGTAGACTTCGAAATGGATTGAACAGAATTGAACCAGGCTTATTTTATATACGTATATATATATATATATAGAGAGAGAGAGAGAGAGAGAGAATACCTGCAATAATGCCTTTAGCACTGACATGCGTTTGTGGGAGACGTAGGTGATCGAAATCCAGTTAAGAAACAATCTTCTTCTAATTAGATTCACACAAAGGTACCTCAACCACTGCTTTGTAGCCTGTATTCATCTCTTTCAATCTGCTAGGGTTGGAATCTGCGTCAGTGCGTTGAACTGCTCTCTTGAACTTCCACAATGAAGGGCTGTCTGAACGGGGGAGATGAATGTGGATTTTTGGACACATGTTGAATTGTTCAATGGGCCCAATGAGGAGGATAAGTATCAACAAGGAGGAAATGATAGTATGAGTTGGCGTGGATCCCAAGGGTCATGTAGTCCAACCCCCAGCAATGAAGGCATCTCAACACATGGTCTCCCATCCCATTTGAAACCATACCACACCCTGCTTAGCTTTGCAAATGTGCTAGCAGTTTTATTGCTGCATCACCAAGAAAGGAACCCTCCAGCTTCCTTTTTATGTGTTAGCCCGAGTTTTTAAAATACTCGTAAAATACATTATTGTTATTTATTTCATTTATGAATTGCCTCCTATGAGGCATCTCAAAGCGATTTCACAACCCAATAAAAATCTGTATGAAACAATTGCATATACAGTGGTACCTCGGCTTACATACGCTTCAGGTTACATACGCTTCAGGTTACAGACTCTGCTAACCCAGAAATAGTGCTTCAGGTTAAGAACTTTGCTTCAGGATGAGAACAGAAATCGGGCTCCGGCGGTGCAGCAGCAGCAGGAGGCCCCATTAGCTAAAGTGGTGCTTCAGGTTAAGAACAGTTTCAAGTTAAGTACGGACCTCCGGAACGAATTAAGTACTTAACCCGAGGTACCACTGTATAAAACAGTTTAAAACTGTTATGCATACAAAAACAGATTAAGAAGTTACATGTATAAAAACAATTTCAAATCCAATAAGGATATTGACTGAGGGCCGTAGTACTGGGGTGTGTGTGTCTGTGCAGAATAAAAGACTGATATGAGCTATGCTGAAATAATGCATAAAGCGAGGGAGGCTCAAGCCTAGGAGGCAACAGAGGCAGTTTTAGGGTAGTGTGACTGGTTCACCTGCAGTGTTGTGCCGAGGGGTGTTGTGCTGAGGGAGCGCCACAACAGTGCAGTGTAGAACAGAGGATGAGAGGTGGGAGGCACCAAATGTTGCACATTGTGTCACTGAAATTTGACAGCCCACTGGGGACAAATGTACCCCTCTGTCCAGCACTTGGGACTGTCCTCAGGCCACAACTTCCCCACCCAACCACAAGCCTCACTAATTTTGTCGGGCTGGAATCTGCCCTTGAATTGTAACAGTGCTTCTTGCTTGCCTAGTTAGAAATATGACTCTTGCTCATCCGCAATGCAGTTCACAATGCAAAAGCAACGGCAGATCCATTTCATAGAATCATAGAATAGAATCATAGAATCATAGAGTTGGAATAGACCACAAGGGCCATCGAGTCCAACCCCCTGCCAAGCAGGAAACACCATCAGAGCACTCCTGACATATGGTTGTCAAGCCTCTGCTTAAAGACCTCCAAAGACGGAGACTCCACCACACTCCTTGGCAGCAAATTCCACTGTCAAACAGCTCTTACTGTCAGGAAGTTCATTTAAAGGACATCAGATGCACATTTAAAGAACATGATCCCTCCTCCGGAAAAAAAAGAAAGAATCACAAGAACTGTAGTTTTGCTCTCACAGAGCTCCAGTTCCCAGCCCCTCTGACAAAATTCAGTTCCCAAGATTTTTTGGGGGAAGAATCTTGTGTGTTGAATGTGCTTTAAATGTATGGTATGCCCTCACATGTGTAGATCCACCTGCTTTTTGCCTCTGAATCCACCTGTCAGTGCTGTTGTGCATTTTAAAATGCATGCAGGAAAATACTTCTTCAGCTGCATGTAAGCTTTATTTGTGCACATACAATCAGTGATCACTGGAGAGTCTCAGAAAAAGAGAACTCCAAATTCTCCGATGGAAAGCAGGTATACTTACAGGAAAACATACTCTAGCATCAGGGTCAGATAAAAGCTAAGCTTCTAATAGGTTCAATTCCTCTTTTTTATATGGGGAGGGAACTTGTCTCCTTCCCAGTTCCTAAGCAGATGACATTAGGAGCAGAATACAAATCCCAGGAAGTCCAACTCCTGTTATAAAGGTAAAGGTACCCCTGCCCGTACGGGCCAGTCTTGACAGACTCTAGGGTTGTGCGCCCATCTCACTTAAGAGGCCGGGGGCCAGCACTGTCTGGAGACACTTCCGGGTCACGTGGCCAGCGTGACATCGCTGCTCTGGCGAGCCAGAGCCGCACACGGAAACGCCGTTTACCTTCCCGCTAGTAAGCGGTCCCTATTTATTTACTTGCACTTAGGGGTGCTTTCAAACTGCTAGGTTGGCAGGCACTGGGACCGAGCAACGGGAGCGCACCCCGCCGCGGGGATTCGAACCGCCGACCTTTCGATTGGCAAGCCCTAGGCGCTGAGGCTTTTACCCACAGCGCCACCCGCGTCCCCTGATATGCTTATCAGTAAAAGCTCATTTGGCATGTTGGCCCCAGAAAGTTGTTCAGAACAGAATGTGGCCCTCAATTCCTCACTGCTGGCTTAGAGTGTTAGAACAGAAGGCAAACTTCAAGTATAGGAAGATAAAGCATTTCTTAGTTCCTGGTTTGGGGTGTGGCTTGCTCTTTCATATGCTATGTTTTATTGCCCATAAAAGCAACCTTTAAACAGTACAATTGCTTATCCTAAATTTACAGCCTAGTAAAATGAATTATCACTCCACAGACTTCACTAATGAAAAAAGGAACCAAGGCTTGTCATTGCTGAGGTGGTCAATCTATATAGCCTGCTTAGGCTACACCACTTTGAACTGAACTGGGTTGGGTGGGATGTCACATGATGAAATGTTCCCCTATGCCAGGGATTCCCAAACTGCAGTCTATGGACCACCAGTGGTCTGCAAACATTATTCAGGTGGTACATGGTGAACCTGTTAAAATGCAGTTTGAAACCATGTAGCGTCTAGCACAGTGCATTATAATGACTGCAAGAGGCGGAAAGATCATGACGTGGTCAGCAAATGTCAAGTGGTCCATTGGAGAGCAGTAGAAATTGGAATTCACTCTTCAGTGCAAAATAACATTTTGAGGAAAGGCCATTGCCAAGTGGCAGAGCATGCTTTGCATGCAGAAGGTCCCAGGTTCAGTTCCCGTCATCTCCACGTAGGGTGGGGAGAGACTCCCTCAAAACCTGAAGAGCCACTGTAACTCACCGCTCATCCAGACTTCCTTTTGCACAGCACATTCCAGGCACAACTCTGTGCTTTAAAGCTGCGTGTTGGAGTGGTTTTGTTTTTTGCTTTGGTCTCAGTGCTTTCCCCAGGAAAACACATCTTTTGCCCCTGAATCACAGCAAAAGCCCAGTTGCATTTGCTCCGATTCAATGGTAAAAGGTGGGTTTCCCTGGGGAAAACCGCAGGACAAAAACAAACAAAAAAGCCACTGCTCAGACATGGAGCTTTAAAGCCTAAGAAAAGTGGCACAAAAGGAAGTCTGGATGAGCCCTTAGTGTAGACAGCAATGAGCTAGATTATCAAAATAATGTTGCATGCCACCTCAATCTCAGAGCAGTGCAAGATTCCAGGGGCTCCAGGCACTCACCCATGGCTCGTGTTTCCTTTTGGAAATGAGGCACAGCGGAGACTGTGCTGTCTTTAGGATGTATGGTTTATTTGCATATATATACACACACATACACACATACAACCTGAGCCTATGATGGAGGGGCTCACAGCATTTACACACCAAGAAGGTTTTGC
Organism: Podarcis muralis; assembly: GCF_964188315.1. Classification (NCBI taxonomy): domain Eukaryota; kingdom Metazoa; phylum Chordata; class Lepidosauria; order Squamata; family Lacertidae; genus Podarcis; species Podarcis muralis. The sequence goes on from NC_135668.1 coordinate 42,568,407, forward strand.
TTCTTCCATGGCCACAGTCTTGGATGCCTGCAGAAACCAGCCATTACTCTCCCTAGAGCCATCTGACGCAGATTCCCTGTTTTCTTCATGTCTTATCACCTTGCTTTTGTTAAATTAGTGACTCATACTTAGTGGCCATTTTCATGCTGACCTGGCTGTTCCGGCAATTGAATCCCAGCTGAAGCTGGGGATTCTGGGGGCTTGATTAAATTCTAACACTTACTAAATCCAGGAATTATGGGTAATCTGGCACCCCCAAAGCCCAAGTTCTTTGTTCTCCGTCACAAAGGCAAATCCTAAATCTCAACTATCATTTAAAAAATGGGTCATCTTCCTGACTTGTGACTGATCACATTAAATTATCTGAGAGACAAACTCAATAAAACTTTGTGCCTGGTCTGGATTTTATATAAAACCCTTTGGTATAAGACAACAGATGCCCTGCAGCTTATGTTGGAGAACATTGAATCACCGTGACCTGGACTGCAGGGAAACCTATTTGCACAGACAGGCCCATAATTTCACTGACGTCAATAGGCGTAAAATGAGATTTTAACAGTTTAGCTGAACCCAGTTATGGGTAAACTCATGAAAAGCTATATATTAGCCCTATGTCTGCATACAAAGCAATCAAAGCTAATTAGAAATAATACTTAGCATCTGTGTAGCGCTTTCAAGTGTTCACATGCTTCACGTGCATTATCTAGCTGCAATCCTTACAACAACCCTGTCAGGTAGTATTATTGTCACCCATATTGCTCAGAGAGTGGCTTGCCCAGTGAGTTCATGGCAGAGGCAAGATCCAAACCATGGGTTGTGATATTTGTAGCTTACAACATGATCCAGTATAAATCTACTCAGAAGTTAATCCCGATGAGTTCTATGAAACTTTCTTCCCAGTTAAGTGTGACTGTGTCTCTGATGCCTTACACAAGATCAGTCCTCTTAAAACAATTTAGTTCAGCAATTCCCAAACTGCTTTCCTCTACAGAGCACTTGAACGTTGTTGAGAGTTTTGGTGGAGGACTTAATCATTTTTCTGCCTGTTGTAGCGACTGCAGTTCTCTGTGCTAGGTGATTTGCAATTGCATTTTTATTGCTTCTGTTTCTTGAATTGTATTTTATTGTATTGCAATAACGATGTACTTTGCCCTGAGTTGCTTAGGCAGCATCCACATGACACTTTCACGACCTTTCCCTAACTGTTAATTCCACATTACATTTGAGCACAAACACTTGTGCTCATTGTATTTGAGCACAAACACAACATAAAAGGCACTTCTGAAACTATAGTGGAATACCTGCACAAGTTTAGCAACCATTTCCATATTATTTGCAGGTGGGGTGTGGTTGTTGTTGTTTTTTTTGGAAGCAAATAACACTGAAATTAGCACGTAACTTGCACACTATGGTTACAGAACATAAACACAAAATGCATTATAAAATCAAGAACGAAAGCAAAACAAACCAATAACACCACCCCATAAGAGGAAAGGACAGTTAAACTAGTATACATACCTATGTTGCCTGACCCCCGATTATAGGTGGCATCCCACTAAATTCTACTCAGAGAAACCCATTAAAATGAATGAGAATGACCAACTGAGGCCTATTAATATGAGCGGGTTGCACTGAGCAGAACTTGGCAGGATGCAATCCCCTGTGGTGAGCTAGGGAAGCTAGATGTGATGGCATTGAGTGTTCTTTCCAGTTTGGTGACTCTGTAATTGTATGATTGCAAGATTGGGGTCCGGGCAAGAGTCTGCTAAAGCAGTCGCACAGGAGTTTACCCAAATACTGTAGCTGCACGTGTCTCCTTTGTCCAGAAGATTGTCAGATTGCTATCAATAGCTGCCTTTTGAATGACTGGAAAATTCCTGACAAGGGGGAGATCTTCCCCTGCATCCAAGCAGAGGATATTTCAGACCGGGTGTGTGTGTGCACAGGGGATCATTTTGAGCCAGGCTGAGGATAGGCAGAGAGCTGAAGCTTTGGGACAAACAGTATTTACTGATGCTGTCTGTCTGTCTGCCTGCCTGCCTGCCTGAGTATTTACAATAAAACAATGCACAGGATGGTGATACAATGACTACTGCAATTGACACAAGATAATATCACCAAGGCAACTATCTGTAAACAAACAATAAACATCCATAAAAATGGCAAATAGTTTCTTTCCCAAAACAGAAAGAGGATGAGGTCCTTTAGTTTGTTAAACCTCCTTTAACAAACTGAAGGACATCATCCTCTTTTTATGCTCCTCCCGATGGAAACATGCCAATGGGGATAGATATACCCCTGCTTTAAGTCATTTACATATTGTATATTACTTACTACAAGGTTTGATGACTAAGCTCTTTAGCAACAAACATCGGATTACCGGAACTACGTCCAAACACGGAACCACTGGTGTGGATTCTCTATTACTATGTTTGCAATTGTTGAAGATAAAATCTATTTTGGAAAGAGAAGAAATGAGCACTGAACCACTGATGTATTACAAGTGAACTCTTTATTTATTGTGTTTGCTATTAAGATAAAACCTATTTGGGAAAGAAACTACTTTTGCTGTGGCACCCCAAAACGGGACGTTCTGATTTTATCGGGACAGTTGAGGGGTCTGGGATACGCTCTGAATATGTGGTGTATATTCAGCTCCAGTTGAAGACAAGTAATGCCTTCTGTGCAAATGTTTGAAAAACTTCTCAAGAGCAAATACAGTTGGGAGAACAAAGGGCTCGGGGGAAATAGATGACTTCTATCAGAATTCAATAGCAAAGCATTAAAGTTAAGAATATAGAGCCAGGATGTGCTTCCTCTTACTGAATTTACAAGAGGCTGCCATGGATACAGACCGCTTGTCGGGAACCACTGAACGTAAGTCTCCACAATTTATATTCAGAGAGGGAAACCTGCAGATAAGGTTGCCCATATTGACAAAGTCGGGGAGATGGAGATTGTAATGAGCGGACTGCTCAGCTGCAAATGGAACTGTATGCAAAAGGCTGTAAAAAGCAAATCCCCCCTCCCCTTCATGTAACATCATCAACATCATCATCATCATCAATAATTGAATGTATAGCTTGCTCTTCCTCTTCAAGGAACAAACACATCCACAGCAAAATTACTTTAAAAACAAGCATTCTAAAAACAGCTGAAAGAGTTGCAGTTAAAACATTCTAAAAAGAGTTACTGTATTTTTCGCCCTATAGGACGCACCGTCCCATAAGGCGCACCTAGTTTTTTTTGAGGGGGGGAATTATTTTTCCCCCCCCCCCAGGCGCGGGGCTGGGGCGGGGGAAGCCCAAACAGGCAGCTCTCTGTAAGCCGTGGGAGCGCTCCCGCTGCTTGCTGAGAGGTGTGCGAAGCCGGAACACGCTGAGCTGAGCGCGCGCAGGCTTCAGCATGGAGGCAACTCTCCGCACCTCTTGCAACTCTCCGCACCTCTTTCAGCGAAAGCCTGCATTCACCCCATAGGACGCACACACATTTCCCCTTCATTTTTGGAGGGGGAAAAGTGCGCCCTATAGGGCAAAAAATACGGTAAAAACATTCGGTCACCCTGTGATCTCAGGGTTCCCAGGATCAATCATCTTCAGCCATCAAATGCCTGGGCAAACAGGAATGCTTTTCACTTCCTCCTGAAAGTCAGTAGCGAGGGAGACAGACTCATCTCACCAGGGTGGGCATTTCACAAACAGGGAACCACCACCAAAAAGGCCTTGTCACAAGTCAATGACAACCACACAACCCTCAGTGATTGTAGAGTTGAACCCGCTGATTGTAGAGTTGAACTAGATATTTAAAGTTTTATTTCAAAATATTTCCAGGCTGTTCCCAAGCAATGACCAGAATGGTTTAACCAGCCCTCTTCCCAGGAAACTCTGGGAATTTCAGCTCTACAACAAAATAAAATGGGAATAAAGTGGCAAAAATTCCCCACACTTAGAAAAGTAGCTTAGCTAGGAATGCACTGGCCTAGAAGCTGTCTCCTTAGTGTACTAGTTTTCACCTTGAAGGGAATAATTCAAAAATGGTGCTCCCAGCTGTAGTTTGAAGTAGTACCATCCATTCTACCTTATTATGTTGCCTTTGGAAAACTCCAGACCTGAGTTCAATTGTCTGAGTCCTTCATGTTTTGTTTCTTTCCAGAGGTAACCCGGATAAGTGTGACATTTGGGGGAACACTCCCCTCCACCACGCTGCCGCGAATGGCCACGTCCATTGCATAACATTCTTAATCAATTTTGGTGCCAATATCTTTGCCCTGGATAATGACATGCGTTCTCCTCTGGACGTGGCTGCCAGCAGAAACCAATACGAATGTGTCCGGATTCTCGACACTGCCGCTACTGAGCAGAACCTCAAGAATCCCAAGAGAGTCTCTCAGCTCAAGACCCAGGCTCGGCGCAATGCAGAAAGGCAAATCCACGAATGCGAACTGCGTCAGGAGAAACATCAACACGAAATGGCCAGGAATTTCAGCAAAGGATCCATACATTCAAAGAGGGGGACAGCCACAAGGACGAAAGTCTCCAGTTTCTTTGCATCCACTTCACTGGGCACACTGCCCCAAAAGATGAAAGACACCTTCACGCGAAGGATGAAAAACAAAGAGGAGAATCTCGATGGTCAAGAAGCAAATCCCCAAGAGGGAGGTACCCCAGCCGGACGAACCACCGTGATGGATGTGTTCAATGAAGAAGACGAGGAAGACCTGGCCAAGGACTTCCAAAGAAAAAACGGCATTTCTGAAGATGAAGATGAGTTGGGCCAAAGGTCCATCTTCCACCGGCCAGGTCTTGGCAACATTGTATTTAAAAACAACTTGCCCACCATGGGCAAAAACTTTGACGCGGTGATGCTCGAGAAAGAAGGCACCAGCTTCAAAATGCCCGATGAGTTGCTTCAGTTCAAAGAGCCTGAAGATGACGGTGGTGACGCAGATGTGGAGAACAATCCAGAGGAATCTTGGATCGAAGAGGAAATCAGGTGGGATGACGGGAAAGTGGAGACCACCCCCCTGGAGGTGTTTTTGGCGTCCCAGAACCTGAACGAATTCCTTCCCATCTTGATGAGGGAAAACATTGATTTAGAGGCCCTTGTGCTTTGCTCGGATGAAGACCTGCGGAGCATTCAGATGCAGCTAGGCCCAAGGAAGAAAATCCTTCATGCAGTTGACAGAAGAATGCAGGCTCTAGCAAACCCGGGCAAGGCTGGGGATACGCAGTTATAAACCATGAAGCTCCTGTGTTGCAATAGCTCCACCAAAACCGCTGCAGGGTGCAGCTGTTGCAATGTGACTGCACCCTGCAGGGTGTTAGATCAGGGATGAGGAACCAGTAACCATTCATCTGTTGGACTCAAACTCCCTTCAGCTTGGCCAGTGAGTTGCAGTCCAGCAACAATTTGAAGGGACACAGCTTCCTCATTCAATGTGTTTAGATTCTAGACAGCAGCGGATTGATTTGAGCTTTTTGAAGCCATGGTGCAACTTAACAGGTTCAACTGCGGTCTGCATGGTGATGGTTTTAGTAGCTCAGATACATGCATAGGACTGCTTCCTACAAGGGGACAGAGTACCGCCACTTCTGTGATCATAATAGCAATTAAGGTTTCTACAGGTGATCTTTATATGGAAAAGCGTCGCGTGAAGAGACAGGAGCAGAATGAACCATGAATCCACCATACGAATGAACCCCATATTATTATTGCTAATATTATTATTTATTAAATTTCTATGCTGCCCTTCATCCGAGGATCAGAGGGTGGTTTACAAGACAAAAACACAAAGCTACATAGCATAGTAACAAACAAAAACAATACCTGCACCCAGTTTAAAAGGTTGTAGATTGTTTAATTAGCCAAAGGCCTAGGAGAAGAGGAATGTTTGTGGTACAAGTTCCAGAGTGGTTTAACAATCAATCTTTCTTCCAAGGGAAATCAGGGAATTGTAGCTCTGTGAGAGGAATAGGGGGGTCTCCTACGAGCTCTTAACTTAACAGATTACACTCCCCATGATTCTTTGGGGGAAGCCATGACGGTTTCAAGTGGTATGATACTGTTTTAAATGTCTAGTGCAGGTTGGGTCCTCACATTCCCATCCAGACTATTCTAATGTGAATGTGTTTTTTAACATGCACATCTATGTATTCTCCAAATCCTAGTGATGAAACTCTAAAATGACACCATCCATGCAGCCGCTAATTTCAGTCAACACAGAGAGGGGAAAGGTAGGTTGATTGATGTGTGCTGGCAGGTTTCAGGTTATTTGCTTCTTTGAGCAAGTGCGCACAGCTTCCCTAGGGAAGCCCATTTTAAAACACAGCAAGCATATATCTTCCCAGTACATGAAAATGAGATGTCATTCCATGTGACAGCCACTGTAATAACCAGCCTTTGTTCTCATGCAGTATATTTAAGATGGTGAAACCACCGCTGATTTATATCAGGCAAATAAAATTGGAAGTTACAAAGCTGCCTTATACGAAGTCATTTGGTCTGTCTAGTTGGTCTGTTTACTCTGATGCTATCAACACTCAGAGGTCTCAGGTGTTGCTCTGATTATTGGGGAAGGAGGGAGGCTTAATGAAATCCACAGACCCCCCCCCTCCATGACACTTCTTAATTTTAGTCATAACTTCCAAAAACACAGGAAGGGGCGGAGGAAGGGGGGTGGGGGCAGGCCGCCCCAGGTGTCAGTGCTGAGGGGGTGACAAAATGGCGGGTGGCACTCACGGCAGGGCCTGCAGCATGTCCGAGCCACGCGTCTCTCCTGGGAGTGACATGGTGGCTTGGGTGCCCGTAGGCTCTGTACTGCCCCAAACAGTCCACCCACCGCCTCCCCCTCAGCTATAGGGTGGCTGAGTGGGAGGAGGCAGGCAGACTCCTCAGAGACCCCACAGAGCATCCTGCCCTGGCTTGCCTCGCTCCGCAGGTGGCTGGCCCTGCCCCCGGGTGTAGGGCATGCCCACTGCCCATGGCGCCTGATTGGCTTGCTCCACCACTGCCACCTCCCCCGTTTAATTCAAGCACTGAATGTGAGTAGCGAAGGATTGATGTTCTGGTCCAAGTGATGTCATCAGCAGCAGAAGTATTCTAGCAGGTGTGAGATCACAGTAAATGTTCCAGGTATGGGTAAGCAGAAAAGGCAAAGCAGGGCAGAGTCCAGCTTCCAGAAATGCAAAGCAGAAGAAAACAAACAGATACTTGCTTCTGGTAATGCAAAAAAAGGTAAGAAAAAGGAAAACAAAGACACATCCCTACCATACATGTAATGCATTGAAAGCGCCTGGCTTCCCCTTCCAGAATCCTGGGAGTTGAAGTTTGCTACTCAGTTACAATTCCCAGGACTCTTAGCAAACAACAGTTCCCATGATTCTCTGGGGAGAAGCCAGGCACTTTAAATGTACAGTCATACCTCATGTTACGTTTACTTCATGATACATTTTTCAAGTTGCGTCATGCGGCGACCCAGAAGTACTGGAAAGGGTTACTTGTCGGTTTCGCTGCTCGCGCATGCGCAGACATGTAAAATGACGTCACGCGCAGAAGCGGCGGATCGCAACCTGCGTGTGCGCAGACGTGCCTCTGTGGGTTGTGTTCTATTCATGTTGTGAACGGGCCTCCGGAACAGATCCGGTTCGCAACCAGAGGTACCACTGTATAGGGTGTATGTAGCCCAAGAGAACATGGAAGTTCTGGTTGCAGATAGCACCTTGGACAGCTCCATGAGGAATTCAAGCTGGAGACTCAGAGCAGCAAGGCTCAAATGTTGCTTCAGCAACAAACAGCCTCAAACTGAGTGTTAAGTAGAGCTGTACCTCAGGCTGGAAGGCTGGCACCGCCTCTGATGAGAGAAGTCTCTTCACTTAACAGGGTCTCTCCAAAGATGGAGAGTCAGACCCTGGGATCACAACAGACCTCAGAAAACAAAGCATTGCAAAGATGGAGGCCAGACTGCCTTCTTCAGCAAGTATAAAATTACAGAGGGACATAGAGGCAGGGAGCCATGGGGATGAGTTCTCAGGCCCCTATAGCCTTTTGAAACAATAGCTAAGACAGCTGTCACAAAAGGTATCTGGGCCAGGACTCTGGTAATTGGACCCCTGGACTCGGGCAGAAGCTTTTCCCAGCTCTGCTGCCTCAGATATAGTAGCCAGGTGAGCCAAGAACTTAATATGGAGCCTTCTACATGCTGAGCATATGCTCTACACCTGAACTGCAGGTCTTCTGCAAGTTGGCTGTAGCCCAGAAGCCCCAGGAGGAGGAAGGCAAGGTGATCAGCCTCAGGTGTGATGAAGTGTACAAACAGATGAATAAAGTCAAGGTCTTTGGAATGCAATCAAATGCAAAGGGACAAACTTGAAGTCCAGATGATGGAAGACAGTTACCAGAGATGTATTTTGAATACACTGCCTTTGTTCATTGCTGCAGGGTAATTAGTATTTGAGAGACAAATTTAGTCTGCATAGCCAGTATGTTACAATTTAGTGATATTACATACTGTGTTTGCATGGTGATGCTGTGAAGTACATAAGGGTTTTTTTTGGGGGGGGGTGTTGTTGGTGTACATTCTATTGGCTACCAGGCATAGACCTTTTCATTTTCTTTTTGCAAAGTTTTCAAATCCCTACAGACCTACATTATAGAAATATATTGTGTTCATTTCCAGCGATGGCCAAACTTGGCCCTCCAGCTGTTTTGGAACTACAATTCCCATCATCCCTCACCACTGGTCCTGTTAGCTAGGGATGATGGGAGTTGTAGTCCCGAAACAGCTGGAGGGCCAAGTTTGGCCATCACTGATTTAGACCTTGACTTCATTTATTTGCTTGTATCCATTGATTGGTCAGAGATTATGCCCTCCAGGTTTGATAAAGTGAACTCCACAACTGGGAGCCCACAGTCCTCCAGTTGTTGCCAAACAACAATTCGCTTCACCCCTGACCATTACCCATGCTGGCTGGACTGATTGGCGTTGGAGTCCAGCAACATCTGACAAGCACCAGATCCCCCATCACTGTCAGGGGTAACCACTCTCTTGCCACCCAGCCATATGCTTGAGCCCCTAGTTGGCAACTGGCATCCTTCAGCACTGCCCACCAGCCATTAGAGCATATCTGCATCAGCATAACATTGTTGTTTGAGATCAGTTGGCTTCTTCAGGCTGTTAGTAAGGCTGTAAAGATCAGGTTGGCTAAAAGACACTCCATGCACGCATGGGAAATAAAAGTCAAGCTGGGTCTGAAATTTTAGAACAAAACAAGCACCCTGCAGAGGGAGACCCTAAGGCCTACTGATAAGACTTCCATGAAAATGGTCCTCTCTCCTCTCAAAGCCATATGTGCCAGAGGTCATCCTTGCAACCTGTGGCAGTGAATGCCACATATAAATTAACTGTTCTGCAAAGAAGGGCTTTTTGTTTGTCCTGAATATCCTGCCAATTAGTTTAATTGGATGACCCTGGGGTCTAGTATTCTGAGGGGAGGGGGACCTCTCTCTATCCACTTCTTAAACACCATGAATTATCTTGAAAACCATGGCATGCACACCCTCTCCACTTCTTGTGAAAACACCAAATGCTGATACGTTTGGAATAAATCTGATCAAAATGCAAATAACCATTTTATCTTGTAGCAAAATTCAGTAGATACCCATTACCAGAGATTTTCAACCCACACAGACTCACTTCAATTAAAAAAGAAAATAAAGTGTAAGAGGGGAAAGTCAGTACGTATTAAAGCAATACAAAATGTAGTGTTCTGTTACTCTATTTTTTAAGCAAATAGCGCTCAAAAGGATTTGACCCACATCACGATTATGATTTTTTGCAATCCTCCTTGATCCACTCAGTGTCAACAAAAGGCAGGGAAGGCAGGAGAGAATTGCAAATTCCAGTTATTATTTTACAACTGCGGCAAGCTTAATCATAGATGAGCCTCTTGAACTATTTCTCATCCTTGAGAAGATATGAAATTAAGCTGCCAAATGGGACTCGAAAATGTGGTTGGAGCCTATTATTATTATTGATAATAATTTTCAGCCTAATGCTTTGCAGCAAGAAATTATGTAACCTTCTAAAGATTTTTTTTTTGGGGGGGGGGTGAAACCTGTGCCTGTTTACCTCATAGTGAGCACAAAACAGAATTGAATAGTGTAAATCAAAACCAAAGTGGACAGAAAAACATACTGGTTATGCATGTCACAAAAGTTTGGTTTATTCTATTCTTCTATTTTAACTACTTTGTCCTCAACAGAAATACTATAAAAAAATAAAAAGTTATATTGCAATCCTATGCATATTGACTCAAAAGAAAGCACCCCCAAATTCAATGAGATTTTCTCCCATTGTAAGTGGGCATAAGTTATCATTTTTATTTTTTAAAAAACAGCTCCTGCTAAAAGTGGGAATGCAACCCTAAATGCTACTTCATTCTCAATATTGTTTTGGTGCTTAGATTATTGGAAGATCTTCATTTTAGCTGCCAGCCGACCAGGAATCAAATATCATTTTCGCCGGGACTGTGTCTTCAATCGCCATTCCTAAAATAAACAGCAATTGACATCACAGTCAACAAGGATGAGGGGAACCCCACAGTATTTTCTGGAGGAAAAGACTGATCAGATCATATACAAGAATTTTAAAATCTGCCACTTCTACTGCATTCTAAAATACCCCAAAGAGTCTGCATATTAAGCAAATTTGCACATAAATTGGTCCATCTGATACAGGTGTGGGGAACCATTAATCCTCCAGATGTTGAACTCCGACCATGCTTGCTGGGGCTGATGGGAGTTGTAGTTTAGCAACAGCTGGAAGACCCAAGGCTCTAATACTATCTACACCAACCTTCTCCAGTATGCTGCCCTAGTGCCACTTCCACCAGTGCCACCACGCATTTGAAGCACATAACTTCTCCCAAATAATCCTGGGAACTGTAGTTTGTTAAGAGGGCTAGGAACTGTAGCTCCCAGCGTTCTTTGGAGGAAGCTGTGTGCTTTAAATCAGGGTTTCCCAAACTTGGGTCTCCAGCTGTTTTGGGGGAGGAAGGGGACTGACCACTGATCCTGCTAGCTAGGGAGGGTGGGAGTTGTAGTCCAACAACAGCTGGAGAACCAAGTTTGGGAAACCCTGCTTTAAGTGTACAGTGTGTAAAGGTAAAGGTAAAGGGACCCCTGACCATTAGGTCCAGTTGTGGCTGACTCTGGGGTTGCGGCGCTCATCTAGCTTTATTGGCTAAGGGAGCCGGCGTTTGTCCTCAGACAGCATCCGGGTCATGTGGCCAGCATGACTAAGCCGCTTCTGGCGAACAAGAGCAGCACATGGAAACGCCGTTTACCTTCCCGCTGGAGCTGTACCAAATTTATCTACTTGCACTTGACATGCTTTCGAACTGCTTGGTAGGCAGGAGCTGGGACCGAACAACGGGAGCTCACCCCGTTGCGGGAATTCGAACCGCCAACCTTCTGATTGGCAAGTCCTAGTTTCTGTGGTTTAACCCACAGTGCCACCCGCGTCCCTTGTGTAAGCAGCCTCAATTACAGTGTGTAAGCAGCCTCAATTACTCCAGAGTGGCAAAAAAGATGACAAGACCCCAATGACCCTCACCTAATTAATTGGCCTGCTGACCAACAATTGCAACCAACCCATGTCCCATTTTCAGGAAGTTGCCCTCCATGGAGCAAGAATAAAGGCAGCATGGCCCTGCCCACTGATCAAAGGGTTGCCAGCTCCACACCCTACAGGCACAAAGTCCATCTAGACTGCCAGCTGTACTCAGGGAAGAAAGGCACACGCACAACTATTATTTAGCACCGAGGCTGTTCCAGAAGTACTTTCATTCATTTAAGAACTCACTTTGAAGGGAACTACTTCCTCTGAGTCACAGCTCTAAAGCTGGTCCTGCAGAGTTCCAAAAGACAACAGAAAGGGGACAGCTCAGTTGGTAGAGCACAAGTCTCTTAATCTCAGGGTAGTGGGTTTGAGCCCCACATTGGACGAAACGTTCCTGCATTGCAGGGGGTTGGAATAGATCAGGGTTTCCCTAACTTGGGTCTCCAGCTGTTTGTGGACTACAATTCCCATCATCCCTGTCCACCGGTCCTGCTAGCTAGGGACGATGGGAGTTGTAGTCCCAAAACAGCTGAAAACCCAACTTTGGGAAACCCTGGACTAGATGATCCTTGTGGTCCCTTCCAATTGTTATTATTCAAGTTGTGCCTGGTGCCGATTGGCTGATGCCCCCCTTGATGTCACAAAAAACCTCCCACCCAGTTCCTGGAAAGGTTTTGCACTTCTATATTTTTTTTTAATGAGGCAAAGGAATGGATAAATGCTTAATGTGACAGCTTGCCCGGAAGACAGGGCTATCGGCTACTAGGCATGATGGTCTTGTTCTCCCTTCACTGTTGGAGACTGTATGCTTCTGTTGCTGGGAATTGCAAATGGGGAGAAGAAGAAGAAGAAGTAGAGTTTGGATTTGATATCCCGCTTTATCACTACCCGAAGGAGTCTCAAAGCGGCTAACATTCTCCTTTCCCTCTCTCCCCCACAACAAACACTCTGTGAGGTGAGTGGGGCTGAGAGACTTCAGAGAAGTGTGACTGGCCCGAGGTCACCCAGCAGCTGCATGTGGAGGAGCGGAGATGCGAACCCGGTTCCCCAGATTACGAGACTACCGCTCTTAACCACTATACCACACTGGCTCTCATGAGTGCTGTGTCACTCATGCCCTGCTCTAGGGCTTCCCAGAGGCATCTGGTTGGCCTCTGTGAGAACAGGATGCTGGACTCGATGGTCTATTGGCCTGATCCAGCAGGACTCTTGTTAAGTTCTTAAGTCTTTGCAGGGGGGGGGGGATAGTTATGATCAGAGTTCAAGTAGTGTACAAAGACGAACAATACATTCATTCATCTTCGCTTCCCTGTTGATGCTAATGGCTTCTGTCTTGTGTCTTCGAGGAGGGAAAGAGCCATGTCTGCCTTTGTTAAATGGGGGGAATCCGTTGTCAGTTTAAAGATAATCGCCAGCATTCTCACGCAAGGGGGGGGGGGATAAATAATAAAGCGTTGTCTTGCACTCTTATTCAAGCACAGCAGGGGACCATTCTTACCCAGGGACTTGAACACAGTGGTTTCCTCACGCAAAGCTGGTTTTGTTCCCAGCACCACCTCACCCAGCTCTGCAAAAATCTCTGCCTGCAAAACAAACACAGACCTTTTGTCATCTTCCGGTGCCACCTTTTTCTGAGGTTCACACTTTGAAAGCATGGCTTTCAAAGCCAAAACAGCACCACAAGTGGAAGGTATAGAAAGACTTTGGGGAACCTGAGATTTTGCAGGAAATCCTGTGGGGTGGGGGAAGAGCTTTGGGTTCTCCCCACGCTGAGCTCTGGCCCTGCCTTTAAACACAGTTACAAGTTCCTAAGGGTTCTTAAGATTTCAGTCCCCACAGAACACCAAGTGCACCAGCACTTGGCACCCTCAGGCAGCTAGCAGAGACTGAGGGTCAAGACATCTGCCCTGAATGGCTCAGTCTGTGTAAACCACCATTTTAACTTCCCCACAATCCCCCCTGGTGTAGAGTCACTCCTGGGGATTGTGGGAGATTAAAATGGCAGCTCCAGTGGAAGTAACAATGCTACACAGGGGGATTGTGGGAAATTTAATTTGATGGAACGGTGAGGTAAACCTGTGGCCAGCACCCCACAAAATATAAGAGTCCTTCAGAGGGTCCTTTGCCAAAATTTCCCCTCAAACTTGGGGTCATCCCCACAGAAATCTCCAAAAGTACTTGTGGCTACCTTGGGCAAAGGTGTCAGGAACTTCACTCAAAGTTTATTGGTAGAAGAAGGAGACACACAACTCTCCACCCCCTCCTCCTCCTTGCTTACCCCTGATAAAATGACATCTCCCGATTCACGGATAGCAGCCTCTCTCGAATCGACGTACAATACAGAGTTCCTCATCGCATCGTCGTCCAGCTCCCGCCAGTCAGGCCTGCTTGCTCCAACGGCTAAAAGTCAGGATCAAACAAACTGGAGATTTATCTCCCAAGATGAAAAGGGTTAATACAATCACCCCAACCTCATGGGTACAATTTGTTCACAATTGACAATTGCCTTTGAATTACTCTAGCAGAGCAGGAGCGATATTAATGCTTAACAGGCAAAGGGTGCTGAAGGACTCCAGGCTGAACCATGGGCTTCATTCATGCTCTTGTATCATTTACAGTAGCCACATCTACACCATATACGGAAAGCAGTATCATACCACTTTAAACAGAGATGCCTTCCCCCAAAGAACCCTGGGTGCTATAGTTTATTAAAAGTGGTTAGGAGATCCCTGTTCTCCTCACAGACCTACAATTCTCTCTTTTTTCCATTTCACATTTACCGTATTTTTTTGCTCTGTAAGACTCACTTTTTCCCTCCTAAAAAGTAAGGGGAAATGTGTGTGCGTCTTATGGAGCGAATGCAGGCTGCGCAGCTATCCCAGAAGCCAGAACAGCAAGAGGGATTGCTGCTTTCACTGTGTAGCAATCCCTCTTGCTGTTCTGGCTTCTGAGATTCAGAATATTTTTTTTTCTTGTTTTCCTCCTCTAAAAACTAGGTGCGTCTTGTGGTCTGGTGCGTCTTAAAGAGCAAAAAATACAGTACAGTGGTGCCCCGCAAGACGAAATTAATTCGTTCCGCAAGTTTTGTCATCTAGCGAATTTTTCGTCTTGCGAATTATTATTTAGACAAAGGAAACAAAGTCGCGAGACGTTTTCGTCTTGCGAAGCAAGCCCATAGGGAAATTCATCTTGCGAGGCAACTCGAAAACGGAAAAACCTTTCGTCTAGCGAGTTTTTTGTCTTGCGAGGCATTCGTCTTGCAAGATACCACTGTATTTTATTTTGCAACACAAACACACATAACATTGAAAAAGAAAACTTAAAAAGAAAATACAAAAACCAATATGAAAAAGTAATGAACATGTAACCATATTTCAGTTCTTTTCTTCTAGCTGACTTCCTTCATCCTCAACGCAGGTCTGCTTTTATATTTAGTAAACTGTTTCCTTTGCACTTCATCCCCCCCCCTTTTCTTTCTTTTTTAAGCTTTTATACCATAATTTGTTTTGCAAAACTTAATCAAAACAAGTCCAGGTATTAATTTGAGGGCACTGCTTTTTAAGATAATCTCTGTATTTTCCCCATTCTTTTTTAAAAATTTGTTTAGACTGACCCCTAATTGCATCTGTCATTCTAACCAACTCAATGTAGTCAAATAATTTTTCTTGCCATTCTTTTTTTGTTGGTGCTGTCTCATTTCCCCAATTTTTTTGCAATTAGGGTTCCCACTGCCATTGTTGCATAAAGGAATTATTTTCTTGTTTTCTGAATCTAGTATACCCAATAAAAAAAGCTTCTTCCTTTTATCTTTTTCTTTTTACAAAAGTTTGTTTAAATATTTTATTTAACTCTTCATATACCATATGACAGAAGCCCTTAATTTTGTCACAGGTTCACCTACAATTCTCAATGAAACCTATGAACCCAGACTGGCCCCACCTCCGAGACCATTTCCCACATAAAATCCTGCCCGCGAAGATGGAAGCAGTTTGCTCAGACTGGCTCCATTCATCCTAAACTGGGATAGCTCAGCTGGTAAAGCCTGAGACTCTTAATCTCAGAGTCATGGTCAAAAGTTTCCTGCATTGCAGAGGGTTGGACTTGAGGAGCCTTATGATCTCTTCCAACTGAGAGACAACAGGACTGCTTAAGGTGCCCCGACTACAAAATTGTAGAAATCGAGAGAGATATAGCTGCACCAGCAGCATATCTCTTTTGTCTTGTATCCAAAAATGCAAGAAGGGCTTTTACACTTGTCAGAAGCTTCGCTCTGCCCTTGCCAGTCTTGGAAGGATTCTTTAAAAAATTCCCATATGACTAGAGAATTTGTGCCTGTCCATTGGGGGATATAGGAAGTCCTGAACACATTTTTTTTTTTTTTACGATGAGGCACGTAGAAAAACCACTGACCCCCTGCTGATGAGGCTTACTGACCTCCCGGTAAAGCAAAAATTTGATCTTCTCCTGTTAGGCAAAGACCACAAGACGACCCGGATTGTCGCCAGATTCTGCACACAGATCTGTAGGCGCAGACCACCCTCTGATTCAATCTAGTTTGTTAAGAAAATTCCCAAACCCAGACCCACGGGTGACTTTGGGTCATTTCTTTAAGGCAGTCTATTTTAAAGTTTTTATGTGTTTATTTGCCTATCGCACTTTTAAACTTAAAATCTATTGTTGCATATTGTTTTCAATGTTTGTTTTCCTATTGGGATTGTAGTTCCATTTGTGTTTCTCAAGCTGGTCTCTGAGGGTAATAAATTTCATGTTCACCTGGTCTCTTCCAACTCTATAATTCTATGATCCCCAGCTCCAGCCACTTCAAGTTCACCCAAGAGCAGAAGTGGCAAGCATACCAAAATGGAGGCAGGGGTTATTTGGTAGCACAAGATCTCCCAGCCCCAAGTCTTCTCCTCACAATGAGGAAGCCAGACTCCTCACGTGCAATCCCTGACCCACAGATTTTGAGCCATATGCCGTGTGGAGGGGGACACTTCTGCAGTAAGAATACCCCTAGCATTTAGATCCCTCCCATTCAGCTAGTGAGGCTTGCAGGACGCCTTACAAAGACATAGCTCTAAAGCAGCCTTTCTCAACCTGTGGGTCCCTAGATGTTGTTGAACTACAACTCCCATCACCCCTAGCTAGCAAGGCCAGAGCTCAGGGATGATGGGAGTTGTAGTCCAACAACATCTGGGGACCCACAGGTTGAGAACCGCTGCAAGGGAAACGGGGAAAGGGGGGAGGGGGAGGAAAAAGCAAATTCACACGTTCTTCTGCTTAACAGTTCTTCAACACAGCTGATGCCACTGGCTATTTTGCCCTCAGTAAAGAGCATGTAACTGTTTTACATATGTTTGCGAACTGCTTCAGGGTTTCTTGTTGCAAATGAGTCATAAATGAAATTGACCAAAATTAATTCCAATGAAAAGAGCTCCCGTCAGCTCACAGCAAAAATAAAAAATAAAATAAATAAAGAGCTATCCTTCCCCAGAAGCACTCTTTCCCCTCAGATAAGATCCTGCCATACAGTTCTTCCTTCAGACAACTGGCATGATGTTAGTCGGAATCCGCACGAAAGGCAATAGAATCCTATACTACTGGATCAGGGCAGGCTTAGCTATTTGGCAAAGTGTTTTGTTTTTGTTTAATGTTAAACCATCATCTGGTTGAAAGCCCTTACACATGTGACAATATTTGATTGAATCACTTGAAATTTTCGGAGAGATTTTGCTGCAGGGCTGTTGTTGTTTTTTGTTTTCATCCAAAACCTATAATTAAGGAGAATGAGCCACCATCAGCCTCCTTTTAAGAGGATATTAAAAATGCGACAGAAAGCGGCCATACAAACAGAGAAAGACTCACATATTTTTCTGAAAACCTGCTCAAGCATTAGGAATGAGTTCCTAATGTGTGGTGACGCAAGGAGAGGCAGCCCTTTGTTTATGTGTTGCGGTGGTGAACGAGGACACCAATTGTCCCCTGACCCTTTGTGGTGTGCCTCTACACAATATGAAGAATCCATCACACAAAGCATTGATTATGAAGGGGTGGGTGGAAATCGGTCAGACAGTGATGACATCTCGAATTGCACCTCCCATTCGCTTCCATGAATCCCTTTCTATGTCCTTTGCAGACAATGCAGGGCAGAAGTGGAGTGGGCGATGTGATGCAACTAGATTCTACTCAGAGAAGAAATTAATGCACACGATTAACTGAGGTTCATTAATCTCAATGGGTCTAATGTAAAGAAGGGAGAACCTGGGAGGTCACTTCAGGAAGTAAAATGAGAATAAACCAGAGTTCAAAGAAATTTTCCAAGAAAGAACCGGCGGGTTCTTCATCTGCTGTGAAGGTATTCATCAGTGAACAGAGCCAAACTCCGAAAAGAGATGTGATCGGTCCCCACTCAGAGAACTCACAATGGAAGGAGGAGCCAACTCCTAGAAGCCAAGGCCCCCCCCCAATAATATACTTGAGGGGGCTGCCCCTCAGAGTTAATGTCATTGCTGTTCAAATGGGATGGGCACGCTGTGTCTTGTGATTGATAGGGCAGGGGGGTGTGGTTCTTACCTAGGCCCCCTCAATATTATATTCAAATTGATGTGCCTATCATTAAATTCTGTACTGAGTAATTAGTGAATGTGGAATACAGGTGAGCCTCAGGAATGTTTTCATGTTTTCTACATTGTGTAGAAGCGAATCCTATTGATTTTAACAGACTGCAGTACAATATTAGTGTGCCTCGCATCAATATTGTAAACAGATTAGCACCCCCTCTTTAAAACCAGTTAATCTGGATCAGCTAATCCTTTGCAAGATGCTTTAGCTAAAGCTCATTAAAGCAAGGTGCTTTTCTTTTTTCCTTTTCCAACTAAGCCTATTTCTGGGAGCAGTGCTAACACTTTTGTTGAATGTTGACGGCCAATCTTGCACCACACCTAGATCCTTCTGCTCAAGGTTAGGACAACAGTCTCACTACTCCACTTATGCGACTGCTTCCGACTGTTTCTTGGGAAGAAAGGCTTGTTGTCACCGCCAACCAGCTGATAAGAGCATATGTAGCTAAGAGTCTGGTGGATCCAGGTTGATGGCCCATCTAGTCCAGCCTCCTGGTCTCACGGTGGCCAATCAGATGCCTGAGGGAAAGTCCCCAAGCAGGACCTGAAGCCACAGCTCTCTCCCCTTCCTGTGGTTGCCAGCAAATGGTATGCAAAAGCATTGCTACTTCTGACCATGGAGGCAGAGTACAGCCATCATGGCCAACAGCCATCAATTTCCCCCTCCTGCATCATGGTGACATCAGGAGACGGACAAGTGAGTGGCTTTGCCCAGCTGAGATGTTGGCCAGGGAGGGGGAATCTAGGATCCTGACCCCTTGCTTTAAATCCTTCAGTAAAAGAGAGTCCATCACTTCCAAAGGAACCTGCTTCTGTGTTGAACAGCCCAAATGATTTGGAAGATCTTCCTAACGTTTAGCCCCAAAACCCTCCCTTATCACTTTAAGGAGCTGTTTGGGAACACCAGAAAACAGGTCCCATCCCCCCTAGTATTTGGACCACATCACGCTCCCTGTTTCCAACAAAGTCAACCACCCCTTTAAGTATCCAGAGAGGGAGAAATCCATACACAAAGCATACATTACCGTTGATATGGGCCCCGGGCTTCACCCATTCTCCGTGCAAAATTGGCTTTGTTGCCATTGTGACTGTTACGATCACATCCGCCCCGGCGACAGCCTCCTGAGCAGAAGAACAGACTTGGACCGGCCCATGAACCGAGCGAGCGAACTTCTCTGCCTTCTCCTTGGTCCGATTCCAGATCTTCACCTACAAGGGAAACGGAGCAGCTGGTCTTTGACTCTCTCGGAGACTACATAAAATCTTGGCCTCAAGGAAGTCCTACAATGTGAGTGGGGAACCTGTGGACACTTTTCCAGGAGAGTGCAAACACAAGAAAATGCATAAAATTAATTTGCCAGTCCCTAATGCATTCCTCAGCCACGCTTGGCCCCATGCAATGGCAGTGAGGTCCAGGAATTCGGGACCAGGCAAAAGAAGCAGCAACATGCAATCAGAAGATGGACAGTGGCTTCAGGTGTTATAAAAGGGTATTTTATATCCCTAGGATCATAGAATCATAGAACTGGAAGGAAACTGGAAGGTAACCCAAGGGTCATCTAGTCCAATCCCTTGCAATGCAGGAATCATCCCTGACTGATGGCTATCCAACCCGTTTGAAAACCGCCAATGAAGGAGAGTCCACCACCTTCCCAGGTACAGTCTTACCTTGGTTGACGAACGCCTTGGGAGTCGAACATTTAGGCTCCCGAATGCCGCAAATCCGGAAGTGAGTGTTCCGGTTTGCGAATGTTCTTTTGGAACCCAAACATCTGGCGTGGCTTCCACGGCTTCTGATTGGCTGCAGGAGTTTCCTGCAGGCAATCGGAAGCTGCACCTTGGTTTCCAAACGTTTTGGAAGTTGAATGGACTTCCGGAACGGATTCCGTTCGGCTTCCAAGGTACGACTGTAGTCCTTTCCACTATCGAACAGCTCTTACTGTCAGAGAGTTTTCCCTAATATTTACCGTAGTTAGAATCTCCTTTCTTGTCATTTGAATCCATTGGTTCAGATCCTAACCTCTGGAGCAGCGGAAAACAAGCTTGCTCCATCTTCCATGTACCAGCCCTTGAGATGTTTGAATATGGCTCTCATATGTCCACTCAGACTTCAAATCAGCCAGTCCTAGCCTTCTTAGAGGTCCATTTTTTTTGCTCCAAGAGGTGGGTGGTCTCTTGCCTCCACAGCTAAATTTTATTATTGCCTCTGCAGCTGAATGGTATTCTTGTAATTGCTATAATCTCAAGTGGGCCTGGCTAGCCAAGGAGATAAGCAGGAGTCAACAATCTGTGCACACACTCTAAGGTAGCCAGGCCAGAATGTCTACAAAGTAATCCCAACCTTTCCTTACTCTCTCCTCCCTTGTAGCACCAGACCAGGGCTTGCCACCCCCACCAGGCACTAATCTGGCACAGGATCCCTGATCCAATCAAAAACAACAGAGTTCATTTCTGGAACGGAAAACAAATCCCCAGGCTACATCTTCAGCAGCTTTGAAAAACATGGAAATCATGGAAGTCAATTTGCTGGCAACGATTTATTTTTTGATCCCTGTAATGCTGATGCTGACTTTGTTCTCTATCTGATTTTCTCCACAGGATGAGGAGAAGTGAAAGAAGAAAATAGTAATTAACTCTGTAAGAGTTGAAAGAGAAACTTATACAATATTGTAGTATACCTAAGAACCCTTGATGATTGGTTCAATTTTATCAATGCTGCAGCCTCTGCTAAAATGTCTTATTCTTTCTTTGCAAAACTGGGGGCGGGAGGAACAAATCCCTGAGAGGCTGAGATGCCCTCAGAGATATCTTCTTCCTTAACTCTATGCCATGATTTACACTTGGCTCCAGCTGGTGAATTTTGGGCGTCCTAAGAAACAAAGCAGACCCCACAACCTTGAAGTATGCCCACCCCTGATTAAGAGGTTAAGGGGAGAGGGACCTTAAGGTGCCTGACAAACCAACAGGTACTCTGTGCTTGCTAGAAATGCCTAAAGCAGAGGCTATTGCTGAGTGGTAAATTTGTTAAAAAAATAAATAAAAATCAGTTGGTTTAATTGAACTTCCTACCTCCTTAAACGAGAACATCTCTGTGAAAATCTCATAGTGGCTGTAGGCTTGAACACCAGCTCCTAGGATACACAGCACTTCAGAATCCACCGGCATTAAGTACTGAAAATATATCCAACAGGGGAAGGTAAACAACTTGTTCATATGGCACCTTTCATATTAACAACTTTTGCCAACCCTAAAGTCCATGGCCTTCTATCAGGGGTGGGGAACACCCAGCCTGCAGGTCAATCCTGGCCTGCTGGGTGGGGGTTGTTTCCAATTTGGCCCACCATGCCATTTTCCAGGGCCGTCTTTACCCAGGGGTGCAAGGGGTGCGAGACACCCGGATGCTGAATTCTGGGGGGTGCCAGGCGCCCGCTGCTGAACCCACCTAAGCTCTTAACTATCTACCCATTATGAAATAATAAATAATTTTGATCAAGCTAGTAAAGCAAAATACATATATACCTAGGTATTATCGAAATGCGTACCTACTGTTTCACTAAAGGACTTTCGACTTTGTGCGCTCATTTATCAAAGATGTGCCGTGGCGGCAGCGGCGCTTGTCATTCACAACAGCAGCGCTTGTCAGACTCAACAATGGCTCTTGACATTAACTCTTGAAATCAACTCTTACATAAAAATATTATGTTAGGTGCCTAAACAATACTTGTTTAGTGTGGTGTATTGTATTGTATATAAATGTACTGTATAAGTGTGTTGTAAATAAATGAGCAAATAAAAAAGTTTGTTTCTTTCTCCTCCCTTCTTTTATAAACAAGAAATAAGTCGTAAGCGTGGTGTCTGATATAAGCATAATAAAAGTTAATTTGGGGGCTAAACTAAATTTGGGGGCAGTGGGCAGATCTTTGCACCCCAGCAGCACATATGCTAAAGACAGGGCTGCCGTATTCTCCAAACCACAGTCCCTTTCTTCGTCCCACTTAATAAAAAGCACCTACCTTGGTGGCTATCGCAGAAACAGCCGCTGTCCGTTTGGCTGTTATGACGCTACCATCCATGACCTTTCCAAAGGAGAACATCAAACAGAACGAAAAGAAAAACGGCAAGATGGAAGTTAAATACAAAATGCTTTTCCTCAGGCGGACAAGGCCCATCCATCCAACACCTTAAAGTTGTATCATGCCACTTTAAACAGTCATGGCTTCCTCCCAAAGGATCCTGGGAAGTGTGGCTTGTTAAGATGAGAGGCATTAGGAGATCCCTGATCCCTGCAGAGAGCTACAATTCCCAGATTGGATTGACAAACGATCCCTCCTCCAAGGGAATACCCCTCACACATTGATAGAGGTGGGGGCCATGCTCTTCTCCATCCTACATGTGACAGGCAGTGGTGACTAGGGCCCTTTGGGGCTGATTGGGAGGGAGGCAAGGAGTCCAACAGTAGGTGGCACCAGAGATAAAGACAGGCAGAGCCTGTCTATCCCCTAGTTTTGTCCTTATGTCCTACCTGATAAGTTCTGCAAGCACAACTCTGAGATTAGGGAGGAGGAGGAGTAGAAAGCTGACAGCTGGGGCCGCCTCCTGGACTGAATGCAAGGAAAAAGGCAGGCAGGAGGTCAGGTGGCTGAGGGCAGCCTGAGGTTGATGGGGCTAAAGCGGTTCAAATTATGCTCACTGTTGCCTTGGGAGACTTACAGCTCTGAGAGTGCCGTTGCTCGGCTCAAACAGGAGCACTGTTGCTTGATGGGAAGGAACTGCAGGATCCGCCACGTGCTCATAAAAGGTCACCAGCTTGGTTGTCAAAGCGTCATCTTTCTCGCTGTAGGCAGGCATGATTCCTAAAAAGCTTACAAGCAGAAGACGGAGGCGGCGCGATGATCATTCAAGTGTGGTCTCTTCCCTCAGCAACTAAGCTAGCAAGTTAATCTAAAACTTTAAAGAAAGTGTAATGAATAACTTAAGCCACCAGGGTTGGAAGAAAGTTCGAGGGCTCTTTCATAAGTGCTGGCCAGTGTGGCCATCTGCTTTTAGTGGCACCCATCCGGGAGGAGTCCTAGGAAACTTATTTTCATGGTGCCAGCAGCTCCAGGGGCTAACAGTTTTCCCCTGCCAATGCCTTCATTGACACACACTGCCAAGCCAATACCTGGCACAGGGAGGACCAGAGATTTCCTACCCCTGTTTTATAGGCAGCCCAAGGCAGGTGTCAGCGAAAGACCTTGGGGATTATTTCTATGTTCATTTCTTTACTGAATTTTTACCCTGCCTTGTCGCGAATTCTCTGCGGCGCTTTAGCAGAAACGCTCAGAGTTCCAGATTCTTCAGTGCAGTGCAGTATATTTATGGTGAGCAAAAATATACAAATATATACCATAATCTATAGGTTATAATACACGAGCAGTTCATACAGTCAAACAGAGTACCTGGCTGCACCTTAAGGCAAATAGGAAGACCTTTCTATCTCTCTCTCTCTGGCCACACTCTTCTACACCACCCCCTTACTGCTGGACAGGTTTCCCTTTTAAACCGATGGCAGCCAATCAACTGACAGCACTTCCATAGAAAGTATTGTAGGCTCATCGCATCAAGCTAGCAAACTCAGGCCTGCAGACTTACTATCTCACACAGCATTCTGTGAATTCCTCCCAAAGAAACCCAGGGTGGCAAACCTCAAGCAAATCGCCACAGATGCAAGCGTTCAGGAACTTGTTTTCTCTTTCCCCCCACAAAAGAAGTCTTCTAAAATTGCGGGCTAAGCTTTTGCAACAATTTGTTTAAGGTTCAGCAAAGCAGGTTGGTAGGTCTGCTGTGGGTGTGTGAACACACAAACATACACACAAAGTTGCCACAATAAATCTGTTCTCATGTTCTAGCAGACCACAAGGCTCCTGACGTCATTATCAACAGCTCGCAATTTGGTTAGCTCATTTTTATGTGCAAAGTGCTTGGGTGACTGAATTCTACTTGGAAAGAACAACAGTTTGGAACTGTACAGAGCCAATCAAACCAGAAACCTGTGTGCCATCAGCACAGTGAGCATTGATGACAGCAGCATCTGGGCACAACAAAGATTTTGGGGACACCCTAAAGACTCAGAGTGCAACCATAACACCCTGATTAATGTCAAAAGCACAGGCAGTCAAGAAGCTGGCACGGAGAGCCCCAAAAATGGGCATTATGGGGTGTGCGGCAGAACTGGGTCAACCACAGATCTGCAGGATCCTAAGCCAATCAGTTTCCCAGAAAAGGGCTCAATTACACCACCTTGAAAGATTACCAAAAAAAATGCTCCTACATCTTCCAACTTGGCCAGCAGGCTGCGGATGCTTCCTAGGCTGGCTTCATTAATTACGAACCTTGAAATTTTGGGTCCCCTCCATACGGGTGCCAAAGTTTTGCAGCCGCTTTGTAGCGCAAACCCTGCGTTTTGTAGCGTGCCACGTCCCCAACTGAGTAATTGATACATCAAGCTGCGGTTCGAAGTTAACACCCAGAAATCCAACGTTGTCCAATTCACTCCAAACTGGTGCCAAAGTTTTATAGCTGTGTTGTAGGGTTTTGTCGTTTTGGGGCTTGCAGTTAATGAAGCTTCCCAGGTCCCCTTCCAAGAATTCTCTGCCCATCTACAATCCTATGCCCACTTTCCTAGGAGTAAGCCCCATTGAACTCAACAGGGCTTACTTCAGAGAGAACACAGAGGCATAGAATTGTAGAGTTGGAACATATCCAAAGGGTCATCTAGTCCCCAATGCTGGAATCACATGTGCAGGCATGCACTCAAATGTGTGTTCATGGACTCTAGGGTCCAAAAGGGAACAAAATGGGGAAAGTACAGCCTTTGATGACTGTAGGTAAAAAATTTCTAAAAAGCAAAAGTGACCCTTTGCAATGGGTGCAAGACAGACAGCACAATTCTATGCATGTTCATTCACAAAACTGGATGCGGGCGTTAGTCGTGCTTAGAGCTTGAACTTAAAATTAGTAACTGCTGAGAGCACACCTCAGCACTGCTCACTCCCTTTCTTCCCTGTGCAGCGAAAACAGCAATTGCTTTTATTATGTACACATTATGAAATTCAGCAAAATAAAACCCAACAATTATATGACTATGCTTGAAACTGGTTTGTACACGCCCAACTGGATTCCTTATTTTGTTGTATTTAGTTTACTGAACATTAACCTGTGCCAATTTTAAATATATATGGTTTAAAACTTGTAAATTGTGTGTGTGTAAGAATAGTTATTTCTTCTTCGTTGTTTGTCTTTTTTAATTGCTAAGTTGCCCCATCGATGTCAACACATCTACTCAAAGCATGACTAACACCACAATTTTTAACCATGTCTACTCAAGGTCCATGGGGTCACAAAGAGTCCGACACAACTAAACGACTAAACAACAACAACAACAACAACTCAAAAGGAAGCTTTATTGAATGCATAGGGAGCTCATTCCCAGGTAAAGTGGGTTTAGGATAGCAGACTATGTCTGGATCCAATTTATAACCAGATCCCATGGATTTACTCCCAGGGAAGCCCACAGAGTGCGGCGGGCACAGAAAGATCCCAGTTTCTCCAGGTTAATTTCGTCAGCTTACATCCGTAGGAAACGTCAACCAGCTTTAGTCGTGCTGGGAGCTGACCCGCGGCTGAAATTCTTGGAACGAATTCCACCGGGTCTCCTCTTATGTAAGCCTTAGTTGGATTGCATTCAACTAACTTGTACTCAGAGCGGACCAGTTAATAAGCGTGAATAAGTGGGGTCCATTAGATCCAATGGGTCTACTCAGAGTAGCAGTAACTTGAATCCACGAGTGCTAGCTCCCGCGACCGGGGATACCCTGGGTCGTGGGTGCCAGGCACGCTGTACCGAAATATGTGGGTGCCCGGCCCCTTCGTGGGGAATTTTGTGGGTGCTGGGGCACCCAGAGTCCCAAAGAATTAGTCCCTATGCTTGAATCAAACTCATTATATTTATTGCATGTCATGGCGGGCGGGGGGACATCCCTACAAACCGACCCCCCCCCCCAAAAAAACCCCACATGACCTGGGGATATACCTAGCAGGAGATCCCCATCCCGATCCCGGATCCTCACCCGCTGTACTTCTGGATCGGCACCACGGTGCGCACCGGCTGCACGACGCCTCCCTCGGCGCCGCTGGAGAAGTTGGCCAGGGCCGTGGCCAGGGCGGGGATGAGCCGGCTGGCGGCGGGGAAATGTTTCTCCACTTCTCCGGCCGCCAGGAAAACGGGAGGCGGCACGGCGTGGCTCATGGTGGGGACTGCGGAGAGCAGAGGCGGCGGCGGCGCCCGGTGCCCCTCGACTGAGAGTCGCCCGCTGCCAGGCGCCCGCCCCGTCTCGCCGCCCGAGAGGCGGCGGCGCCCAGCACCCCCTGGCGGACGAGACGCCTGCTGCTCCCGACGGAGCTGGTCCGGGACCTCTGAGCAGGGAACCCCCAGGAAGGTCCTCGGAGGGTTGCCGGCTTCGATCTGGCAAAATACAGGACCGGTTGGGGGAAGCGGCTCCCCCCCCCCCCACACACACACCCTGTGCTGAAGTGACTTGAAACTGCAATCTGTTGGAACCTAACGGGGTGGCCCTCTGGAATTTGTCTCTCTCTCTCTCACACACACACACACACACACAAATACCTGAATTTGTAAATCTGTCTGCCCTTGGCTACCCAGAGCCCTGGGCATAGCCAAGGGGGGCAGAGAGGGGCAGCTGCAACCCATTAAATCAATAAAATTCAATAAAAAATACATAGCAAACTGAGGTTCGCCCCCCCCCAACAAAAATCCTGGCTAGACCCATGCCCAGAGCTTATGCATGACTTCCATTGTTGGAAGTCGCCCAGAGTGGCTGGGGAAGCCCAGCCAAATGGGCGGGGTACAAATAAATTATTATTATTATTATTATTATTATTATTATTATTATTATTATTATTATTTCACACACCCTTTTGAACACATGTATTTGGAGAGGAGACAGACAAACAAACAAACAGACAGAGAAGATTTGAAATAAAGGACAAAATTGTATCATTACAGGACATAGCATTTTACATTGCAATGCAGGACAAACCTGTATTATACAAGACAGGTGGCAACCCTGCTAAGGGATGGATCTACTGTGAAACAAATGAATCTTAAGCTTCAGGGCCCCTAATCCTTTGGGGCCCAGAAGCGACTTTAGTCCACATTGCTTAAGCTTTTTGGGTCTACTAGACCCAACTGGAGTCACACGACTCAAATTGATTATTATTTTTATTGTATCTATTTCAAAAGTCCCAAAGTTTGAGAGTCAGCAGCACAGGTGTTGTAAAGGTGTGGTGATCTGTCAAGGAACAACCCCACTGAATAAGGCAACAGTGGTGACCAAGACCTTGTTGTCAGTTGTGAAGGCTAGTCGTGCCTATTGATTTCGATGGGTTGCCCATAACTAACTTTTACTTATAGTTGACCTGTTGATATTAATAGAGCTAAGTTAAACATGTCTTGATTTCAATGGGTCTACTTTGAGTAGGTCCAACAGTGCATACAACCCTAAGGCTTTCTTTATTAGGCATTCCAGGCTGTGAATCTCCCTTCCCAGATGGGTTCCCTTGACTCTTGCACTCTTAAACTAAAGGCAGATCCTAAAACCTTTTGACTCTGCCAGACTTAAACTGTGGATTAACGTCCCGCCTCCCTGTTTTTATGCTCAGCTGTTTAGTCCATGCTTTGGATCCTGTTGTGCAAATCAGAAGTTTGGTCATTCCAACTGGGTTTGTGTGTTTTTCTGTCGTTTTGCTTTACTGTACTTCATGAACTTAAGAAAAGCAGGGAATGTATTGTGATGAAGATAAAAATGAAAAAAATAATAAAAACTATTTAAGAAAAGAAAAGCAGGGAATGAATTTTGAAATATACCGGTAAACTGTGTGCAAGAGTGTGCATGAGAAAGAGTGAATCTTCTGTTGACGGGTGACTTGTAGATCATCCTGGGTTTCTTCAGAGCCACTGTCTTATGGTACTCTCAGCCCTTCCAGGACAAGTGCTCTTACCAAGCTTCCCCCCCTCCAAAGAATCCTGGGAACTTTACGTACTGGTCGGCGGTTCAAATCCCCACGATGGAGTTTTTTAGTTTATAACTATTTATTTGAATAAATAGTTATTTGAAGGGATGCAGGTGGCGCTGTCTAAACCACAGAGCATTGGGCTTGCCAGTTAGAAGGTCGGTCGTTCAAATCCCCGCAACAGGGTGAGCTCCCATTGCTCGGTCCCTGCTTCTGCCAACCTAGCAGTTCAAAGGCACGTCAAAGTGCAAATAGATAAATAGGGACTGCTCCGGCAGGAAGGTAAATGGCGTTTCCGTGCGCTACTCTGGTTCGCCAGGAGCGGCTTAGTCATGCTGCCCACATGACCCGGAAGCTGTCTGCGGACAAATGCCGGCTCCCTCGGCCAGTAAAGCGAGATGAGCACCGCAACCCGAGTCGGCCTTTACCTTAAGCGGAGAACACAGTTCCCAGGATTCTTTGGGTGAAGTCATGTGCTATAAATGCGTGGGGTGAACCTCCACTCCTCCTGCAAGGGTCATGATTTAACTTGCTTCCCCCAAACTGCACCCACCTGCCTCACACCTGACATCATAGGTGGGGCACGTACAAGACCTGGCTGCAAAGGCGCTTAAATGTGTGCTCCTGGTTGTTCCTTGACAAGTGGGTGGCAGTTTCTGGATGGTAGTACCGCAAATCACCTTTACAGAGAGAACAAAAGAAATGAATAGAGCGTGCTTTATTTAGAACATGCAGCTTTCGCTCCCGATCCTCGAGAATTAAAGCAATGTAAAGATTTATCAGAATTAAGGATAGATGTCCTTTCTTCTTCAAATGCAAGGGGGGGGGGGAGAGAGAAAATCAAATTTGCGAAACGCTCGTGAGTTACAACTTAGGTGGCTGGAGGGTCAGCCCGCGAGCTAACTGCGCACAGCAGAGTTTTTAGTCCTCAGGTTCTGTTTTCGTCCTTTGCCATCCAGGATTCTACCAACTGCAAATGAGAACCGGACGTGTATGATGATTCTTAGCGGTGAACGATTATCCCCTTGATGGACTGGCCTGCGACGCTCTAGCCGCTTTCCTCTCCTAGTTTCCATGCTGGAACAACGTTCCCCTACCTCTACGGGGCGGGGGCGTTTCCCTAGTCGCAGGCGCTGGGCGCATAGACGCGAGATTATAGAAAGGCTCCGCTTTCTCTATGGTTCGGGCGGCGCGGAAAGAGTGGCAGTGCGGCGTGGACCGGAAGAGCCTTCCGCTTCCTGGGCGGCCATCTTGGATTTCTTCCCCGGGGAGGCTCCGGAGGGCTCTGTGGCGGTCGGAGACCATGAAGCCCATTCCGGCGGCAGCGCGGTGCCTCTCGGTGAGTAGCAGCGCCCTGGAGGCGGCGGCGGTGAAGGGGCGGGAGCCCGGAGCGAGAGAGGCGCCTGGGCCGGTGAAGGCCCGATGGAGGAAGCGCAGCGCCCGCTTCCCGGGAGCGACCTTGACTCGGGCCTTCGACCGGGGAAGGAGGGGAAAGGGAAGGCCGGCGCCTCATCCATCTCCGGGCGCCGCTCCTCCTTCTCAGCAACCGCTTTGGGGAGAGAAGAGGGTGGTGACAGACCCCTCTTCTGCCGGGAGGCTGAAGGTCGCTACAGGAGCCCCGAGGTCGGCCTGTCCCTGGAGCCCCAGCACCATCGGAAGCTGTCAGTCGGCGTTTCCCCTTTAGACGTACGCAGGACAGAATGCTGTTCGCTCCGGCAGGGGGAGAAATGACCGTTGAAAACGAAGGAAAGAAATCACCGCACGGAAACACACACACCCCCAGGCCACAAATTAGTCTCTAGGGAGAACGGCTAAGCTATTCATTTATTTCGTAAAAAAAATTATGCATCGCTTATTGCAAACAACGGCAACACATCCAAGTGCTTTACAAAAAGAGGAAACCAGAAAATTCAGGAGAAATTGCAAGAACAAGAAGCTAAAAGCAGATTAAAATTCACACCAGCGTTTCTGACTAAGCATCAGGGTAGGGTTGTCTAAGGTAAAAAAGTAAAGGATCCCTGGACGGTTAAGTCCAGTCAAAGGCGACTATGGGTTGCCCCGCTCATCTCACTTTTCAGGTCGAAGGAGCCGCCGTTTGTCCACAGACAGGTTTCTGGGTCAGAGCAATAGGAGCTCACCCCATTGTGCAGATTCGAACTGCTGACCTTCTGACCCGCAATTCCAAGAGGCTCGGTGGTCTAAACGATGGTTTTTAGTGAATGTCTGCTTGATATCCATTGACTTGGAACATGGACATTCTTGTTCCTGGCATGTTTACTTTGTGCCAGTTATTTATTTATAACGTAGTACATATATTCTCCAGGGAACTCAAGGAGCCATACATATTTCTCCTCTTACCCAGTTTTATCCTCACAACAATCCTGTGAGGTAGTTTAGGGTGAGAAGCAGTGTTAGGCCCAAGGTCACCCAGTGAACAGCATGGATGAGTTTGAACCCTGGTCTCGTAGGTCGTAGTCCAACACACTAACCACTACACCACATTGCTTATCTTTCAAATTTAATTGGTTGAAATGTGTATGGATCTAGCTTACCATTGTTTGTTCTCTCTTATTAGAGGAGATTTTATTCTCTCAAGACTGCGCCTAAAGTTGAAGCCCCTGGAGGAGCAGAGCGGTCAAAAGTACTGCTGCACCCCCAGGATCTTGAGGTTAGTCTGAAGAGGAAGTTATTTTGCATTTTGATATTTCTGCTAATTAGAGCAGCACATAGTGGAGCAGTGTGATTTCACGTAGACTGATGTGTCCTCTTTATAAATGCAGATTGCAAAACTACCAAATGGCTTGATGATTGCTTCTCTGGAAAATTATTCTCCCGTTTCAAGGATTGGTGTCTTCATCAAAGCAGGCAGCAGGTATGAGACCACCACCAATTTGGGAACTGCTCACCTGCTCCGCCTTGCATCTAACCTGGTGGGTTTCTTCTTCAACTTCTTTGACTTTAGATTAAGGAAGCAAAGTGTTATATTCAGCTCATTTAGTGTTGGTATCCTAAAAGTGAAATTGGGAGGCTGGAAAGGGTGGGGAGGTGAGTGGAGTACTTTTGAAATTCTGGAAAAACAAACGTTTGTGCTACTGTGTTAAAAACCGCAGAGGAGAATACTTTTTGTTATTTTCATAGGAGAAAAAAATGGTGTTGGTACA
The DNA here is from genome assembly GCF_964188315.1 of Podarcis muralis. Classification (NCBI taxonomy): domain Eukaryota; kingdom Metazoa; phylum Chordata; class Lepidosauria; order Squamata; family Lacertidae; genus Podarcis; species Podarcis muralis. The sequence continues at coordinate 42,599,876 of NC_135668.1, forward strand.
AATTCAAGTAAAACCATTCTCAGGCTGTCCTGTGTGTAGCATCTACATGAGTGATTGTCATTTGCCTAGGCAGTGACCATGTGGTTTTGAGTATCATTATACTGCACTCTCTTGGGTATCCCTCTTTTTTTTTCTGCCTCCACCCAATCAAATGTATATCCTCTCCTATCGTTTCTGCTTTATGGGCCATTTGTTGTCGCTTCTGCACTGATCTTACTTGTCGGCCTCACAGAGGTTGGCCACTGTGAGAACAGGATGCTGGACTAAGTGGGCCTTTCAACTAATCCAGCCAGGCTTTTCAGTTAGGTGACTTTAAAAGGCAAGTGGACAAATTCATTGAGGATAAGGCTATCAATGGCTGTTGATCTTCATCCCTGTGTACTGCCTCCTAGAATCAGAATGTCTCTGAACAACGACGAGAGGGATGCTCCACTCATGCCTAGATTTTTTTGTTTCTCATGAGACTCTGGTTGGCCATTGTAGGAAACTGGATGCTGGACTAGAATGACTTTTGGTCTACTCTTATTTTCTTTTTATTTTGCTGCTTCTCTAGCCATTTTTGTCCTTTCCTCACTCACCCTAAAAAAAAAATCTCCTTCCCATTCCTCATTTTCTGCTATTACTTTCCTCTTCTCTGCTGCCATGACATCTTCAGGCAAAGACAGAGCTGGCTTCAAGCTGTTTTTCTAAATTGGCTCCTTCCCAGACTATGCCCAAAGCAGATTGCAATGCAGCAGAAATAAGTTTCTCAGCCACCCTGCCCTGAATACCTTACCAAGGGGCCTCTGGTGGGTGGCATACCTCTACCATCACTGAATGTCCCATTGCCTCCAGCCCTGAACACTTCTATCACAGAGCCCCTCTTGGGCACTCAACATGGTGTCACAAGAAGTCAAGGAGGTGCCCATAATGGTCCATGCTACTGGCACAAGGCTTGGGGAACCAGCAATGCTGCCGCCTCTTCTGCACCTGAAAGTGCAAGGTGCCAAGAGCTTGGACCAGCTGCTTGTGTCCCTTTGCTGTTACTTCCTCCTCAGCTGGAGCAGCATCAGCTTATTTGAAAGTTTTGGGCTGCACCACTTTCCATGACCACCAGAGGCCCTTGGAGAACAATGTCAGACTGCTTTCTTGTTTTAAGGAACAGCAAATTAGCCTTTCTGAATCTCAGCAGACCCTGCAAATGTATCCAGGTAAACATCTTCATTTTCTAAAGAAATGATTTCTCCCCTTAAGGATGCCCTGCTGGCAGATATTTCTAAGGACCTGAAACTTAAAAGGACCTGCATGCACAAAAAATGCGTCAGATGCTCTTCTCCTCCTTGTCTCTAATTATTCCAAAGGCTTAGCTGGTTTTGAGGAAGACCTCCCTTTATTAACCTGACATGTGCCGCGGGACAAAGGTCTAGGCTGGCTTGCCTGCTCCTTTGCCCTAGTCCTGCACCCCTAACTGTTATGAATTGCAGAGAGCCCTGCTGGATCAAGCCATTGGCCATCTATTCTAGCATCTTGTCATGGTGGCCAGCCGGATGCCTCTTCAAAGCCTCCAAGCAAGAACAGAATGCAAGAGCACTTTCCTCACTTGTGATTCTCAGCAACCATGAAGGTTGAACATAGTCATCAGGGCTAGTAGCTGTTGCTACCCTTATCCTCCATGATTTTGTCTGATCCTGTTTTAAAACCACCACATTCTATCACTGTTATCCGGGTGGGAGAAAAGGAGGTGCAGTCTTGCTACTTTCAGTTTTGTCTGGTTCCAGCATAAGGATAAAGTATATAATAAGCCTTCTGAATTTCCATAGGGTGTTTATCTTGCAGCATAACACTGACTTAACATGCTTTGGCTTATTCATTATACCTGAACAGTTTAGTGATGCAAGCATTGGCTCTGTGTATTTGGTTACAATACCCAATGGCCAAGTTAAAACATATGGGTTAGATATGACTGAAGTTTTGTTTTGATGCCCGCAGTTGAAAGTGTAATGTTGGTTTTTCTACAGACTACAAAAGGAGCTTCTGCCTTTAAAATCACCCGTGGTATTGAAGCTGTTGGTGGTAGCCTAAGGTTTGTAATTGTTTAATGCTCAACTGTGTTTTGAATAATTACATGGAAATGGGATTCCTTTGATTATGGCAGTTCATAGTTGGATGACTTTGAATAGCCCAAGGCAGAAGTACTGAAAATAAGGGTGAGTGGGTTTTTAAAAAGTGATTTTTCATGTTTTAATCACAAGGCAGGCTTCACTTAAACATCTGTCCACTATCCAATTTTAATTGAACTTCCCCCTGCAATAGTTCTTTCAAAAACGATTCCCAGTTTCATCCTGGAGTTTAATTTTGTTTAATATGTGCTTCCTCAAGCATGTTTGTATGTAGAACCATAGCACATGCTTCAACAGTAGTGATATCAGCGCAGAAAGGAAGTGTAATCACAGTGAAAGAGAGTCCTGTATTTTTCATATATGCTCATATAAACCAGGGGAAAGGGGCCACATCTCTAGAAACATATGACTTTGCCTGGGGCATGATTCTCGCTTAGAGTGAGAAGTCAGGAGTGGCTGTGTCTCAGCGGGACAGCGCAGGCTTTGCCTGCAGAATGTTTTTGGCTCAGTTCCCGGCATCTCGAGGAAGGGCTTGGAAAAAGTCTAGTAAAAAATATTGGAGATTTTGCCAGACTTTGTAAACAATACTGAGCTAAATAGACCAATGGTATGAGGTAACTTCCAGTGTTCCATCTCCTTTACTGCACCTGAAGCTGGGTTGCAGGTGGAGCTGGGCAATATATTGATATATTGTCTAAAACCGCTTCGAAGTTCACATCGTGATAATTGTCTGAGCTGGCAATATTGTGTGAATCACAGTGTGTAAGGGCTAGGCCAGTGATGGCCAAACTTGGCCCCCCAGCTGTTTTGGGACTACAACTCCCATCATCCCTAGCTAACAGGACCAGTGGCCAGGGATGATGGGAATTGTAGTCCCAAAACACCTGGAGGGCCAAGTTATCAGGTGATAGGTGATATCTGGTTTTCAACTTTGCAATAACTCACCAGCTAAACTGCAGTGTTATCAGCAGCTAAACGTTGCAATCTACCACAATGTCTAAAATAAGGAAGGAACTATACAGAGGTGAACAGGACAATGTCCAGGCAACTGCTACTGCTTAGGAGCCTAAAACAGATAAATGACAATCTTCTCAATCATCGCACACTCAGTTACATCAGCAGGCAAGCCAAAATGAATCCCAGTAGGACTTTTGGTTCTGGGCTTGCCTACCAAATGGTGATATTCAGGACAATCCAAAGTATGGTGATGAGTCAGTGAATACAAATAATGTGGGACTGCCAGCAGACCTGCTAGGAGCCAGAAGCAGCTGGCCATGATGCTGGTATGTGTTAGCAGTAGTGGTGACAACCTGCAAGGCCTGGTGGTGGCGGCACAATCAATGGTGGCCTGCGAGTCCTCGTGGCGGCAACTGGACAAGGCAGCAGTAACAGCGGCTTTTATCTCCTTATTTAATATAGTGTTATTGCACTCTTGTGAATCAGAATCACATGGCTTGTATCCGGTGCTGACCCTACTTGGAGTAAACCAATTGAAATTACAGTGGTGCCTCGCAAGACAAAATTAATTCGTTCCGCAAGTTTTTTCTTCTTGCGAGTTTTTCGTCTTGCGAAGCACGGTTTCCCATAGGAATGCATTGAAAATCAATCAATGCGTTCCTATGGAAACCGCCTTCAGACCAGGTCCGGGGACAGTCTGTTCCCCGACCTCTTCTGAAGGCTGGGGGGGGGGGGGACAAGGGCTTTTCTTCCCACCCCCAGCATTTTAAAAAACCCCGGGACAGCGGAGACTTCTCCGCTGTCCCAGGGCGATCTTAAAATGCTGGTGGGCGGCAGCGAAGCCTCCGCTGCCGCCCGCCAGCATTTTAAAATCGCCCCGGGACAGCGGAGGACTTCTCCGCTGTCCCGGGGCGATTTAAAAGCCCCCGGGAAGGCAGGCAGGGGGGAGCAAAGACTTTTGCCCCCCCCCGGCCTTCAGAAGAGGTCCTGGACCACTTCTGAAGGCCGGCGGGGGGCGAAAGTCTTTGCTCCCCCCCCCCCGCCTGCCTTCAAAAGCCGTCCGGGATAGCGGAAAAACGAAGGCTGGCGGCAGGAGGAGGTCTCTCCGCCCCGCCGCCAGCCTTCAGAGGAGGTCCGAGGAGAGTGGGGAAGACGCGCTGCGCTTCCCCGCTGTCCCGGAGATTTCCCTATGGGCTTTCGTCTTGCGAAGGAAGCCCATAGGGAAATTCGTTTTGCGAAGCGCCTCCAAAACGGAAAACCCTTTCGTCTAGCGGGTTTTCCGTCTTGCGAGGCGTTCGTCTTGTGGGGCACCACTGTAATCAACATGGGTAACTTGCATTCATTAATTTCATTGAGTTTACTCTGAGTAGAACTTGATCAGATACAATTCTTATGTCTTGTTTTAGGTTTCTCAGGCAGAGTTTTAGCATTGCATAATTAGCTTATTTTACAGTAGAAAGATAACTATTGGCAGGGACTCTTACAATAGGCAGTATACATGTGTACTAAATCTGTATGTGGGTATTAATTGTGGTTTAAGATAGAAAACGTTAATAGCAAAACATTTAATTGTAAGCAAGCCCACAATAGGATTGTAAACAGAAGGAACCAGTAACCTCATATCAACTTTTGAACAATGTACTTTTTCTTTTTTTAGTGTGACATCTACCAGAGAGAACATGGTTTATTCCGTTGAATGCCTGCGTGACTATATGTAAGCCTCTAGATGTGTAGCAAATCAGTTTTCAACGCATTCTGTAAGCATTCCCATTGATAATGCAACAGAACATCATTGCATAAGTAATTTTTTGTTCCTGCCCTTGAAATACAGTTTGACTTTATTCTGAGCTATAAATAACATGGCACATGTTTTTCTGTGGGTCTGTTCCTAAAAGGATTGTCAGGAAGAAAACACATCTATTAATTCTGCCCTTGTTCGTTACCTAACTCCCTGTCTCTCTCTCCCCCTGCCCCCCCCCCGTCAGTATTTTGATTGATTGTAAGCTTCTTGGTCCAGGAGCCGTGTGTGTTTTCCTTAAGGTGCTATGTAGAGACTAGGTAACTTTTGAGTCTGGTCTTAAATTCTCAGAAGGAATGCCATTGAAATTCGTGCTAACCCACTTACCTTTGAATTTTTATATTTTAACATCAGCTTGCCCTTGATCTGCTCTCTAATATTTTGGAGCCTCAGTTGTTTGATCCTTTCTTGATACATGATGTTCTTCCTTTATTCAGTGATACCGTTTTGGAGTATTTATTAAATGTCACAACAGCCCCAGAATTCAGGCGCTGGGAAGTGGCTGAGGCCAATCCCCGTTTAAGAATTGACAAGGCGATTGCCTTTCAGAACCCTCAAGTTGGTGAGTGTTCCTAATCTGCTGGGGGCTACGAGGAGTATTTCTTTTAAGATTGTACAAGTATGAAACAATCCTTTTGAGTGGAATAGTTTCCCCCTGCCTATGGGTGGATATCTTGTGTGCCCTCAACAACTGATACAGCTTTAAATTAATGATTCCATAATCTTTTATTGCTGACATTTGCAGTGATAAAGGGGGTGATGGAATTCTTTCTTTAAAAACATTATTCTCTGCCAAGCAGAATTTAAGGAGCAGCATTTTTTTAAAAAAAATAAACAAATGTAGGGCTGCTTTTTAGTGGAACAAAGGTATGCGTGATTTAAATCTGAGTGGACCCACACTAGGACCTTGGATATGCCTAAAACTATCTTTTCAATCCTTACCCAACAACATCCATGGTCCAGCAAACTATTTTGCAGATTGTTTAGACAGAGCTAAGTGACAATTTGTCTCCCAGAGTGGATTTGATTTGCATATTCTGCATGAACAGGGGCTTCACCTTAGTATTGAAGGGGAAGCTCCACACAATCGATGAAAAACACATTTCTGCAGAGCACAGCTTGGGTACAAATGATTCACTACAACAAGTAAACCTTCCATTGTCTTATGCATAGGTGTTCTTGAAAACTTGCATGCAGCGGCTTATCGTAATGCCCTTGCCAACTCCTTGTACTGTCCAGATTACCGTATTGGGAAGATTACTTCGGAACAAGTAAGAGTTTAAACAGCACTTACTATACTTAATTATTGTAGATGAAGAGAAGCTTGGCACTAAAGACATCAACTTAATTGCAACACTCGTCTCTTCCCTGCCCTCCTGTTGCTCTTTTGCTTCCAATTCTCATCAGCCCCAGTCAGCACAGCTTATGGTTAGGGATGATGGGAGTTGTACTCTGGCAACATCTGAAGGGCCAGAGGTTCCCTGTCCTATGATTTATACTTGCTCAGCAAACCATAAGTGAAAACCAGGGTTTGATCCTGGTTAATGCAACCCATCCTTTGCCTGCTTGAATGCAACTTTGGGTTCTGGAGATGTCTCTTTTCAAAGAAGCAGTGGTAAAAGAACAACTTAAATTTACCTTGAAAGTTTTTATTTGTAAGGAAGATGCCATCTTTTTTGAGTACAGTGGTACCTCTGGTTACAAACTTAATTCGTTCTGGAGGTCCATTCTTAAGCCTAAACCATTCATAACCTGAGGCATGCTTTTGCTAATGGGGCCTCCTGCTGCTGCTACCGCAATACTTCCGCTTGCAAAGTTTGCAACCGGGACCATCTACTTCTAGGTTAGCGGAGCTTGTAACCTGCAGCGTTCGCAAGGAGGACAGTACAGAAGGTTCCACTGTAGTGGTTTGGAGGCGAATTTCCTTCCCTATCTGAGTGTATTGATCCTACCTGGAACATTTTCCCTTACTTTGTTTTGGTTGGTTTTTCAACAGTGTAATCCTATGCATGCCAACTGAGAAGCCCCAGTGAATTCATTGGGGACTTCCCCTAGAGTAAGTGTATTGGGCTGCAGTTATACAGCATCATGTTGCATTTTAACACTAGTTTCCACAAGCTGTTGCACTTAATCAAAATATTTGTGAAGATGTTTAAAACTGGTGTCACTTAAACCAGTTCTGTTCTGAAATGCCTCAAACGCTAAGGCTCCTCAATGTGCTTTTTTGGAAGTGAAGCACAGTCATAGTCCAGGCAAACAACTTATATAAGATAATTTTTTTAAAATGGCCATGGGTAGCTCAGTTGGTTAGAGCTTGGTGCTGATAATGCAAAGGTTGCAGGTTCGATCCCCCTATGGGACAGCTGCATATTCCTGCATTGCAGGGGGTTGGATTAGATGATCCTCGGGGTCAGTTCCAGCTCTACAATTGTATGATTCTGTGATTACCATGTCTTGCTTATGAGCTTCTCGGAAGCATCTGGTTGGCTACTGTAAAAGCAGGCTTTTGGTGTGATTCAGAAGGACTCTTTATGTTCTTATTTTAGTTATGTAGCAGAAATACTAACACGTACATCCTCCTTTTCATCACAGCTGCACCAGTTCGTACAGAACAACTTCACAAGTGGCAGAATGGCTCTGGTGGGGCTCGGTATGTAAGGCAAGATCTGTGTCTTGTGGCTGTGCTGTGTTCTTTTAAAAGACAAAAACACCCTTTGCCGCAAACCTCTGGGTTGTTCTTCTGATGCTAACACTGCCTTTCAGGTGTCAGCCATTCTGACCTGAAGCAGATTGGAGAGCATTTCCTAAACATCCGCAGCGGGTCTGGCTCAGCTGGTGAGAAGGCCAAGTATCGTGGAGGTAAATGTGCTCTCTCTTTTTGGTACCTGCATATTTCTTGATAATTCTGTAGCAGTGCTGCTGAATTAGATTGATGGGGTGAGTCCATCCTGCCTTCTGCTGTGGGGCCATCATCTAGCCTTCAAACCTGCTGTACCCCTGCCCCAGCCACTGCATTGTTGCCTTACTCCACATCCAGGGACAACCTTTCACAAAGACCAGAGAATTCCAGCACATGTTATATGGCTTGTAGATTACTGTTCCCAATAGGCATGTTACAGTTTGCTACGTTTTTATCACACCCTTCCTCCAAGATGTTCAGGGTGGGGCATACATGCTTCACAGGAACATAGGGGCCAATGCTCAATGCTAGAACATCTGCTTTGCATGCAGAAGGTCACAGGTTCAATCCCCAGTAATTCCCAAGGACAACTGGGAATGTCCTGTATGAAACACTGGAGAGCCATTGCCAGTCAGTGCAGACAGTTCAATGGTCTTATTCAGCACAAAGCAGCATCTTTTCTTTGGGGGATGAATGGTAGAACATCTGGAGAGAACCTTTCCTGAACCCCTGGAGAGCTACTTCCATCAGCGTAGACAATACTAAGCTGGATGGACCCAGTGGCCTGATTCAGTATAAGGCAGCTTCCTAGGACTCCGTGTTCCTAACTGCCAGGCTGGGGCTATTTTGCCATCAAGGCCATCCTTCCCCAATCAATATGGTGCTCTCCAAACTCCCATCATCCCTGATCATTAACCGCACTGGCTGTGGCTGATGGGGATTGTAGTCCAAAACAGTTGGGACAAGTTGATCTAGGCCTTTATCATCTGCTCTTGCTGGCAGTGATCATCCAGAGTCTTGAGTGGGGAGAGACCTTTCCAGACGCTTGCTGATGTAACTGGAGATGTCAGGAAATGAATCTGGGACCTTCCCCCTGCAAAACAGATGTTCTCCCACAGTGCTGTTCCTAGTTCTCCTCACAACAGTCCTGCAGGGTGAGAGCATGTGACTTACCTTTCAGTGGATTCCATTGCCATCGCACCACTTTGGCCTGTGCACTTGGACCTGCTGCCTGCTGGGCAAGGGCCAAATTCTAAGGCTGCTGTAGTTTTTCAGGGTACAGAAGAAAATGAATTTTCTTGTCTACTTGATCACCTTGAAAATTCAGTTTCATAATTCAGTAGCCATCATGTGTCTGTCGTTGACTTGGGCCTTAAAGATCTAGAGAAATTCTAAGCTCTCCCTCTAGCATACTTCGTGGCAGTAGCATTAACATCCTATCTGAAAGTCACTTTGGCTTCTCTCCGAATTTGTGTTTTGATTGTGTTAGTTTTCAAACTGCATTCTAGGGAACTTTGTAGTTTCTTAGGAGGTGGCTTGATAACGCTACCAGTTTCATGGTGGGTTTAGGAAGGCTTCTCTGTAGACAATTTGACAGAGAAAATGCTATTATTGCAGGGATTGTTGATGTGTTATGCTTTGATGAGCATATAATGCCTCTTTTTGCCTCTCACTAAGGTGAAATCCGAGAGCTGAACAGCCATAGCCTTGTCCATGCTGCCGTAGTTGCTGAAGGAGCTGCTGTAGGAAGTGCAGAAGCAAACGCCTTTAGTGTCCTTCAGCATGTTCTTGGGGCAGGGCCTCTCATTAAGAGAGGAAGTAGCATTACCAGTAAGCTCATCCAAGGTGTTGCGAAGGCAACTGCCCTACCTTTTGATGTAAGTATGTAGGCTTGCACCTGTGATTTTAATGTGAGCAAAAAAAGAGCAGAGAAGTGTCGGGTTGTATCCATTGTAAGTCCTACTCAGAGTAGAACTGTTGACATTAATGAACCTGTTAGTTATGTTCAGTAATTTTAGTGGGTGGATCTACTCTGTGCAGGACTAGCATTGGATGCAACCTGTACTGTTTATATTTTGGGAAATGATTATTTGGGGAAAGCATTCATTGGCTGGCTAGCAGCCACCAAGCCAGTTTTAAGGCTCTGCTGCTTAGATACAGTGTCCTGAATAACTCTGGACCCAGTTACCTGAAAACCAATCTTTTTATCTCCAGTGCCTTGTAAGGATGCTACAATCCACTAATGGAACCTGGTTAGTTTTGCCACAGCCTGATGATTATTGGCTTTTGGTAACATGGGGGTGGGGTGGCTTTTTCACTGGCAGGATTGGTGGTGTGGAATGCCACTCCTACTGAAATACAAGAGGTCACATCAGTATTGGCATTCTGCCAACTGCTGAGGACACACCTGTTTAGCCAAGCATTTCCTTGGACTTCTCTTACTGGATCAATTATACTTTTTAACTTGCTTGTTTCTTTTTAGTTTTAATTAAGGGTGATTTAATGTCCCAATGGAATTGTAATTGTGTGTGTTTTTAATTATGGATTTCATACTTGATTGTATAGTTGTTAAACCCAGTTAGAAGTAATTTTAGCATATAAGTGGTATATAAATTATTTAAGTTATTATCAGCAACGATGACAACAGACGTGTGGCAGAAGTCCCTTTGGAATGAATGGAATTTCTATAAGGGGTCTTGTGATAGAAGCTCCTAGTGGTTTTTGCCAAAGATTTCTACCGGAGCTGCAGTGTTCAGTGCAATTTTATAAAGTGTCTTTGATTAAATGAATCTACGGATTTCTTTTCTTAAGTAATACAAGTAAATTTACAAGTACCTTGGTACTCGAACGGCTTGGCTCTCGAACAAATCAACTCCCAAACGCCGCAAACCCGGAAGTAAGTGTTCCAGTTTGCAAACATTTTTTGGAAGCCAAACGTCCGACATGACTTCTGCTTGAGTGCAGGAAGCTCCTGCAGCCAGTTGGAAGCTGCACCTTGGTTTTTGAACGGTTTGTGGAGTCAAACAGACTCCTGGAACGGATTAAGTTTGAGAACCAAGATACTACTGTACAAATAATTTAAAAATCTACATATGGCAAATGCCCTCTAAGAAGTGGCATTTTCCACTTCTCTCAGACAAGGAGAATTTTTCATTTGAGATTATGGCTTCTGATTGTTTTAAATTTATGCACAATTACATACATTAACTAAAATACGAACAATCAGTAATAAACTAATGATAACCCTATTTCCTAGGCCTATTTCCTAACTCTGTTTCCTATTTTGAATTTCAGCCTTTCTAAACATGGACTACTTTAAAATGCCAAAAAATATTTCTGCATGAAGAAAAGAGCTTGTTGGAATATGCTAACTGAAATCAAATTTCTTTTGCAGGCAGCAGCATTTAATGTGAATTACTCTGATTCCGGACTCTTTGGCGTTTACACTGTATCCCAGGCTTCAGCTGCTGGGGAGGTGAGTCACCAGTTGGTTTTCTCAGACCAAGTTAATTGGAAGCACGTTCAGTCTGCAAGTTCTGATAAGGATTTATTTAACAATTGGTAGGGTTTTATGACAAATGTGTGTATTTCTGACACTGCAAGGAGTGTTTTGCTTTCAGGAAGGATGTGCTGAAAGTAGAAAATGTGTCCTTAAGTTCCTATTGTCAGAGGGATAGATGTACTTTATGATAGATGTCTTTATGAAACCTCTTGTGGATTAGCTTCTTTTAAAAAATATCCTTAATTCATATGATTGTAAGTGGGCAAACAAAGTAATCTGGCTCGGGAAAAGAACATAGTGGAAGAACCCAGATTCAGTCCTTGGCGTCTCCAGTTAAAAGAAAGGGATCTAGTAGCAGGTGAAAAGAAGCCCCAGAGACCTGCTATTCTTTCTCATCCACCCACCCATGCCCCTGCAGCTTGCTCAGGGGATGGGACTTGCATTCACTCCAGTTGGATAGTCCCCCCCAGTGCACATTGTAGATGCAGAAGGCCTGATCTGGCTCAGATTTTCCCTGTATACAAATAATGTGAGGACCACACAGAGTGATTCTCCCTCAGCCCTACAAACCTCAAGGGACAGCTCTGGCTGCATATGTCTAATAAAAATTCTAGGTATATGTAAATAAAGTGGGGGGCAGGGGTTGAATTCTGACTTTTGTAGCCAGCAGCAACATATTTTCATGTTTTTGAATCAAGGTAATCAAAGCTGCTTTGAACCAAGTGAAGGCAGTTGCCCAGGGTGGAGTCACTGATGCGGAAGTCACAAGAGCCAAGTAAGTTAGCTTACCAGAGCTATTCTTATGACCTGTTCACAGCCCAAAATCATATATTATACTCAACCCTCTTTCTGCCCCGGCACACATTCCTGATATTAGGGAATTGTTGATGTACATTTTAATTTGATGTATTTTTGAGTAAAGTAAAAGTTGATGTATTTTTAAGTAAAGTAAAAGCTCTCATTTTTATATCTAAATAAGAAACGTGCCTCTCATCTAGGACAAATGAGATAGGGTTGAGGCATTCAGAGAAGGCGGCGTAGCTCAGTTGTTGAGCACATGGTTTGCATGCAGAAGATCCCAGGTTCAAACCCTGCTTGTCACCCAGTTAAAAGGTTTGGGCAGCCTAAGATTCTAGAGAACTGCCAGCTGCTAGTCAGAGTAAGCAATATTGATAAGCTGGACAAATACTCTGAATTGGCAAATGGCTGTTTCTTATGTAAAATATACATTATTGGACTACTTAAAAAAGAAGCAGAGCAGCAATGGAACACTAAAATGTACAGAAAATCTACTTTACTCTTAAACTATGGAAATCTAACAAATTGTTAGGTTTTACATGATTTCATAAAATACATGATTACAAGATTTTTTTTGACCTATTTAACTGAGGGTTGTTATTCCTCCCATGAAGCTGGATTTTCTCTCATGCCTGCCTTCAAGAATGCCTTGTGATTTCCAGTCTCACGGATGACTGTTTTAAAGTAATAGGCATCCTGTAACTTGTCAGAATTACAAAGTGCATTGCAAATGCAAGTAAGACAGTGTAAATAAATGCACTCCACATTATACTTTTCCTGCCGATTGTCTGCCATCATATTTACAGATTCCTAAGCAGGCTGCTATGCTCATTTTCCTCAATGTTCTTGACAGAAACCAGCTGAAGGCGGCTTACTTGATGTCTGTGGAGTCTTCAGAAGGCTTGCTTGATGAAATTGGCTCTCAGGCCCTGGCATCTGGGGCATACACGTCACCAAGCGCTGCGGCCGAAAAGATTGATTCTGTGGCCACTGCTGACATTGTGAATGTAAGTAAGGTGCCTGTAGATTACAACATAATCAGCAGCTTTGTATTTAGAACGGTTTCCCCTCTTCCTGTTTTCTGTAGCGCTGACAAAATAGGTGACCCACTTCTTGAGTTGGCCAGCAGTCCTCATAACCCTAATTCTGAGGGACAGGACTTTGCTCTGGTGACTCCCAGTCTCTGGGATACCCATCAGAGCTGTATCTGTGAAGTGTTGACCCTAAATGTTTCCATCCGCCCACACTTCCGATGGCACTTTGCTGGTGTTACCCTTTGCGTTTGGGGAGTTTGCAGTCCTCTGTGTCTGGGTTTGCTTCTCATTTTTCTCTTTTGCCAACTGCCACAGAGACCTAGATTTGGTAGAATGCAGAATACAAATATATTAAATGAATACCAACACTGGCTTTCTCCCCCACAAATGGCTCTTCCTACACCCACTGCAAGCCAAATTCTAATCCAGCAGTTCCTTTAAAGCTCAAAAATAGCCACTCATCAAATACAGTGATTCTGTTTGCTGATTCCAAAGCAGATGATGCCTCAGTCGCCTAACATTTTGTCCTCTGCTATCTTTCTGCTTTATTTTTCAGGCCGCAAAGAAGTTTGTTAGTGGGAAGAAGTCAATGGCAGCTAGTGGGGATTTGGCAAACACCCCTTTTGTGGATGAGTTGTAAGAAGTTGAACACGAGGCACAGCCTCAAAATGGACTCTGTTCTAAGACAGTTGTGTTGACTGTCATTATCGTCCTGTATTATTTATGAGTTCCTAATGCTTTGGAGCTGTAGGTTACTTTCAGTACACTTACACCAAATAAAGTGCAGAGCTCATCCTCTTAACAGGATTCTCAGTACCTTTGTGTCTTCTGTATTGTTATGCACTTAAAGCATTTTCTGTTGCTCTTATAGCAGCATCTGGTGCTTAATATGGAATTGTGTAGGTATCTGCTTTTTTGTTCTGAGCCAGTTTGGTCTCGTGGCTGGTGAATTGGTTTTGGATCGAGGAAGCCCAGGTTAAAACCTCACCATAGCCAATGGGTTCATTGGATGGCCTTGTGAGAGTCAGGAGAGAATGGTTGAATGCCTTTAATTCTTCTAAAGTTCAAATGCTTAAAGCATTTTAAAACAATGGGGTATGTAAGTGTGCTTAATTAATCGTGCGCACTTAACCTGCTTTAGGAACACAAAGAGCTAGTTGAAATGGGGTGTATATGTACAAAATATAATCCCTCCCTTTGTGGTGATGGAGGGGATTCACAACATTCCAAATTCTTCCTTGGTGTTGACACCAAATTTATTGAACTGTATAAAGCGTTAAAAAGCGGGACTGGGATGGTTTTCTTTCCCCCTTTAAAAGGTAGGATATAAGTAATTAAAGGAGGGGTCAGAAATATAGTAGGCGTGGATCAATTTGGCACCACTGGGGAAACTTTGGTTGTTACGATAATCCAAGGGGCCCTTGACAAATTTGAGGATTGTACATTGATTGGTGCATGCCATACCATCAGGCTACATGGACCAGAATTGTGGGGTGCAGGGAACCCATTCCTGCATACAGATAATGAGTTTCCAAATGTGTGTGGGCCTGTGTGTTGCAGTAAAATGCTAAGAACAGAATTCCCTAATCTTTGCTAATGGTTCGGCTAAAAAGTGGCAAGGGTTAGATTAATTTCGAGTCTGGCATAATTCATTTTGAAGTAATACTGTTTCTTACCTTCACAAGCAGAAGATGGCCAGGTTCTGCTCTTGCAGTTGTGCTACATAGCTTGGCTGCTAGACTTCCAGAGACATGTCTATATGAAAACTGACTGTAGTTATTTCTCCACTGTTGAGATTATTCTCTCCCTCCCTCGAAAGAGGGAGCATCGCTTCTTTCAAACACCCAAGTTCCCTGCTCGCCCATCAGTTGGCAGAGAGGTTGTATGAGTGAAAATCCAGCTTATAACTGGATCCAGTTTCAGAAACCCAGTTCCTGGCGGTGCAAAACTGGATCCAGTTGCCTCATTCAACTTCTTGAGAAAAGTTTTCGAGCCAAAATGCATCCGACACAGTAGAGGAGGAAGATGACAATGATGGCGGCGCAACACCTTTTAGCATAGTCCAATATGGCGACGAGGACGTTAAAAACAAACTTGAAATGTCAGCATCACTTTCATCTTCAAAATCTTTATGAATGATAATGTCGTTACCAATGTCTGAGCCCACGGTAAATGTGTAGGTTTTCCTTTCAAAGATGTGCCACTCTTTAGAGATCCACTTGGGTTGCTTAGAAGTTTCAAAAGAAAGTGATGGTACAGCTTTGACATTAGGAAAAGCATCGGCATGTACAGTTCTGTTAACAGGAACTTCAGTGACTTCGGTTGTAGTATAGATCTCATCACTACCGAAGCTGACGACATGGCCCCCACCAATAAGCTCCTCGTCGTCACTAACATGACAGCTGTAATCATAATCTTCAGAGTCTTCGCTGCTCGACCAAGCTTCTTCACTGGTGTAAGTTGACGTCCTGAAATGAACACAACACAGAGAGTCTTGGAAAGCAGTTACGTTGTAAGGATTGCTTCTATTTGATTCATAGAGGGCAGATCTTAAAGAAGTACTTTGGCCACTTGTGGCATTTAGTAACTCGGGAAGGGGTTGCAATTCAGTGACAGAACATAGCTTTGCAAGCAGAACAGTCCCAGGTTCAATTAAAAAATAGTTTCATTGGAAACCTCTTCCCTCTTCTGGGGGTCTGCTTGCAAAAGAGCTTTCAGATAACCCCTGTGATGCACTTTGAAGTCCCAACAGTTGGGGCTTCAAAGTGCAGCATTACCTGATGTCATTGTGATGTCAGTTGATTGGATGGCCTGCTGGGGGGTTGGGAGATAAGGATTTATCCCACTGGCCAGAAAAGGTTCCCCACCTTTTGTATAGATAGACCAGAGGCATGCCTCAGTATATGTCAGCTTCCCCTGTTGCTATACGTTTCCGGTTTGGCCTAGATTATTGCTATCATATTACCAATCAGCATAGCCTACTATCAACACCCTCCTGTATTTTTAAAATAAAGCAGCTGACCCTCTACTCCCTGCACTTCTGGCTTCCGTGCTGTGTTTCCTCCACCTCTTTTGTAACGTAACATTACCAGCTCCTTGGAGATGGGGGAAATTGTGTATAATAATTGTATGCATTAAGTCACTAGGCTAGAGCAGCCTATTAAATATAAATTATGTGCTTGGGAAAAGCTAGTGCTCTGCTACTTCAAGGTCTGCAAACAGTGCTTAGGGGGATTTTGATGTCAAACTGTTGTGGTGGAGACCTCTTTACTGGTTAATTTTATAGGGTGTGGGTGGCTGCAAAGAAGACTTGCATTGGTGACAGCCATCAGATGAAACACTACAGCTCATCCTTCCGGTAGCTCCCATGACCACTGGCCCCTCTTTCGCATCCTAACAGCTTGGGTTAGAACACCCCTTTCTTCTATCCATAGCTGTCGACTTTTCCCTTTTCTTGCGAGGAATCCTATTCAGAATAAGGGAATTTCCCTTTAAAAAAGGGAAACGTTGACAGCTATGCTTCTATCCCTTATTTCCTCAAGTCCTGGAATTAGGGGGAGGAAGAGCAAGAACAAGAAGCTTCTGCTAAATGCTACTGGGTGCTCTGTTCGTTTCACTGAACAAACTGATCCCAGTTTATAGAATAACTGTTGCTCCATGTGATCCTGAATATTATTTTTTACAAAACACCACTCCATTGTGTGGTATGTGTTTTCCAATTTCTTTTGCTAATTACCAGATGAAACAACTGAGCAAGGGAGCAATGCTGCTGCTTCCCTTACATCATTTAACTACAGTGGTGCCTCGCAAGACGAAATTAATTCGTTCCGCGAGTTTTGTCGTCTTGCGATTTTTTTCGTCTTGCGAAGCACGGTGTCGGGAAAGTTTTGGAAAAGCTTCAAAAATCACCAAAGTCTTCAAAAACCTCAAAAAAGCTACCACACCACGTTCTATGAGTTGCTCCTCGGAGTCAAGTCGCAACTGTATTAACGGTGTTAAGAAAAAGGAAACAAACTTGCAAGATGTTTCCGTCTTGCGAAGCAAGCCCATAGGGAAAATCGTCTTGCGAAGCAGCTCAAAAAACAAAAAACCCTTTCGTCTAGCGAGTTTTTTTGTCTTGCGAGGCATTCGTCTTGTGAGGTACCACTGTACTGGCTCATTTTTAGCTGTTCCAAAGTGGGGGTTTGGGACCTTTTTTGAGCCAGATGACCACCTTCCCTTCTGGGCAACCAAACACCTGGGGGCTGCATGCTACTGATGGAGCAGGGCCCGAGGTGCTGCTGCTATTATTGTTGTTGTTTTATTTATTATTAATACCGCCCTTCATCATAAGATCTCAGGGTATAAAATACAGAATAAAAACAGGATTTACAAGTAAATAAGTAAATCAAAACAGCAAAACAATATCCCCCTTCCCACATACACATTTAATAGGCTGTAGGATATTAATCAGCCAAAGGCCTGGTTGAAAAGGAACATTTTTGCCTGGCGCCTAAACTATATAATGAAGGGACCAGGTGAGCCTCACTGGGGAGAGCATTCCATAAATGGGTGGAGCAACACATGCAGATTCCACCTTCACATAGTTGTCTAGGTTCTCTGTGCACATACCCTTCTCGATCCTCCATCCAGGCAAGCAAGAGGTATTAGCAGAGTTCAAAGGCACCTGCCAGCCATGCAAAAAGATTTAGGATGTGAAGCACAACCAGTGCTCAGGTGGTCTGGGAAGAGTCCCAAGGACCAGACAGAGAAGCCTGAAGGGCCACATTTCTCCCTAGGGCCTGAGGTTCCTAATCCCTCCCTGCTCAACATTGACAGGCAGTGGCTCTTCAGAGTTTCTGATGGGGTCTTTATACCCCTTGGAAGAGAGAGCCCAGGGATTGAACCTGGAGTTTTCTGCATGCAAAGTGTATGCACTTCCACTGAGATACAACACATTTCGGGAAGTTGACGTGGTCAAATAATGTTACCATTAGATTTCCAACCCTCCCCCGCCTCCCAGCACTCTCATGACCTTTACCCAAACAGTGAACTAGAAACATGGTTTCTTACTCTCCTAGCTTGGCTCCCTTTCTTTCAGGAATGCTGTCGATGGCAGTTTCCCATCGGACTGGTAATTTCATAAATTCCCTGTAAACTTGGATCTGCAGAACGGTCCCAATGAGGGTGGTGTGCAGAAGCTGCCTTAGCTCTCGTAGTGTCCACCCTAGGACATTAGCATGCCCAATTTTAATCAGGATGTCACCTGGAAGGAAAGGAAAGCTATTAGTTTGGGGGAAGTTGTTTGCAGAATGCACTCTTGGCTTGTTTAACCTGGTAGTTCCTACATCCAGTGCCTGCCCATGGAGGTACTCAAGGGTACTCAGTACCAGCATCTCCCCAACCGCCACCATATTAAGTGCAACAACATCATGGTGAGTACCGTCACCATTTTTTCTTTTTAATAAAATAAAACACTGCCTACATCTCATTGATGTGTGGTGCTGGTCCCACTCAGTATAGACTTGTTGAAATTAATGCTTACGACTAATTTGGGTAATAATAATAATATAATAATAATAATTTATTATTTGTACCCTGCCCATCTGGCTGGGTTTCCCCAGCCACTCTGGGCGGCTTCCAACAAAGATGAAAGATACACTAAAATGTCACATTAAAAACTTCCCTGAACAGGGCTGCCTTCAGATGTCTTCTGAATGTCAGGTAGATGTTTATCGCTTTGACATCTGATGGAAGGGCGTTCCACAGGGCAGGCGCCACTACCGAGAAGGCCCTCTGCCTTGTTCCCTGTAACTTGGCCTCTCACAGTGAGGGAACCACCAGAAGGCCCTCGGAGCTGGACCTCAGTGTCTGGGCAGAACGATGGGGGAGGAGACGCTCCTTCAGATATACTGGACCGAGGCCGTTTAGGGTTTAAAGGTCAGCACCAACACTTTGAATTGTGCTCGGAAACGTACTGGGAGCCAATGTAGGTCTTTCAAGACCGGTGTTATATGGTCTCGGCGGCTGCTCCCAGTCACCAGTCTAGCTGCCGTATTCTGGATTAGTTGTAGTTCAAAGGTAGCCCCACGTAGAGCGCATTGCAGTAGTCCAAGCGGGAGATAACCAGAGCATGTACCACTCTGGCGAGACAGTCTGCAGGCAGATAGGGTCTCAGCCTACGTACCAGATGGAGCTGGTAAACAGCTGCCCTGGACACAGATACAGGGTCTAATGCAACAAGCAGTGGAAGAGAGGGAGTTCCAAGAGAGAGGTTTTCCTTTGCTGCTGTAAAAGCTCTTTCTGTTCCTACTACATACCAGCCATGCACCCCCCAGGTTTGAGGTTGTTTCCACCTGCTTACCTGGTTGGAGTTTCCCATCTCTTACTGCTGCACTTTTCTCTACCAGGCTTGAGATCTGGATGTAGGGCCCGTTCTGAATGAGGATTAAGCCTAATCCCTGCTCTCCCATTTGGATATTTGTCTTCACAGTGGCACTTAAAGTATGTTCAGATCCACTCATATCTGAACTGGTGTCTTCATCTAAATGAGAAAGAAAGCAATCCACTATTGTTTGCGCCTGCAAAAGCTTCTGGGCGGACATACTGCTTTGTTAGTGCATGCCCCCTAGCTTCTTGCTGAAGTCCTGTGACTTTTCATACCAAAAATGTTCTGGAGTGCCCCCCCCCCCGGCTTTTGTTGCACTTTGGTTCATATGTGCCCCTCCAAGTGGTAACCCTGGGGAAACATTAAAGGACAACTAATAAAACAGAATGGTGGATAAAGGTAAAGGTACCCCTGCCCGTATGGGCCAGTCGTGTCCGACTCTAGGGTTGTGCGCCCATCTCACTTAAGAGGCCGGGGGCCAGCACTGTCCGGAGACACTTCCGGGTCACGTGGCCAGCGTGCCGAAGCTGCTCTGGCAAGCCAGCACCAGCGCAGCACACGGAAACGCCGTTTACCTTCCCGCTATAAAGCGGTACCTATTTATCTACTTGCACTTAAGGGTGCTTTCGAACTGCTAGGTGGGCAGGAGCTGGGACTGAAAGACGGGAGCTCACCCCGCCGCGGGGATTCGAACCGCCGACCATACGATCGGCAAGTCCTAGGCACTGAGGTTTTACCCACAGCGCCACCCGCGTCCCTTAGAATGGTGGATAGGTAAAGGTAAAGGGACCCTTGACCATTAGGTCCAGTCGTGGACGACTCTGGGGTTGTGGCGCTCATCTCGCTTTACTGGCCGAGGGAGCCGGTGTACAGCTTCTGGCTCATGTGGCCAGCATGACTAAGCTGCTTCTGGCGAACCAGAGCAGTGCACGGAAATGCCGTTTACCTTCCTGCCAGAGCGATACCTATTTATCTACTTGCACTTTGACATGCTTTCGAACTTGCTATCCACGCGTCCTGGTGGATAGATGGTCCAGTGTAAAACCCTGAGCAATGCAACATGTCAATGATTAAATACTAGTGATTTAGTCAATGACATGTTGCGCAATGCGCTCCCAACTCTCCTCCCACCAACCCCCCCCCCATCATTCTGGAGGGGTCTATAGTCTAATAACCCAGGCTTCCTCAACCTCAGCCCACCATATGTTTTTGGCCTACAACTCCCATGATCCCTAACTAGCAGGACCAGTGGTCAGGGATGATGGGAATTGTAATCTCAAAACACCTGGAGGGCCGAGGTTGAGGAAGCCTGGTCTAACCACTGTATAAGTTTCATGCAAGCAAATCAGAATGAATGCTGAATAAACTGGTTGCCTGGCAGAGCCTCTAGTCACTGCTGTAGCTCTTTGAATCTGGTGACACCCAAGAACAAAATCCCTGTTCGATCAGACGGAAGATCCACTGAGTCCAGTCTCCAGTTTTCCACAATGCTCAAACAGATGTCATACTTTTGGGAATTTCCCAGACATAGCCGGTATTCAGCCCTTGTAAACAGCGTCTGGGTGGAAATTGCTTAAATGTCCGGGGAAATCTGAATGTATGGCAATCCATGTCAGAAGTGTGGATTTTGGCAAATTTCATTAATAAAGCCCAACAACCTTTGTGTTCGGGTTTTCACTTTTTGAAATATGGCAACCTTACATTTGGGAAGCTTACAGGGAGGGGGCATGCTAGCAACAGCCTCCCCCCCCCCAACTAGAAACTGGTATCCAGTGCTAGGGTGTCAAAAAGTGAGCCAGCAGTAAATCACACTGTTCAAATTTGGAGTTAACTCTTGGCTGAGTGCCAGGCCAAATAAACACAGCAGTTCATCTCCAGTAGGTCTTACCCCATGAATCAGTGGCTGAAAGTGCCCCCCTCCCCACAGTCATCTAAATCCCCTCCTCCCCAGGGCTTTCCCCCAAGAAATCAGAGACTGTGTTTGCATGCAGCATATCACTGCTCCACCTGTTTCAACCCTCTTCTGATTATGGGAAATGGGGGTGGGGGGAGGGGAGCTGGTTGCAACAGGAGGGGGAGATACCCATGACTCTTCACCAACCTGACTAATCTCTGCATCTTGGTCTCCCTCCTCCCACCCTTCTGCTTCAGCTACTGTCTCTGAACTTCTCTCTGCCACAGACTCTCCCAGCTCACTAAACCCTGTTGCCTGTTCAGCTTTCAATATCACCTCCTCGCAGTCTTCTCCCTTTTCTCCCTCTGACCACTCATTGTTGTTCCATCACCACTCCCCAGCCTCTGAGACTTCTTTCTTTGGTGGTTCCCCAGCTGGTTCCTCCCACCATTCCTCTGCGTTCAACCAGTCCATGACATAGGGTGCTCAGGGGTGGAGCATCTGTATTTCACGCAGAAGATCTTTGTTTCAGTCCCTGGCATCTCCAGGTAGGGCTGGGAAAGATTCCCTCCCTAAAACCATGAGAACCATCAGTGCTAACTAAACTGTGACAGATGGACCATTGGCCTGATTCAGTATACGGCAGCTTCCAATGTTCATATGGTCAATTACTTTTGAGCATCCTGCCTAACAGGTGTGGATAACTCTATCCTCCATTAATTTGTCTAATTCCCATTTTAAACTACCGGAACTACTGAGCACCCCAACATCTGGTGACAGTGAATTCCAGCAATTAATCTTGCACTGTGTGAAGAAATCCTTTCTTTTGCCTGTATTGAATTTGCCACACTCACCTGTGTCCCAGCTGTAATAATCATCAGAGCCTGTTGATGAGGTTTCTTCTTCATCTGCTAAGGAAGAGAATTTGGACATGTTGCAAAGCTCATGTGGCCTAACCCTCTCGGCCAGGTGCAGGAGAACATTTGCCCTCCAGATGTTGCTGAACCACAGCTTGCACCAGTACCAGCAAGCATGACCAATGGGACAGGGAGGATGAGAGTTTTACTCTGCAACACCTGAAGGACCAAAGGTTGCTCTGAGCACCTTCTCCAAGCATACAATTCTCCTTAGCTTAATGGGCTTCAAGACCCAGTTCCCAAAACTTAAGCTCAGAGTTATAGAGCAAATCAATTTCATTCCAGATGTATTATTTCCAAGGGTTAGGACCCAAAGAACTGTGTGAGACATACTAGCTTTCAAAAGACTTTCCCCAGGAAGCATTGGAGACTGCTGTTGGAGAAATGTGAGCCCCAAAGCCCCATTGGGCATACTGGAATTAGTTGCACAGTTCTTTGGATCCTGGCCACGATACCTGTCTATCAACATCTGAGAGGTTCATTTAGGAATCCTGAAAAGAAAACAAGGAGTGTTCATGGAACTACTGAGCTGGAAGGGATCCCAAGGATTGATCGTCCAGTTCAACCACCTGCAATGCAAGAGTCACAGCTAAAGAATCTCTGGCAGATGGCCACCCAACCACTGTTTAAAAACCTCCAATGAAGGAGCGTCCACCACCTCCAAGGTTATCCATTCCATTGACCCACAGCTCTTACTGTCACAATGTTATTCCTAATGGTTTAGTTGGAATCTCCTATCTTTAGATTTGAATACATTGGTTCAGGTCCTATCCTCTGGAGCAGCAGCAAACAAGCTTACTTCACCTTCCATGTGATAGCCCTATAGATATTTGAAGATGGCTTTCCTATCACTTCTTTTCTCCAAGCTAAACATACCCAACTCCCTCACCCATTCCAGACCCTTAATCATCTTGGTTGCCCTCCTCTGCACATGTTGCAGCTTGTCAATATCCTTCTTAAACCATGGTGTCCAGAACTGGACACAGGATCCCAGGTAGGGCCTGTGTTGAGATGCAAATCCATAATTCATGGAGCCAAGAGTACTGTATAGGACAATGTGGTCACAATCCAGTGCCATCTCAGTGTCACAGGGACAATTTCAACAGTTCCCATCCAAGAACTGCTGGCATTAATGAGAGCAGAATGTATACACACCTTACATTGAAAGCACATGGCTCCCCCCAAAGAATATTGGGAACTATGTTTAACTAAATTGCCCAGCATACTTAACAAACTACAGCTCCCACATTTCTTTGTGGGAGGTCAGGTGTTTTAAATGTGCTTTGTGTATACAGATGTTTAGAAGAACCTTAAACAAATTCTGGTGTTGTAATTACCTGGTGGGAAAAATGTCGCACTTTTGAAAGACAATTTTTTTTTTACAGATGGTCTTCTGATGGATGACCATTTGACAGATGGTCTTCTGATGGATGACCATTTGACAGATGGTCTTCTGATGGATGACCATTTGACAGATGGTCTTCTGATGGATGACCATTTGACAGATGGTCTTCTGACAGACGGCCGTCTGAGAGATGGTCTTCTGAAGGATGGTCGTCTGAAGGATGGTCGTCTGATGGATGGTCGTCTGACAGATGCTCTTCTGGCGGATGACCTTCTTCTGTCAAATGAAGTTCCCATGTCGGACAGCCGTCTTCTGGCAGATGATCTCCTTCTGGCAGTTGAACTTCTTCTGTCAGATGACATCCCTCTTTCATATGACGTTTGTTGCATAGATGGCCTTCTTTCATAAGATGAACCTCTTCTACCAGAAAACCTCTGGTGGTCCATGTTGACAAAGCCTCCGTGGATTCTCTGTGTAGCCAAAGACGGTCAGAGAAATGCCTCTGGAAAGCCTTTTGGGAAGAGACCACCAGCCTACAGTGTCATGTGAAGGGATAACACTACGGTAGGCAAGGTGACATTGATGCCTAGTAACAGTTTAGAATACTAGTACTGTGGAATTCCAAGATTCTTGGAATCTCCAATGAACATAAGAACATAAGAAGAGCAAGCGGGGTCAGGCGAAAGACCCATCTAGTCCAGCATCCTGTTCTCATAGTGGCCAACTAAATGCTTGCAGGAAAACCACAAGCAGGATCTGAGCACACAAGAACTCTCCTCTCCTGTGGTTCCCAGCAACTGGCATTCAGAAACACCTGTGGAGGTAGAGCATAGTCTGCATGAATACAGTGGTGCCTCGCAAGACGAAATTAATTCGTTCCGCAAGTTTTTTCTTCTTGCGAGTTTTTCGTCTTGTGAAGCACGGTTTCCCATAGGAATGCATTGAAAATCAATTAATGCGTTCCTATGGAAACCGCTTGCCAGGCTGGCAGTGCGGAGAAGGGCTTTTCTCCCCACCGCAAGCCTTCAGGACAGGTACGGGAACAGAGGGGAAGGGGCGCCAGCATTCTGAATGTTGGCGGTGGGAAGGAAAACCGCAAGTCTTCAGGACAGCCATCCGAAGGCTGGCGCGGGGAGAAGGTCTCTCCGCCCCACCGCCAGCCTTCGGAGGAGACTTCCGAAGGCTGGCGGCGGGAGGAGGTCTATCCGCCCCACCGCCAGCCTTCGGAGGAGGTCCGAGGACAGTGGGGAAGACGCGCTGCGCTTCCCCGCTGTCCCAGAGATTTCCCTATGGGCTTTCGTCTTGCGAAGGAAGCCCATAGGGAAATTCGTTTTGCGAAGCGCCTCCAAAACGGAAAACCCTTTCGTCTAGCGGGTTTTCCGTCTTGCGAGGCGTTCGTCTTGCGGGGCACCACTGTAGTAGCCATCAATAGCCCTCTCCTCCATGAATTTGTCCAATCCTCTTTTAAAGTCAAATAGTTTCGTGGCCATCACTGCCTTCTGAGAGAGCAAGGTCCATAGTTTTACTATGCACTGCATGAAGAACTTTCTTTCCTCTGTCCTGAATCTTCCAACATTCAGCTTTATTGGATGTCCACAAGTTCTAGACACCTTGCAGGGTAATGCAGAAGCAATCCAAAATGAGCTTTTATTTTGGAATGAAGCCACTTAGTCAATATGTGCTTTTCAGGAGCAAAAACAATGCAATAGAAAAACAAAAAATCATATTCATAGATTGTGGGTGGACTACGTAGAAAAATCGAGTACTCAGGCTGCATATACATTGCACCTTTAAAGCACCTTTGAAGCACACCCTCAAATAATTATGGGCACTGTAGTTTGTTAAGGGTTGCTGTGAATTGCAGCTCTGACTATAGTGCCTAGAATTCTTTGTGCAGGGAAATGTGCTTCAAAGGTGTGTATGCTGGACCAGCCTCCATAGATTCTAGAATAAAATGTTGTGTGTACACAGCCTAAGTAGCAACAATACTTAGGGCCTTTAGCAGAGGACATATCACTTGCTACTAGATTAAAAAATGAAGATGCCAAGAACTGAACTGTGGGTATTCAGCTACTAACACCTGTCTTCTGCTACTGAGCAAGGGTTTTCCCCCATGGTACTTTCCATAGCCTGGCTCTGAAAGTGACTTGAGCTGGAATGGGGTGGACAAGAATAACTTTGGAGAGCGGAGCATGTCTGAGGAAAAATTAGTGGGTGCAGGACGGGTTGAGCACCCCTTTTACTGATCGTCCTGTGTGAGCGCCTCTCCTTCCTGTTTGCTAATGTGTTGTTCTGTCCTATGTTCCACTGCACTTACTTCCAGGTAATTCTGTGCAGGACTGCAGCTTGAATATGGCACTTTTATACCTTGCAATTTGTGTAGAAGGGTTTAAAAATAAACTGGATAGACAGTCTGCAGCTTAAATGTCACATGGCAATTAGGTTTCCCTGCACCAGTGTTATGGGTGTGTATTTCTAGATGGCCATTGAAAGGAAGGGGTGTTGCTATGGCTAAATATATTTTTAGAATCCATACAACTCTGTGGCTTTGGAGTTGCTAGACTTGGCAGTCTAGAATACCAATCATTGGCCAAGCATCCTACACCCTTGGTAGCAAGTGGTTCAGATTTAGATTTCTGGCTACTTGTAAAAGAGCAGTAAAATGTAGTTAGCAAATTCATTACACACGCTCTTGAGCTTATGTATTGCTCTCTCTGGGGTGGAAAATATATGGCTGCACCATTTCAGACTGTATTAGGTGGCCCGCCTTGCCCAGGAGAGTCCAGGAAGCTCAGCTGGCAGCTGGCAAGAGTCTCATACCCCTCCCCCCGTTCTACCCTCACAACAGCCCTGTGAGGTAGGACAGGAAAAGAGGTAGCGAATGGGGATTTGAACGCGGCTCCCCTAAAGTCTTGCTCCAGCACCCATATAAATCCTTAGTACGTAAGTAGTAGTATAATAATAGCGCAACTTTCCTTTTCCCTTTCCTCAATTAAATTCCCCTCAGTAAAAATAAATATATTTATTTATTTAAATAGACTAGCCCCGCCCCCTTCCTCAACGCTTCCCCCGTCGCCGAGCCCCGCCCCTAAGCGAGCCTCAGCCCCGCCCCGCCCTTTAGCACCGCCCCTCACGTGCTCGCGCAGTATTACATCTCTACAACCCCGCCCCTTCACCCTGTAGGAAGCCCCGCCCTTGAAGCCTGCCCTCTCCGCTCTAAGCCCCGCCCAATGATCTTGCTGCCGCCGCCGCCGTCTCCTTAGCAGGCCCCGCCCCGTCTGGGACAAAGTGTGAAAGGCGCGGGGAGAGATGAGGACGAGGGCGTGAGCTTTCGCTTCCGGGTTGCGCGGCGGCTGCTCGGGTTTTGCTTCCGGCGCCGTCCCGAGTCGGGACGCGGGGGGGCCCGAGCCCGCTCCTGTGGCAGCGGCTCCCTGAGGGCGGCGGCGGGGTGACGGCGAGCGCGTCTGCTGCGGAGCCGGAAGGCGAGCCGAGCCATGGAGCCGCGGCTGTGAGGAGCCCCCGGCCCGGGCCCCGCTCTTGGGAAGCCGGGCCGAGGCCGGAGCCGGAGGACATGGACAAACTGACCATCATCTCAGGATGCCTCTTTCTGGCCGCCGACATCTTCGCTATCGCCAGCCTGGCGAACCCGGACTGGATCAACACCGGCGAGTCCGCGGGTGGGTCAAAGCACGGAAGGACCAGGCAGGACGGCCGGCGGGAGGAGGGCAGGAGGGGGTCGGGTCGGGTCTGCTCAGGGCAGCGGGGTGGCAGCCTGGAGGCACAAACGCTGCAGCCGCTGTGGCGATTGGTGGGTGGCTCTGCAGGGAGCCGGAGGGCTAAGTGGGGTCGAACCCAAATCTGCGAAGCGGCTGGCTGCTGCAGGGACCGAGGTGCTGCGCGCTGCGTGGTCTGTTTGTGTTTTGGAAGAAGAAGGGGGGGCGGGCGAAGTGCATTGGGAAGAAGCGGGGGGGGGGCTGGATCCAGCTCTCCCCACGAGGTCGGGGAGAGAAATCGGGGCATCTAGACATTCACCGTGACCCGACACTGTTCCTGTGTTTGGGGACAGGAGGAGTTCGGGGTTGGGGGCAAGGGTCGTGGCGGGGGACTCCAGCTCCCCAAGCAATTGGCCGCGGTGGGAACCAACGTACTGGACTCGATGGGCACCTTTGGCTTGTTTGTGTTTTGGAAGCAGAGGAAGAGCAGGAGGCGAAATACTGGGGCAGGCGGAGCAGGAGAAGGTGTCCATTTGGCCAGATCTTGGTCTCAGAAACATAACCTTTGCCTAGGGTGATTCTTCATGGAAAATTGCTGCTTGCTGTCTTGTCTCTTGGTGATTTTGTTAAATACTTTCATCATCCCCGTGGAAAGGAGGGTTGAAACACTACCAAATAAAATCTGAGATTGGAGGCTTTTAGCTGGGAAGTCGAGGGAATCAGTGGTGCTGCAGTGGTTAAATAGAACTTCCAGGTCCAGAGGCAGTATGCCAGAGAATATAGAGTACTGGGGTCAACTTTAGAAGCAGTCTGTTACCTTCATGCCTTGCTTATTGGGTTTCCGGGTGCATCTGGCAGCAAATGATATTGGACTAGCTGAACCTTTAGCCAGATCCAGCATAGCTCTTCTTGTATTTGGGAACAGAGAAATAACTCCTCACCCCTTACTACACAGAGTCATCAAGCCATTTCCTTGGAAGGGTAGGAGATGCAGTAAACCCTGTTGGGGGAAACCAGTGATGGAGTGGGCAAATATATGAGGGAGGGGTTTGATCATAAAATGAGAATGTATGGGTGAAGGATGGGGCAATTTCATTGTTAAAGTTTCTACTGCATCCTTGTGGCTTTGAGAACTTTGGCTGCAAGTCAGTTAGCAAGGCCCAGAGGTTATCAAGTCTAATCCTCTGTCTGAAGATAGGTCCATCATGACACTAGCCTGCTCCAGTTATTCAACATCTAGACTGCATTCAGCTGCAGCTGAAAATCAGTTATTGTGTAGAATGTGAGTTTACTGAAAATAAATATAATGTTCCACTGTTTGTTGTTAATGGGAGGTTCTGCCTCATAATGTGTTTGAGAAATGAATGTGCAATCCTGGCATGGCATCTGTGATAATTTACAGAAAAGTAGGAAAACAATTATCCTAACAGCTTGGAAGGGCTGCGCATCAGATAAGCGATGAAAGGCAGATGACACTGGCGAATTATGTGAGTATAAATTGTGTTTAGGCTTGCTATTTAGTCCTTCAAAAATTGGTGTATGTTCCTTGCGTATGATGGCACACTAGACTTGCACAGATAATATCATTTTTAAAGGATCAGGGGAATGAAATTTGAAAACTAGCATCACTCTGGGTGGGGGAACAATTCTTCCTTTATCCATAAAGGGCAGTCAGTCCAAGCTGTTCCTTGAGATTGAGATGTGGCAAGTGTGAACAGGGCTGAAAGTAGTGGTTTGGATCCAGAGTTTGTGTGAATGGAAACTGCTTGGGCAACAGAAGTTTCCTTCACTATGCATCCCCTGAAAAATGTTCTTTCCTGAGGTTCAGCTGGGCTGCCCTGAAATTTTTGGAGTATGGTGTGTGGGAAGAAAATTGGACAGAGACTGCACAAGCAGAGAGATAGGCAATGTTGTTGGGCTATAACTCCCATCTGCCACAGTAAGAGTGGCCAATGGCCAGAGATGATTGGAATTGTAGTCCCAACAATGTATGGAGGGTATTGCATTGACTACTTCTACCTAAAAAGAGGTACTCTGGCTTGAGTAACCTGGGTTTGGAGAGCTTAGAGTTCTTGAAACCTTTTTTTTTTTTTTGCATTATATTGCCCTGATAGGGAGTGAAAGTCAGAGGGGAATAGACAAGGGAAATGCATTACTAGAGAAAGAGAAGTTGAACCTGAAATAAAGGTTGTGTGTGTGTGTGTGTGTGTGTGTGTGTGTGTGTGTGTGTTGGATACCAAAAACTGTCTCAACTGTGGTCAGACAACATCTGTGTCATCTTTAGACATGTACTTGCATATTTGACCCTGAAGAAATAAGGGCTAGTCTGCCATCTCTTAATTGTACTAAAGCAGATACATTGTTATGGTGAGATATATTGCTGAAGGAATTGATCCCCCCCCTTTCAGCTTGATGAATCTGAATTGGATCACTATTTGCTTTGTAAATGTGATAATGAGTAGCAGCCACTTGAGGCTATACTGGGATGTCAGCATAGGTTTCATTGGTGCTGGTGTTTAGTTTTTCTGATGCAACTGTAAATGCTAACCTTTTTGTGTGTGGGTGAACTTCCTGAAATAAGGACGTAAATTGCAGTGCTAGAGGGTACAACAACCAGAATAGATTTAATTAATGCCATGGAGTTCACCGCGTTGACATGCAGTTAAGTCTACCTGATACCAGAGGCTTACTGTAGTCCTCTGGGACATTTTATCCTCCTTTTGTCTTATTTCTGACAGTCTTAGTTTTATGATAGCAAGTAGCACTATTTCCTTGGCGTGCTGATGTTTGTGAATCTTGGGAAGTGCTGAGAAAAGGTTTTTTAATTCCAACAATCAGCTAATGAAAGTGTTAAGCACCCCCCTCCCAATTAATCAGTTCCTTTTAAGGGTTGGGCTTGTGGGAAAGTGGAAGGCCTTCCAATGATTGTGTGTTCTTTGGAAGCCGGAAGTAGCCTTCTGACAAAGACGGACGACAACTCATTGTTGTATGTATGTGCCCGTGTGATCAATGTGTATGGGATGATTAACAAATTTACTCTGATCAGCTTAGAATCTTATATTTGATCCATGGGAAAAGGCACTAGGAAATGGAGATGACAGAAGCTGGGAACTACTGCATCCATTTAGTAAATCTGGACAATATAGCTGTTATTTTTCCTCCCTTTGCTTATGTTTTCTTCTGATCTCTGCTTTGGAACTGCAAAATTTCAGTGTAGGGTTTTGCTTCACACATTCTTTAGAAGACAGTGAGTCTCTAAAGTAGATTGTTGCAATCTTATTGTGTGTTGTTCAAGTTACATCGTCCCCTGTCCTCCAAATCTCTGTTATCATTTTCATATTTTCATCATTCGATTTGTCAGTTCCATCAGGGCCTAAATAAACGGACCACAACATACAGTGACCTTCCGGTCCTCAAAAGTGCTGTGAAAGCAGAGAGACCATTCCGTCTTTATGGAATGGAATTCAAGGATTTGGGTCTCCTTACCTTTTGAGGATGGGCGTTGCAAAGCAAGATGGTTAGCAGTGAGGCAGTCATTGGGGACTGGAGCATGTATGGCCGTAGGCATAATAATTCACTCTCTGCAGGAGCTGGATTGCATTTTTTTTTAAATGCATCAAGGATGTCTCTTACATTGTGTGCTAATGTAATGTTATTGGCCTTCATGTTTTTCCTGAAGTTTAATGCCAGTAGACTTCACTGTAGACGTGATTGTTTATTTAAATATTTTCATTTAGTCACATTTCAATAGTACTGTATATAGTTTTTCCGCTTTCTTTGAGGCCTCCCTGTGGCAACAGCAGTTGCTTTCTACTCCTTTTCTTGCTCGCAAGGATGCGGTAGATAAAAACTTGGTAACGTTTGTATCATTATTTGACATGACTGTCCTAAATAACCAGCCATTGTTTTTCTTGGCAAATAAATAAATAAATCACTGGTTGGGTAAATTTTTGTGGAGCCTGCAAAAGTCAGGTATCTTGTTCTGTTTCTGTGTAACAATCGTCACACGCTGCTTTTGACGTATACATTTCCACTGGGCACTGTTCAGCCATTGGATAGAATGCATGCAAACAGCAGCATGATTTAATTTCATAGCAACCTAAAACTGGGCTACTTCCAGTGGCACCCGAGGGCACCCGAAAAGTGGCCCTCTCTGGGGAATTCCCTGAGATCCCTGTTCTTTATTTAGATGAAACTAATGTACACCCCTTTCCAGCTGCCTTTAATGGCTCTTCAAAGTGGTTCACAGTAACACAACCAAATGTCAAAACAAAATAAAAAAATCCCTTCCAGTAGCACCTTAGAGACCAACTAAGTTTGTTATTGGTATGAGCTTTCGTGTGCATGCACACTTCTTCAGATACCATGCATGCACACGAAAGCTCACACCAATAACAAACTTAGTTGGTTTCTAAGGTGCTACTGGAATGAATTTTTTTAAATTTTGTTTTGACTACGGCAGACCAACACGGCTACTTACCTGTAACTACAAACAAATGTGTTTATGAGGTCCTCACAATGACTGTTCCCATGAAGTGTATCCAAGAAGTATGTCCAAGTTGTTTGTGAATATTGTTGTTCTGCTGCCCAGAGAGAATTCCCAAGAAGAGAGAGATTAGCCTGTTCTTTAACTGATTTTCTTGGGAGTAACGGAATCTGTTCATGGTCCTGGGAGGCTAATGTTCACCTGAGTCCTCTCTCTACTCCTTCCGGCTGCTGTTAGTCAGATCAGGGATGAGGAACCTGTGGTCCTCCAAATGTTATTGGAATCCCAACTCCCATCATCTGCTGGCCTGACCAATCATTACAGTTTATGGAAGTTCTGGTCCGATACCATTTGGAGTACCACGGGTTATTCTGCCCGCCCCCCATCTGCCAGAGGAGGGTCTGCTAAATAGACATTGTAAAAGAAAGCAAGTTTTTCAGGTTAAACACTCTCCCTTATTTGTACTGTACTTCTTTGCTAGTCATTAAATATCAATTAATTTGATGCTTTGGCTGCACTTCACGAACCTTGTGTTTTTAAAACGTGTTGCAAAGCTGCTAAATATCCTTTGTAACCTTAGCAAATCTTAAGCTTCCACTGATTTTTCTCAAGCTCTGTACTGTTTAGTTGGCATTTTGGTCAACTTTGGTTTACTTTGCTATTTCCCTCTTTCAGTCCTAAAGAGAGAGAAAATTAATAGTCTTAACAGCAGAAGACACCGCAGCGTATGAAAAGAACACTTCATACTATTGCTTTGATACTGAGTGGACATCTGGTATGTTTCTGCTAAAGTGGCACAGTAAAGATTTTAAAGTGTGTCTTTGTTCCAGTGGTAAATACTGTTGCGTCTGGGTGTAAAATGTGTGGTTTTAATACTCTGTTAACAAATTGTGTTTGTATTTGCATGCGGCTCTTCTACCAGTTGGTTCCCAGTTGGGTAGATAAGCAACACAAACTCTGAATTAAAAAAACGCCGTAAGAACAGCAATTAAAAACAGTGGATTGAAACTTTTAGCTTTTTTGGATCCTGTAAACAAAGGATGGGGAGCCTGTGGTCTACCAGATGCTCCCACAATCTCAGACAGTCCCTGACAATTGGCAATGCATGCAGGGGCTGATGGGGGCAGGAGTCCAAAAGCACCTGAAGGGCCACAGATTGGAGCATGAACAGGGGTCCTCAGACATGCTCCCTGCGTCATCAGATTACATTTCCTTTTAATCTGAGGAGAGTTTGCCTTAGTGCAGACTGACAAAATGGGCAAGGGCTTGCTTTTGACTAGGCTTTCAACATACTTTAAAGAAGTGTGTTGCTTCTGAAGCTCAGCAAAACTGCAGGGAATGAGACAAGTAGCTTAAATAATGCAAACTGCCGCTATGGAAAAGATAGCTCATGGAATGCAAGATCTAGTTTCTTTGTTATTTCTGAACTATATGAAAGTATTTAGGCTGCAATCTGATGTGCCTTTATCTTTGAACTAAGCTCCACTGAACGCAAAGGGGGTTCCTTTCTCAGCACTTTTTCCTGGAGATCTTTTGAACCTTACCAGGAATTAAATCGAAGAATGTGCTCTACCTGTGAGCTTCACTTAAGTTGTGTTGGACCACCATGATATAAATATTAGAATTGGGATCCTTTGGCCCCCCCAGATGTTGGACTCCAATTTCTATTGAAACTAGCCAGTGGGCAGTTAATGGGAGTTGCAGGGTTCAAAATTAGCGCATTTTGTGCCTAAAGATTCTCCATTTGCAAGCACCTCAAAAAGTCTGGGTTTCATTTTTTGCGCCTGGCTGACACTCAAGGATTACTGAAATGTATGTGCTTTGAAGCCTCAAAGTGTATGTTAAGGATAGACAATATGTTAAGGAGTTTAACAATAAAGAGTAGCGTGTTTTGAAAACTGAAGTATGGTACCAATATTTTTATTGTAAACACCAAATGAAACATGTATTGACAGTTTCTGCTAAAAATGTGATTTTAACAATGTGTCACTTATGTGAATTGCGTATTAGTTCTGCTTATCAAAATAATAAATAAAAAGTGTTGCCAACCTCTCTCCCCCCCGCAGTGGCGACTAGACATTCTGTTTTGGTGCCCTGCACCCAGGTCCCAGAAGCCGTTTAGCTCCTAGCTTTTCTATCCCAGTTTCCTACACTGGAGAAGTTGTATTCCAACAACATCTGGAGGGCCACGGCTTCCCCATCTGTAGGTGCCTTTATTTTTAGGGGAGAGGGAAGTTGTGCAGAAGAGATGTTTGACATTTTAAAGCTGTAACTTGATTGCTGGAAACTGGAAGCACTTGTGAGTTCTAATTGCCTGTCCCCGCCCCAAAGCAAACCGCTTTTCAATGTATCAGAAGGGAAGCTTGTGTGTTTATGAAATCTCATAATGAATGCCTGTGCCTTCAATTATATTTCAAGCAGTAGTCAAGCAGCTGCCTTGGGAGCATCTGTTCAGTGTCAGTGCGCAACACAGAAAGTAACTGCGTTATACCTGTCGTGAAATTTAGATGCTAAATCCCTGCGGGTAACTCAGCAAAATGAGGAACGCTCACAACCACTTAGACTGATACATATTTTCACATATGGCCATATTGGCTGCAATTGATATTTCAGGCATGCCGCCGTGTTGACTTGTGTGCAGCTACTGTTAAATAGTAAACTTCAGTTGGCTGTGCAACTGTGAAATGTAATATATTTTTTTTTTACAAGTGACCTTGCTCCTCTTCTCATTTAAACAGCCCTGTAAGCTGAGATACTGTGACAGTAATAAGTTATGAATTTTAATGATGTATTTTAACTGCCAAACTAGTTTACTTACACTGGCATCTTCCAGCTTTCCTAGAGCATTTTCCATATGGACAGTTGGTAGTTGATCAAGCTGTTAATCAAAGAATACGGTCTGGGGATTGGTTGCTATGCTGCATACTTAAAACAGGACTTTTACATTAAAAAATTGCCTTTCTCTGTGTTAGACCATTGGACCATTTCGCTCAGTACTGGCCACACGGACTGGTAGCAGATCTCTAGGGCATGGGTAGGCAAACTAAAGCCCAGGGGCCGGATGTGGCCCAATTGCCTTTAAAAAAACACTTGTATTAATTTCTCATTTTCCTTCATTACATACATCTCAATTTCTTAACATTTGCTATATATTCCTCCCTCCCTCCCCTCCAAGGCTTCCCCCAACTAGTGTTTCTGGTTGGTTTCTATTTTCACCCGCTTTGCTACCTCTCAACAGGAAAAGTTATTAATAACATAACATCAAACCTTGAAAACATAGAAATAAAATTAAATACATCATCTTATTTCACTACAGTGGTGCCTCGCAAGATGAAATTAATTCATTCTGCGAGTTTTGTCGTCTTGCGATTTTTTTCGTCTTGCGAAGCACGGTGTCGGGAAAGTTTTAGAAAAGCTTCAAAAATCACCAAAGTCTTTAAAAACCTCAAAAAAGGCTACCACACCGTGTTCTATGAGTTGCTCCTCGAAGTCAAGTCGCAACTGTATTAACGGTGTTAAGAAAAAGGAAACAAACTTGCAAGACGTTTCCGTCTTGAGAAGCAAGCCCATGGGGAAAATCGTCTTGCGAAGCAGCTCAAAAAACAAAAAACCCTTTCGTCTTGTGGGTTTTTTGTCTTGCGAGGCATTCGTCTTGCGAGGTACCACTGTATCTTCCAAACATTTTCTGATGCGAATAATGTGAATGTTTATTTAAATCCTGCCATCAAGTCGATTGCCTTTCTTTGTTTCTGCAAATATAATACGAATGGTTCCCAATCTTTTTCAAAGTCTCTGTTGTCTTTTTCTCTTAGTCTTTCTGTCATTTTTGCCAGTTCTGCATAGTTCTGCAATTGCCTTCTAAATCCGGCCCGTGGATGGTCCGGGAATCAGCGTGTTTTTACATGAGTAGAATGTGTCCTTTTATTTAAAATGCATCTTTGGGGTGTTTGTGGGGCATAGGAGTTCGTTCATTTTTTTTCTTTTCAGAATATAGTCCAGCCCCCCCCCCAAGGTCTGAGGGACAGTGAACCAGCCCCCTGCTGAAAAAGTTTGCTGACCCCCGCTCTAGGGCTTCAGACAGGGAGCATTTCCCAGAGATACTGGGGATTGAACTTGGGACCTTTTGCCTGCAAAGAAGATGCTCTGCGGCTGAGCTATGGCCGTTCCTCAACATTGCACCTTGCATTTTGCACATTTGCCCTTTAGAAGTAGGTGCAAAACAGCAGTTGTGTTTCCTTACTTACGGCATTACAACTGGGGATATTCTTAAGTCTATAAATGGAATGTAGTAAGGAACAGAATGAAAAATCTACATTTGTGGTATTCACTTCGGCATTGGCTGCATTAAATGGGAAAGCCTGGCCACAGCACATCATGCATTAGTTATTTCAAGAGTCAATTACCGCAATGAACTTTATATGGGGCTCCCCTTGAGCTTGATCTGTGCAGAATCCTGCAGCATGATTGCTGATAGGAGTGAGACCTTGTCAGCATATCACCCCTGTGCTCCGAGATCTGTACTGCTTGTCAGTTGTCTACTGGTCCAAGTTCAGTGGGTCGCTATTAGCATATAAAGCCCTTAGCAGCTTTTTAGCACCTGCTAAAAATATTTTTGTTTAGATAAGCCTACCCAGATATCTGGAATGTTGACGTGTGCTTTAATCTGTTTTTAGGTTATTGGTGGTTTTAATTTTTGAATGTTTTAACTGTGGATAGCTCAGTTGGTAGAGCATGAGACTCTTAATCTCAGGGTCGTGGGTTCGTGCCCCACCTTGGGCAAAAAAATTCCTGCATTGAAGGGGATTGGACTGGATGACCCTCGTGGTCTATTCTTGTGAAATAGTTGTTCTTAACTGTTTTTACATATATTTTTATTCTTTTTGTAAACATCTTTAATGGAGATTTCCTTGCAATTAAACAGCACACAAATTTTCTTAAATACATAAATAACAGTAAGTCGTGGTTTATTATGAATGAGCTGCATTTGCTTCAGATTCACTCCTCCTATGTTGCCAATGAGATAGTAGCTTCCTGTTTTGCCCAAACCAGGAATCATGTTTATTAAAATCAATCATTTATTATATTTTTATCCCACCTTTTCCCTGAAGAGTCTTTGCCCTTGGGGAAGACCTTGGTCTGTACGCATTGGGCAATCTTTACTAAATTAAACTACAATATTTGAGCACCAGCTGGAGACCAGTTTCATCCTTTCCTCTTCAGAGTCGTCAGCAGATCCAGAAAGGTTCAGTCCCTGCTTTTTCAAGCTCATGGAGATCAGAGACTGGGACAAATGCTTCTTATAGCTAGCGAGGAGGCAACAGTTGAAGTCCAGTTGTGTGATCTCTTCCCCGGCCGAGTGCATGGTTGACATCCAGATTTATTGACAGCAGATTTATTAAACTCTTTACAGTCAGCTAGATGGTTTCTGCCTCACCCTTGAGGAAACGTGGCTCTAATGAAATCTGTCTTCCACATTTACATGGTATTGCCAAATAAATAGGAGTAATAAAGAGAAGACATTAAGTTGATGATATTGGTTCCTCCATCTGAAACAGGAGCAGCTGAATAAAACATTTAATATAGCTGTTGCCTGATAATCAGGTTAGGGTTAATATTTGGCATAAAAACTTAATTTTGCTTGGTTCTTCTAAACTAATATGCCATTGAAATTAAGCATTTGTCGTTACGCACTTCAAAATGTTCTGTAATGCGCTGGTAACATATACTGGTGAGTGGCATTACAGTGAAGGCTCTCAGAACTCTTATTTGCTGGCGTGATCTGCAAAGTCTATAACACAGCTCACCCTGATGTGCTTTATATAGTGCACAAAACCTTTTCCAGTGGTGTTTGCTTTGTAGCTATGCCCTTCTTTGAGCTGAAGAAATATAATAATAATAATAAATTTTATTTATATCCCGCCCTCCCCAGCCGAAGCCGGGCTCAGGGCGGCTAACAACAATAAAACAGTACAAAAGTACAACACAAACAACACTCTAAAATCATTCAATATAAAATTTTCTGGGTATTACATTGTCGTAGGTGAACTGGTTTGCATTTTTCCTGAGTTCTCTTTGATGAGGAAAGGCCTGGAGATGTAAGGAAGATAACGGGATTGTCCTTTGATTTGCGTTGAAAGCACAAAATAAAACTTGCACTTGATTTCTTGGCGTACCAGCTGCAGCACATGTCTTCTGAGGTCATAGATTTTGCCAAACCTCTATAGGAGGTGATCGAGTTCCTCTTTTTCATTTTGAGATAGAAGGTTTAATTTGTATATTCTCCTGTTTTAAAAAGCGTGTATTGTTATACAACAATATATTTTAACTTTTGATTGAGAGCTTTGATGCAGCTGGTGGGGTGGGGGAGACACCCAGATTTAGTAATAAAATGTTCTAGCATGGTGCTTGCATTTTAATGCCCACGAAAAACAAAACAAAACATTGTTTTGGTGTCTCCGAGGAGGATGCATAGTTGAAACATTTAGGCAATTTTCATATAATAAAGTGCCTGAAAAGTAGCAATTTAAGTCCTGTTTCTCTCCTTTTTCTGTCATCATTACATACATCAAAAGTATTGGAATAAAGGAAAGCAAATCATATGTAGCCTTTGGCGTTGGCTGATTCTCATAAATGCAGAAAATTGCAGACTGATTTTATTGCAATACTGTTGAGAGATTTTATTGCTTTAGTATGGATTCAGTCCTTCCCGTTGGGTATGAATGGTTCCCCCCCTTTTTTAAATAGGGTGGCCATCTCCTAATCCAATATGCTCACTCATAATATTTGATAAATCAAATGGAATGTCGGTGTTTCTAAGCCTGGAAACAAGATCTAATTGTGGGTTTTAACAGCCTTCTCCTCTATATTGCCAGGTCTGCAGAGGTGCCTGGTTGTCCAGTGGATTAAAAATTTGAGACTAGCACCTAGGAATCTGAAGGTGCATAATCCCACCCACCCACCTATCCTAAACTTTACTGCCAGTGATAGGTATGTTAAGCCTGGCCACAACTAAGGTGTAGTTTAGTTATACCCCACCCCCTTGTTGATAGGGAATTGATTTTGCATCTATATTAAGGACCAAACTCATGAACATATTACTGTATCTTGAAATGTAAATAGCAGCCAAGAGGAAGTCTGAGTAGCCTCGTGACTAGGAACCTGGACAAAAAACCCATCTCCTTGGAGCGACTGTTTGCATTTCAAGAGAAGCTTCCACTTTATGTCCTTGGAGGCTTCCCTTGAAATATATGTAGTAGCTTCAGAGAGATGATTTTTGTCAGGTCTGTGGCAGGAAGGAGAGGTAGAGGTCAGCTTCTGTTACACACACACACACACACACACACACACACACGTCCCCCAAGCATGCTCAGTTTTTCCAGGGACTGCAATTTTCATAAAATTAAAGCTTGTGTATTAATTTCCTCCATGCAATTAATGCCTAGTTTGGCCCTAGGCATGGGCATTATATGTGACTCACTGTATGGTTCTTCCCTTTCCCAACCCAAGTGGTCACTCTTCTTCTTACTGGAAGGTGTCCAGAAAGTACCATTGTCAATTCCTTGTTGAGGGGTCAACACAGCCGAGCATATAAATCCAATAATTGCACTAGATTAAAGCGATTGGAAAGATTGCTTCCAAGAAAGATGATTTTTAAAATTATTATTCTTGTTTAAGCCACCAAGACTGCTTACCACTGGGCAGAGACTTTCAGATTTTTCTGCAAATCATATGTAGTCTGATGCAGAATTGATGAGCATCAACCTGATGAGTGAACCAAAGAATCTTGGCTTAGATGTTTAGGAACGAAAAGGACTTGGAGGGGAATTTTAGTGGTCAAGACATTTCTTTCTCTCTCTTTCTGTGTTTCCCAGTCTATGCATTTGTTCCCCAGAATATAAAAAAGGTGGCGTAAACCTATACAAGTTGTTTGTTGTTACTACGTAATTAGCTTAAAAGAAGCCACACTTCATCCAATTGCCAAGTAAACCTCATTGGAAAAATGTGATCTGTTAATGACTCCTGGCTTATTAAAAGCAGTTTCCCTTGGAGTCAGTACTTGCACATGAATAGGATTATATAAAACATTGACTTGCATTTCTGCCAGAGTTAGGAAGAACTGTGGGTCACACTTTTCAACTTGGCTTACTTTTCTTCTTTAAAATAGGTAGCAGAGGAACTGTTCAAGTTTTCCTCCCTTTTTAATTTCTTTCCCTTTGACGGTCTTGTAACAAAAGCAGCTAGATGTAGTTCTTTTCTTCTGCTGTGGGTTGCACTAGCTGGCCAACTGAGCTTCAGTGCTTTGAGGCAAAAGTTGCACATAATTCTGACTTCTATTGCAATGACTGGGGCTTAATCCCTACTGTATAAGTGTTGTATTTGAAGAGTTGGGCTATGATAGATTATCTGACTTAGAGAAAAATGGCCATAGTGATCAAAAGCTTGAATACAAATGAATGAAATAACAAGGGAAGAGAATCCCATTCATGTCAACATTTTCATGAACTGTTTGAGCTAAGCATGCCACTGTCCTGTTGAATGTTGCCCAAGGTTCATTGGAAGAAATCCTCCATCTGAACAAAATTCTTGACTCAAGGTCAAAGTGCAACTTGAATTTTGATAGTTCTAAAGATGAGTAGCTGTTAAGTGTTATCTGTGCACGTACAAGGATGTGTAGTCTGTTCAAAGGGATGGCTGAGGGTATGGAAGATATTCTACAGAAGTTACATATTGCCAATAACTAACAGTCAGCTGTGATGGTTATATTTCGAAGAATTTGTGGAATAGATTTGGCTGCCTGAGGATCTCTGCTTGCTCCACTCCCACCTCTTTTTAGCATTTTTTCATCTTCAGTTCATTGTTGAAGGGGCAGAACATCAGTCCCTCTCTACAGCTTCTCTATCATCCTTCAGTTCATCTCTCCCTCTACCATCCCAGTCCATACCTCGTGTTAGAAATTAACCAGGTTCCAGGCACATTTTGTGACCGACATGGGTCCAGTTGCGACCATGTGGAGATCTCTGGCTGCCAGGTTGGTAATTGGGGAAAGCAAAATACCACATGGAGAAGGATCTGAAATATTTTCCTTGAAGCTTGAACCAGGGGTTTTTTTCTGGATTGTTTTATTTAACGTTTTAATGTGTTGTAAACTGCTTTGAGATTTGTTATTTAATATATAAAGTGGTATAGAGATGGTGGTGGTGGTGGTGATGATGATGATGATGATGATAATAATAATAAACAATTTCATTGTAAAAAAGAGAAGGCACCTGCCTAGCAGAGTGGTTGTGTACACAAAGAGGGACAGAAGAACCTGCTCTGAGCTTCCTGGAGGAAGGCCTGGGTAGATATGCTAGTAGCAATTTCAAATTTTGCAAGGACACGTGATAAGGAACCTGATGGGTTTCTGTGCTCAGCAATGCAATGAATTCTTCCTCCAGCTGGTTCCACTCAGTAGATGTTTTAGCCTTACCATAAAGTGCAAGGTAGTAGTTTGGGTTTTCTACAGAAGTATGGTCATTTCCCCCATAGAGGTGCTTGGCTATCTTTCATTTATGTCAGATAATGTGAAGGTGTACTCATGGTCTATAAACAGGGCAAAAAGGCTAAATCTGCCAGTGGCAGCTTGTATTTATCCCATAAAATTCAGTCTGACAACTGAGCCACAGAGGTTGGTGATAGATGCTGCTCTTCATAATTTAGTCCAGTCTTTGGTTGCATTTCCTAGTTGTGTTGGAGAATGCACAGAGAGAAGTTGCGAGACAGGTTAATTTTTTTATATTGGTATTATTTTCATATGGTAAAATTGAAATCTGGAATCGAATTGCTTTATTGGATACTTTATTCAATCTGCATGATTTTATTCTGAGTTCAGAAATTAGGGGGGCATTTACTTCCGATTCTTGGCTGTATAGCTGGGTCAGAGTTACTAGCATTCTATTATTTTCTGGATAATGTCCCTGAAATTGGGCAGGCTTCACAGTGCAGAATGAGAGTTGCTGTACCATAAATAAAGCATCATATGAAGATGCAGCAGGAGCTCCAGCTTTCACCCTTTTCTGGAGAGCTTCCCAACTCCTGCATCCCCATCTCTGGGAAGTCGGCCACACGTCAACCACAATGCATGCCTGCATTGGAGATGTCAGCCACTGGTAAGTTCATTTCATTCTTCCTTACAACCTTTCTGAACGAGGTGCCTTCCATATGTTTTGGACTACAACCCCCATCAGGCCCTGTCAGCATGGGTAATGGTTGGGAATGATGGGAGTTGTAGTCCAACAACTTCTGAGAAACCAGCAGCTTGGGATAGTCTGCCGTTTACTATTTTCCCATCTTTTCCACCTTAGATATTTCAGTTGACTTGAGACTTAACGTTCACAGATGCTGGGTTTATACTGGTTCTGTACAGTGAGGTTGTTCATGCAGAACCACTATCAGATTTCCTCATGCTAGCAGGCCATTGATTCATCAAATTCACTACTGATTGCCTTTCCCATCATCTGCTACCTGGTGGGAGATGCTAGGGGTGAAATCTGGGACATTTTGTATTCAAAGCATCGCTCTACTACTGAGCTATGGCCCCTGAGGATGGATAGTTGCTGTCTTTGGAGAGTTCCACCTGTGGGCTCCATTATGTATACAGTTGTGCTCTGGATCCCAAATGCCTTGGTATTCTGACATTTTTGATCCCGAATGCCACAAACCCAGAAGGGAGTGTTCCTGTTTGTGAACGTTCTTTGGAACCCGAATGTTCAACGGAGCTTCTGTGGCTTCCGATTGGCTGCAGGAGCTTCCTTCTGCCAATCAGAACCCACACTTTGGTTTCCGAACATTTTGGAAGTCGAATAGACTTCCAGAACAGATTCCATTCAACTTCCAAGGTACGACTGTGCTCCTTAATGTCTGTCCTCTTGTTCAGCACCTTTACAAGAGGCTATGAGGCAAGGTCACTGGTGTGCCTGGGCCCCATCTGCACAATGCATTTAGATCAATATCTTGCCACTTTGAACAGTCATGCTTCTATTTCCACTTCCAGATTTTAACCTCGCAAGAACTCTGTGAGGTAG
Source organism: Podarcis muralis (assembly GCF_964188315.1). Lineage (NCBI taxonomy): Eukaryota > Metazoa > Chordata > Lepidosauria > Squamata > Lacertidae > Podarcis > Podarcis muralis. The sequence continues at coordinate 42,642,529 of NC_135668.1, forward strand.
TGGCTGGCCCACATTACCCAAATACTTCATGGCTGAGTTGGGTATTTGAGCCTGGGTCCTCCAGTCCAAACTCAAGGCTGGATGACCGTAGTTCAGGTTTCTAGTTCAGGTTTCTCCCCTTACTGTATGGCTACCAGCTTCATCATGGCCTCCCACCTAAATTTTGTTGGTTTGGGGTGGACAGTGTATTTTGGTGATAATTAGGAAAACATTTTTAATAATGCTGCTTTCTATTTTCAGGTAGTTCTCAACAGAGTGGAATGCAGAACAGTCCTGAAGATGAGAGTTCAGACATGATTAAAACATGTTGTCAAGCTGCTGATGACATCCATGGCCCTTCGCAGCTCATTACCAAGGAGAGAGGCTGTGGCAAGCAAAACTGGAAGGTTCAAGAGGAACTGCGCCTGGGATAGCAGAAGACAGCCAAAGTGTGTGAGAAGCCAAAAGGCTGGACTTCTCCACAATCTCGTGTTGTGTTGAAAGGAGTAGATCCATGAGAATTTGCCCAGATTAATGATGGGCTAAAGCATGTGGTGGAGGTGATTGCCTGGTTCAGACATCACAGAGTTACTCCGTGGTTTGTTGGAGCATGAAAGACCCGTGAGCTATAGTGCTTGCTCCCTTCTTTTCCTTCTGAAGTCCTTCCCTGCAGAGGAAACTTACCAGTTTCTAAACCACATTTTCCTTGAAGCCCAGACAAGGAAACTGTGGTTAAAATGTAATCTTCAAATCAGGATCAGGTCCTGGTTGTACAATCTTGATTTGTAGGGAGTTCTTAAACCATGATTTCCTGGTTCAGACACCGGAGGAAAGTGCCGTTTAAGAAACCAGAAGGTCTCTATGGCCAGGTGTACAGGAGGTGGAGCGAGAGAGTTGAGTGTACACAAAACCTGTCGCTGTTAATGCTTGTTGATGCTTTAGCGTATCATGGTTTGTTGGAGGGGCTTTTTACATCTGATGCAGGCCAGTGCATTACTTCCGTCCCCTTCGCAAGCAAGGAGACATTATGCAATCCTTGCCTGGCTCTTGTTTCCCCCCCAGCTTTGCCCTGCGTATGACAGCAAGAAGAATCTAGGCTTTTACAGCAGTTTGGCAAAGCCCTTTCCAACTCCCATATGAAGAAGGCTGCTGAAATATCATTCACAGATTCCCATAGAGTGCTTGCTATCGGCGGCAGTGGGTGGAATGAGCAGAATACTCTTGGGGTGTTCTGCAGAGCAATGCCTGTGAAAATTATGTGCAGATGGAGTGGAGCCTGCGTCATTGGCACGTGTGGTGCCAGAAGTAGCAAGACGACAGTGGAGTCCTGTGATACAGCAGAAGCATGCAGGACCTCATCCTTCTGGAAATGTGGGTAGCGCTAATGGGCTTTTTCTTGCCTATTCTTGCCTATTGCAACAAGAGCTAGAAGTTTGCCTTTCGTATCCATTTCAAAAGGCATTTTCAGGACTGCAGACGCTACCAGACTTCAGTACATTTTATCGTTGAAACTACGTTTTGCAGCATGCTACCATGTCAGTTTCTTGACAGTTCTTCATTCCACAAAAAAACAGAAGCAGAAGTGTTGAGAGTGGGGCATTGCTTTTAGTCCTGTTCTCCCTGCACCGTCTACCCAGGCTTGCTGGTATTGCTGTTTTCCTTTGTGAACCCTTTCTAGCTCCAGATGCAAAAAAGGATGCATCTGGCAGAGCCTTCTGCCCTTTCCTGTGGCCAAGGAAATGCAGTGGACATCGTCTAAGAAAGGGAACTTGAACAGTTTAGCACTTTTAACAGCCATAGTATGTTGCTTCATTTTCCAAGACAGCTGGCTACCAATCCCTGCCCAGATATGTCAGAGATGAGGAGCTTGAAGCCTTCCAGATGTTGTTGGATTTCAGCTCTCACCAGCCCTAGCCAGCACAGTCAGTGATGATGAGAATTGTAGTCTAACATCTGGAAGGTTACAGGTTCCTGCTTCCATGAGAAGATGTACAAGGTAGGTGGCCGTGGGCCACTGACCTGGTAAACTGGCCACTCGCCTGGCCTGGCTAGCAAGCTTCCTGACTGTATTTACCTAAATTAAAGATGTTGTGAGGTGTGCCCCCCCATTTCCAAAATCTTTATTTAAAATGTATACATTCCAAACTCTTAATGGCTGTGCCACGCTGGCTGTCGATTGCACTGCAAAATCTCCCAGTTATATTTCAGTTCTTGCATCTCCTGTTCTTGCATACCTTGTTTGCCTTCTCAAGTGTCTTAATGTGCCTACATGCACTGGATTCTCCTTCAAGGTGTGCATTTAGTTCGCCTCTCTGTCATCCTCCAACAGTCTCTCCCCCCCCCCTTTTGAAACACTTTTCAGATGTTCTCAAAAATCGTGTTGGTTTGGCATCAACACTGATCAGGTCTGGGTGTGTCAGAATCTGACAGAGGACCATCTTGAGATTGTCTCCCATGTGAAAAGCTTTCCCTTTCCCTTTGCATTGCCATATCTTCACTGCAGGGGTGGAAGACCTGTGGTCCTCCAGATGTTGAACTACAGTTCCCATCATCCCTGACAATGGTGACTGGTGCTCATTTGGAATGGGAGTCAAGCAACATCTGGAAGGGGACAGGTTCTCCATCCGTTCTTTGTTGTGTCCAAATATAATGTGTTAGAACCAAATGCAGGCTAGCTATTGTAATGCTACTAACGCCCCAGTTTATTTACCTCTCCCTGGATGGTCTCTGCTGGCAATTTTTTTGCATGGCTTATCGGGTGTTTTAGTGATTCTTGGTGACAAAGAGTTGTTTACAGTAGTTTGTTGGACTGTTAAAATTAAAATGCACATCAAACAAGAAAAAAAAAATCCAGCACTCAGCAGCAAGATTGGCAACAGATGTTTTTATAACATTATGAAAGTCTAAGTTTACGAGCAGATCAAGTGGAACAGAGCTACAGAAGGGCTATACTGGGGCCAAGGATTGTGTTCAGTAAAATTCCACTACTGCTCACAATGCCATTAACAGTTTCTTTAAAAATTGGGGCAATGTATCCCTTACATTTTGGTATGCCAATTCTTTTCAATCTATATAGCCTTGCTTTCATTCCAAAATAAATCTGTGATCTGTAGTTAAGTACTTATGGGTGGGTTATTTTTTATTTTTATTTTTGGCTTTCTCAAGAATAGTCCAACTTAGCAAGTTTCTGGAATAGAAATGGAGTCCCAGTTACAAAGTGTGAAAACACTGAATCTTGCATTTTGTTCGAAGTTCTTCACACACATCTCTTTAAATTTCCAGGGTTTCCTTTCTCCCATTCAGGTTAATTGGTTCTCTTTAGGCAGTTTTATTAATGTTGGCTCAAAATCTGTCCGCATTTTGCACAGAAAGGATTTATAGGAACTTTTCTTGACCGAAATTGGATCTTGTTGAGGCGTTATGTGTGCAAGGAGACCCATTCAGAAAAAGGGGGAGAAGGCCAAGGTTTTCTTTGGGTTTTGTAAATTGACTACTTTCTGACCCACTTATTTTTAAAATGGGATGCAGGAGCTAGTTCCCACAAAAGTGTAGAGTCTAGATGTTCTCATTCAATATTGCCTTGCTTTTATGTTTTTAATATTTTTCTTTCTTGGCTCTCTTATTTTGAGAGTGGATCCTGTCTTGGGTCACATCCACACCATATATCTAAAGCACATGGCTTCCCCAAAGAACGGTGGGAACTGTAGTTTCAACCCCCACAGAGCTACAATTTCTAGCACTCTTAAATTACAGTTCCTGAGATTCTTTGAGGGGAAGCCATGTGCTTTAAATCTGCTTTACATGTGTAGATGTGACTTTGTTTCTAATTCTCTCATTACTACCTGTGGGAGACTCAGATGACATTTCTAGCTGGCCTTTTGGATCCTGTCATAAAACAGTTTAAAAGGAACAGGGTGATAAAGAAAGCCACAAAATATGGAACCACCCAGAACCTGATAAGTATGTCAGTCAGTTGAGTATAAATGATGTTGACTGCTGAAACAGCCAGGTTTTCACAGCTTGCCAGAAGCCAAGCAGATGGGAAGCCCGGCAGTCAGTCCTCCTCCAAAAGGGCATTTCAGGGTCTGGGTGCCATGACCGAAAAGGCTCTGTCTCTTGTGCTTGTTTTGCCAAATGTAAGATGGGCAGAATACACAGAGCAGGGTTTTTGTTCTGAGGCAGCGTTGGGGTACCTTTCTCAGCCCAAGGGATGCATTATTGCTGACCTTGCTCCTGACACCCGCTCTTGACTTGTGGTCTCTGGGGAGACTCACATGGGGCAGATAGAAAGACCTTAGGAGTCTTGCTTGGCCCCTCGGCCTGAGGTTCCCCATCCATTTTCCAAGTGCATAGGCAGTGGGTGGACTGGTGCTTCTTGTGCTTATAGGGGCAGAGAGGGCCCTGTGTCTTTTCTGTGCCGTTGCTTGCTGTTACTAGCCACCTGGCACGTGCATTTTGAAGAGGGCAAGCCTTCAGAGAAGCCTTGCAAACTTGGTTCAAATGCTAAGACTTTTGACCCACTTGTGTTGGTCAGGAAGCCTGTGTCCTTGTTCCACAGAGCTCCTGTTCCGATGAAAGAGCTCTGAGCAACTATGAATCTTGAGACCCTGCCTGTATATTTGTGTATGTGTGTATTAAAAATGGAATCATGTCGATGGTCTCCCCTTGCTGGGACAACTAACATAGCATCTTTCTGAGTTGCACAGAGCACTGCCTAGTGTTCGTGTCTGGGGTTCTCCTTGGTAGCCTAACTGAAGGTGACTTTCAGACTTATGAGTACTTGCATGCATGTATACTGCCCATGACTGTAATAAACACCATAAAGTGTGAGCAGGAAGAGTGTGTTGGGTGCCTGGTTTCAAAAACAACCAACTCAGTGTTCTGATGTGTGTCTATAGCAGATCCCTGTGTTAAATAGTCTCATTCCCTGCAGAACAGTATTCACTGGGAGATACCTATTTGTACCCTGCTTTGGTACAATACACTTTGAGGTATCCCAAAACTCTGGGCTATTTTGTGAGGCTAATTGTTGGAAGAAGGCTCATTGTTTTTGCTATTTTGCTATTTATTTTTGAGCTTTTATATTGTAAACTGCCTTATGATCCTTGGATGAACAGCAGTATAAAACTTTAATAAATGCTACTGCTACTACCACCATGTGAAATTGTTAGATGTTTTTTCAAACATGAAGCAACTCAAAAGGAAATGTATAGGCCAGCCAGGTTTTGGAGGAAAGGGGTCGAGCTGGAGCTATGTCAAGGTGACTGCTTAAAGCTGTAATATTATGCTCCTTACCTATGAGTAAGCCTCTTTGAACACAACGCGGGTTGTGTCTGAGTGTAGAATTGCACTGTAAATATAAACACAGGGGAAGACTAGAGTATCGGATGAAAGGGCATTCACATGAGGGGCAGCTGGAGGGGGGCAAGGGAATTAGTTAGCTGTCCTTTGGACATTGGTAGCTGTAGAGGAAAAATGTTCAGGGAAGAGCTAGAAAGAAGAAAAAACAATTGCAGAGGATCAAGTCAGTGGAAATGTCTGAACACAACCAAACTTAAAATGAAGACGAGAACAGAGAAACCAGCGAAGACCAGTGAGAAGCATGTCGGGACAAAACCAGGGTGGGAGGAAAAGAGGGAAATGGACTAATCATTTTTAGTAGTGTCTGCAGTAACTGATGGCTAAGCAGCTGAAAAATGCTCTCCTGCCAATGTTAGTGACAAAGCGAGAATCCGTTTGCATGGGGTTTAGGGGCAAGCTTGCTCCTCACCTATCCGTGCCCCCAGCCCCCAGGGCAGGTACCTCCCACTTTGTGAGATGTGGGTTTTATGTAGTTTGGGAGCTTGTGCATGACAGGGATCACTTTACATATCTGCGTGAAGCTAAATATAGCTGCCTTACGCAGGAGCAGAACAGCTGTGTGGTCATTGTAGCTTCTGGCTCCGATGCCCCAGAGCGAGGGCCAGAACTCCTATAACTGGAAAGGTGGAGATTGGAGAACACACTGTTGGTTCATGCAGCAGGCTGGTTACTGGCCTACGTCAACGGTGTCTTTAAAGTTACTTGACATCTCTCTCTTTCTCTCCCTTTCTCGGTGTGTGTTCTCCCCCTTGCAGCCTCTTGCCATTACGAAAACCCAATGTTCCAGATTTCAGTGGCAGTTGTGATTTGCCACAGTGCTGGTGTGTGTGTGTGTGTGTGTGTGTGTGTGTGTGTGTGTGTAAATCATTTCTAGCTCAGTTCAGTATATTAGCTACGGGACAGGCACTTAATTAAACTTTGTGCTAGGCAAGAATACCCTTCGGCATGAGTCCAAATGCTACGCTTCGGTATGCAAGAGCTCAACAAAGTCGTCTTTATGCTTTCCAGAGTGCTGCCCGAGAGTGACTTTTTTCAGTGCCTGCCAGTTCTATCTTGTCTGGAGGCAAACGTTTGGGGAAATGTGCTAGATTCCCCTAAGTGGTAGAGGGGCTGGAGTAGCTTTAAATGTCATTGTGTTAAAGCCCAGGTGGCCATTTTTTTAAAAAGTTTGATTTATTTTATTTGTGAATTGCTTCTCACAAGGCACCCAAAGTGATTTACAGTATAATATACCACATTTTTCCATGTACTAGACAAGGTTTTTTGACTAAAAAAATCATGTCAAAAAACTGGGGTCATCCAGCACATGGGTAGTGGCATGGGGGGAGGGGTAGAAGCGGTGTGCCCACCAGCCAGCCGGTTGGCAGGAGTGCAACTTCCCCTGATGTTGCCACAGTGGGAAACGATCTAGGGAGTGTTTCCTGCACACAGCTGTGTGCGGTGGAGAAGCTGCGTGCTGCCAGCCAGCTGGCTGGCTTCCCCTGATGCCGCTGCATGCGGGAAACACTCCCTAGATCATTTCCCATGCGCAGCGGCATTGGGGGAAATTGCACTCCAGTCAACTGGCTGGCTGGCTTCCCCCGATGCCACTGCGTGGGGGAAACTCTCCCTAGATCATTTCCCGCACACAGCGGCATTGGGGGAACTTGTGCTCCAGCCAACCGGCTGCCACTGCACGCGGGAAATGATCTAGTGAGTGTTTCCTGCCCGCAGCTGCATGGGGGGGGGGAGAAGCTCAACAACTTTGGGTCATCTCCCCTTATTTTCTTAAAACTGAACCCCCCAAAATGGGGTGGGGGTTCCTTATACATGGGGACGTCTTATAGATGGGAAAGTACAGTACATAAAACAATTGCATGTGTAAAATCAATTCAGTTTGCAGACAGATACCAACCGGGATAAAGATTTTAGAAGGTTTGTTGAAAGTGGAACATCTTTAGCAGGTGCCAAAACTCAATAGAGAAGGCATCTGTCTGATATTCATTGGGAGGATAGTCCAAAGGGCCGGTGTTTCCAAGAGCATGCAGAATGGACCTCCTGATATGATGGTACCTGCAGGATGCCCTCTCCTTTAGAATGCAATGATCGCTTGGGCATGCAGACAGTGAGCTGATCTTGGAGGTATCCTGGTCCCAAGCTGTGTAGGGTTTTGTACACCATATACCTAGCCTGGTATCTAATTGGCAGCTGGTGCAACTAATAGCAGTTGTAGGGCGGTTTGCATTGTGGGCTGTGTTGTTGGAGGAAGTTTTGGTGTTCCCCATGGCACCTTACAAAGATTCATATGTATAAGCAAACTGGGCAAGTTTTCTTCTCTCCAGGAACTCACACATGACAACAGCGGTCAATTCTTTTTGTGAGCATAGTTGCAGGACCACACTAATTTAGTAACGCACGCAGTGGTTATTGCACAAATAATAGCTCTGTTCAGATGTTTGCTGAACTATCCTGTTTCCAGTGTCTCTGCCAGCGGTGAGCTTTGTGCGTTGAGAAGGAAGATCTGGTGGAGGAGTCTTTATGCATTCAGCTGAATAATGGGCCTGTCCCTTAAGACCATTTGGCCAAATGCATGAAGATTATTCCTTCACACCTCCCACACACTGCCCATCGGAACAGGGGAAATGGTTTGGAGCTGGCCTGCGTGTGTGGCCACATTGAGACACTCTTCCCAACAGTGCTCCTTGTCTATGGCCTCCTATGCTTTTTTGCCCGCATTTGTGGATCTCTGGAAAGGCACAGTCTGTAATGGCTGTGATATTTTCATGTCAGAGCATCTCTAGAGACTGACATGCTTTTACGGTGCAAGTGCTAAAGGAGTGTGATGATTTCCCATTCTGAGATACTAGTAACTTCCAAATGTGATGTTCCTTGATGCATCCACAGTAAAGAGCTGCTAGTTAAAGAGGGGGAAAGGCCAAAGAGTATTCAGATACATTAGCAATGTTCTCCTCATTGATGGAATAATAAGTCAGTCTCTGACTGGTGCGTTCTGTGCCTTGATTTTCCTCTTAAGCAAGTGATAATGTGCTTTACACCATGTCTGGCAAGAGCTGAAGGTTGTGGAGGTAAGATTTATGAGTTCAGGACACAAAAGTCTGAATATGCTTGCCTCTTAATCAGTAAACAGAACAACCTGCCCGAAGCCCATTTGAAATAAAGCCTCCATCTATCATGCTGTGTTCTGAATATACATTCTCAAATTACATCTTAAGAAGTCACAACAGAAATTGGCTGTATTCAGAGCAATACTAGTAAGGTACAGATATAGGGAATACCCGCACCTCTCTGACTCCAGTTATGGATATACATTTCCTCCTTAGTATTATTAATGTGGAGGGCTTTTTAAAGCATCCGATCTAAATGTAACCTAATGGTTACTCAGACAATATTATTACATTTTCAGACTGTGTGTGTGTGTTCTGAATGGAGTCCATATTTCCCTTGTCACACATCATTTTTATTGCCAACTGTTTCCCACATGCCTATTCATGATGCTTTTTAAAAAGGGGGGGGAGGGGATATGTTGTAAGATAAAGCAATATTGAGTAAAGTGAAGCAGTATTGAGAAAGTTAACTAAGATAAATGTGTATGAGGCTTAGTTATCTCAAACAGGTGAGGACATCAGCTTGTATCTGGCCTGTGCCACTTCAGATGGATGGGGGGGCATGGGGGGTCTCTTATGAATGGATGCATGGCACTTACTCTCTGTACCTAGAGAAAACATAGAATCATAGAATTGTAGAGTTGGAAGGGACTCTGAGGATCATCTAGTCCAACCCCATGCAATGCACGAATCTCATACATTCCCTATACAGTCGTACCTTGAATCTTGGATGCCTTGGCTCCTGAACAAATTGGCTCCCCAACATTCAAAACCTGGAAGTTTGTTTTCCGGTTTACGAATGATTTTCAGAAGCCGAACGTCTGGTGCGGCTTCCAATTGGCTGCAGGATCTTCCTGCAGCCAATCAGAAGCCACACTTTGGTTTCCAAACGTTTTGGAAGTCGAATGGACTTCTGGAACAGATTCCATTCGACTTTCAAGGTACGACTGTACATGGAAAACTCATACGTCAAGGAGAATGTTTCTTTCATAGCCTCCCTGACATTCTAAGTATCTATGAATAATAATTGGTTTTTCTTTACAGCATTCCATCATGAGAGCTCCAGTTAGCAGTTTGAAAGGGTGCAGGCCGGGAACAGTTGTACCTTATTGCCTATTTGTTTTTAAATCAAAGGATTTATTCTCTCACAAACATCTTCTGAAGCATCTTTAGGCAGCGGTTCACCTCTTAAATCAAGCCGAGGGACAAAGCTGCCCAGTCTTTCCTAGGGACTAGAATAAGGAAGAGATTACTTGCATCCTGTGGATGCAGTGCAGGTGTGGGGGAACATTTGGTGCTCTAGAACAGTGTTTCCCAACCTTGGGCCTCCAGCTGTTTTTGGACTACAATTCCCATCATCCCTTGCCACTGGTCTTGCTAGTCAGGGATGATGGGAGTTGTAGTTCAAAAACAGCTGGAGGCCCAAGGTTGGGAAACACTGCTCTAGAAGTTGCTGAACTGAAACTCCCATCATCCCTGGCCTTTGGCCATGCCTGCTGGGGCTGATGGGAGTTGTAGTCCAGTGACAAGTGGAGGGCCAAAGCTTCTTCACAACTGGTGTAGAAGATCTGAAATGCTTTTTCCTCCAATGTTGTGTTCAAAAGCCACCTCCTAGAAATCCTCTTTTCCAAACTAGTGGAGGAGGATTTAAAACTGGATCTTTAGCATCCGTATTTGACAACTCTGTGAGGCAGGTGAGGCTGAGAGCTAGGAATTGGTCCAATATCACCCAGTGGATGTGTGGATCTCGACCAGCATCCTAACCATTGCACCGTACTGCCTCTTTTTTGTGGCTGTAGATAGATTTGTAACTTGCAGGACAGCAGTAATCTCCAAAACTGCTGAGAATCTTACAGATAAGTTGGTGAATGTGGCTGCTGGAGACTAACTGATGTAATGCTGTTGACATTCTACTGAACTTTAACTGCTGTATGTAATTGTGTGTTACTGGAAGAACTTGCAGTGACCTTTTGGTTAATGCACATAAACTGTCTTTGACTTTGTCTCTCTTGAACCTGCTGCCTTTCATTGATTCTCATTGGGTGCTTGCAATTTCCAGTATTATGAAGTATTTTATAAAGTCTAGCCTTTAGTTCCTCTCCCCCCACCTCAACTGAAAATCCCCAGACACTGCCGCCTTTCCTTGCAGCCTGTTGATCCTGCAACCTGTTGATCATTTTCTGGTGCCTTTGCCATACACCTCTTCCAGCTCTAAGGCACCTGCTTCTTGGAGATTGGGCAAACCAGGCATCCAAGACATTGGGTTGTAGCCAGCTAATGTTTACTCAGATCCATTAATTTCAATAGGTCTACTCTAGGTTGGTCCACTGGGTACTAAGAGCAAAGCATCCCAGAGTTCCCTGGGAAGAGGGATGGATTGATTAAATCACTCAGGGAACTATTGCTCTGGGAGAGGAAATAGGGGTTTCCTAACAACTCTCAGCACCCTTAACACTTCCCAGGATTCCCTGTGGGAAACCCTGGCTGTTAAATTGGTATCATGGTGATTTAAATACTGCAGATGTTCCCCTAAGTAAAAGGCAGCTTCCTGAGACGCTTGGTATGGCTCCATAGGACATATTTATTCATTTATTTTATTTATGTACAGTGGTACCTTGGGTTAAGAACTTAATTCGTTCTGGAGGTCTGTTTTTAACCTGAAACTGTTCTTAACCTGAGGTACCACTTTAGCTAATGGGGCCTCCTGCTGCTGCTGCGTGATTTCTGTTCTCATCCTGAAGCAAAGTTCTTAACCCGAGGTACTATTTCTGGGTTAGCGGAATTTGTAACCTGAAGCGTCTGTAACCCGGGGTACCACTGTACCACCCTTTATCCAAAGATCCCAGGCTGGTGTACAACATTCAGAACACAATAGACAGAGCATAATAAAAAACATAATACACAGCATAATAATAAAATAATCATAATAACAGTCCCCCGCCCACATTTAATAGGCCGTAGATTATTGAGTGGCCAAAGGCCTGGGTAAAGAGCAATGGCTTTGCCTGGTGCCTAAAGTCATATATCGATGGCGCTGGGTGAACTTCTCCGGGGAGAGCATTCCACAGTCGGCTTTGGGGGCTCTGCTTCCTCCTCCCTTGGCCATAGATAAGCAGTATAAAGAGAAAGCAGTCTCTTACCAGTAACAGAACTGTTTAATGAACACAGCAAAAGAACAAGTGCCCCTTCTCAGAGTGCAGGTGCTCCCAATTCCGGTTCCGCCCACTTCCCTCTAGTCACTTCCGCCCTCTCGTCTCCTAGCCACCTGATCTCTCAACCATTGAGCCTTTTGCACAGTTACCTTAACTAATCTTCTAGCCTTGGGACTGAGAGGCTGCCCATCTTCCAGTGATAGAGAGTCTGCTAGCTCACTCTCTTCCCATTCTTCTTGCTGTTCACCTCCCAGTTCTGCCCAACTGTTGTCTTGCAATCTGTGCCCCTCCGTGAACCATTGTTCCAAATCCACACTACTCCACTGCTCCTGTGGAGTTTCAGGATCCTGGCCATGAGCAGGGGGAGGGGTAGGCTCCCACCGTTCCTCACCAGAGTTCTGCTCCTCAGCCTGGTCTCTGACAGTTGGGGAGCCACCACAGTAAAAGCCTGTTCTCATGTTGCCACCCTCCAAACCTCTTGGGGAGCGAGGACATGGAGAAGGGCCTCAGATGGCAAGCGCAGGGTTTGAGTCGGTTTGTAAGTCCGTCCTTAAGGTAATGAGGTACTGAGCCATGTAAGGCTTTATAGGTCAGCCCCAGCACTTTGAATTGGGCCCAGAAAGTAATTGGCAGCCAGCTTGAACTGTATATGTATGGAGTCAATAAGTAAGGTAAAGGACCCCTGGACAGTTAAGTCCAGTCAAAGGTAACTATGGGGTTGTGGTGCTCATCTCGCTTTCAGGCCGAGGGAGACGGTCTTTGTCCACAGACAGTTTTCCGGGTCATGTGGCCAGCATGACTAAACCACTACTGAGAGCCAGTGTGGTGTAGTGGTTAAGAGCAGTAGTCACGTAATCTGGGTAACCGGGTTCGCGTCTCTGCTCTTCCACATGCAGCTGCTGGGTGACCTTGGGCCAGTCATACTTCTTTGAAGTCTCTCAGCCCCACTCACCTCACAGAGTGTTTGTTGTGGGGGAGGAAGGGAAAGGAGAATGTTAGCCGCTTTGAGACTCCTTAAAGGGAGTGAAAGGCGGGATATCAAATCCAAACTCCTCTTCTTCTACTGATGCACGGAGGACCATGATGAGTGCCAGAGCACATGGAAACGCCATTTACCTTCCCACTGCAGTGGTACCTATTTATCTACTTGCACTGGCATGCTTTCTAACTGCTAGGTTGGCAGGAGCTGGGACAGAGCAACGGGAGCTCACCCCGTTGTGGGGATTCGAACCGCCGACCTTCTGATCAGCAAGCCCAACAGGCTCAGTGGTTTAGACCACAGCGCCACCCACGTTACCACCAACTGTAAGAATGACTCTTACTTGATGAATGACTCTTGTTTAGGGCCCATCTACATCAGTATTGGCCACACTGACTGGCAGCAGCGCTCCAGGGTTCCAGACAACTCTTCTCCCCAGCCCTACCTGGAGATGTTGCGAGTTGAACCTGCAGGTGCTTCACCACTGAACTATATCCCTTCCCCCCACCCCCAAGGGAGCTGTTTTATGCATTCACCTTTGCCTCCTAGCATTCTTGGACCCCCTGAAGTTCCCTTCCCTCTTTCCTATTTGTATACTCTTCAGAACAAGGGCTAAGGGTGTCTTCAGATGCTGCTGCATTACAAATTATTCATCACAATTTTTGTTCTGCCTTTGGGGGGGTAGGAGGGGTGGCACTGTTAATGCTGTGCTCTCAGCCCTGAGCCCGTCTGAATAATTCAAAGGTGTTAAGAAGTGGGAGAAGAGGCAGGTGCCACTGTCTGTGTTTTTCCTTCCTTTTTATTGTAGGCACTTCCTTTTTTTTGTTGTTGCCTAGGAAACCAGCGTTGGCTGGCATGTTGATGATCAGGTGGAATCCAAAGTAGCTTCAGCTGTCAAAGGTATATTCCACCTCTGTGAAATTATCTCTGCTGATCAATTGAATAGCCCAGGTTTTTATCGCCTTTGCTAACTTATGGACACCTTCCCTCTAGCTCCACTTCTCCTTTCTAAGTTTTGGCCTAAATCTGCAGTCCAAATAATTATCTCTTTGAAATAGTCTCCAATGTTAACGGGTCCAGCAATGTGTCTTAATCAGAGTTCTAAGACATGAAGAAAAGCATTGATGGCCCTCTAAAGATGACCTGATAATCCCTATTCACATGAACAAGAAATTTAGAAATGCTGGGCTGTGGGAAGTGATATTCGCTGACTCCCTTGGCTCATTCTTACAATCAAGAGTTCATCTCCGACTGCCTCCATCAAGAAGGGATGGGGATGACTTTCACTGTCCTCTTGTCAACATCTCTTGGAGTCTTGGGATCATCTAGAACAGGCATCCCCAAACTCGGCCCTCCAGATGTTTTGGGACTACAACTCCCATCATCCCTAGCTAACAGGACCAGTGGTCAGGGATGATGGGAATTGTAGCCCCAAAACATCTGGAGGGCCGAGTTTGGGGGTGCCTGATCTATTCTAGAATATTCTTGGTCAATCTTTTCCATTGGGCTCCTGAAATATTGTCTTTAATCTCTTTCAGTCTTTTAAAATGACATGGTGCCAATGACAGATGTGTTTGAGGAGTCCTGGCATTATGCACATCTCTTAACTCGGTGGTGTTCGCATGGTTAATACAGCCATTCTGTCTTATGCCCCACCCTGTTTGTTAAGATTATCCTCTGTTGTCTAGCTGACTTTCCCTTCGATTCTCTTAGCCTTCTAGTGAGCCCCAGCATCACACACAGGTGCTGTTTTTTGTTTTTATGGAATTCTGAAATCCACCAAAATAACACAGTGTTACCACTGTGTGAAAGGGATATTTCAAAGAGATCCTGGTCTTAGCAGAGATTGTTGACCTTACCACACCCCTTTGATTTAGTTGCTGAGTCAGTCCTCCAACTGTGTAAAAAAATGGGAGTTGAAACAGATTAATGAGTTGTTATCCCAGATACCCCCTCAAATCATGTTCCTGGAAATGTGCATTGATGTTTGCAAGGAAGGTCTGTGCGTGCAAATAATTCAGGGAGAACTTAATTAATAATAGTTACATTATGAATTGAGGGGCAATAAGAGAAGTGTTGGCTTTCACCCAAAAGAGAGAGTTTACTTTGGCTCAGCAGCTGCCCATTTGAGGATGTTCAGTAGGCACGACTTCTTTTGCCATTTACTTCCACGTCTTCCTCCTGGCACCTGGGTGGTGGACATTAGATACTACCAATTTTAGGTGACGATGGGTGGCTTGTCTGTTGCTACAGCCTGAGCCTTTAAAGTTAAGCTAGGTTCATTCCTCCGTGCAAATTCTCACCTGCAATAACATTCCTGCTGGCCAGCATAGGGTCCATGGAGACTCTGCTGGCTGCTTAGGTCTCCACATGTTTAACTGAGTGGAAGTAAACAAGCCGTCCTTTTGATGCTCCCTATGGAAGAGATTCCACCAACCTCCGTTCTTTGCAGAGTTCAATGGAAAACACAGAACACTCTTGTTTTTCCCCCCTGCTGTGAATTCATCCAGCTCTTTCTAGGAAGGAAAGGCTGCCCTCTCACGCAGTTGCTCAGTTATACTGTAGCCCGGACAATGTTGTCTTTTGAGAATCGTTGTCTTGAAACAGAGGTTGAGTTGTCACTACCCTACCTTTTACAAGAATGGTTGGGATTCAGTTTCCCATACAGAGATCTATGGCAGGGCAGTGAATGGGCCTCTTTCTCTTCAAATGACAGGGAAATAATTTGTCACAAGTGGTTTGCAGGCATTATTCCCTTTGAGGGGGTTCTTTTTTGTTGATTCTTCCCATAAACCCTGAAAATTTATTATTATTATTATAAAGCTAGTTGGTAACATTTGCATTAATTTAATAGCAATTACAGGCATGTTGTTTTTAGTTTCCTTGCATAGGCTGTAGCTTGGGGTGTATATGACATTTGCAGGTTTCCCTATAAAGCAGACCTCCCCCCCCCCCCAAGAGTAATCCTGCACAGCAGCTGTGACCCAGCAGTTCCAGACCCCTCCAGATCTCCTGTCTTGGATTGCCAAAGAAGTCCAAATTCGTGTCTTACAAAAGCAGGTTTACTGGCTTCTTTTGATCTCTTCTGAGGAGGGGAGTGTAGCTGTTGATGGCTTTTATTCAGTTTGATAAAAGTATATTGGAACGAGACGTGCTCAGATACACATAATGCCTGTGCTCAGCGGAGATTATATAGCGTACGTAGGTGGGTTCAGAATTCAAAAAGGATCTTGTAGATCTGCAAAAGTGATTCAAAGGATCAGACAATTGGAGCATCTTCCCTCTGATAAAAGATTAAAGTGTTCGACATTTCTTAGTTCATTTCAAGTCATGGCGGTGGGTGGGGATGAAGACACACAATAGGGGAGGGATGGGGGAGCCCCATTTCCCATCAACCCCAGTAGTCAGGTGGTCAAGTTGGAATCCAGCAGTGTCTAGAGGGAGACGGACTCTCTTTCCCTGCAAGTGGGACTTGTAAAATACAGTGGAACCTCGCAAGACGAATGCCTTGCAAGATAAAAAACTCGCTAGACGAAAGGGTTTTTTGTTTTTTGAGCTGCTTCGCAAGACGATTTTCCCTATGGGCTTGCTTCGCAAGACGGAAACGTCTTGCAAGTTTGTTTCCTTTTTCTTAACACCGTTAATACAGTTGCGACTTGACTTCGAGGAGCAACTCATAGCACGCGGTGTGGTAGCCTTTTTTGAGGTTTTTGAAGACTTTGGTGATTTTTGAAGCTTTTCCAAAACTTTCCCGACACCGTGCTTCGCAAGACGAAAAAAACCGCAAGACGACAAAACTCGCGGAACGAATTAATTTCGTCTTGCGAGGCACCACTGTATGTGTGATACTGAGAAAGTGGGTAGAGAGGATCTGTCCCTTTCCTACAAAATAAGAACTTGGCAAAACTGATTCCACCCAATCTAAACCTACTCTAACCCTGGCCCACAACCTCATACATTCCCCCTCCTAGGCCCACCAAGGGTCTTTCCCCCTTTTCCCTCCCTCTACCTATTTCTTGCCCAGGCCCCTGGTTGGCAATATTGCCATTCCTCAGGCCAAAAACATAAGAAAAGCCCCAGTGGATCAGGCCAGTAGCCTTTTTGGTTCAGTACCCTGTTCTCACAGTGGCCAACCAAATGCCAGTGGGAAACCAGTAGGCGGGATTCAAGCACAAGAACACTTCCCTCCATGCAGCCCCTGCCATAGTTTCCAGCAACTGGTGATACTCAGCAACCAACATAGCTGTCATGGCTAGCAGCCATTGGTAGCCCCAACAGAACATGCTCATTCCTCATCTGGGACGATAACCCCAAACCATTTTATTGAATACTGAAACTTCTCACACCGTAGAAAATAGGGCCGGAAATAGTGAGAATGCTCATATCTGTGGGTGCACAGGAGCTAAGTAGGATTTGCAAGGTAATTGGTTTCAACTTGTTAAACTATTTGCATCTGGAGTACACTAAGTGAGATTTGTTCAAACGAGAATGCTTTGCTCTTAGCTAACAAGAAGGACCTGAATTCTGTGCTGTAAACACATGCAGTCGTGTCATGCTGGCCTGCTCCTTTCGTGAAGGCGGCTAAATTGAAATAGATCTCCCAGCGCCAAGCGAGGCGTATTAATTGCACAGCCTTATTCTATTATCTTTGGCCTAATTTTCCGGAAAATGAAGGCTGTGCGCTGTGGCAAATCATTAGGACATTTGTAACAATCAAGAGTAGCCTTTGCTGTTATGTGAGGCATTTAGAGCTGTGTCAACTGACCTTTTCATTTGCCCACAATCTGTGCAGCTCTTTTTGGAAAGCTTCTGGTTTGAATGGAAAATGCGCAGCTTGGAAAATTCCACTAATTTTCTACCTGCAGGTGGTGTCTAGAACAGGAGACCCCAGGCTGCCAGCCTATAGACCTTGCATTGCAGTTTATAGCCAGCCATACCCAAATTCCTACTGTGGACAAGTTGTTGTTAGAGATGCTAGTGGCAAAAAAGGGCAGGGATATGTGGAATCTGACAACAATTCCAAACTGCTAGCTTTGGTTGCAGGGAGGCAACATCTGCCCTGTGGTGAACAAGCAGATGAGCGTGAGGATTGTCCGTGTTGATGCATTTGCAATTTGGTGGCCTCTGTTACAGACTTGGCGGAGCCCATTCTCAAGAGAATTCCTTAACACTGCAACTGTGACATCTGAACAGTGACTATTGTGTTTGCCTGTGTGCATTTCCCACAAACAGACAATGACTCTGCCTGCAGGTGCTTTTAATCCAATTGTGTTATAGTTAGTCTTAAGGGAGGAGTCATTAAACCGTACAGATCACAAGGCTTTTTTTTCTCCCCTTCAGTGTTAAACCTTTTAACTTCATGCCCGAAGGTGAGTGGGCAGCAAGTTGGAGCTGAGAAGAAAACGTCCTCTGCTTTGAAATGCATCAGTTTCCTGGGCTAACCATGCTGTCTAGATGCACTGATTCTTTTTTTCCTCTGTCTTGGGTCACTCTTGCTATCTGCAAGCTTTATTCAAGTGGTCCGCGGCATGCCTCTGGATTGTTGGTTGAGGATGGGAAATGGCACAACCATCACATTAAATGTTCATAGTGATTTTTACCTGTATTTTTTATTCTTTTTATTTATTACATTGTATTCGCTGCATTCTGTGGCATTCAAATTGCAATACAGTAAAATGCAAATGAAGCAATAAAGTGAGATTGAAAATCATACAGCATTTAGCACAGCACAGTACAGTTGCTACAAAGGACAGAAAAATCCTCAGGTGGCCCACTGAGGTGCTCAGGAATTTTCAGGTGGTCTATGGAGGGGGAAACGTTGGGAGCCACTGATATAAACTTTCTACAAAATGGCTACTAGTCTCTTGGTTCAGAGGCTATGTGCCACACAATGTCAGCTGCCAGGTCGCAACAATGGCCAGAAGGGCTGTTAGCTTAATTCCCCCCAGAAATACCTGGGTGGCCATTGTAGGGGGAGACAGGATTGACTTTGGGGGTGACAAGCCAGGGCTGCTCCTAACTCCTTGTTTTGAGGAAGCAGTTGAGGACGGGCAGAGAGAGTAAAAGGCACACCGGTTAATGGGTTCTTGTCTTGTCGTGTGTGTCGTTTCAGGTGCTCTCACAGTTGGCCTTGTGCGACAGTGTCAAACCATTCATGGACGTGACAGGACCTGTATTCCTCCACGGTTGCCTCCTGAGTGGGTCACCACCTTGTTTTTCATCATCATGGGAATCATTTCACTGACTGTCACATGTGGCTTGCTAGTGGCTTCCCACTGGCGAAGAGAAGCAACTAAATACGCACGCTGGATAGCATTCACTGGAAGTAAGTCTGCCTTCTGGGCTCTGGAGTAGATCTGGCAGCAGGCCAAACCTCTGGGAGTCACCTTGTCTTTTGGGAAGTCAACAGAGGGGAGCCCCTGCGTCTGAGATGTTTCCGAACACCTTCCTCGTAACTTGAATCCCCATGTGGACCCTCCTTTCCCTGGCAGGAAGCTGAAAACTCTTCTCTGTTTGCAAGAAACCTGCATGTACTGACTCCTTCTCCAGCATAGAAAAGGCCAATGGCAAACCTATAGCACCTGCCATTGGTTTCTGTGACCTGAAAGAAGGAAGGGTTTATTAGATTTTATATTCCCCCCAAGGAGGTCTAGGTAGGATACATTCTGAGTTTGGGGGGTGGGGGGTAAGGCTCTTTTCTCTCATACACAACTAGGTTGCAGTATACTAGTTTCGTCCCTACTGCTAAGCCTAATTTGGGTTCCTCTGTCAAAGGTCAGCACGCTAACAGTGGAGGGCATGGCTGGCTGAGTGGAACAAAGTGAAAAGGAGCATTCCACCAGGCAATAGTTCAGAATTTTTCCACTCCCTTTTCAGAGCCACCTGAGCCCATGATCAACCACAACATCTTGTGGCAATGAATTCAATACATTAATTAGGCCTCCCACACAGCCAGCCTTTAGGTACAGCTTTGTGCAGCCCATGAAGGTATACAAGGGAAGTCTGCAAGCCCCTGCTGTTCAGATCAAAAGGTCTTGAGGCAGAGATGGCGCTGTTTCCCTCATCAAACTCCTTCATATCCAAAGCAGAAGCAGATTTCCCCTGCTCTAGTGCAGCTCCTTCTTCAAGCCCCGTAAACCAAATATTGGCTACTTCATTGAATGCTGCTGAACATGAAACTCACTGTCCACACAGGATCCAAAAAGACTCACAGTCCTTGTTTGCAATATTCACTTAGTTTTAACTGTCTACAAGTCAGGCTCATCTGTCAACTTTTTTTTTTAAACTGGCACCTGTTAAGTATGAATGCAGATTAATAGCAATGGCTGCTGAGTTACACAGTACTTGCACTGGTGGCTGGTGACTGTTGGAGCTGGTGGGGCATAAGGCGGGGAGGCCAGTGGTAGGTGGAGTCAGTGCCAGTGATAAGCAGAGCCAATTACTTCGGGTTTTGCCCTTGTCCTTCTCCCTGCTGAGTTCTACAAGGAGCAATGCTGAAACTGAAGAGGAGGAAGTTTACAGCCTGTGCCCCCTCTTGAACTGGTTGCTTAGCAGTTCTTGTTTTATCTGTAAGCCACTTGAGTCCCATTAAGGAAAAGGTGGGGTATCATTAATAATAATAATAATAATAATAATAATAATAATAATAATAATGGGCTGTTTGAGGGCACACTGAAGGTGGTTGGGCATTTGTCCTTATGGACCAGCCTCCACTGAGCATATGCAAGCTGTCTTTGATCAAACCTATTTCTCACTCCACAAGTTAGAACTTACCCCATATTCACAAGCCATCAGTCACTGTGGGCTAGCAGTGCAGGTTGGGAAATTTGAGCTGGACTGATCTCCTTTCACAAATATTTGCCCACCCAGGAAGATCAGAAATACTGCTTTCCATGAAGCACCCTTCTCCAAACTATTGCACATGTTTGGGGGTGGGTAATTGGAAGCTTATCTCTTTACGCAGACTAATTATAACAGATAGGATCCGTTTTGAAAAATGGAGTAGGTGCACATGCATGTTTTAATAGGATTGCTTTATTCCCTGCTTTTTGTTCTAGTCAACAACAGTTTCACCTATACCAGAAACCAATTTTCTGCAAGTGTCTGAGCCTAATCTACTGCAGGATTTTGAATATCCCCAAGTAAAAACACTACATTATCTAAAAGACAGACTCAGAATGCCCTGGGCAGCTGCATACAGTATCACTGAGAGCTAGCGTAAATAGAAAAATGGATAAAAGGGGGAATGCGGCATTGTGGAGTTTTGGGGGTTCATACTCACCCTTTTTTCTTAAATAATATACTGCTGCAAGCCTGAGTTTGCTGAGACCTCCTTCTAAAGGAACATCAGAAATGGAGTAGAAATGTTGGAGGAGAGGGCAGTACTGTCAGTGGGTACTTGATGGTGGTGCAGAGCTCAGGTGCAGTCGGCCTTTCTCTGAATTCTGTTTGCTGAGAGAGGGGCTCCTTTTCCCTATTGCCCCATGGTTGCCATGCCAGAAACGTCATGACTTCTGGGAGGCACTCTGGTTCAATGGTAGAGCCAGCCAACTCTGATTCTCTACTTTGCATGCAGAAGGTCCCCTACTCAGTCTCTCGTATCCCCCAGTTAAAAGGTTTAGGTATCAAGTGATGAGGAAAAACCTCTACCTGAGACCCTGGTGAGCTATTGCCATTTGGAATGGACAGTTGTACCAAGCTAGATGGGTAGGTGGTCTGACCAGGTGCATGTCCACTTCTGATAAGCCATACGATGGGCATAATGCTCCTTTTGTGCTCTACAGCGGGAGGGGAGTGATGCAACTGTATTGGGAGGAAGAGCCTGGCCAAGGTTGAAGGTTATCTACACTGGGTCAGCAAGCCTAGAATTTTATCCTGTGTGATCCCTTGGGAGCATGACATTCCCAAGAGCAGGTATCCCCTCCTTACCTCACATCTGGGACCCACACAGGCAGTGGGATAGGGCAGTAGAATAGGCTGAAGGCTTGTTTATTCCAGAGTGTGCTGTGCCTCTGACCCGAGCCAAATCAAGCAGAAGCCAAGTGGGCTGTTTTCCAAACCTCCTGGTCAGCGCACACCCCTATCCTGTTCTCTTAGCAGTGTTCATTTGGGTGCCGAATTAACAGAAAGCTTTAAGCTCCCTCTAGTGGTTTTTCAGCTGGAGTCCTGATAAACTGAATTAAGACTGGATTGGTAGACTGTCTGTTTCAGGTAGGTGTCCTATGGCTACTATAGCGTTCTTTCTTTGACATGAGAAGCCATCGGTCTCCTAGCTTGTGCCTAGGGTGAGACCACAAAATATTCGTTCCAGTTAGCATACTGCCCCCCTTGAGGTACGGCATATGTGTGTTTTGTGTTGAATGTGTACCGTGCTGTCTTCAATTTATTACACATTTTTACACATCAGTACCCCATCTTTCATTGAACATTTCCAAGATGGCTTACAGTTAAATCAGGAATCCATGAAAATGCTTTAAAAAGCCCCTGTTGATAAAACTGTGGGACAGAACATCACACTAAGAGTCCAGCCATCTAAAATGGAGAGCAACTGAAGGTATCATGATTTACTGTTTGTTTTTTTGAGCTTGGTTTAATAAGAAAATCTTCAGCTGGCATCTAAAACTCAGGACGGTGTTGGGTAAGTGGCCTTAAGGAGGGTATTTATTGCTGGATTATACTGTTACAATGGCCTTCGCTTGAGCCATTCCTTGCCTGATCTCTAATGAAGTTGGTGGGAATGATTGGGTAGTACAGAGGTTGCCAACATAGCGCTGATGGGCATACAGGTACCAACAGAGGCTTTCCATGAGGCATTCTGTAATTGAGGTGCCACCACTGAGAAGGCTCTCTGCTTGGTAGCCGTTTGCCACATGGCAGCTGGTGAGGCACCCAAGGAAGTCCCTCTGCCAGGGAATTGTAGGGTTGGAAGAGACCTGTGAGGTTCTCTAGTTTAATCCTTTACTGATGCAGGAAATCTGAGGTTCTTAAGTTACAGAAAGGTATATATGCAGACAAGTAGTGCCTTGCAACTTGGGAGATACTCAGAGAACGAAGAGCAACATCTATGTAAGGATCTGTTGGTTTGAATGCCACATCCCTCTAAATCCCAATCCTCTTTCTTGTCCTTTTGAGATGTAGTGGGATGAAACTTCCAAGGCCTTCAATCCCTGGTGGTTGTTGTTTAATGCTATGAGCTATCAACATGACTCTCCCTCTCTCACACACCCCAAGGACTAATCCCTGTTTTGTTTTTATTTTCTTCCAGTGATCCTATTCTGCATGGCGGCCCTAATATTTCCCATAGGATTTTATATCAACGAAGTGGGCGGCCAACCTTATAAACTGCCGAACAACACAGTGGTTGGGTCGTCGTACGTACTGTTTGTTTTATCCATTTTCTTTACAATAGTGGGACTTCTATTTGCTGGCAAAGTCTGTTTACCTGGCTGACAAAGGTCTAGATACTGCTTCACTCGGTCATGAAGGAGAGTAGGACGCCTGTCGCTATCTCGGAAGGATGCCTGCGTTGGGCTGCTGCAGTCTTACCGGAACGAGGAGGTCTCTGATGCGTTCTCACTATGCACTTTGGATTTATTTTTGTTTTTGAACGGAGAGCCTTTCCCACAACCAAATACAGACAGACAGCCTTGACTCATCTCCTGAGCGTCTGGATGCGGTCAGGTGTGCACTGTGATAGAAACTAGTGTAGTGGAATAATTCTTTTCTACACTGAGCAGCGTTATTGGCCCCCCCCACCCCCACCCCCCACATCACTGTACTGGACCCATTTTAGATAACTTGACAATTTTGAAAAATCTCAAAAGTATTTATGAACTTTGGTCGACCAGAGGTTTGCCAAGGGAGTTGGAAGTGGGGCTGGCCTCACTCTCTTTAGGAGATAAGCATCTTCCTTCTGTGATAGGCAAGAAGCATTTGCCGCCAAAAAAGCCAACCAACCAACAGCTCAACATTACACTAACTGCATCCTGAAGCCAATTGATCAAAAGATGTTCTCGGAAATCTGTTACAACAAAAACGTCTGCCTGCCATCTCTCTCGCCAACCCCAGTGAGCTCTAGAAACACCGTGGGACGTCAGGGTGGCTAGGAATTCTTCATTATATTTATATAAATATATATATATTGCTGGTGCAGTATACAGAATATGTATATATATGTTTGTGTGTGTATATGTGTGTGTGTGTGTATACACACACACACACACATATATACACACGCAGACACATGTTTCTGGAAGAGAGCTCTTGAGCGCTTTGCTAGCAAAACACTGTGGTGTGTAAAACTAGAACTCGATAGGAGAGGGGGGAAAGTGAAATAGAAAAAACAACACAAAGCCATTTCTCTGAAGGCTGCATAGCTGGGAAAGTCTTCAGTTTACCTCATTCTTTGTAGCAGCCCTTGGTTTTAACAGATGTTTTGTTATAGGTACAAACAACTCCATACCTTTCTAGGTGCAATTCTAAGTTAAGCTAAGAGGGTTTTGTTCTTTATATGGTAATTTATTTGTATATTGGGGATAGAAGGCAAGTTTGTGTCATACTTTGCAAAGGTCCGATCCCAGTATTGGGAAGTTACACTACTTAAATTATGGGCAACTGAAGTGGGTTGATTTCTCTCCATCTCTCTCTGTTTCTCTCCTCCCCTCCACAACCCTCTTTCCACCTTGCCAGCTCTTTCTGGCTTCACTTATTAATATGAATTTCTCCACAGAAAATCTACCGTGAGATATCATCTCAAGTTGGCTACATAACATGAACCGGGTGGTTGGGCAGTAAAAGCTACAAAGAGGGACATACTCTTCTTTCATGTGCGAGTATTAAGTTAAATCCGCTGGTACAAAAAAGAGAGCCATATGGTCACTTGACGTCCCCATGCTTTGCCTTGTTCTGACACTTAACGTAGGGCTTGCCCACATCCAAGGGGCCTTTGCAGTTCGTAGCATCGTCTCCCCTCTCATCCTGGTCTCTTAAGAGAGTCTGCCATTGCCAACCTCCTTCAGTAATGGAGGCAGCTCCTGTTTTCTCTGCTCTCTGGCCAAGAGAGCACTTATGGGTCCACCAGAAGTGAAGAACGACCTGCAATAGCCAAAACGGAAGATCTGAGCAACAGTCTTTCGCCAGAGTGTTTCTGAGCAGCAGCACCTGCCTGCCATTCTGGGCACGAGCAGCCCCCATTAAAGCTCCTTAATTCATGTCATCAGGCCCAGCAGCAGCGGTCTGGTTTTCGTAGCTCCATTCATCAGCAGGCCCTTTGCCAGGATGTGGGCTTTGGCAGATGCCTGATGGCTTTGACCCTAGGCGCCAGCCCTGCTCACTTAAGTGACGGCAACTGAGCGGAGCTGGAACAACAGCAACAACGAAACCCCACACTATTTTGGAAGAAGTTGATAACCTTTGAAATAGTGTCGAATGCTAGCTGCTGGTCCTTTAATGCAAGTTGCTTAGGGAGACACTGCTGTTGTACTTTCAGCATAACACATGGTGTTGCTCTCTATTCACGGGTACAACTGATCACAGCAAAGATGTCATAGAATTGTAGCGTTGGAAGGGACCATGAGGAATCGTCATAGCAGTGGGAAAATGTAAGGTTACCAGGCCGGCAGCATCTCATGCTACAATCAGGCACTGAGGGGAATTGCTTCCGGCTTCAAGAGAAAGATTCTGACCAATTTTCATTTGTGTATGCAAAATTTGCCGTAAAAACGAGGGTTCCCTGGTAGAAAAATCATGTATGATTTTCAGAACAACCTTCCAATCATGCAAACTTTCCCATCACAGTATTGTTGCCCGAGGCTGACTTGGATGTATCAGATTCCTTTCTCTGTAGAGTTTATGGATGATTGTGATATATATATATTTTGCCTGGAGTATTTGTTTTTAAAAAAATTAACCTGTTCACTCAGCTGGCTGAGGGGTTCTTCACAAAAGAAATTGTGAGCGCTGTTGAATTCTGTCAGCTTTCCTACAATGACACCCTATGTGGGCTTGCTGGTTTTGGATGTGAAAGTTCTTTTAAAAATGCGCAATGTTGGAGAAAACTGGATTGCAACAGGAAATCCCATGCAGAGCTCTGAGGAGATCTTCATAGTTTAATGGGGTTAATTTGTTCGCATTTATGAATTGGTACTTAAAAGGGATGAGCAAGCTGATAAAAGGCCTGGCAGCTATAACCTGTTCTATTAAGGGTAAAAATGACACCTCCTCCAAAGGATTATTGTAAATAGTTCCATGGAATAATATGGAGGCGGTGCATTTTCCTAGAAGTTTTATCCCTGGTTTGTTACCTGCCTGGGTTCTTTCTAGGGCTGCCAGTATTGTTACTGCCTCTTCTCTTGTGCAGCATGACATCCAGAAATACAGCTAATGAACTCTTTTCCTGCCATGGAAATGAAATTATATTAGAAACCTTCACCTGTTTAATTTCTACATATCAGACTGCTGTTGTAAGACACAGGAGCAGAGCTTTTTTAAAAAAAACAAAAACTGCAAACTCTTGCCCTTTTACTACATTCTATGTCTTGCCATAGTTAACGACATAAGTACCCTACAATTATCTGAATAACTGTATGGTCCTCTTTTCATACCTTGCTTGCTGCAGGTGCTATTTTGAGAACAGGAATTGGAGCATTTAACCTCGCACAATCTCTGCCTAAGAAGGCAAAGTGAGTTATGGCTGGGCCAAATCTCTTGCAGCCCTCCCTGCCCTTCCTCTATTCTTTCTTAGTGCGTCTCTCCCCACCCCACCCCAAATTCATACCGCCATCACCCTTCTCCGTTGGCACCATCTTTCAGACGTGGGATCTTGCACCCCTATCCAAAGCTCACCCTGCCTTTCTACATTAGGAAGCTGAATTAAACCCGAACTCCCCTGTTTGGAAACATGTGCAAATGGCATTACTTAAGAGCTTTGGTCGAGAAATAGGAAGACTGTGGAAGCTCACTAAATGGCCATTTATTATTATTATTTTGGAAGAGCCAGGAATGCTCCCAAGCTCCCATCCTTAAACTATTAAATGGAAGGGTTTAATATAAGCTGGCCTTGTCTTGAGTTTGAAACTGTCCTGAGAACATAGATTAGCAACCTAAGCTGATGGGTTTGTGTTCTCTGCTAAACAGGAGGTCAAAGGGTATTGGGAGATGGGTCACATGTATCCAGAATGCATCATGGGAGCCTTAGCAGGGGCAGTGTCAAGACTAGGGCAGAGCGACGTCTGCTTTTCAGCATCACGATATATCACAAGCTAAACATCATAATATACCGATATATATGAAATATATGTCTGAAATAAGGATGGAACTATGTAGAGGCAAATGGCATAATGTCCTGGCATCTAGGGGTCTAAAACGGATACGGTTTTTCTTAACATTAACATACTGTTACAACTGTTTTTATAGTACAGGGCAACAGGGGTGGCAGGAATCATGAGAACAGTGATGACCGGCTTCACGGTTTTTTCCACATTGTGATTTTCTTTTTACATAGCCAGACATCGTGATTCACGATATATCACCATGTCAAACATTATGAAACTGTTCCCTCGATGCGGACTTCAAACTGATTTTGGACGGTGTATCGATACATCACCCAGCCCTAGTCAAGACCCCCGCGCCTGCTTACATGGGGGGCATATTTGCCAGAACAACCTCACCCCACTGTCCCCTTCCTGTAGATCACCACATGGTGACATTTTCCTGACTTAACTAAAAACAGGTTGGGAAAGTTCAGAAGAAGAGCATCTGCCGATGACCTTCTGTGATCATGGAATGTGTCCAGTCTGTATATTGTGAGCAGGAGCCTGGCCTGTCTACAGGTATTTGTGAAAACCAATATAGCTGCAGAATGCATAAATAATTGGTGTGTTATGTTTGTATAACTTTAATTTCAGTCATTGGGGGGGGTGGATAATCCTTCTAACTATAAAAAAGAATGGGAGGGACAGAGAGGATCAGCAGTTGCTTTTAATAAGATCACATGGAATGCAGTATTAATTTATAGCAGAAAGACCATATCTTGTAAA
Organism: Podarcis muralis; assembly: GCF_964188315.1. Classification (NCBI taxonomy): domain Eukaryota; kingdom Metazoa; phylum Chordata; class Lepidosauria; order Squamata; family Lacertidae; genus Podarcis; species Podarcis muralis. The sequence goes on from NC_135668.1 coordinate 42,670,139, forward strand.
CTGTATATAAAACACAGTTTTATGGTGCAATTGTTTGTCAACCTTCTGTCTGTTACTTTTGGGGGGGTCAGCATTGTGTCCCCCCCTTCCCCATACCTAAGAGCATCATGCTAAAATCTGCAAAGAAATATTTGTCGCTTGTATTTGCACAAGGATTTTTTTTTCTCTTTTTGGGGAAAACCTGTTACAGGCTTTTTAATAAATGCCTGTCCCTTAATTCAGTTCAGCGTGTGCAACTTTTTTGCCCAGCAAAATCTGCATTGGTGGGGTGAGCATTCACATAAAGCCTTTTGAAATTCTGCCAGCTTTACTTTTAAGAGCAAATTATTTGTATTAGTCCAGTCACACTTTGCTGCTATTTCGTGAATGCCCCAAATTATTCACACGACTCCGAAAGCTTTTAACATCCTGGTTCTGGTGAAATGAAGTTCATTCTACAGTCATTTTGACAGGCTTATGGTAAACTTGTACGGTCTCTATTTCTATTGTGACCAATAAACTTCACAGCAGCAGCTCTTCCTCCCCACCCTGCTTTTTTGGAGTCTTTTGTGAGATTTCTCTGAAAAAAACCAAACCTGAATTTGTGTCTGTTACAATATCATTTTTTTACTATCCTGTTGCCATTTTAAAGCCTTCTTTTCAGGGTTGAGGGTGGGGAGACGGGAATCTTGAAGCTTAGGCCTTATTTTTCAAATTTACAATCACTGGAGTCACGCCTGAGATAAAATTGTAGAGTTTAGGAATCTGTTTCCAAACATTTCTGTTTTAATGACTTCGGTGCACTGCTAAAGCTCACTTTCACACCCCTCTCCTTTCTCCAGTGTGTTATTTCAGTTGCTGTTTTGACCTGCTGTTTAAAAAAATATAAAGTTGTGTGAAGGATCCCAAAGCAAAAAGATGAAGGAAATGGCATTTTCAGATAGGTTTTCCTGCCTTGGAGTTGCTAGTTCTGTTTCTGCTACTCCAAGAGACCATAAATGTTTGGGCTCAAGGTCTTCGTGGTGGTCTTCCCCCTTTCCACTGCAACCATATCCTCTTCCAACTGTTAAGGATTATTTTCTAATTGGTTAGGACATTTCTCTCCCCCGCCCCAATTTAATTTCCAAACAAATTGTTAATACAAACTGTATAAAATGAACATAATTTTCTTCACTTGTATTTTTGTTATTGAGCAAGTTTATCAAAATAAATTGTCTACTTAAAGAAATCTGGTTTGATTTTGATTTTTTTTTTTTTAGGGTGGTATATAACTGAAACATTTTCTTGCATACAATTTATTTACTATGTGTGTGTGTGTGTGTGTGTGTGTGTGTGTGTGTGTACAACCTCCTAACAGAAAGTGTTCTGACAGCCTTAAAAAAAGTAAATGCAATTTAAATACCAAATAAAGAGGCAAATAAATATGACAAGAAAACAAAAACTCACCACAAAAGTTAAAACAGATTTAGAAACAGAACTGGGAAACTTTGAATTATTTGAAAGGCTGGGATGGTTAAAACTTTGCCTGGTGCTGAAGACACTGTCAGCATGTCATTGTCATAAACCTCATTTTATTTGCATGCCACCTTTCCATAGTTAAAACCAGTGCCTTTTTTTCCTCTAAAAAAATGTTTAGGGATACTCTCATTTTCCTACTCATATTGAAATACTGCCCCTCAATGAGGCCAAGCTTAGATTCACAAAATGTTTAGGTTACAAGTCCGTGTTGGTCTGCTGTAGTCGAAACAAAACAAAATAAATAAAATAAAATAAATTCCTTCTAGTAGCACCTTAGAGACCATCTAAGTTAGTTGGTCTCTAAGGTGCTATTGGAAGGAATTATTTATTTATTTATTTTATTTCGGAAATGTTTAGGGGTATGCGTACCCCTGCGTCCCGTCCACACCCACCCACCCACCCGGGAAAAAAGCACTGGTTAAAACCATCCTTGAGGCGCCATACAACATGAAAAAAAATACACAATTAGAAGCATAACAAAAGTCATAAACTAAAGAAAACTCATTGGAAAAGTACACAACCACACTGAAGAATAAATCCACATTAAAAGGTCTAAAAATAAAGACACGAAGTAATATCAGTAACAGCAACGGCAACATACCCCAGCCCGAAAAATCTGTTCAGCAGCCTCAACTTTTGTAACTGGAGCTGGTCAGGCCAGGTGGGAAAAGGCCAGCAAGGGTCTTCCAGGCTAGCAGGTCTTCCAGGACTCGAAGCAGCGGAATAGCCAGGGGTTTTATTTATTTATCTCCTTTTAAAGAATCATCTCAAGATAAAGATAAGAGCTGAAAGTGCCCCAAATGATTTAAAAACAGTTAAAAAACAGCAAATACATTTGAAATACCTAGCCATGACTGGGTGGATGTGAAGGCAACAATGAGGAATGACTTGCCAAACAGAGAGAGAAATCTGGTTTTTATGACCTGTTTGCGCTGTAAGGATTTGCTTGGAAATGTCCTTTTTTGTTAAATTGTCCCTCCTTCAGAGAGGAAACTCAGTGCCCTCATGCTGACAGGATAGGAACCCACATTGCACAAGAGGGAAGTATAGCAGCATGCTTGGGGAGGGGTGTGGTACCTTTTAACTTCAAATGGGACAACAGAAAACCCATTTTTTATTTGTATTTATTGCATTTTCTCCCAGGAGCTTAAGGTGGCGTACGTAGTTCTCCCCATTTTATCCTCACAACAACCCTGTGAGGTAGGTTAGGCTGAGACTGAGTGACTGGCCTGAGGTCAACCAGTGAGCTTCATGTCTGAGTGGGGATTTGAACCCTGGTCTCTCGGGTCTTAATCTGACACACTGAACCACACTGGGAAGATGTATTTACTGTTCTTGGCGCATCTGCCAAAATTCTGATGCAAAAAATCCTGTCAGTTACAAAGGCAAGAATTGGGAACCTCGTGCCCAGGGGCCGATTGTGGCGCTCCAATCCTCTCAATCCAGCCCTCCAAAATCTCAGGTGTCGCACCCTCTGAAGCCACACACACACTTCACTGATTCTCCTTCATGCTTTCTCTGAAAGTTTTTTGCCCAGCGGAAATGCATCCTTGAACTCTGATCAGGCTTCTTGCTTGTCTGGATGAAGGATGGAGAGGGGAGTCTTATGTGTAAAAACTAGGCTTTTGTACAAAGACAAAAACCCGCATTTGTGGCCCCACACGTCACTGAGATATGGCACAGTGACAAGGGTTTGCCTCCCTTGTTTTAATGCGGCTGTGGGGAACCTTTGGCCCTCCAGTTGTTGCCGAACTGCAACTCCCATCACCCCTCGCCCATTGGTCGTTCTTGCTGAGGCTGCTGGGAGTTGTAGTTCTGCCACATCTGGAAGGCCAAAGCTTCCTCATTCCTTCTAAAAGGTGTCAAAATACTCTCTTTTTTGGTCCTACACATGGTTTTCTCTTTTGGCCGAGTATATAAAAAGCCCCCAGACAGAAACATTAATTGCTTTTCAGGCAGATTAATTCGCCGTGCGCCTCTTGAGACCCAGCCATATTTCCCCTGCAGATCTTTCATCTCCCTCCATCCGCTATGGAGAATGGTTGCTTCTGTTGCCGTTGGCAACGAAAACACAGCTCAGGCCAGGGGAGTGTTTGCTTCTGGATAAAGCCTGGCTTTACATGCACAGGGGATGATGCAAGGCAGAGTGAGCGGTCGCTGGTGAGTCCCAAGGCTGCACGGCTTTGTAGTGGTCCTAGCAGAGGAAGGGTGGTTAGGATGTGAAGAAGCAATGGTGTCCCGACCTTTGGGATGATGTGCTTAGCTCCAAAACTGCTTTGGAAGAGCATCGTGTGTAGGGTAGTAGTAAACTGTGCCCCTGAGTATGTGCAAAGTGCCTTTCTCCAGTCACTACCCATGGCTCTTGTCTCACACCTGATATCCACCGTGTCTCTGGTATGGAGGGAATACTTGTAACTGATTTGTTTTATCTAGTGTGATTTTCAAACAGTATATATCCATCATATGCACCGAAAATCTGTCATAAAAAAACTTTGCTGCGTTGTAGAACTTTTTAAAATTTACTGCATGTTGTTGTAGGTTTTATGATGTGAATGGCTTTGATAATTTCCCACTGAGGTAAAAAAAAGCAAAAAAGCAGTATACACATTTTCCATTTTATTGTATGTTTACTAATTTTTGAGAATACAACTGTAAAAAATGTACCTCAGGTACGTTTTCTATTTTAAAAACCTTGTTTGGAGTGGGATACCAGCTTACACCTTAAAATGACTTGCTTTTTAAGTTTCTTCCTGTCAAGTGTGACAAATACTTAGGACTATGAATTTTTAGTTGTCACTTCTCAGTAAAAAAAAAAAAAAAATCAGTGTCAAAATCCGGCCTGATTAGGAGTTCTGGAGAACTCGAATAGCTTCATTATTCTGTGTCATCTTTGGCTGGTTCTGGACAAAATGGACTCTGGGTGTCCAAATGAAACAAAGTGAAAGATTGTGTGTTATAAAGCGACTAATGCATTTCAACCCACATCTACAAGTGCTGCATTTCAGATTATTCCATGGTCTGATCAGAACTATATCAACAAGCCCTAAATTATGTGGGTTTATGTATATATTTTACCTGTCTTTTTCATCGGTATGGAAGTATTCTGAATTTACATTTGTGTGTGTGTTTGCTACATACCGTACAGACGGGTGCCAGAGACCACTGAAGAAGAAACATGTTGGTGTTTTATAATATACCATTTTATATTATTCCGTTTTATGTCATTTAGATATTCATCTCTCATTTTGTTCTCAGTTATAAGCTTTACCTGGTTCCACAGTAGGTTGCCCTACTGTAGAATAATAGAATTGTAGAATTGTAGAGTTGAAAGGGACTCTGAGGATCATCTAGTCCAACCCCTTGCAATGAAGGAATATGCAGCTATCCCTAAGGGGATCGAACCTGCAACCTTGGTATTATCAGCACCATGCTCTAACCTACTGTAGGTCCTAGACCAGGGGTCTGTAACCTTTAAGACAAAAAGAGCCACTTGGACCCGTTTCCGAAGGGAAAAAAAACCTGGGAGCCGCAAAACCATTGCAACATTTAAAGCATGCACGCCGCTGCCCTCCGATCTGACAGTGGGCGGGAAGGTGATGTCAGGACGGTGCGTGACTAACGCACGCACCGCCCCCATGTGACGTCACAGCCAGTACAGCGCCCGCCACAGTGGGGAGTGTCGGGGCGCACAATGCGCCTCCTCCCCTCGCTAGTATCCGTCCCGGAGCCGCGGCAAAGGTGTAAAAGAGCCACATGCGGCTCCGGAGCCGCGGGTTGCAGACCCCTGTCCTAGACCAACTGTCTAACCACTGCACCACACCTTCCTAAAGCAGGTCATCTTCTGTACAGCCAATTTTTAAGCTTTTTACCTTGATTTCGATTACAACAGGGGTGGGGAAACTTTACAGCAGGCTTCTTCAACCTCAGCCCTCCAGATGTTTTGAGACTACAATTCCCATCATCCCTGACCACTGGTCCTGCTAGCTAAGGATCATGGGAGTTGTAGGTCAAAAACATCTGGAGGGCCGAGGTTGAGGAAGCCTGCTTTACAGTCTGAGGGCCACATTTCCTTCTGGGCAGCCTTCTGAGGGCCACATGCCAGTTGTGGGTGACGCCAAAGGCAAAAGTGGGCAGAGCAACAAATGTAATTTTTATCTTTGCACAGTAGCACCTCCCTTTCTCCCTCCCTCCCTCCTCCATCCAGACAAGATGGAGGCCCTTTCCGTTGAAGGAGTGGTGCATCCTGGGGGTGCTGAGCTTATAGCCCATGAGACTCGTTTAATCTCAGGGTTGTGGGTTTGATCCCCACATTGGGCGAAATATTCCTGCATTTCAGGGGGTTGGACTAATGACCTTTGTGTCCCTTCCAACTCTAACATTCTATGATTCTATGTCAGGGAATGTGGCTAGACTAGAGTGATTCCCAAAGGCTAAACAGAGAGGGGCATGATGAGCCACATTTGGCCCCCAGGCTTCTCATTCCTGTCCTACAAAATCAAGTTTCTGTTCAGTAATAAAACAGACCCATTCATTCCACTCAGCTATAAGTGGTGTCCAGCTGACGTGTTAATGAAAACTGTCCATTAATTGTTCCCTCACGCAACACTGAGTTGGCTTGCTTGTTTTGGCAATCTTATCAGCCATTCTTTCACGGATGGTATAAATTGAGCTCTTCAGGGACAGGCAAAGGCAATCTTAGGATCCTACCAAGTGGCTGAAAGGAAGATGGCGGCTCAATTCCCCCCCCCCCCCGAGATGTACGCTTTCAAATGGCACAGAACTCGCTAGGAGGCCTGTAGCAGCAGAGACTATATTTAAATAATTTTTAATAGGCACTTATTTCTCAGTGTTATGGCAAAAGGGAAGGGCCAGTTCAGCCATGGAACAAAAATGCATGCCAGTCTTGTAATGAGAAAGCTAAAAAGAAGGGGCATTAGGTTCTGTCCCCTACATGTTACAATATTAAAATGCAATTGCTGCTGCTTTGTGATACTCAAAGGACTGTAGGTCAAATGATAATAATATGGTGCGCTAATTGTTTCAAAGCGTCTATTCCCTTTCTTTTCTTTAAAATAATACAAAATAGAAGATCCAACAGTATGTCGAAGGAGAAGAAAGTGGCAAGTTTCTTGGACAATGCACAGTTCTTGGGAAAAGTGGGGTAAGCGACTTGTAGCTTTTGAACAAGTTGGATATGGTGTGCAGACCCTACATATTACAATATTAAAATGAAATTGCTGCTGCTTTGTGATACTAAAAGGACTGTAGGACAAAACAAAACAAAACAAATAAAATAAAAGTGTGTGAATTGTTTCAAAGGCACTTTCTTTCTTTCTTTCTTTCTTTCTTTCTTTCTTTCTTTCTTTCTTTCTTTCTTTCTTTCTAAAAAACAAAAGATCCAGCAATATGTCGAAGCAGAAGAAGGTGGCAAGTTTCCTGGACAATTCACAGTTATTGGAAAAAGTGGGGTAAGCTACTTGTAGCTTTTGAACAAGTTGGATACAGTGGGCAGACTCCTACATATTACAATATTAGAATGCAATTGCTGCTGCTTTGTGATACCGGCAGCAGCAGAGGAAGCCACTTGAGCGCCCTATGGGTGGCGCGCCCATAGGGGTGGGGCGCACCGCGGGGCCTCGGGAATCTGCCTGCCTCCTCCCACTCAGCCACCCTACAGCTGGGGGGGGGGGAGGCAGCGGGCAGACCGTTTGGGCAGTGTGGAGCCTGCACGCTCGCAAGCCACCACATCTCTCCCAGGAGAGACTCGTGGCTCGGGTGTGCTGCAGGCCCTGCGGTGACTACCGCTCAGCATTTTGTCACCCCCCTCAGTGGTGACACTGGGCAGCCCGCTCCTACTGCACCCCGCTTCCTCCAACCCTGGATACTAGAAGGACTGTAGCTCAAAACAAATAAAATAAAATAGTGTGCTACTTTTTTCAAAGGCGCTCTTTTCTTTCTTTCTTCTTTAAAAATGTTTTTTAAAAGAGCCGACAAAATGTCGAAGCAGAAGAAGGTGGCAAGTTTCCTGGACGATGCGCAGTTCTTGGAAAAAGTTGGGTAAGCAACTTGTAGCTTTTGAACAAGTTGGATATGGACCATATGGTGGGCAGACTCTTTACAGTTGGAAGGTTCCACCTAGGTTCAGCCGCTGCTTTTGCAGCTATCTCGTTTCATCACCAAGGGTTTGGTATAAGAACTTTGCACAGTGAGTGGAAGGCGGGGAGTCCATCCATAGCTCAGACTCACAGACTGACTAATGATCTGACATGCCATACTCACTGATATAGACAGCAATGGGCCGTTGTCACAGCAACGGCTTGGCTGACCTTGCACCTGTTGGCTTATCTCATGCACAGGATGATTTGTGCTCATGATTTGTGCTTTTTTGTCTGTTCCACCAGAAATAGTCTAGGTGCAACCAGGCCCTTTCAGGGTAGCAATGTTGGATATTGTTCCTGTTGATATTAAATATGAATTTAATGCATACAGTAGTACCTTGGTTTATGAACTTAATCCGTTCCAGAAGAACCAAAGCATTCTTAAACCAAGGCATGCTTCCCATAGCGGGGGGGGGGGGGGAGACTCAATTTACAAATGGAACACACTCAACAGGAAGCAAAACATGTTCTGCTTCCAAGGCAAAGTTCACAAACCAAAACACCTACTTCCGTGTTTGCAGCATTCTTAATCCAAGTTGTTCATAAACTTAGCTGTTCTTAAACCAAGGTACCACTGTATTCACTGTTTTTAGCTTCATATTTTGAATGTTATATCTGTTTAAATACACTGCCATGGTATTTTTTAAATGGCGGGTGGCTTATATATTAAACAAATTAAATAAACACACAAACTTTTTAAAGTACAGTCTTTCCCAAGTTTTCCTAGGAAGAAACCATGTTAAAATACCCATCTGCTACTTGCCTGTAATGTACGAGAAATAGTGTCCTCGCATGGTGAGCACACTCTTATCTGGTTATATCTCTATTAAAGCAGTTGCATATCGTGGAAAACTTGCTACTGCTATATTTCTCCATGGAAAATTTCTACTTTTAGAAACACATTATTTCATAAAATTGATTAGCAGCATAATGAATGAAGGCAAGTCATATTGTCTATTTTGAATCAATGCAGTACTAGTCAAATCTGAAATCAAAGTTATAATTAAGTTTTTTGGGGTGCCTATCCCTCAGAAACACATATACTTGTGCACAGCTCTTTAGGCTTACTAAATATACATCGAAGAGGCTAGGCAAGATCTCCCATGAAAATTTTCCCAGCTTCCCCACTTTGGTTTTGACTTAAAGTGGAATGCTTTAGCAATTACATTGCTGGATGTGTATAATGTCTGAAAAGAAAGGAAATGATTAGCTTTGCAATGCTGCATGATAAGAACCCTTTCCCCCTCCAGTGTACATTCAGTATCAAATGCCACTTTACAAAAAGGAAGCCCATCTTTGTGGAATGTTTCTGCAGCAGTCTCTGATGAAGGACTATTGGTTACCAATATCAACCAGACACAGGATTTATTGGTAAGTCAATATCTGTATTATGTGCACTCATCTCCTGCTCTTCATGGATGGTAGAAACAGTAGAGGTCTGTTGCAAACAACATAGGAACAGGGCCTTTCATGTGGTGGCACCAACCCACTGAAACACCTTCTTCTGGAATATGAGAAAGGTCCCATCTCTGTTGTCTTTTTGGTGTCTCCAACAACTCTTTTAAATTGAGATCTTTCCCAATCTGTATTGGAATTGTTTTATTTTTTAATCACTTACTGTTTCCTCCCTTGGGCTCCTTTGAGAGGAAGGGTGGGAGTTGGACTGACTGCTCCCACCTGTCAGTGTTTTTAGACAGTAAGTGAAGTCTGAGCTATTATTGATTAGTGAGTTGTTTAGCCACCAGACAATAGAAATCTCTGAGGTCCTAAAGAGCTGATGTTTTCCCCCTCCCTCAATGTACTTTTCCAGCTTCAGTCTTGTTTTCTAGTACTTGATATCTCTGTAGTTTGCCCTTCAGTTTTCCCCCTATCTTTATGACTTTGCATGCTGTGTTTGAAACTGCTATATAAGTTTTGTTCTTATGTGTCTCGTGGCAATCTTTTCTAACAAATATTTCTGCTGAACAACCGGTTAGCAAGGTTGTCCTGTTGCAATGACTTTAATAAACCGGGTTCCTGCTGGATCTGTTGGGCTTGCTGTCATTCTCTTGCTTCCTTGTTTTTATTTAAAAGGTGTTCCCTCCCCTGGGTAACAAACAAGTGGTGCTAAAGTAAATCCTTGCTACAGCCATGTGCTCTGACAACTTGAAGTGCATGCTTTTCGTCCCCGAATGGCTTTTTCTTGACTCCCCTTTTTCTCATTTGGTCAACAGAGACTTAAGGATACAGCAATGCTGTTTGCTGGGTTGAAGTCCACAGATGAATGGATTCAAGTCTATGGTTTAAAACCCATGCAACTCTCATTCGACGATCTAATGAAGAAGGGCAGCATTGTGATGTAAGTATGAGGTCATGTTGTTCCAAGCTGGTCATGTCTGCTCTTTTCATCCATTTTTCGATGTTTCCTTTTTAGAAATCCAGATGATCCAACAGAGAGTATTGAATTTACTAAGGAGTCTGTTAACTATTTTGAATCTGAGTTGCGTAAGTAAGTATCCCCAGAAACGTGTCCCCTCTCTGGTTTGCATCTGTTTATGGTCAAATCTAGGAATGGGGGAGAAATGCAGTTCAGTTTGCATCTAAAGCCATATCAATCAAATCCACATTTTCCAAAACAATATGAGAACCTAAACACAGCCATTCTGTGAGATTCACATGTATCCAGATTTTGCAATGGGGTTCTCCAATCAAACAACTTTAGGAGGAAATGTGCATAAAAACTCAATATTGTCTGTAGTGTATTTTTTTTTTAATGCAAATTGCTGCAGAAAATGTGGGGAACTGAATTTAAGATTGGAAAAATGAGAAACAAAGAGCTGAAACTGACATAACCTTCCCATGCAACATCCATTTTGGGATAGTGCTAACTCCTCCGACTGGAATGTAGAAGCAGTGGCAGACCTTGAGGCCTCAAATTTTACCTATGCAATGTGCAATGCTGAAATTCAGCCCCCTCACCCTCTCGCCTTCCATTCTGAATCATTGTTGCAGCACCCTCAAAGCTCTGTGCCTGGTGCGACCAAACCAGTTGTTCTTGTCGACATGCAGAGGGCTGAAAGGCCAGCTGGCTAGCCCCAGCTGGGCTGTCTCCTTCCAGCCGTCCTGCTGCGAAGACCCATCGGCCTCTGCTCCGACGTAAATCAGCGACCCGGGCTTCAAAGCCAGGGCACACTATCAGCAGATCAAACTGTGCACACAGAATAGGCGTGAGGCTTGTGAAAGCATGCCACAACTACAGATTTATTAATCATAAATCAGGACAAAGAAACATGTTGACTCTTTCTTCGTCTTCTCAGAGAGACCGGGAAAAACAAAAGCAATACACACAACCGAAGTTCCCAGCAAGCTGTGCTGGAATGTAAACAGACATGTGACACGCAACAGTTCCACACGTCTGCTCCTTAAGGTGGAATGGAAATCCTCAACAGTTCCGCTCCTGGCAGAAGGTCCCAGCTCCAATCCCCAGGCCTTTCCAGATAGAATCAGATAGCAGGAAAGGCATTCTCTGACTGAGAACCCAGAGAGCTGGTGCCCATTCAGAGCAGAGAACACGAGATTAAATGGGCAAGGAGTCTGATCCACAGTTTCCTTCCCCTTTACAGACCTTTCTCTGAGTTTTGGGAACGTGTTGTTGTTCTCTGAGCTTCCACAAGAGGCAGTGATGGTCTTAACTTGGATGGCTTTAAAAAGAGGATTAGAAATATTCACAGGGGGGAAAGACGATCAGTGGCTACCACAATGCCTAGGCTCCCCCTCCATGATCAGAAGCAGTATGCTGTTGAATTCCTGGGGCTAGAAACCGCAGGAAGGGAGAGTGTTCTGTTTTCTAAACAATTAAATTTTAACAAGTTTTAATGATAAAATTTGAGGGCCGCAGTTAGCTTTGAATAAAACAAAAAGCTCGTTTCAGACTAGTTTCTGGTGAATGAGTCCTGGCTCCCACCCAGCGCATGCAAACAGAAGCTCTTAACTGGAAGTAAGAAATAGATATTTATTTAGGCAAGTAATGGTACAGGCTCAGCAGCAGATACAGTGCTCAAGAGTCATGATCCAGGAGTTCAGGACCTGGGCAAGGAGTTCAGAACTAGCAAGAAGCATCAAAGATGTCCCAACAAATCTCTCCCCCCTCCTGCCAAGCTTTTACAGACAAGGCATAGCACACTCGTGAGTTTCTCATGCGTTATGGAAATATCAGGGTTCTAAGTGTGCACTCTGTTAGGGTGGGCGGGCCTGCTCTCATCTGCAGTGGCAGTTCTAGGTGACAAGACCGCACTCTCCTGCACAGACTCCTCATCACTCACTGCTGCCTCCTATTTGGTCTCCCTCACTGGCTGATCAGAGCCCTCCCGATCCTTCGCTGAGGCTTCCCACTCCTCAGGAAGGTCAGAGGGGAGAGCCAGCATCCCTGAAGTGACTGGAGTCAAGGTGGAAAGGGCATTAACCCTGTCCTCCTACCTTAGGTAAAGGTAAAGGGACCCCTGACCATTAGGTCCAGTCATGGCCGATTCTGGGGTTGTGGTGCTCATCTCCCTTTATTGGCCAAGGGAGCTGGCGTACAGCTTCCGGGTCATGTGGCCAGCATGACTAAGCCGCTTCTGGAGAACCAGAGCAGCACACGGAAATGTTTACCTTCATTTACCTTCCCACTGGAAGGTACCTTCATTTACGTTTACCTTCCCGCCGGAGCAGTACCTATTTATCTACTTGCACTTTGACGTGCTTTTGGACTGCTAGGTTGGCAGGAGCAGGGACCGAGCAGCAGGAGCTCACCCCGTCATGGGGATTCGAACCGCTGACCTTCTGATCGGCAAGTCCTAGGCTCTGTGGTTTAACCCACAGTGCCACCCTCCTACCATAGACTCTCACAATTCAGCCCTGTTTCTTCCTCCTCCTCCTCCTCTTCCATCAGAGCCTGCCAACTCAAGTCCAGTCTTGACAACCTTGTGAGGCTCATGAAAGAATGCTGAGTTTTCTCCAACCATCCTAGAAATGGTTGTAAAATTATTATTTGCAAGGATGAAATCAGAATGGCCCTGATCTCTAAAACGTTTTACTAAGCGCTATCTTTCTTTTGGTGTCAATATATCTTTATTTTCAAACAGTGACCCTGCCAAGGTGGAATTAAATTTATCCTCAGTGAGTAAATTGAGCGAGATGACCTGCCTTGCTTTTGCAGCTGACCCCTCTGCCTCTCTATTCATTTCATTATGCTTTATTTCCAAATAGCCATTAATTAAAATGCATGCGCATACACTGCTGATCCCTTTTGTGAAGTTCTGGTGTCTTTAATTAATTAAGCAGTTTTTTGGCCACCAACTGTGGGATTTTTTAAAAAAAGAAAGTTAATAATATGGCCTCTGGTCTTGTGTCACAAATGAAAACAATGTGAGAGCCGTTGCCAATTGACAATATTGGGCTAGATGGACAACTAAAGAAACCAGACAGAAGGCACCAATAAGAGGAAAGGTGCGAAGGAAATGAAATCTCAACAGTGCATACAAAAGAAGGTTTCTGGGAAAGAATTCTGGGCACTGTAGTTTGTTAAGGCTTGCTGGGAATCGTAACTCTGTGAGGGAGAAACCACAGTTTCCTTTGAGAGAAAGAAAGTGTTTTGAATATGCTTTAAAGGTTTAGTGTGTACACAGCCTGGGTGATTTACAAGTACAGAATCAATTTATAAAACCCAAATATAATAAGGTCGCACAATAAAACAAACCAGTCAGAGCATCTGAAAACACCTGTACCTAAAATATATGCTAAGGCAAGCCAGTTAGAAAGCATCACTATTGAAACAGTTAAAATACAATTCGAAAAATTAGATCAGGAAGTTCAAGTTCAGGGGAAGGATTGCAGCTGGGGAAGGGCTGTAGCTCAGTGATAGAGTATCTGCCTTGCATGGGAAAGGTTGCAGGTTCAATCCCCAGCCTCTCCAGGAAGGGCTGGGGATGACTTGTCTGAAACACTAGAGAGTTGCTGCTAGTCATTATAGACAATACTGAGCTATATGGACCCAGCGGTCTGACCTGATACAGGGCAGCTTACCCACGTTTCCATGTTTCCTCTGTGTGTGTGCAGAAACTGGTGGAATGCCAATATGGATACAGCCTCTCGCATTTCAGCAAGGGAGGGCATTCCACTAGCGCCACCAGTGAAGAAGCTACGACCTCTTATGTTATGGTTACCAGATTTTTTTCAATGAATCCGGTGACCCCCCCTTTTTTTTTGGAAGCTGAGTAGCAACAGGGAGTCAGTAGTGGGGATGGTGAGGCAAAAGACCCTTGGCCCAAGCACACATCCGTATTGTATAAAGGTGCAAAGACCTCCTTTCGCACCCTGTGAAACACAAATGTGCAGAGGTTTTAAAAAACTGGGCAATGGCTGCCTGCCCATGGCTCCTGAGCCTTCCCCAATCTGTCAAAACAAAGGGGGAAGAGGGCAGGAGATTGGGGGAGGCTCAGGAGTCATGGGCGCGTGGTGCACCGTTGCCCAGTTTTAAAAAACTGTGCATTTATGTTTCACAGGGTGCGAAAGAAGGGCTTTGCACCTTGCCCGGCAGAGAAACCATGCGCCTTGCGCCCCTCCTGGGCAACAGCCGCCCGCCCACAACTCCCGAGCCTCCCCATCAGTCAAAACAAAGGGGGAAGGGGGCAGGAGATCTGTACTGCCAGACATCCCTGGTTCCCCTTCGGCAGTGGTGGCGGTAGCAGCAGACAGCAGTCTGCTACCAGGCTGGCTCTGGGCTGCTGAGGCTGCCGCTGCCATGTTTCCCAGGGACAGATTTGCAAATCTGGGGACATTCCGGGGATGGAATTTGTCCGGGGACAGATTTGCCAATCCGGGGACGTCGGGTAACCCTATCTTATGTTCTCCCACTTGAATTTAGAATAAGAAAGGCAGAACTTCATCTCTTAACACCATTGCAATATCTTACAATTTTTATTGCACTAACTGCATTTCTTCTGTTTCCCACCCACCCACAGAACTATTGCTCTCTATGACAGACGCATTGAGTGGCTGCTGCAGGATAGCAGGAAGGTACTGTGCACAATTTGTTCATGTAAAGCTGTGGTGAGGGTCTTGTGGCTCTCCAGATATTGCTGATCTCTATCGCCCATCGTCCATGACCAAGGGCCATGCTGGACTCCAAGTCTCGAAGTCTTTTGAGCAATTTCCTCTCTCCTAAAAATTGTTAACGGTTTCCATTCTTATTATATTTCCCTTCAAATCAGTACCCTGTTAATATGGGGTCTAATAGACATGTGTGTTTGGGAACCCCTTGTGTGTGAAACCTCAACCCATGTGATCCCAAAAATGCACTATCCCAATGGGAGCATCCAACAGCACTCTCTTGGTTCACTCCTGGTGCTGGATCACAGGGAGCCACCCCTTAACATTCCTTTTGTTTTGTTTTTTCTCCCCCTTGTAGATATTTGGTATGATCCGTGGGGATAAAGTTGGAGTTCTGATTGACACATCAGATGTAAACTGTGGACCGAGACTGCAGGATTTCCAAAGAGATCTTCTGGTAAATGTTATTGAAGCACTTGCTAACTCTTAATATCAGAGATGATGATGTACTTGTGGGTAGCATTTTGGGCTGGCGAAATGTGGTTTCGATTGGCTATGATGCTCTGTAGGAAGCCTTGGGCAAGTCACTGCCTTTTTGTCTAATTTCCTTCACATTTTTATCAGCCTGTATCTTTGAGGCCTGAGTAGGGAAATATATGGTTGTACTGTATTCAAATGAGTTTTAGTAGACCCATTGAAATAAATGGACATTACTAACTTACGTTCATTAATCCTAATGGATGAGGAGAACTTAGTTTTATATAACCATTGAAATTAATCAACCCAAACTAGTCATGACAATTAATTTTGAAAGGCCTATACTTAAGTAGGACAAACACTGGATATAGCCCTGAGTATTGGCCTTTTTATATCATGCCTCACTGGATTTAGATAATGTGAGCTACCTTGCTCTATCGATGGACAGGTGATGTTTATATGCTGCAGTTGCATATAATTATTTAACCAACTGCCACATTTCCTTTCTGGCAGTTTCTTTCCCCTGGGAATTGAAATGGGTGGCGGTGTATTTTTTGAGAAGCGAGACACTTAATTCTTGGTGAGAGTGAACACAATCTATATAACTCTTGTAGTAAAAAAAAAAAAAAGTCTCACAATCATGATCAGACAAATTTAACATGAATTTAAATTTAGCATCTTTCTTATTTTCGGGTTGTAGTTGTGTATGGCTTCGTTAACGAACTTCTCGAATGCAGTATGTTTAATTTTCATTCAGTATTTCCAATCTTCAGTTGATATATTTATTAGTTCATTTCTTGTTGTCAGGCAGCAGGCAGCTTCTTCTAGGATACAAAATTCTGTTCAGCAACTGTAGCTGTTGTGTTTGTGAGTAGGCAGAGATTAATTTCATTCAGGCTTAACACCAAGATGGGGTTGAATTTTTTTTATTTTCCCAACTAGAAAATGACAACATGACAAGCTGATCTGTGGGGAAGAAGGGTTGGAGTTAAGAATTCAAAGTCTTCTTCAGGGGGCATCCCTGATAATCTTTTTGGTTTTAAGTACTAATATTTTTCTTGACTTTTTCCTTTTTATATCAAATGCAAGCATAAAAACAAAAAGGGCAAACTAAAGCAGAGCAGAAAAGCTAGCAGAGGGAGGAGAGTCAAAAGGGATTGGCATTGGTCACTGTTCATAGGTTTTACTCATTTTCAGTGTATGGAGCTGTCATAAACAAAATATACTAGTGCCAGGGTATGGTCTTCACCAACCTGGTGCTCTCCAGATGTTTTGGCTTAAAAATTCCACGGGCCCTAGTGCTGGCTGGGGTTGACCGACTTGTAGCCTGGAACATCTGGAAGGCACTATGTTGGAGAGAGCTGGCCTGAAGGCATGTAACCTACCATCAATGTGAAAGTCTGTTTGGTCTGTGTCTGGGTGGGTGACCATTTCAGAGCCACATGGATGCTCTCTTGGGTTCTATGATAGCAGGATATGAATGTAGGAAAAGAAATAAGACAACTTCAGCTTAGTGTAGAGCTTGATTTAGGCTTGCTATATAGCTTGGCAAGCAGCTAATTGCCACCTTTTGTTTTCTGCTTAAGTCTGTAATAGATGAGCAGCTGCTTTACACGAAGAAGTTATACTTCCTTTCATTTGGTACCAATATTTCATTACTTTGGGAGAAGCCAAGATTTATCGACGAGAAGGTGTAAGTGAGTTGCTTGGCTCTAAAGTATTTATGTGTGTGTGTTGGTCTTGGTTATATTATATATTGGGGTTTTTTTTCAGATAATGGTTGCTAGTTGTTCTTCTTATACTGTATGGGTTTATGATTGTGCTGTATGCCACTCTGGGTTCCTTTAGTAGGAACATAAAAAGAGTCCTATTAGATCCTGCCAGAGGCCCATCTAGTCTAGCATCTTGCACCAGATACCCATAGGAAGCCTGCGTACAACAGCACACTCTCCCCATTTATGATACCCAGAAATTGGCATTCAAAAGCAGTGGAGGGAGAATATTGTGGCTCATAGCCATTAATAGCCTTTTAGCCTCCATGTCTAATCCTCTTCTAAAGCTATCTCCACTAACTGCCAGGGATATTGCAGATATTAATATGGTGCAGCATGAAGCAAATGGATGCATAAAAGCTGACTCCTTTTGAAATAAAAGTTGTCCAGACCCATAATTATGACTCAAAGCTTTACTAACCAGAACTTCTTCAAAACAGGTACAAAAACATCAATGATACAGCCAGAAAGTTGTGTAGAGCATATATTTGTCCATACATAGATTCTTCTTCTTAGATAGCATAATTACGATCAGAGCAGAAATCAAAGCTCTGTCTCTCCCATAGCTTACATTAGCCTGCATGCAGCCTAAGGCTACGCAGCTCTTGGAGAGGCTTCATTATCACATCTTTCCTCTCCCTGTGCCTGGGAACAAAAGGTAAAGGCAACTCCCTTTCAAAATGGAGATGTGCAATTGAATACAGTGGTACCTCGGGTTAAGAACTTAATTCATTCTGGAGGTCCGTTCTTAACCTGAAACTGTTCTTAACCTGAGGTACCACTTTAGCTAATGAGGCCTCCTGCTGCTGCTGTGCCGCCACTGCGCAATTTGTGTTCTCATCCTGAAGCAAAGTTCTTAACCTTAGGTACTATTTCTGGGTTAGCTGAGTCTGTAACCTGAAGCGCCTGTAGCCTGAAGCGTCTGTAACCCAAGGTACCATTGTACCTTAATCGCCTGTTCTAAGGTTAAACCAGGGGTCAGCAACCTAAGACCCATGGGCCACAAGCGGCCCACGGGCCGCCCCTGAACTGAGACGCCTGCTCGGTGAGTCCCCACGCGCTGTGCTAAACCGGTGCGGTGCGGCTTGGGGACTCACTTCCATGGCACTGGGAACCGTGTCTGCGCAGATGCCGGAAATCACGGGCGCACACGCATGATCCAGCCCACGGAGGGATCTCCGCTGGAGTGAACCGGCCCAGGCAAGGTAAACCTTGCCCACCCCTGGGTTAAACACTCACATGAGAGCTAGCAGAGAACACCAACAGTTAAATATCAGAAGCTGAGAGAGCTTCAGTATGCTTCAGTGAAATTTTCCAATGTAAAACCCTTTCGGCAACATGCATACTGGCATTCTCCATTTCAGTGTACAATTAAACAATTATATTTAGCAAGGAATAGAACCTGGAATCTTCTGCACACAAAGCAGATATCCTCTGCCACTGAGCTACATGACATGAAGGTTCCACTTAACTGTGGTGACAGCTTTAGAGAAGACATCACTTCCATGAATTTTTCTAATTCCACTTTCAAGCCGTACAGACCATTGGTCAGCAACATTCTTTGTGGCTGAAAATTCCATAAGTTTATGTTGGGAGGGGGGAGAGTTTTGTCCTTCCTAATTGAAAGGCCTTTCGAAGACCAACACTGTTATTATTAGAGTTTATTTCTAGGCTGCCTTTTAGCCAGAAAGGCCTCTGAAGTGGTCATTCACAACAGTGGCGGAACAACATGCTGCAGCCCCCGGAGTGGAGAACAGGCGTGGGCGTGGCTGGTGCCTGTCCTGGGGGTGTGATGTGCACCCTGGGGGCATTGCGTGTTGCCCGTTTATTTCATCTTGCCTGCCTATCATACTTCTTTTGCTAGTATCTAATTGATGTACAATAGATTCCACTTTCAAATTATTGTTTTCCCCCTTTAGTTTAGATGAAGCAAGGCAATGGGTGCTAAATCTCAAACCCAGCGGTGGCTGCAATTTACTCAAAGCACTGAAGAAAGCCCTTACAGTAAAAGAACTGAATTCACTGGTGATTGTGGTAGGAAGCTGGTAGGTCATCTGTCCGAATACATGGCAAGACACTGTCTTTTAGGCTGTATCCAATGTGAGTCCTGTTCAGAGTAGACCCATTGAAATGAATGAATTTGTTGCATTCATTTCAGGGGTGGGTGGGGAGGGAAGATCATTCCATCAGGCAGAAATGCTTGCTCTGGTAGAGCAATTTCCTTAGCACCACTTTGCTTTTTCACCTGTATTATTTAAATTCCTATACTCAGTTCTAGTATAAGTAAGGGAGGAACATGTCTATCTTTACACTGTCCCCACATCATGCACAAGTTTATCACTTTTCCCACTCTCCTCCTCTTCTTCTTCTTAAGTCTAAAAGCCCCAAATATTGCAGGACTGGGATAATGTGGTTCTCCAGCTGTTGATGGACACTAGATTCACACATGCCATACACTTAAAGCTTAAAAGTACATTTTTACCTTTTATAGCATGGGTAGGCAAACTAAGGCCTGGGGGCCAGATCCCGCTCATTCGCCTTCTAAATCCAGCCCATGGACGGACCAGGAATCAGCATGTTTTCACCTGAGTAGAATGTGTGCTTTTATTTAAAATGCATCTCTGTGTTATCTGTGGGGCATAGGAATTCGTTCATCCCCCCCCCCCAAAAAAAATATAGTCCGGCCCCCCACAAGGTCTGAGGGACAGTGGACCAGCCCCTTGCTGAAAAAGTTTGCTGACCCCTGTTTTATAGCATATATCTGCACATCCCCAAGAATGTTGGGAACTGTCATTTATTCCTCACAGAGTTACTTCCTCCACAGAGAGGCACTCAAATTACAGGTCCCAGAATCCTTTGCGGGGGAGCTTTAAATTTTTATTGTAGGCACCCCCAAACTCAGCCCTCCAGACATTTGGGGACTACAACTCCCATCACCCCCAGCTAACAGGACCACTGGTCAGGGAAGCTGGGAATTGTAGTCCCAAAACATCTGGAGGGCCGAGTTTGGGGATGCCTGGTACGCAGTGTACGCAGCTTCCGCAAGCCCCAGCCAACATGGCCAATGGTCTCAGGGGGTGATGATGTGAATTGTAGCAGTATCTGTATCCGGAGGGCCACAGGTTCTTCCTCCCTTTTCTAGGGATCCACCCTGTGTTTGATATTCATGTGTGTGTTTTTCCTCCCGCCACCCTTCCCAAACCAGCCCAGATCAAGCCTCGGAAATATTGTCTGAGTATATCCAGGAATGTACCGTGGGGAGAAAGCTGTTGGTCCACACTGTCACATATGACTGTAGCAATCAAGTTCCTCCTGTAAGTTTGTCTGGGGAGGGTAGCGTAGCTCTAGGGCAACGCGTATGCTTTGAGTCAAGACGGTCTCAGGTTCAGCCTCTGGTTGGTCTGTCTCTACTTAAAAGGATCAGGGAAGCACAGCTGACATGGTAGAAGCTCTCCAGCTGTGAATGAGGGAGAAATTCGAGTCAGTTCATTTTTATAGGCCAACCTCCTTAATTCACACTTCCCAAAGCAATATGCGAATCAAAGCGCAGTTCAATGCATTTCTTCAACAAAGAAATGTGTACAAAAATTCATATACTAGTGTGCTGGAAAATGCACATATCGGTGGATATTGTGTTAAAAAACCATTGCATAAGGGGAAATTGCTTTGCAAAAAATGTGTCTCTTAGGCAAAATTGCATAGATTTGCCCATCCCTAGCCTGGAGACAAGGCTGAGCTAGGCGGCAAATTTCATCTAGTATAAGACAACTTTCTATGTTCCTTCTTTCACTACTTGAGTCTTACTGAAGCACACTAAGGACCCAGCTACACATTATGTTCGTTATGTGGTTATGCCTACAAGTGCAGGGCTGTTTTTGATGCCATAGTTAGGTGAGCAACAACAAAGAAACACTCACCCCTTCTCATTGTTTGTTAGTTGAACTTTTTGGGGGCTGCCATTTCCCAGACATTTCAGTGCTTTCCGCCCAGACACTGTTTAAGAGGGCTGAATACTGGCTATGTCCAGATGTATGGCAACCCTAGGTTTAGTGAATATGGGGATTTATGCAGGCGTTCTGCACTCAACCATTTTCTTTGATGCAATCTATGCAGGGTGTGGTAAGAAGCATAGCAGAAGATGTGGGAGGCTATTATCACTGTTACTCCTCAAAGAGAGAGGTAGGTCACTCCTCACTTGGACAATTACACTATTTTAAAACATTGTTGTTAGCAAAGTGCTTCGTGATTGCCTCGCCCACTCATAAGGTTATAGAAGTGGACAGGAAACTTCTTTATGAGCTCATAAGAGTGCCAAGAGGGTGGCCTGTACCTGACTATCCCCTTAAATAGGCCAGGGGTCGCAGCCCCCAAGCCCCTGCCTTTGATTGGCAAAGCGGGCACTGCCTGCTCTTACCTGAGAGCTCAACATGGCTGGAGGCAGGCAGCTCCAGGTGACCATCACCTTCCCCAGCTGTGCTGGAACATGGCGTATTCCCTGAACCCACCACAGACATGTCATGCAGCAATGGCCACCTGTGCAGAGTGGATGACAACCAACTTGGATGGCTTGAAAAGCAGTTGAGACAAGTACGTTGATGGTGCTATATAAATAAGTGTTAATGTGTAACTGAGGGCGCGGGTGGCGCTGTGGGTTAAACCACAGAGCCTAGGACTTGCCGATCAGAAGGTCAGCAGTTCGAATCCCTGTGACGGGGTGAGCTCCCATTGCTCGGTCCCTGCTCCTGCCAACCTAGCAGTTCGAAAGCACGTCAAAGTGCAAGTAGATAAACAGGTACCGCTCTGGCGGGAAGGTAAACGGTGTTTCCGTGCGCTGCTCTGGTTCGCCAGAAGCAGCTTAGTCATGCTGGCAACATGACCTGGAAGCTGTACGCCAACTCCCTCGGCCAGTAAAGCGAGAGGAGCGCTGCAACCCCAGAGTCAGCCACGACTGGACCTAATGGTCAGGGGTCCCTTTACCTTTACCTTTAATGTATAACTAAATACAATTTGCGGAGTCTGAGGCTACTTCATGAGCCACCATCCCCACTCAATCTCTAAGAGGATCTCTTTCACTGATCTTAATCTCTGGGTTTGTCTATAAGGAAGGAGGTGCTCTTTCAGATAATTGGGGGCTGATTGCATTAAAGCCTGCCAGGCTTTTGGTAATTCATTTTTGGTTCACTCACTCTTTCCTCCACCTTTATTTTGAAGCTGCTGCTGCTTGCAGAATTTTAGCGTCTGTTTTAGCATTCGTCACTTTACATGTTGCCATTTTAAAATTAACCTCTTAGTCAGAGTTTCCTGTGTCTGTTAACTGCTAGGGGATTGTATCAACAAAAAAGAAAAGAAAAATGCTTTAAATAAATAATAATAAAAGGTCGCTAAGACAGTATACCCGCAAGCAATGAAGAGTAAATCTGATTGGCTTTTTAATTCTGTTGCGTGATCAGAATTGTGACAGCACTGATATTCAACTGATCCTTCTTGAACGCCAAAAGGCCAAGGAGTTGCTCAACATCATAAATGAAATCTACCAGGGGAGGATGGGTGACACACTTTTTAACGTAATGAAACAAGTAAGTACCTTATCTCATTTAACCAGCTGTTTTATTTTAAAAAGACCAGTAGATCTAAAAAAGCTGCTGGACATCTAATTAGTGTTCAGCCACAGAGAAACGTATTGTAGTGATACCATTATGTAAATAGTTCTGATGAGTCCTGAGTCAAATCAGAGCTCTCTACTCATTTTATTTTATTATCTTAAAAACAGCTAGGGTATCCCTCGCTTCAGCCAAAAAAGTCTCACGAATGGCGGCTTACGATTGTCAACGATAAGACAGTCTCTGTCCTCAGCCTCACAATCTAAACCTTTCTTTTACCTATATTTGTAAAGCCTTTTTAAAAAGTTCTTTTGTTTCAACGTTTTGTGGAAGGCGTCTGCTTGGGATTTTGAGAGACTGAGGCGAGGTTGTTAGTGCCTTTAAAAAATATTCCACACAGTTGAGAACATGTGGTCTGCACTTTTTTTACATATGAAAAAAGAAAAGCCTTGATGTGTTTGCTGTATGTATTGTGACAATCTTTTTTTTTTTTCCAATGAGAGAGGCTGGGGTGCAACTGTGGAAATTATGCTGGTGCCTAGGAACATAAAAACCCTGCAGGATCAGACCAAAGACATGTCTAGGTCAGAATCCATCAGCTTACAGAAGCCAGCCTGTCACCCCCAGAACACCTAAAGACAATAACCCCTTTCTGCTGTTGTGGCCCAGCAACTTGCAATAACCAAAAGGCATATTGCCCCTGAATGTGGATATTTTGATCAATGCTACATATTTTTAATGAGTGTGGTTCTTTATTGGGAATATATTTCTGCAATATCTGGAGGACTGTGTTGTCTACCCTTGATCTTAGGGAGTGGACAATTGAAAAAATGTAGGAAAGAGATAAGTAGATTGGAATGCCTTTTTAAATGTTCCATTAATATGTTCTCAGCTTTGGGGCGTTTGGAGGAGACGAAATGGAAATGCAGGATTTTGTAGATGAGATTTTAAATATCTTTATTTAGGGTTCAATGGAGTGTTTGAAGCTTCCCTCTGAAACCTCCCTGCCAAAGCCGCCAAAGCATGAGTGTCCTCTTGCAATACAAATCCCAAGCTTTTCGGCCCAAACCTCGGCTGAATGGTTAAAAATGAATGGACTAAAAGGTAAAGTAGACTGGAAGGGCAAGGGTTGGGTGTGGGAAACCTTCTTCAGCCTGAGAATCGTATTCCCTTCTAGGCAATGTTCTGAGGTCCATTTGCCAGTGGTGGCAAACATGGATGGCACAACCACAACAACAAATCTTTATTACAGTCATAGACCAGCATTTAATATCTAAAAAGCTCTTTAGAAAGCTAAAAGGTATTAAAACACAAGGTGAATGTAAAAGTCTATAAGAATTTAAAAGCAGCTAAAAGAATCCAGAAGAAGGGTCAGGAACATTGGGCGGGTGTGGAGGAGCACAAAAGGCTGATCTATAAAGGCTTTAACTATCATTTACTGAGCACTCTGATATGTTCATTAAAGCCGATTTGTGGCACAGGTCATCCTCCTACGAATCTCGAGTGCTGCTGTGTATAACCTAGCAACACTATAAATTGCATCAGGATCAGTATCCGAGAGCAGCAGGGAGATGTAAAATTGTCCTGTTCACCCTGGGTGCTTATGAAGTAATGGGGAAATCAGGCTAGTACGAATGTCTCTGTAATACAGGCACTAGAGGAGGACATGCTCTACCTTTTCGATTTGTCCTGAGTCACAGGGGCATTGTCTCTCTGGGTAGTCAATCTTCCTGTATCTGCCTTCAATAACAACCTAGAGAAGGGCATGACATTGAGTCAGGGTAAAAGCCCTTCGGTGTTTAGGGACTTTGATTTTAGTTAGATATGCCATAGAGGAGGCAAGGTACCTGGTGGATCCAATTGGCACTCTGTGTCTACTACACGTTGTTTAATGAATGCTTTAGCCTGATCGTATCCCATGTTAAGTAGAAGACCTGGAGAGAAGCCCAGGGATGAGATTTTAGTTGCCACTGCCTGTTTCCACGTGGATTAATTAGTGGGGCAAGGTCACAGGGAAATAAAGATAGATGGCACAACAGATGAAGATGTTACCTTTGTACAGTAGAGTAGTTTCCATATACACTCACCTGCCCCTTTCCATCCAAGCAAGAAAGAGGCACGACTAGAGTTCAGTGACGCATCCCAGCCAGGCAAAAATACTTAGGCTGTGAAGTAAGGCCTGTGAGGGCTGTGGGAAGTTCCATATGGCAAATAGAGAAGCATTTGGCCTCAGGACCAGAGGTTTTCCCATCCCTGGCCAAAAGGTCCCATGTGAAATGAAGCCTGCTTGATCCACCTGAACAGGCCTTTCATTTACCTTTTGGTTCCTTGTTTGCTACAGCCAGGAAATTAAGCCTTTATCAAGTTTTGGCACCCAATGCTTTCTCCCCTGTGGAAGAATTTGTGCCCGTCCTTCAGAAAATGGTATCGTCCACATTACATGAGGTAAGTAAAGAGTTTTAGATTAGAATCTGGAGGCCATGTGGTCCAACACCCCGTACCCCACATGGCCAACAGCCCAGAGATGAGGGGCGTTGTAGTCCAACAACAGCTGTAGAGGGTCACAGGTTAGCCACCCATGCTCTGTTGGTTGTTGGCATCCATCAGGTACCATTCTTTGCCCACCCTGAAGCAAACTGTCACCGGAATGGTGATTTGGTTGTCAGACTTGTTACCGGAACATATGATTAATTTTATCTCTCTCTGCCTCTCTCTCTCGCTCCTTGTTTCAGAAAGCAATGACCCAGTTTGAATGGCATGATGGGACGATTAAAAATATTCACGTTGATCCACCCATACTGTATGACTATCAGGTGACTGAAGGACCTAGACATGAATCCCCACGGCCAGAGTTAATGGCATTCCAGTTTAATCTAAGCCAACCACTCTTTTTGTGTGCAGTTTTGACTAAGATGCACATGTCATCTAACCTCCCCACAAACAAATCAGAATGAAGGCTTGACAAACAGTTGTTGTCATCTAATCACTCTGTGAACTTTGTGCACAGGTTGAAGATGAACGTAGGGAGCTACCTGATATTGCATTGGCCTATCTAGCTCAGTACTCTCCTCACTAGCAAAGGGTAAGACTCAACGGCAGATCACATGCCTTGCATGCAGAAGGTCCAGGATCCACTCCCCAACATCTCCAGGCAGGACTGGGAATGTCTCCTTTGTGAAACCATGGAGAGCTGCTGCCAATCAATGGAGGCAATACTGAACAAGATTGACCAATGGCCTGGCTTGGTATAAGACAGCTTCCTATGTTCCTGTGAACTCTCAGTAAGCAGGTTGTCAGGAAGTGACCACAGAACCAGAAGACACACCAGGACTGCTATAGGAAGAGGCACCCAAAGAAAAGGGAAGCAGTTATTATCAAGGCATCATGCTTGGCGTGAAGTCTATCTTATTACATTTTGGTTCTGGGAGTTTTTAATTTATTTGAGGCAGTTAAGAATGGAGGGGGAAAAGGTGTATGTGGCCCATACAACCAAGAGCGTACTTAAAGAATGGAACGGTTGCTGAAGCAGTTGTCTGAAATGTGCAAGTAATCTTCTCATCAACTATGTTTTGAATTGCATCTACAGAAACGGCTTGGCAGACTGGTGAGGATGTATGAGAGGCGGGTAGACTGGCTCTCCACAGCTAGTAGAAGAATTTGGGGGACTGTTTGTGAGAAGAGGTATCAGTGTTTTGCTTATCCGCATCCAGTTTTGTAAAATGATGCCCTAAATTGCTGTGGTGTGTGTGTGTGTGTGTGTGTGTGTGTGTGTGTGAGAGAGAGAGAGAGAGAGAGAGATGTACTCTGAACATTTCCACGCCACCCTACACATGACAGTGTACAAGAAAGAATGAAAAACAGATATTATTAATAAATCTATTGCCTGCCCTTCACTCTAATGTCCCAGTATAGCCAATAGAATGGCAACCAGGGCTTATGGGAATTGTAGTCCAACAGCATCTGGAGGGCCACAGGTTCCCAATCCCTATCTTGAAATATGGATGCTTCCATTCATTTGGTGAGTATGCATGTTCAGGATCTGCTTTTTCTCCTTAACTGCTTTTTTAAAGGCAACTGGAAGCAGGGCACAAATTGCCTAAAATTATTAGGGATCAGAAAAGTTAGTCTTCATTAAGGGTCTCCCTACCCTTTCCCCTCCAGCAGATCTTCACACACTTGTAGACCTAGAATGTTTCTTGAGCACAATTCCACTCCCATCTTCAAGAAATTGCACTACTGAGCTATGACCCCCCCCCCCAAAGCCTTTGACGCCAGTATAGTTTCCCTTCAAAATTTCTAGACAATAAAAATGGGGAAACGTTGATCTAAAAGTTGTGTCTCTGATGCTGGTGGTCTCTCATACAGGATTGTCATTCTTATTGATGTCTCCAAAACAAATGCCATGTACGTCATTCATATCCAACATTCCCTGCGACTTTTACTCGAGGAGCAGATGTCGAGCAAGGATTTCTTCAATATCATAGCGTAAGTAACTGCCATGCAATGGTTGCAACCATTTCTTGGGGGCTGGTCTGTCCATGAGCATTTGGCATCCTTGCTAAATTAACCTTCTGATTAATGGGCTACTAGCCATGATAGCCCATAAAGAAGGCTGATCGCCGAAGAATTGATGCTTTTGAATTATGGTGCTGGAGGAGACTCTTGAGAGTCCCATGGACTGCAAGAAGATCAAACCTATCTATTCTGAAGGAAATCAGCCCTGAGTGCTCACTGGAAGGACAGATCATGAAGTTGAGTCTCCAATACTTTGGCCACCTCATGAGAAGAGAAGACTCTCTGGAAAAGACCCTGATGTTGGGAAAGATGGAGGGCACAAGGAGAAGGGGACGACAGAGGAGGAGATGGTTGGACAGTGTTCTCGAAGCTACCAGCATGAGTTTGACCAAACTGCGGGAGGCAGTGGAAGACAGGAGTGCCTGACGTGCTCTGGTCCAGGTGGTCACAAAGAGTCAGACGCGACTAAACAACTAAATAACAACAGCCATGATAGCTATTGCTTTGCCTTCAAGGCAGGAATGCTTCTGAATAAAAACAGTTGCTGGAGTGGAAAGTGCTCTTGGTCTTGGTTCCTGCTTGCAGAATTCTCAAAAGCATCTGGTTGGCAACTGCGAGAACAGGATGCTGGACTAGTTGGGCCATTGACTTCATCCAGCAGGCCTCTTATGTTTTTATTCCTCTGAATGTTTAGGCTCAGAATAGCAGAAAGCACCCATTGCAGCTCAGTGTCCGAGAGTGCAATCCTATGCATGCCTACTCAGAAGTAAATCTCACTGAGTGCAGTGCAACTTACTGCCAGGTCAATAGGTGTAGAATTACCACTGTTTTCGGAAAATGAACTGCTCAGACATCTTCTGTTGCAGGCTGATATGCTGTGAAACAGCGTTTAGTTATTTGTTCTGTGTTTCTTGCAGCTTTGGAAATGACGTTAAGGCCTGGCAGGCAGAAATGGTTCCTTCACACCTAGACAACCTACAAAGGGCCTGGAGGTAAGTAAAACATTTTTTAAGGGAAGACTCACTGGCAAAACCCTTAGCTTAGTGATCTTTGTTCAATCCAATTTTCACATGCATTTAAGATTACCTAGTTGCGTGGTGAGTTCCCGCCTCCCACCAGTAGGAATAAAGACACATGACAACATTATTTTAGGTTAATGGGCTAAAATTGGCCAAATTGGTTACAGGTAAAGACTCAGGGGATGACGCGGCCCGAGGATTCCCCTGATTGCGCGAGGGCTGGAAGCCAGCCTCCACGCACGTGTTGGGGGTGTGAAGCCCGCATCACCACCTCCTCTGGAGGTCGGAAGTGGCTTTGTGGACCAATGGGAGTCATGAATGAGCTGAGCTCCTTATTTTTACACAGCTGGTATAAAACTAGAGAAGGGACTCATTTAGGGGAGATGTGCTTATCTTAGAAATGGAATCAGTTTGCACATCTCTCCCATACAAGTCTGCCCTTGCCACCACTCATAAACAGGAAGTGGGGTTTACTCCCTCTTCCTAATTCCCTGCTTTCAGGCTATGCCTGGAACTGTTTATAGGATAGGATTTGGGAACTTGTGGCCTCCCACAAGTTTAGCTTCAGCTCCCATCATCCCTGACTATGCATCATTCTGGCTGGTGCTGATGGGATCTGCAGTTTAACAACATCTGGAGGGCCACAGGTTTCCCATGCCTAGGTATGTTGAAGAATTCTGATGCAAATAGGGGCAGAAATTGCCAATGTATGCTTATTTCTACCATGTCTGGAGGGGAAACCAATGCAGCAAATACAATTGGTATTTCCTTCTGTGGTTTGTATTATGCAAACGATACGTAATCAATGACTTTCCCCACCATTTGCATTGTGTTTCCTTTGCGTTGAAATGAACAGTGTGGAATTGCATAATAATTACATAATTATTTACATAACTAATTATGTCCCAATATAGGGACGCGGGTGGCGCTGTGGGTAAAACCTCAGTGCCTAGGACTTGCCGATCGCATGGTCGGCGGTTCGAATCCCCGCGGCGGGGTGCGCTCCCATCGTTTGGTCCCAGCGCCTGCCCACCTAGCAGTTCGAAAGCACCCCCAGGTGCAAGTAGATAAATAGGGACCGCTTACCAGCGGGAAGGTAAACAGCATTCTGTGTGCTGCGCTGGCTTGCCAGATGCAGCTTGTCACGCTGGCCACGTGACCCGGAAGTATCTGCGGACAGCGCTGGCTCCCGGCCTCTTGAGTGAGATGGGCGCACAACCCTAGAGTCTGTCAAGACTGGCCCGTATGGGCAGGGGTACCTTTACCTTTACCTTTTAATTATGTCAATATATGAAACATATAACATCATTTCCCTCAGAAGCCGAACTGCAGCTGAATGGAAACAGCAATGTGACAAATGTGGGCTGGAGCAGAAATCGATGTTTTCTTTTAGACTTTTAGAAGACATCTGAAGGCAGCCCTGCTTAGGGAAGCTTTTAATGTTTAATAGATTATTCTATTTTAATATTCTTTTGGAAGCTGCCCAGAGTGGCTGGGGAAACCCAGCCAGATGGGCGGGGTATAAATAATAAATTATTATTATTATTATTATTATTATTATTATTATTATTATTATTATTATTATTATTATTATTCCCTACCTGAGTTTGCCCTAGGATTGTTAGCATGAGCCAGCATGGCAGTCACAAAATGTTTGGAAGCCATGATTAGTGTTTTGGTGATACTTGGGCATTTAAAAATAAAATTAAAAAATTGTTCAACTCCTCTTCTAGCTGGGTACTGACCCTTCAGTGTGAAGGCACTAGAAATCTTATGACCGCACTAAGAAGAGCTGTGGAGATAGACTTTAAAGATAAAGATAAGCATAAGTCTCAAAGCATTTACCTGCTTACGACTGGAGTCCCCGACCAAGAGAAGGTGGGTCAAATCCCCAAACCAGCTTACGATCTGCCCAGAACTGCTTGTTAGATTGTCAGAACTTTTACATGCTAGCTTTGCACTTGCAGAGAGACTATGACACCTGTATGTATTCAAACATGTGTTCTCCTACATGCATTCTAAGCATAGGAGACAACTCTAGGCGGCTGTGGGTACTTGGGCACCCACAATGCTGCAGGTGAGATGGCCCCCTTGACTCTAAGGTGGTTCTGTCTCACAGGGCTTGTGCTGTGTGCTCTATGTTAAGTTTGACCCAGGGGCCAGTTTTAACCTCCAGGCTTCTGTATGCAGACTATGCAATTCTTCTCAGGCCACGCCCCTCGCTGCCCCTTCTCTGTGCATTCCTTCAATACTTTTTTGCCGGGCAGGAATGTGTCTTTGAGTGGTGCAATGCCTCTTACTTGCCAGGGTAGAGAGATGTGTGCGTCAACCACTGGCTATTGCCTGGCTGGAAGGTTGACTACTGTACAAAGTCACTCTGGCTGCTCTGCCCACCTTGCCTCTCACGGCAACCAGCCTCCAGAAAGTCGCAGATGAGGAAATGCAGCCCTCAGTTTGGAAAAGGATACCCACCTTGCCTTACAGACTGTGATGACTGCGAGCGCTATACAAATGCTAAAATTGTTGAGTTAGTGTCAACAAGTGGTTCCTATGGCTTATATTCTTGCCTTCCAGCATGCCATCTGTTCTTACCTGGCTGAGGTCTGTGGCGGCTGTGACTTGAAGCTGCATGTCTGTCTGTTCAGCGTTGACGGTTTCTCCCTTCATGATATCCCACCGCGCTATGCAAGTCTGAATGAAACGGCTGCGATTTGTAAAGAAATGGCCCAGACTGCCAATGGTCGGTTTCATTGGTTTGGAGAAACAGGTATGTGATGTTCAGATGTTTTGTTTGTTTGAGACATGCATTTTTAGGATTGCAATTTGTCTTAAACTGTTGTTAAAACAATGCTGTGTTTTAAATGGCATGTATCCCCGGCCCAAGGAGCCCTGGGACACACAGTGTATTTCTCAGGGTCTCCAGTGCCTGGGATGCTAAAGGACTGACTACCTCCCCTAAAATCAATGGAGGAAACCTTGCTAATAAAGCTGCAACCTGCAGCAGTACAGATGGTGTAGTTTTATTCAGAAGATAGTGACTGTTGGGTGTTTCCAGCCCAGCATTTAGTAAAAACTTGTTTACTTGGGCTTTCCTGAAATGATAGCCCTGTAACTTCTGCCCAGTTATCTGTAACACTGATTCAATGTATCTTGTAAACTGCTGTGAGATTACTTTTAATGTAAGTAATATAGAAATATTATCAGATACAGTGGTACCTCGGGTTACATACGCTTTAGGTTACAGACTCCGCTAACCCAGAAATAGTACCTCAGATTAAGAACTTTGCTTCAGGATGAGAACAGAAATCGTGCTCCGGCAGCGCGGCAGCAGCAGGAGGCCCCATTAGCCCCTTAAGACCTTAGGGTGAAGGGCAGGTTGTTGCGATTCTCCACTTGCTCACAAACTGTACACGTGGTTTTGAATTTGAACTGGGAATCTTCTGCAACCCTATTGGGACCTCCTTTTACTTTTAGAAAACCTTTTCCTTTACTTGCTCACGCTCCCATCCTTATTCAGCTCCAGCTACAAAAGCTGAGTCTGCTGAAGAGGCAAGAGACCCTCTTGACTGTCTCTTAGTGCAGACCCAGGTCATTGAGCCTGAGCTTCCACAGCTGCCGCCTACCATGAACCACCATAGGCAGGATTGGCAGCAACAGCAGCAGATATGTCCTATGCTTCTGATAACATTTTATTCTTTTGCTAATTATGCTGGTTTATATTTGACTTCCTTTCACCATGTTTTATTTTGAGATTTTTTTTTAAAGATGATATTTTAGTTGCTTCGATCGTACACTTAACTTTCTTCAGTAACGTTTTATTTTGGGTTATTTTATTTGATGTTTTAATGTAGGCTGTAAGCCGCTTTGAGATTATTTTTTCTTAAAAATATAAGGTGGTATAGAAATGAAATGAACAACAACAACAACTCAACCCTACAATGTTTCAACAGAAACGGTTCTGGGACAATCAGTGATCAATATGCTTCTCCGCGTTGCAGTTGCTTCCTGATCTATTAAAAAAAATTAAGCGCTAGGGAGTTTAAGGACATGTCCTTCTGCTGGCCTTTTCCCCTCTACTTTTCTCTCCTCCTGTTAGGCATCTATGAAAGTGATGATATCAGCATTATCCTATCTGAAATGGAAAAAGCTGTCAACTATTCTCACAAGGTATACGTTCAGATATTCTTCTTCTGAAATGGGTGCTGTGTTTGTTAGGTTGAACAGGATGCATCTGTTCAGTCATGCTTCACATTTAAGAACTTAAGAAGACCTATTCTGGACCATGCCAAACCCTAGTTGGTCCAGCATCCTGTT
This sequence comes from Podarcis muralis, assembly GCF_964188315.1. Taxonomy (NCBI): domain Eukaryota; kingdom Metazoa; phylum Chordata; class Lepidosauria; order Squamata; family Lacertidae; genus Podarcis; species Podarcis muralis. The sequence goes on from NC_135668.1 coordinate 42,702,559, forward strand.
ACCCACATTGACCAACCAGACGTCTATGGGAAGTACAACATGAATGCAATAGACCTCTCCCGCTTGTGTTCCCTCAACTGGGACTTGGGGGCATACTGCCTCCTATATTGAAGGTAGTACATAGTTGTCATGGTGAAGATTAATATCTTCCATTAATTTGGCCATATCCTCACCAGATGCTTATACCACTTTAATAGTCATGGCTCCCCCCTCCTGGAGAACCATGGTAGTTGTGATTTCTTAAAGATACTGTGAGTTGTTAGAAGACCTCTATTCCCCTCACACACCTACAGTTCCCAGAGTGGTTTAGCAATCTTCCCAGGGAATTGTAACATTTGGGTGGTGGGTGGTAATGGGGGGTCTTCTTACAATGCTCAGAACCCTTAGCAAACTACACTTCCCAAGATCCTTTGGGGGAAGGCATGGCTATTAAATTGGGATAAGAGGGCTTTAAATGTATGGTGTGGATGTGGCCTCTGTTTCATCCCCTTGTAAATCTATCCACATTGGTGGCCATCAGTTTGGTGACAGCCTGAATAGGCTGGTATTCCACTGTTAAACCCATAAAACGTGAAATGGAAAGGTGAATTTCCAAATTTGCAATGACACAGGAACTGCATCCTCTTAGGTTCAAGGGCAATGATGATGGATGACTTGGGAACGACAACATCATACTGTGTTGATGATATAATTGATGGCTTGGGAACAGCATCTAATGTTGATGATGACAATGAGGATGATTTTTGAAATTCCTAGCTTACGTTCCATTGTCAGGTTTGGCCCTACAAGACAGCTAACAACCAGATTGAAACAAGAACAAACTATGTTCAGTGTTCCAATACAAATACAAAGAGACAGTGATCCAAATAATAATAATACATAGACCATATCAGAAGAGAGAACAAGAAATATATATATATATTATCAATGCATAAGGCACACCAGAAGAGGCTGTGTTGGTGTGGTTCTCTGTTGTATTTCTGCAAGTGTTGTGGAATGGGAACACACACACACACACCCATTTTGCCCATCTGAAGGCAATACATTAGCTATTTCCTTTTGAGTTCAGTCCTGATAGAAACTGATAAGACTCCCCCCCCACCCCCACTGCATTTGCTATCCAGGGAAAGTCTATACCTTTCCTATCCCTTCTGTTTTTCAGTGTGCCTTACTAGTGGGATCCTTAAGGCAGCGTTCAGGAAGTCATTTGGCTAATCAATTGATGCCTGAAGGAGACCTTACAATGCTGGAAACACAGAAGAAGAGTAGACCACAGAGGCTGCCATTTCCAAAGCCAACTGCCCTCACTCTTGCCAGAATGGTATGACACTGTTTGGTATTTTAAGATGAAAACTGCCTTCATCCATGTCCCTAGGAGTTGGCTTCTATGATTCTACAATACAGGGACGAAAGCTGAAAATGCTGGGGGGGGGGGGGCGTTGCTGCTCTGTGATAGGGTTGAGTGCAGATCATACAGGTCTATACAGGGCCAGGCAGTCTTTCAGGTAGCCTGGTCCCAAGATGCTCAGGGCCTAGTAAACAACAAGACCTTGAACATGACCTGGTAGCTGGCTGGCAACCGGAGCAGTTCTCTCAGCACAGGTGTGACCTGTGAGTCCAGGCGCTCCACTCAGCAATCTGGTTGCATAATTGTTGCCATTGTGGTATCCCAAAAGCAGTTTTGAAAATAAGAACCACGTAGCATGCTGGTAGGCAGGGGCAAAGTGGCAGAAGGTTTTCTCAGATGTTGACTGTACCTTTTTAGAACTTCAGAGACCAGCCCGATGGGGCCAGAAATGGCACGATGAAAGCTCTCCTATGGCGTCCACCAAGTGCCAAAGCGGAAATTCCTCCAGGTGTGTGTAAATTAAGCCCATGGATTTGAATTGCTATTGCTTGCAAGGTTACAAATAGATATATTTGTTGTTTCAAGCTTTGTTTACTACCAGCTTGATGAAATAGTAAAGCCTGCTGACTAAGGCTGGGTGAAGTGGGTGAGGCGTCTGGAGAAGAATTGGGTCTTGATAATGTATGGTTTGCATCCAGTTTCTAGTCCAACTCAAGAGTGGTACCATTCAGGTTAATGGGCATGACTAACTTAGGTTCATTAATTTCAATGGATCTACTCTGAGTAGGACTGAGTTGGGTAAACTCAAGATGTAGGCATACCCAGACTTCTGTCACAAGGAACTACAGCTGCAGACTCTCCAGGTTGCTAGACCCGTACCTGCAGTCTTGAATAATCTCTCAATTTTTTAATAAGAGGCTTCTTCCTTTCTGGGCGGCTAATGCATCTGATGGATGGTTCAGCATGCTAATGATATCCATTTCTGTTTCTCCATGACGTCTGAATCAAGATAAGCTTTGAAAGACCAGGACAAGTACCTGCATGCAGTGGTAGACTGGATGAGGGACAATACACTGCAAAGACAGAGGCCTAGTGGGCGGGGGCTCTTGGATCCAGGGAATAAGCCAATTGTCTGCCTTGGGTGGGTTTGCACTCATTTGGAAGGAGCAGGTATGCATTTTGGGGATACTCCCTGAACCTTCATTGTTGCTTGACCTCTTGTGTCTGGGAGTGCCTTTTATCAGTTTTGGCTGATACATCAGCTATGGCCATTCCTGGATACGGCTAATCTGACTGCTGTCATTGATTTGCTCGGAACCTCAAGACTCCATTACTTCAATATGCTGTATGTGGGGTTATCCTTGGGTCTGGTCGAGAAGATTCAGGTAGTGCAGAATGCTGCAACTAGACTGGGAACACAAGCTACCAGTGTTGAAAGATTTGCACTGGCTTCCCATCTGCAACTGGGCCATTCTTAGAACCATAGGATTGTTGGAAGGGATCCCCTGGGTCATCTAGTCCAACCCTGGTGCAATGCAGGAATCTCAGCTGGATCATCCATGACAGATGGCCATCCAAGCTCTGCTTAAAAACTTCCCAAGGAAGGAGAGTCCATCACCTCTCATAGGCGTCTATCCCACCGTACCATTCCTTGAATAAATGAGGCCCAGGATGCTTTAAGGACCATCTCACTCTGTGGCCCAACAGAGCCTGCGGTGATCTGGGGCTGATTGCACTCAACTCAGCTGAAGCCAGGATCCCCTCCCCAATGATCCTGGATCCAGTGCGTAAGCCCTAGTAACCAGCTCAAGTAGAGGAAGAAGGAATGAAAGCTAAAAAATTGTTTCAAGGCTTGCTGCGTTTAGGAAAACTGTTTCATAATTACTGGTGGTCCTACTGTCATTAACAGTTAAAGAAAGCATTTGACTGCATATTTCTTTGACTGATGTTTGTGAGTCAAGGGTCTCACAAAGGGCTGAAAAGGCAGGTTATAACTGTGGCTAAGGGAAGAGTTCAGGGCAACAGTGTTCCTCATATTAATAACATATTTATCTCGCACTGTTCACAAGTTCCACAGTACAAGTTTTCTGCAGTATTCCTTTGTGGGTCCATCTGAGCCTTGTCTATTTCCCCTTTTCATCTTTGTTTCCTAAAAGGGAATCTTGATATTTAAAGTCGGTGCTTTTTTTCTTTAAAAAAAATGTTTAGGGGTACTCTCATTTTCCTACTCATATTGAAATACTGCCCCTCAATGAGGCCAAGCTTAGATTCACAAAATGTTTAGGGGTACTCCTGCTTCCCCCCAGGAAAAAAAGCACTGCTTAAAGCAGCCAAATCAGAGCAGTGTCTGGACTTTGGGAGCTGGGCTTCAGTGCCAAATCATGACCTTCTCCATAGCCATAGCCCCATGATTTAAACCCTGCCAGAGATGATGATGATGATAAATAAACATTCTGATAAGCATTGCATTCTTAGGTTCAATAGAATAATAATAATAATTTTTTGTCCTTGTGTTGCAGTACCATCAAAGGAAATTTATCTGACAAGCGGAAAAAAGAAACACAACTTCAAGTCAAAGAAGCGTCCAGAGGTTTCTCTCTTGTTATTTTATGCTGACAAAGGGAAAAAAGTAGGTGGGTATCCCCAGGGCGTGCAGTCTTTTTCTTACTAAACCAGCAGAGTTTTAAAACTTTGATAATGAGGAGTTTCACTGCAGATTTTCTCCTTTTCTCTGACTTGTTCCAATAGCGATTGGGTGTGTTAGAGGGGAGGCATTTCAGGTGTCGGAGGAGTGAGAATAGGGGTTAGTGCAGCGGTTCTCAACTTGTGGGTCCCCAGATGTTGTTGGACTACAACTCCCATCATCCCTGAGCTCTGGCCTTGCTAGCTAGGGATGATGGGAGTTGTAGTCCAACAACATCTGAGGACTCACAGGTTGAGAACCGCTGGGTTAGTGTTTTAGAAGCATTTGTTGGCTTATGTCTTCAGCACCACACTAGGTCCTGTTTACAGCCTACGCGTAGGTTGCTTTTTGATGCCACTTAAAGTGCTATGACTTTAATTCAAATGAGATTTATCACTGGAAATTCTTTGGCTGAGCCCTATTTGCAAGTGGTGGAATGGCAGCAGGGGGAGAATTTCAGCTATTATTCAGGGTGGGAGGTGGACAAAACTATGGGAGGGGGGAGAGGTGGCAAACAGCTCTTCCTGGTGACTGTTGTCACCCCTAAAAGTAATCTGAAATAACGTTACAAGATGACTAAAAGGGAATTTTGGTGGTGATGGTGATTCTCAGATGACTTGAAGGAGAGGCAGCTGTCAGTCCCATCGAGATGGGCTCTCCTTGTTCTACTCCCGTGAAACTAGGGGTAGAGCCTATCAGTGATTTCAACATCCAGTTTTGAGTCTGCAGCTTTTCACCTAAGAATGCTTGACTCACCTCTTTGTTGTTGTTGTTTAGTCGTTTAGTCGTGTCCGACTCTTCGTGACCCCATGGACCAGAGCACGCCAGGCACCTCTGTCCTCCACTACCTCCCACAGTTTGGTCAAACTCATGCTGGTAACCTCGAAAACACTATCCAACCATCTCGTCCTCTGTCGCCCCCTTCTCCTTGTGCCCTCCATCTTTCCCAGCATCAGTGTCTTCTCCAGGGAGTCTTCTCTTCTCATGAGGTGGCCAAAGTACTGGAGCCTCAGCTTCACGATCTGTCCTTCCAGTGAGCACTCAGGTCTGATTTCCTTAAGAATGGATGCATTTGATCTTCTTGCCGTCCATGGGACTCTCAAGAGTCTTCTCCAGCACCATAATTCAAAAGCATCAATTCTTCGGCGATCAGCCTTCTTTATGGTCCAGCTCTCACTTCCATACATCACTACTGGGAAGACCATGGCTTTAACTATACGGACCTTTGTTGGCAAGGTGACATCTCTACTTCTCAAGATGCTGTCTAGGCCTGTCATTGCCCTTCTCCCAAGAAGCAGGCGTCTTTTAATTTCGTGGCTGCTGTCACCATCTGCAGTGATCATGGAGCCCAAGAAAGTAAAATCTCTCACTGCCTCCATTTCTTCCCCTTCTATTTGCCAGGAGGTGATGGGACCAGTGGCCATGATCTTCGTTTTTTTGATATTGAGCTTCAGACCATATTTTGCGCTCTCCTCTTTCACCCTCATTAAAAGGTTCTTTAATTCCTCCTCACTTTCTGCCATCAAGGTTGTGTCATCTGCATATCTGAGGTTGTTGATATTTCTTCCGGCAATCTTAATTCCAGCTTGGGATTCATCCAGCCCAGCCTTTCGCATGATGTATTCTGCATATAAATTAAATAAGCAGGGAGACAAAATACAGCCTTGTCGTACTCCTTTCCCAATTTTGAACCAATCAGTTGTTCCATATCCAGTTCTAACTGTAGCTTCTTGTCCCACATAGAGATTTCTCAGGAGACAGATGAGGTGATCAGGCACTCCCATTTCTTTAAGAACTTGCCATAGTTTGCTGTGGTCGACACAGTCAAAGGCTTTTGCATAGTCAATGAAGGAGAAGTAGATGTCTTTCTGGAACTCTCTAGCTTTCTCCATAATCCAGCGCATGTTTGCAATTTGGTCTCTGGTTCCTCTGCCTCTTCTAAATCCAGCTTGCACTTCTGGGAGTTCTCGATCCACATACTGCTTGAGCCTTCCTTGTAGAATTTTAAGCATAACCTTGCTAGCGTGTGAAATGAGTGCAATTGTGCGGTAGTTGGAGCATTCTTTGGCACTGCCCTTCTTTGGGATTGGGATGTAGACTGATCTTCTCCAATCTTCTGGCCACTGCTGAGTTTTCCATATTTGCTGGCATATTGAGTGTAGCACCTTAACAGCATCATCTTTTAAAATTTTAAATAGTTCAGCTGGAATACCATCACTTCCACTGGCCTTGTTATTTGCAGTGCTTTCTAAGGCCCATTTGACTTCACTTTCCAGGATGTCTGGCTCAAGGTCAGCAACCACACTGCCTGGGGTGTACGAGGCATCCATTTCTTTCTGGTATAGTTCCTCTGTGTATTCTTGCCACCTCTTCTTGATGTCTTCTGCTTCTGTTAGGTCCTTTCCACTTTTGTCTTTTATTATGGTAATCTTTGTACGAAATGTTCCTTTCATATCTCCAATTTTCTTGAACAGATCTCTGGTTCTTCCCATTCTGTTGTTTTCCTCTATTTGTTTGCATTGCTCGTTTAAGAAGGCCTTCTTGTCTCTCCTTGCTGTTCTTTGGAAATCTGCATTCAATTTCCTGTATCTTTCACTATCTCCCTCGCATTTTGCTTGCCTTCTCTCCTCCGCTATTTGTAAGGCCTCGTTGGACAGCCACTTTGCTTTCTTGCATTTCCTTTTCATTGGGATGGTTTTCGTTGCTGCCTCCTGTACAATGTTACGAGCCTCCATCCATAGTTCTTCAGGCACTCTGTCCACCAAATCTAAATCCTTAAACCTGTTCGTCACTTCCACTGTGTATTCATAAGGGATTTGACTTAGATTGTATCTTACCGGCCCAGTGGTTTTTCCTACTTTCTTCAGTTTAAGCTTGAATTTTGCTATAAGAAGCTGATGATCTGAGCCACAGTCAGCTCCAGGTCTTGTTTTTGCTGACTGTATAGAGCTTCTCCATCTTTGGCTGCAGAGAATATAATCAATCTGATTTCGATGCTGCCCATCTGGTGATGTCCATGTGTAGAGTCGTCTCTTGTGTTGTTGGAAAAGCGTGTTTGTGATGACCAGCTTGTTCTCTTGACAGAACTCTATTAGCCTTTGCCCTGCTTCATTTTGATCTCCAAGGCCAAACTTGCCAGTTGTTCCTTTTATCTCTTGATTCCCTACTTTAGCATTCCAGTCCCCTATAATGAGAAGAACATCCTTCTTTGGTGTCACTTCTATAAGGTGTTGTAAGTCTTCATAGAATTGACTCACCTCTAGTGGAGCCAAACTGCGATGATGGAAGACATCATCTTCCATTCCATTGTGTATTTGTCACATGCAGCACTGTTTCAATTCCCCTGCAGTTTGCCTTCCACCAAAACCTAGATTATTTCTCTTGCTGTCTGATGTGGCGAAATTAAGCCATTTATGCAATTAATTTGGTAAAGTCATTACATTATTCCACCCCATTCATTTCAGTGCAGAGGATGCAATCAATGACATATTGTTTGCGGACTGAAAGCAACAGCAAAAGCCAATTGTGTTAGTTGCATTGATTTCTGTTCCAGACATGGGACATGGGGGAAGGTTGTTGCCTTCATGCTTAAGTGCTTTCAAGAAGCATCCGGCTGGCCATTTGGGGAAGTGGGACACTGGATGGATCCTTGGTGACCGACTCTGGGGTTGCGGTGCTCATCTCGCTTTATTGGCCAGGGGAGTCGGTGTACATCTTCCGGGTCATGTGGCCAGCATGACTAAGCCGCTTCTGGTGAGCAGCACACGGAAACACCGTTTATCTTCTCACCAGAGTGGTACCTATTTATCTACTTGCACTTTGACGTGCTTTCGAATTGCTAGGCTGGCAGGAGCAGGGACTGAACAACAGGAGCTCACCCCGTCATGGGGATTCGAACCGCCAACCTTCTGATCGGCAAGTCCTAGGCTCTGTGGTTTAACCCACAGCGCCACCCGCTGGTAGAGCTCTTATATTAGGTAGGAAGTAGATACAGTCATACCTCGGGTTGATGTAGCTTCGAGGTGAATATTTTTGGGTTGCGCTCCGCGGCGACCCAGAAGTAACGGAGTGCGTTACTTTCAGGTTTCGCTGCTCGCGCATGCGCAGACACTCAAAATGACATCACGTGCATGCACGGAAGCAGCAAAACACGACCCGCGCACGTGCAGATGTGCAGTCGCATGTTACGTTCGCTTCAGGATGTGAACAGGGCTCCGGAATGGATCCCGTTCGCATCCAGAGGTACCACTGTAATGCAAGTTATATATGCCTCCACCAGCATATGGCATGCCATATTTTTTAGGCATGAAGCATATTTTTGCCCAGAGTGGAACACTGCAGCTTCTTTTTTCCCTAGGTGCAGTTTATAAAAAATATTCAAACACGAAAAATGTGAAGAAGCAGATTCCTGTTCCTGTTTTGCCATTTGAAGAAGAGATATGCTCCAGTAAAGCGGTATGATTCATAATTTCCAAAGAGATAGCTCTGTCAGGCCTTAAAACGCCACTAGATTCTTTATTGATTTTACCACTTTGATATGAATTGCTGTGGAAGCATTGAGTGTTCTTCATTTTATTCATTCACTCATTTTATATCCTGCCCTTCTCCCCAAAGAAGCCTAGGGCGGCAGTATGTCTTTGACTGATATGCATCCTAAACATATCATCTTTAGTTTGATACATTTGTGTTTTATTGGTTGGCATTATGGTTGTTTGTATGTTTCAATTTATATCTGTAAGCTGCATCTGCCTTGTGGAGGGGGGGAGGAGGTAATAACTTTCTGAATAAATAAGATGGTTGAGCATAGTTATTATTTTGTCCTCCTTTCTCTCAAAAAGTGGCTGAGCAGATTCAGTATAAAGAAATTGAAGTTAGACTTGCCCAGCCTTGTTTTTGGACCTGAGTGTGTGCATCAGAAGGAAATGGTGGCATCTTTGCACAAGCAAGTCTCAGCAAAATACTGTGACATCTTCCCAAGCGTAGAGATTCACGTAAGTCCTATGGCTTTTCCTCCCATTGTGGTACAAAAAAATGTCTTATTTCTGCCAGTTACCTAGACTTCTGCTTTGACGACAACATCTTTCAATGTGGTTTCCTGTGTTCCAGTCAAATTTACACTGGCCCTTTTGAAATCATAGAATAAGCTGCTGTTGTATATAAAAACAAATTTTTCATCAAATACTTGAGCCTTCTTCTTTCTGGCTCCAAAGATGTGGCTGAATTTTTCAAGAAATGGGAGACCCCATTGTGACCCTGGCAAAGCTATTGAAAGGAAATGGGAGTAAGAACTTGGATGTCAGACCCTGCAAAATGTCCCTATTTTCCAGGGACGTCCCTGATTTAGAGAAGCAGTTCCGGTTTCTGATTTGATCCCATAATGTCCCGCTTTTTCTTAAGACGACCCTATTTTCATCGGTGAAATGTTGGAGGGTATGGGATGTAGAAGGAGCCAATATGCAAGATTTGGGACCTATTTCTCTTGGCCATGGGACCAAACAAAGGTGTTATTTATGCACTTAAAAGAAGAGTTATCAATTAATATTCCTGTGTATAGCTTGGCTCTCGAATTATTTTCAAGATGGCCCAGTAAACAATTGAAAATAGATTTTTCACCCAATCTGTTAATTAAGAACATGGTCAGGCCTATGACCCTCAACTCCCACCACCAGACACCCTCCCTCAAGTTTGCCTGCACCCTTTCCCCAAATGCACCCAGGTAATTATTTAACGTGATCACCCAAGTCTAGGAACTTCTACCCTGTCTAACCTATAGATATCTGACATGACCTTAACAACTTACCTACTGTCCTCCTTACGAACCCTTCGGGTAACAAGCTCTGCTAACCCGGAAGTAGTGGACTGGACTGAGACCGTTTAGGGCTTTAAAGGTCAGCACCAACACTTTGAATTGTGCTCGGAAACGTACTGGGAGCTAATGTAGGTCTTTCAAGACCGGTGTTATATGGTCTCGGCGGCCGCCCCCAGTCACCAGTCTAGCTGCTGCATTCTGGATTAGTTGTAGTTTCCGAGTCACCTTCAAAGGTAGCCCCACGTAGAGCGCATTGCAGTAGTCCAAGCGGGAGATAACCAGAGCATGCACCACTCTGGCGAGACAGTCCGCAGGCAGATAGGGTCTCAGCCTACATACCAGATGGAGCTGGTAAACAACTGCCCTGGACACAGATTTGACCTGTGCCTCCATGGACAGCTGTGAGTCCAAAATGACTCCCAGGCTGCGCACCTGGTCCTTCAGGGGCACAGTTACCCCATTCAGGACCAGGGAATCCTCCACACCTGCCCGCCTCCTGTCCCCCCAAAACAGTACTTCTGTCTTGTCAGGATTCAACCTCAATCTGTTAGCCGCCATCCATCCTCCAACCGCCTCCAGACACTCACACAGGACCTTCACTGCCTTCACTGGTTCTGATTTAAAAGAGAGGTAGAGCTGGGTATCATCCGCATACTGATGAACACCCAGCCCAAACCTCCTGATGATCTCTCCCAGCGGCTGCATGTAAATGTTGAAAAGCATGGGGGAGAGGACAGAACCCTGAGGCACCCCACAAGTGAGAGCCCAGGGGTCTGAACACTCATCCCCCCCCCCACTTTCTGAACACGCCCCAGGAGGAAGGAGTGGAACCACTGTATGACAGTGCCCCCAGCTCCCAGCCCCTCAAGACGGTCCAGAAGGATGTTATGGACGATGGTATCAAACGCCGCTGAGAGATCCAGCAGAACTAGGAAACAGCTCTCACCTTTGTCCCTAGCCCGCCGGAGATCATCAACCAGTGCGACCAAGGCAGTTTCAGTCCCATGATGAGGCCTGAATCCCGACTGGAAGGGATCCAAATGGTCCGCTTCTTCCAGGTGTGCCTGGAGTTGTTCAGCAACCACTCGCTCAATCACCTTGCCCAAGAATGGAAGATTTGAGACTGGGCGATAGTTGGCCATCGTGGCCGCATCTAAAGATGTTTTTTTAAGAAGCGGTTTAATAACCGCCTCTTTCAGCGGGTCTGGGAAGGCTCCCTCACGGAGGGAAGCATTCACCACCCCACGAAGCCCATCGCCCAGTCCTTCCTGGCTAGCTTTTATAAGCCAGGATGGGCAAGGATCCAGGAGACAGGTGGTTGGCTTCACTCGTCCAAGCAGCCTGTCCACATCCTCGGAGGTAACAGATTGGAATTGATCCCATGCAACTTGACTAGACAGGACTCTAGCACTCTCCCACCCCGGCCCTGCTCCCCCGGTGGAGTCTACTTCTTCCCGAATCTGAGCGATTTTATCTGCAAAAAACTTTGCAAAATCATTGCAGGAGAACATGTGGCCCATACTGGGCCCCGATGTTGCAGGTGGTTCCGCTAAATTGTGAACCACCTGAAAAAGTCTCCTGCTGCTATTTTCTGCAGATGCAATAGAGACGGTGAAGAAATTCTTCTTCGCCGTCGCTATCGCCACTTGGTAGGCTCGACGTTGAGCTCTAACCAGTGTCCAGTCAGATTCGGAATGAGTTATCCGCCACCGGCGCTCTAGCCGTCTCAACGATTGTTTCATTGCCCTCAGATCCGTGGAAAACCATGGGGCTGTCCGGGCTCCATGCAATCGGAGAGGGCGCTTCGGAGCCAAACAGTCAATAGCCCTGGTTAACTCCACATTCCAGCGGGCCACCAGGGAATCGGCTGAAAGGCCATCAACATGGGATAGAGCATCCCCTACCACTCTCTGGAAACCATTTGGATCCATTAAGTGGCGGGGGCGGACCATCCAAATTGGTCCCACCTCCCTACAGAGGGGATGGGTCGCAGAGAAGCCCAGTTGCACCAGGAAGTGATCTGACCATGGCACTTCTTTCGTTTCGCTTTTACTTAGTGTCAGACCACCAACATCCATAGAGGTAAACACCAGGTCCAAGGCATGTCCACGGCTATGGGTTGGGCCAGACTTATTCAGGGACAGCCCCATGGAGGCCATGCTTTCCACGAAGTCCCGAGCAGTCCCTTGTAAGGTCGTGTCAGCATGGATGTTAAAATCCCCCAGGACGACCAAACTAGGTGTCTCCAAGAGAACATCCGCCACGACCTGAAGCAGCTCGGGCAGGGAATCCTTGGTGCAGCGCGGAGGTCGGTACACCAAAAGGAATCCTGTACTGCCCCTATTGCCCAACTTCCAAAACATGCACTCGGAAAACTGGGTCTTCCCAATAGGACACCTGGTGCAAACTAATGACTTCCTAAAAATCACTGCAACCCCCCCTCCCCGCCCACATGACCTGGGTTGCTGGTGGACAAGCAGTGGCAAGGACAGGCCCATCTGCTTCATCCAACCAAGTCTCTGTTACACATGCCAGGTCAAATCCTCCATCCATGATCAAGTCATGGATGGCAGTGGTCTTATGAATCATTGACCTGGCATTGCACAGCAATACCTTCAGGTCATGTGGGTATCGCTTGCTGATTCTAGTATCCATCCGGTCAGGACCAGACTCGGAGGCAGGAATAGTCCTCAGACAACGACTAAACCTGCCCCCTCTGTAATGACATGGTCTAATCTTAGCGTAACTCCTCCTCCTACCCGTTATCACTGAGATCGGTTGTCCCAGTGCATCCCCCCCGTGGAACATGCCCCAGCCATTTTGTGGGCTGGGGCCCACTCCCCGGCAGCCCTGACCCCTCCCCTTAAGAACAAAATAACACCTTAAACAAACAAACAAACAAACAAAACCAATAAAACAATACAAACAAAAAACTGTAAAAATTACAAAAACAACAAAATCAAAAAAATTCCCCAAGCCCAACCAAACATCCACCCCACCCCCACCGCCCACATACAAAAAATTCAAAAGAAATTTTTAAAAACATTTTTAAAACACTCTGTGCCCCTCCAGCAGTAACAGCAACTGTCCTAGTGAGGCCTGTCAGGCCCCGTCCTGGGCCAGGTGGTAAGTGGCAAGAGCAGGGCCCTCAGGCACTCACACAGAGGAGTCCTGGGCAGCAGGCAGCAAGCAGGTACCACTGTACATCTGCACATCTGTAGTGACAAAATGCAAACTGTGTTTTTAGGGTATTGTCAAACATCTGCAGATTCAGCCCAAGGACCTGGAAGTGTACATTGAACAGATGGAGAGAGTGTTGCGGTGCTATGTTCGAAGAGTCCAGTGGCTTCTGTCAGGTGTGTACCACCTCTAAGAAGGAGAAGTTGCTGCAGTGTTGATAATATCTGTTTATTGCCCTAGGATACAAAGCTAATTCACACAGCCTTGGGAGGGAAGTTTCCTTTCACTAGATAATGGATTGAGGCTGAGAGAGAATTAAGTGGTTGAAGATAATCCAAGGTGTTTGTGATTAAGCAAGGTTTTGAACTCAGTGTTGTCCTGCTCAAAGCCAGAGCCCTATTCAGTGTACTAAACTTTATCTCCGTCTCACCCACAAATTGCCTTCTGCAGTCCCCCCAGTAATTCTTCATGTATAAAGAAGATAATAGATATTTTGACAAAATTGGATGGGTATATATTACCTCCCCAGCCAACCTTGATTCACTCTAGGGGGCAGCACTGCCTCTCAGGCTGGATCAACACTGATCTTCTAAACGTTATAAAATATAATGTTCTATAATGTTCAATGGCAGTTTTCCTTTGCCGGGGGCTCGCTGCTCTGCAGCGCCCTCTGGTGTCACATTTTAATAGCACATTTTTAATGTTATAAACGACGAGTGTAGATCCGCCCTCAGTTTTCTTCTCTGTAATCTCAGGGTTGTCTGTTGTAGAATTCAGCAGGGAGGAGGATGGGAACAAAACTAGAATTAGTTGCCTCTGCCTATCATTGACTGTGGCTCCTCCAACTGTTGATCTCCTTGACCCACTAGCCCTAAAGGACACATCTCTGCTCTAAACCCAACGGAGAGAAGGGTTTGTTTTGTGTGTGGCGGCAGCAGCAGCAGCTGGTCTTGCAGCCAGCCCCTAGAGCTGACTCTTCCAGTATGGAGTGGCCAGCCAAAGGATTCATGGAGAAAGCACACTTAACAGTCCAGGGGTGTTCATAGGAAGCAGAGTTTGACCAAAAGACAAGACCAACATTGCCCCTTTCTTAAGACACTGCATGAGAACAGCTAACATTTTGCCATTGCGATAGTTTTGAGACAGAAATTACAAAGGAGAGGTGATAATTATTTGCAAGTCGGCTTCCAACATTTGAATAGCCCATAGCTCACATGAAGTTTATTACAGTGGTGCCTCGCAAGACGAAAATAATCTGTTCCGCGAGTCTCTTCGTCTAGCGGTTTTTTCGTCTTGCGAAGCAACCCTATTAGCGGCTTAGCGGATTAGCGCTATTAGCGGCTTAGCGGATTAGCGGCTATTAAAGGCTTAGCGGCTTAGCGGCTTAGCGGCTAAAAGGCTCTTAGCGGCTTAGCGGCTATTAAAGGCTTAGCGGCTTAGCAGCTAAAAGGCTATTAGCGACTTAGCGGCTTAGAAAAAGGGGGGGAGCGAAAAAAATCGCAAGACTCGCAAGACGTTTCTGTCTTGCAAAGCAAGCCCATAGGGAAAATCGTCTTGCAAAGCGCATCGAAAAACGGAAAACCCTTTCGTCTAGCGGGTTTTTCGTCTTGCGAGGCATTCATCTTGCGGGGCACCACTGTATTAGTTAATATCATCACTGTCATTTTTTAAAAAACTGTGAGTGAGAATAAAGACCTAAAGATGGTAACTAGTGCAAGGCCACTTGAGTTTAATTACTGAGCTGAGAAACAAGCTAGATGTGGTGGTGACTAGGGATGGGATTCACTGTCCTGTAGCTGTTCAGTTCCACCCAGCCCCACATCATCTGTGCGCAAACACACTCAGTTGAGTTTTGTGTTTTGTAAAATGCATGTCAGTGCAGCCCATAATGGCCTTCAATTCCCCTGTGTTACAAAAACTTAAGGGTGTTGCGGAGTGAAAGGAACCTTACAAATCGGGACAGAAGCAGTGGCATTATAACCATGAAAACAAATGCAGTAACACTCCACCCCATCTGAATGTTCAGCCTACCTGCTCATTTTATTTCTTTTTTTTTTAAAAAAAATAGGTAGTCGTCGATTGTTTGGTGTCGTTTTGGAAGCGAATGTTTGCATCCTGATTGATACGTCTGGTTCCATGGACCGTTCTTTGCAGGAGGTCACAAAAGAGCTCACCTCCCTTATTTGGGAACAGCTGAGGAAGAATAATGTGAAGTAAGGAAGGTGCAGAGGTGACCTTAAGATGAGGGAGAAACGCAAGTCAGTTCAGATTTAATGGCGAACTTATCGAATTTGCACTTTCCGAAACAATTTGAAAACCGAAACACAGCCATGCTTATAAATTCACACGTATCCAAATTTTGCAAAGCAGTTCTCCATCCATTGTTTACCAAAATACATATATTAGGGGGAAACCTGCACAAAAATGATTATATTTGTGAAAATAGCATGCATTATAGTAGGAGATATTGCTTACAAAAATATGTGCATAAATCAAGACTATATAGAAAAAAAATGTGTTTATAAGGTGAAATTTGCACTAAAATGCTGAAGAATTTTCATGAGGATTTTAAAAAAAATTATTATTTTTAAGAATCCGCAAATTGTTGCGGAAATGTGGAGAACTGAATTTAATATTAGAAAAAAGGAGTCATTGAGAGGACCCTGCTTTGGGGTATCAACTTGCTTTCCCATAAGTAGCCTCCTTATGGATATTCAAATGCTCTCATATGGCTTTCCTCAAGTGTTTCTTCTCAGAAAGGATAAAATGTTGATTTAATTACATGTAGTGACTGGCTTGTGTTTTGGTCCTTCTAAGATGTATCTGAAGAAAGCTCATACCAATAACAAACTTAGTTGGTCTCTAAGGTGCTACTGGAAGGAATTTTTTTATTTTGTTTCTGGCAGCCCAAATGATACAACCATGCCTGTTTCTACCAGCTACCGCACAATGGCACGTTTCAATTTCAGTAACTCAGTTAGGAGGGATTGTTATCTCCAATTCTCCACCCAGAACATGTGGGAGATTCCCATAGGAGATTATAATTTCACGACATAAATAATCCTTCTTTTTCTTTTTTGGTTTTTAATCAGTGCAGGCATCTTGCACAATATCCTTTTAACACTCTTGTGCAAGCCTTAGTGAGGTAAGCATCATTGCAGAAATCAGACCCCCCCCACCCTGTAGGACCAATGCCAGTGATTACATAGGACACGTAGCTTAGGTCAAATCAGGCCACGACTTTATTGATTACATATGAAAAGGTTTGGCAAGGTATTGGGAAACCGTTTGAGCATTAGGCAGCCTACTGAGGTTTACTGTTTGGGGTCAACCCAAGGCAAAGAGGACCTAATGACACACATCAAATAGGTACCCCTTGCAGGGTTGCCATCTTGAGGAGTGCTATGGCCGTAGCCCCACCTGGATGGGGCTTCTCCTGGATGCCTTTAATGAGATACACTTGTAGGCTACAACCTCCCCTCCACCAAAGACTTACCCAATGCCTTAACCACCAAAGTTGTATGAGGTAGGTGAAAGCAAAGGACAGAGCCAATATGTCCCTTGGGCAAATTCCTACCGGGCCTTGAATACAGCAACCAACAGTTAACCATAGCAAGGTCAAACACCACACAATAGCCACCACACAAAGGGCAGAGGAAGATCCTGCAACAAATTGGACGAAGAAGTGGACTAGGCCCCTGGTGCTTCTCCTGTGTTGGAAGAGAGAGAGAGAGAGAGAGAGAGAGAGAGAGAGAGAGAGAGAGAGCGCTGGGTGTCATCAGCCATGTTTAATGATAACCTCCATCTTTATGTCCAGACAAAACGCAGTGGTTTTGTTTCTAGCAGAAAATTAACTACAGCCTCAGGAACGCTGCCTGGGCATTAGGCAACCAGCTCAGATAATACAAAGAGGCACATTTCACGGCAAAAAGCTTGTGGGTGGAGCTAAATGTTTTCTTTTGCCCAACAGATTTTGCATGCCAGTTGAATGTTGAAAGCTGGGCTTTTCTCAGCTCTGTGGTTGATATGGCAGCCTTAGCTGGCTTAATGTTTTGACAGACACACCTCTTTCTCATCAGGTTCAGTCTCATCAGCTTTGCCGAAGATGTTGACGTTTGGCAGGAGTGCCTTGTGGAGGCCACAAACGAAACATGCCATGACGCTGTACAGTGGCTGTCAACATTTCACGCTCATGGGAATACATCCATTCTCAAGGCTTTACGGGTTTGTTAAGCAGGGCAGAGCGTTCTGTGTTCACCAGGGTCCCTGTGGCAGAGAGCGGGTGTCTTCCTACTGAAGACCTCTAGCTGGCATGCCGCTATTACTGTGGCTCCATCTCTGTTCTGCTGGAAGTTTCCGCCTCCTAGAAAATTCCAAATGAGAGTCCACCATTTTGTTTCTGACTTGTTGAGCTTGGAGGAAGGGCAGGGACTAAGACATTCAAAGAGTTAGGTTTAGCATTGTGCAAACAAAGCTGCAGAGCATGGACAGCTAGAAAGAGCCAATTATTCCCCCTGATTGCCTGTGGGGTGAACTATATTTCACCATAGTGTGCTTCTGCATAGCCTGATTATTATATAGGTTATGCCATTCTGCTCTTTCAGAGAGCTTTCAGCCTTCCGGACGTTGAGGCTTTGTACGTTCTGACTGATGGAAAACCAGACACCAGCTGCAGTTTGGTCCTGAAAGAAATTGAAATGCTTTTGAAGAAACGAGCAATTATAATCCACACTATTTCGTTTAATTGCTCAGACAGGTATGTTTTGCTTTGCTGGGGGAAAAGTTGGCTTTCTGATCCTTTTTTTTTTTTTTTTGGTGGAAATGAGGGAAAACATGGATGAAACTGGCAACTGAACAGAGTGTTCTCCATTTCCACGAGGTCTTCCTCTTAAAACTGCATGATCCGTAAGGTTAGGACTGGAGCTGCACTGGTTTTGAAAGTTTCCTCAAACTGCATCATCCATGCACAAGAGGGAGGGATCAGCAGGCTTTGGGACAATTCAAGGTTCACAGAACTAGCAAAAAGAGAGAGGCATACCTTTACGGGGTTGGGGAGAAACTCAGGCAATTTGAACATGCTCAGAATGCTCGCTAACAGTGAGAGATGGGTGAACAGAAAACCAGAGGGGTCCAATATTATTTTAATAAAGTGCATTATTTAAATGTTGAACAACTTGTTTTGTGCTTAATAAACAAAAACCAAGAACGAACCTCACTCTTAATGGTCCCAGGATCTTGGTTTGAAGTTACAAGCAAATGTGAATTACTTCTCTGGGCAGGGCTGGCTGATGCAACATAGCAGTGATGTCACCCACATTGAAATGGCATTCTTAGAAGAGATGTGATGATAACACCCAAACCTATTTGAAAGATAGTACAAAGAACTCTCCCCACCCCCATCCCTCTTGTCTTCCACAGAGCAGCTAATGACTTTCTTAAGAAACTGGCCTTCCAGACAGGTGGGCGCTACCATCGGTGCCACGGGGATGTGGACGGACAGATGGCAGCACACCGGCTACTATCGGAAGGCTTTAAGGACGAAGATGTATGTTGAGTTGATGTAGCATCTCATGGTGTACCTTATTTTGCACTCCGGATCCCGGCACATGGGATCCCGTGTAGTACCATGAAAGTCTGTCTGGTCCTTTGAGCTGCTAAGGCAAGCATGGGAATCTTGATACGTACCCCCATCCATCAACAAATAACAGGTTTTTCCCTCCCTGCTTTTCAAAAAAGAAAATCTCCAGAGAGTGCCTTTTGGGTCATAGCTCATTCTGCTTTTTTGAGCAGTTTCACATGGCGAGTCATTTGTGGAAGGAGAGGCTTCCCTTTTGGCTTTGCCAACCACAAACAAATTGACATGGGAATATGACTGGTTTCTTTGGGGCTTCCTCCGCCCTCACTGATGTCCTCTTCAGGCTCCAGGGAGGGTCTTCTTGTGAGCGACGAGGACTCGCCAGCTTCCCCCCTCCATTTCTGGGTCTGAATGATTTATTTCCCGGCACCGCACATGTACACAGTCGTGTGCGATTCGCTCACACTTAAGTGGGGAGACGCCTGTATGTGTGGTTTCTCTCTGCCACAAGTAATCTATTCCAGCGGAGTCACTTAAAAAACCTAACCTTTATAGACTCCTGTAAATGACTCCATGTCACTCCAAGTAATTTATAGTCAACTCCTTTTAAAAATATTTTGAATCACAGGTTCTCATGTCTCTAATGCCAATGCCTATTTTATTGATGTGTTCAAGTGCTGTAAGCTTAGCCATTTCAGATTGATCCCATATTTTCTTAATCAACTCTGTTTTACTAGTGGTTTTTTAAATACCCTTCCATAATATAGCAAATACGTTTCTTGCATTTGTAATTACATATAAAACTGCCTTGTGTTTATCCAGGCTAATAACTATTTTTACTGCATCCAGTAAATTTTGCAATGGTTTGGGTTTAAGGTTTAACTGGGAAAGTGTCCTTAATCAACTTTATCACCAGACTTCAAAAACATTTTGCTTTCTGATTTTTCCATCACCATACATGAGCAAAATCTCCCCTTTCCTCCTGACAAATTCAGCATTACCTTCTCCTATATTATATATTTTATGAATTTTCTATGCTGCCATATGCCCCCTTAAAACAGTTTTCCTTGGTTGCAATAGAAAAACAAGATAAATAAATATCATAAACATTCCCATACCTCTTCAGGAACAGTCCTTTCTCTATCTCTATTCCACTTAACCTTTTTATTTATTCCGCCTATCAGGAACCGGATCCTAGCCTGAACCCTGCTTTGGCAAATGGGGATGCAGCCTGGGGATTTTGGCTGTGTCATGGGGCGGAGCCGACAGAGCGGGATAGGCTTCCCTCGGATCCATCCCTTGCCCATTTAAGCAGCCCACACCTGGGGCACTACCTGTTTGTATGCTTCCTGTACACATAAAGGTAAAGGTACCCCTGCCCGTGCGGGCCAGTCTTGCCAGACTCTAGGGTTGTGCGCTCATCTCACTCTAGAGGCCGGGAGCCAGCGCTGTCCACAGACACTTCTGGGTCACGTGGCCAGCGTGACAAGCTGCATCTGGCGAGCCAGCGCAGCACACGGAATGCCGTTTACCTTCCCGCTGGTAAGCGATCCCTATTTATCTACTTGCACCCGGGGGTGCTTTCGAACTGCTAGGTTGGCAGGCGCTGGGACCGAACGACGGGAGCGCACCCCACTGCGGGGATTCGAACCGCCAACCATGCGATCGGCAAGTCCTAGGCGCTGAGGATTTACCCACAGCGCCACCCGTGTCCCCCTGTACACATAGATGAACCAATTTAAGAGGGCAAGGCAAGCACAGGGCGTATCTGCAGATAGACAGACGTATCAGTTCTCTAATTTTCTGGTTCATAGTTGTGCCTATGAAAAGTGAGATGAGATTAGAGCTAGTCAGATCTGTCCAGTTTGGTTTCTCTCACTTCTTCATTTTTCTGCTCTTCAGTTCTCTACATTTTGTGAAAACTTTTTATTTTCTTTACCGATAAATTTCCACCCATCCAAAGACTTGAATTCTTATTTCTTTTTTCAGGATCCAGCTTTCCCCTTGTTTGAAGGAGATGATTTAAAGAAACTTGTTGATGAAATCGCAAAAGCTAGGAGCTATTTAACACAGGCCAAGTTCTTTAAGTGAGTGGCTATCTGTTGGCTTTCGGTAATGGCAAATTTTCCTAAAACATGACTCTTTGTTACAGTGGTCACTAATTCCCTGCTGATCAAGGAATTCATGCATTGCATGGATAAAGTGGGTAGATAAAAGCTTTTCTCCCTCTCTCATACTGCTGGAACATGTGGGTATTCAATGAAGCTGAATATTGGGAGATCCAGGACAGACAAAAGAATGTACTTCTTCATAGTTTAATGTACTTCTTTTATAGTTAAACTATGGAACCTGGGCTCCCTGTTTTTAGTTTAATTCTTCCTATTCTAATTTTGTAAAATGTATTCATACTTAAGTGTGCTTTTTATGTGACCATTCTTTTCAGCTTTTCATATTTTGATACTTATATCAAATATAAATCTACTTAGTTGAAATTAATTGTCTCCTATTTCTTTTATTAGATCGCTATTAGAAAAAAAGAACGTAAACCAAAAGGACCGCTGCCCATGAAACAGTTGCCTTCAGGTATAATACTTTTTAAAAAATCATCTGAAATCATAGAATTGTAGAGTTGGAAGGGACCACGAGGGTCATCTAGTCCACTGTGGGGCTTGACCCCGAGATTAAGAGTCTCATGCTCTACCAACTGACCAAATGTCTACTGTATATGTGCTTTCCAAAGGACATTGCTAAGTACACTCAGGCTTTGGATTAGCAACAATGGCGACCTTACTACAGGTGGTCTCAAGGGGTGTGCCGAGGCTGCTCAGGCACCCGCTAAAGTTTCAAGAAAGTGGATATCAAGGAACGCAGAGAGACAGAGATGCAGGCAGAATAAAAAGGCTGGGAGTTGAGGTGCAGCTTCTGACTGGATCTGTCTCGGGGGTGATAATAATAAATTTTATTTATAATAATAATATGGCTCCAGCAATTGCAATAAGGAAGAAGGACTCCTTCTCCCTCCTCCACAGATAGAAGCCTTTTTCTGCATCTATCTCTTGTCTCATTGCTCTGTCTCTGTCCAAGCTCCACTTTCCATCTTTTGTGGAAAGAAATCTGTGAGAGTGAGGGGCTGCTTTTGCAGCTTGCAAGCAAGGAGGAAGAGGAGCCACCCTGACCTCTGCCCTCCAAACCTGCTTGAAATAATAATAATAATAATAATAATAATAATAATAATAATAATAATAATTTTATTATTTGTACCCCGCCCATCTCTCTGGGCAGCTTCCAACAAAGATTAAAAATACATTAAAATGTCATACATTAAAAACTTTGCAGGAAAAATCTTCTGTTTTGACTTCTTGACTACTCTTGTTGTGGTTATTTTGTTAGCATTTTGCCTACTTACCTCTCCCCTGTCCTTATTTGTTTGTCTAGTCATTTGCACTCCTTCTTGCACTGAAACAAATGAATCAAGGGGCTGTCCACGCCTATGGGTCATACCATTAGACAGAGTAAGATGGCTGCCTGGTGTTTTTCTTTAAAAAGCAGGTTTTCTAACTGCACAAATTCCCTATCAGACACCCAACACTAAGAAAATCAAAGGTTGAATTAACTCAAAGGATGCTTTGCTCCTTGCTTAGGTCCTGTATCAGGGGGCCATTTCCCCATAGGAGTAATTAGTTCTTCTGGGCTTAAGGAGCTGGATATGTAACCATGAATAAAGGCAAAACCTCACTCAGATTTTAGCTGCTTTTTGCACTAGGATCTTAGGCAGAAAGTTTACTCCCATCACCTGACCAGTTTTTATTAAGGGATGTTGTCTTTTAACAGGACACGGAGACAGCAAAGGAGGACTTAATGGAACATTATCGGCTCCATATCTGGGATGGGAAATGTGTCTTCATGAATCCACACATCCTTCAATGAAAACGAGTGCACCTTTCAGGCAGCTGGGTTTTCATTCTGATTTGTTTGCTTTTCCTCAAACATTTGTGCCATCCAAAACTGGGGGGGGGGGGCAGTCCTAGTGACTCCAAAACCCAGCAGACGCATGCCTGATTGATCCCCCAGTTTGATCTAGAAAAATACAATTAGACACTTGATCAGACAGCATCTGAATGAGAGTTGCACTGTGTTCCCCAATTGCTTGTTTCAGCAGCAGCTTGCCCAGAGGCCTGTAAAGAATTGAGTGCATTGCATCTCAGGAGCCTTTCAAGGAAATGCAATTCAAACGCTTGCTGCAAACCAGCACCGTCTCTCATAAAGAAGGACGAAACATTGTAGTCTGGGTGCCATATCAAATGGAGATGCTAGCTGTCCTCCTCCTAGGCTCTTAGCCAAGGAGCAAAATGGAATCGCAGAACCCATGATTGCTGTCACAGATGCATCATGTGGTTTTAAAACCGAGGTGAATTTTCAGTCATGTGAAATTGGCACTAGAAATGGGAACAAGGCAATGTGACATGTGTTGATGGGAACCAGCTGTACTGTTTGCTAACTGCCATGTGAAAAATTTCTTCATATGGGGCGTCCTCCTCTCTTTCTTTCTCCCTTTATTCCTCTCTTCCAAAGATTGGGAAGGTTTTGCCATTCATCTTTTTAAAAGAACACTACATTTAGTCCTTGGTAAGATGAACCCTGCTAGTTTGTGATTTTGATTAAGTGCTCTGCATTAATAGAAACCCACATTCTTTCGATATATTGTAAAGCTGTGGGTGGGATCCAATGCTGGCCGGCGTAGTCCCATTAAAATCAATTCAGTTATATAAGTCCACTGATTTGTTTGGGGCTTTTCTGAGTGTGACTTGGTTGGATAGCATCTCCTGTTTCTGGTTAAACATATATTTTACCCACGTTAGCGTTTTGCAAAGGAGAGGAACAAATCTTCATAGTGTCATGAACAAACTGGAGTCTCCAAACTCAATAAACCATTGTATTTTTCTGACTGTTGAATGTCTCAGTTGGTCATCCAATTAGGGAAAGGGTGGTGGTTAAAACGACAGCCAAGAATGCATGTTGTGAGGTTTTGTGTGTATTAAATTGCATAATGGTAATAATAATAATAATAATAATAATAATAATAATAATAATAATAATAAATTATTATCTACTCTATATTTTGGGGAACAGTTTGTCTATTTGTTCTCTATGCGTTTCAACACTTCTTAAGAGATTGTTGTCGAATTTGGCACAAGGATTCCTGAGGTGGGAGTGGCAAGTATTGTCAATGTTGGGATGCTGGCTGCCATTTTGAAGCAAGCTGGCGGTTTGAACCATGACATTGTCATGGCTTCACCTGCTACTTGGCGCAACAGATGCAAACTATGCCAATGTCAAACTTTTGTTTAGCATATTTATTTATCTGCCTATATACATAAAAATGTAAGGTTGTCGTCATGCTAACTCCAGTGTGAAAACAATGTCAGGTGGGTGAGTGAGCAGCTTAGGAGGTAGGCATCCCAGGAGAACTTTTTAATGGCAAACCGCTCTGTGAAGTGCCTCTTCCCGTCATTAAACACTTCACAGGCATGCAGCAACAAAACAACCTGACAGATAGCCATCCAGCCTCTTTTTTATATAATATCGTTTTTGAATTTTGCCGCCTGACAGAAGGGTTCCTTTTTCACTCGTTTTCACTATGAGGAATCTGATTATCACCCACACTTTCTGAATAGACAAAGCACACAAACATCTGGGTTACCACCCAAAGAAGAAGAAGAAGAAGAGGAGGAGGAGGAGTTTGGATTTGATATCCCGCCTTTCACTCCCTTTAAGGAGTCTCAAAGCGGCTAACATTCTCCTCTCCCTTCCTCCCCCACAACAAACACTCTGTGAGGTGAGTGGTTTTCCCTGGCTGAAACCATAGATCATGATCTGAAAACAAGACATTGAGAGTACGATAAACCTTTCTTCTCCACGTGGCTTCTTATAACCGTCATAACCTTTGTTCCTTGTTTTTTCAAAGCATCTTCAGTATTATTGAATCTGCTGTGAACCTGCAAACAAGGGGCTGGAATACCTCTCCCTAGTCTATTTTACATTAATAAATTTTAATGCGACTCTAGATCCAAAATAGGCAGGAAGTATAGTCCTGGGACAGCAGAATATGAGAACAAAATGGACTCAGTAATTGTGGATTTTAGAACCCCAAGTGTAAATTTATTAGCAGAAAAAGTTTTGGGAAAGTGCTTGCTGTGACCTCGACTAGCAGCAGGGAGGCAGCAGAGGCTCTGAATTGGGAATTGAGAACGGGTTTTGGTGTTGAGTACTGCTATTAATTATCCCGCCTCTGGGAAGCAGCAACGATTAAGGGAAACAAAACCTAAGATCTTTTGAATACTCTCTCCCCCCCCAAAAAAAACTAAATAGCCCCAAACATCATGCCTCTTTCTCTACAGGGGAGCTCCTCTACTCTCTAATCATTCTGGTTGTGCTTTCCTGCCCTTTACCCAGCTCTACAATATCCTTTTTGAGGTGCAACAATCCTAATTCCACAGAGTATTCCAAGTGTGGGCACACTATAGGTTTCTATAAAGGCATGATGGTACCTATAATTTTATTTTCACAATCCTTTTCGTAATGATCTCCAATATCAAACTCACCCTTTTAGCAAAAGCTTTCCGAAAGTCCAAGTATAGGACGTTTGCTTTCCCACATGCTTTAGCTGTTATGCATATATTTAAAAGTATGACAAACATGGGAAAAGTCAAGTTTGTTGGGACCAGCTGCATTTGCCTCTCAAGCATACACCCCATGGCAACTCTAGCTTTGCTAAGGTACTGATCCATCACTTCCTGCTCCGCCAAAAGGAATGCCCTACTTGAGTTCCCCCTCATGGTGTGTGGATTATCTCATCGCAATGTCCTCTCTTCACTCCTGGGGAATGGCGCAAGTCAGCTGAGGTTGCGGCCTCAAAGTGAAGGTCGTCTGAGGAACGGTCAAGTCCAAGTCAGTTTCCGTAAGCCCTGGTGGCGGCTGAAAAGTGAATTTCTGCAGCAGTCCCGTGAAGAACAAGAAAAGTTCCATCTTGGCCAAGCTTTCGCCGATGCAATTTCGGCGCCCTGCAAAACCGAAAAAGAATTGGGAGTTGACTGGTGGCACGCCTTGAAAAGAGCCCTCCCGCCCTTTGCACTTCTCTGAATCGCGTGCCGTAGCTTAGAAAATGTACCAAAAGGCACTGTTAAAAAGAAGCAGAAATGTGTTCAAAAATGGGTATATTACAGGGTGGGGAAATGCCTACAAAAAGAACATTTTAGCAATTGCTTAACAAATTGATAAGCGTGTAAGGACAAAAGAAGTAATTATACTTTAAGAGTTTTCAAGTTACTCTATTTTATCAAAGCAACTAGAAAAAATATATTATGATGGGAAGATTTCACACAGGTGAAGGTAAGCAGTGGGGAGGAGGGGAGGGTTAGGTTGAATTTGGGAAATAATATATGGGACAGCAAAGGCTATAATAGATTCTTATAGAATAGTAATATATTGTAACCAGAATAGAAGTTTAAAAGCGGAAGTAAATGTACTTTTAGTATTTTCATTATTGTAATAGTTATTATTATTTCTTATCGGTAGAAGGCAATGTTAATTTAGACTTCTTTGTTTTGCTGTCTGTATAATTTTTTTTTAAGTCAATAAAATAAAAAACAAAAAACAAAACGAACATTTTAGGGTAAAACGCACACCTGAATATGTTTGTGGGGAAAATACATTTACAATGCAGTTTTCAAAATCTCATTATAGTGTGGAAACAGGATAGGAAGGCCCTTTGTGAATGTACATGCAAAACTGGCATTGGCTAGCAATAGAGGGATCCAGTCACCCCTCACCTCGGCCTCATCTGCAATACAGTGGTACCTCGGGTTACATACGCTTCAGGTTACAGACTCCATTAACCCAGAAATAGTGCTTCAGGTTAAGAACTTTGCTTCAGGATGAGAACAGAAATCGTGCTCCGGCGGTGCGGCAGCAGCAGGAGGCCCCATTAGCTAAAGTGGTGCTTCAGATTAAGAACAGTTTCAGGTTAAGAACAGACCTCTGGAACAAATTAAGTACTTAACCCGAGGTACCATTGTATGGGGTTTAAAGGGCTGGCCAGCCTTACAAGGCTGCTGGAAGAATTATAAAAGATACGAACAGTTCACACTTGGAGCAGCCTACAGGGCCGTATAAATACTTTGCCAATAACCACACACCTTGCTCCCAATGCAAGGGAGTTACTTGTTCCAGACCACGTGAGGGGGCTCCATATTAAGAGCTGCAGAGAAGGGAGAATTTCTCAAGAAATTCCTGCCCCATCACAACACTGCACAGGGAGGCTGATAATTTTTCAACAGATTTATACCGCCAAGACGAACGAACCCCTTTAAGTACCTAAGGAGAAGTAATAAAGTATGCTGGAAATGTAAAGAGAAGGATGGAGACTTTTATCATATGTGGTGGACATGCGAGAAAACAAAATGATTTTGGGAAGGGTTTTTTAATGAACTGAAAAAGATGTTTAAATACACCTTTCCCAAAAAGCCAGAAGGTTTTTTGCTGGGCTTGATGGGAGAGGAAATTGCAAAGGTGGACCAAAGACTATTGATGTATGCAACAACCGCTGCCAGAACGTTATTAGCCCCAAAGTGGAAATTACAGGAGTTACCAACACTGGAGGAGTGGCAGACGAAAATGATGGATTACGCGGAATTGGCAAAACTGACCTGCAGGATCTAAGATCAGGACGAATCAAAATTCCAAAGAGACTGGAGTAAATTTATAGACTACATAAATAATAACTTTAGAAGTTTGAAGAGACTAGCAGGATTGAAATAAGTCTTACAATGTGGACTTGACAAAATATGAGGAAACCGCGAGACGCAGATTGGAATAGGAAAACCTGTTGGAGGAAGGGAAGGAAGTCTTTGCTTGGCAGAGCGGTGGAAAAGAAGTTGTGTGAATGATTGTTGAAATTTATTGTTTTTTTCTTTGTTTAAAGTGGAAATTTAATAAATATGTATTTGGGGAAAAAAATAAGTACCTAAGGAGAAAGGCATGAAGGCTTCTTTCTTGACAAACTTCCCATCGGCGTCAAGGAAGTGGTTAGGGTTGAACTCGTGAGGGGTCTCCCAATGACTTGGATCCAGAAGCACTGAAGTGAGCGAAGGAATCACCATCGTTCCCTGGATCAGACAGCATGGGGGGGAGGTGATGGAAATTGTAAGCAGGGATGAGAGAAAATCAGGTTTAGAGTCTGAAAACTGCTATCTCATTTACCAGGACTGCTCCTGCATTGATGCAATAAGGCAATGGAAAATACCGTATTTTTCGCTGTATAGGATGCACTTTTCCCCCTCCAAAAATGAAGGGGGAAAGTGTGTGCATCCTATGGAGCGAATGCAGGCTTCAGGAAGCTATCTGCAAGCCTGCGAAGCCCGGCGGGAACTCCCTCTAGGCTCCGCAGGCTTGCGGATAGCTGCCTGCAGCCCGAAGCCCGGGGAGCGGTCCGGTGCGTCCTATAGAGCGAAAAATACAGTACTTTAGCCTTGAAGGGTTTTGTTCATGCTGCATTTTTAAAAGGAACCTACCCAGTTTGCAATTTACAAACCAAGGCTGCGCACACACCATACATTTAAAGCACACTCACTTCCACTGAAATAATCCTGGGAACTGTAGTCGTCCCCCGCCGAGCTACTATTCCCAGCTCTCTTAACAAACTTGTTGGTAGCCATCCCTGGGGAACGAGTTTCATAGTTTAACTATATGTTGCATGAAGATGTACTTCCTTTTATCTGTCCTGAATCTTCCAACTTGAGGATGTAAAGACGGGCAGGCAAACACAAACATTCACAAATGCACTCAGCAGAGAATGGATATACAGAAGGCAGACTGCAGTTTCCCCTTCAGAGGCCTTCTGCTAGTCACCTATGGTGCCTTTCTTAGGAGCAGCACCAGATGGCAGCTTGGGATAGCTCAGTCGGTAGAGCATGAGACTCTTAATATCAATGTCGTGGGTTCGAGCCTTACACTGGGTAAAAAATTTCTGCATTGCAGAAATTGCATAGACAACCCTCGTCCCTCCCAACACTACAGTTCTCTGATTCTATGAAACGTGACTTGACCAAGGGCTAACTCCCACATGAATGTTACCTTCATTTATTAAAAATAAAAATAAAATTTATTTATTTACACCTCGCCCATCTGGCTGGGTTTCGCCAGCCACTCTGGGCAGCTCCCAACAGAATATTAATCAGAATAAAACATCAAACATTAAAAGCTTCCCTAAACAGGGCTGCCTTCAGATGTCTTTTAAAAGTCAGATGGTTATTTATTTCCTTGACATCTGATGGGAGGGCGTTCCACAGGGCGGGTGCCACTACCGAGAAGGCCCTCTGCCTGGTTCCCTGTACCCTCATTTCTCTCAGTGAGGGAACTGCCAGAAGGCCCTTAGAGCTGGACCTCAGTGTCTGAGCTGAATGATGGAGGTGGAGATGCTCTTTCAGGTATACTGGGCCAAGGCTGTTTAGGGCTTTAAAGGTCAGCACCAACACTTTGAATTGTGCTCGGAAACGTACTGGGAGCCAATGTAGGTCTTTCGGGACCAGTGTTCTATGGTTTCAACCCCTGATGAGCTGCATGTGTGAATGGACCCACAAGAAAGCATGTGTTTCATTCACACATACATGTCAGGGTCAGCATGGCATTACATTGCCATCAAGTGAGGAACCTGCAGGTGTGAAGGGAGAACAGAACACAAGTCATGCTCAAGAGCAGCTCAGCTGTTAAAATTAACTAGAGTTAACAGAACAATGCTAAAGTACAATGAAGTATTCTCAGCATGCAAAATCAGGCATGCACCTTTGGGAGAAAGTAGCCCCTGAAATGCGTGTCAACTGATGTGCTGCGTGGGACATGCGGCAACAGCGTGATGAATCTCTGCACCTCGTGGATCACTGCATTGGTATAGGGCATGTCTTTCCGGTCATCGTATGTGGCCCAGTGGCCTGGTTTCACAACCCGCACAATCTCCTCTTGAACCTTTTCTGGAACAAAACCGAAGAACAGGGTGCAATTAAATTCCTTGCACCTCCAGATACTCCTGGCTTGGTTAATTCACTTATCCAAACACGAGGAATTAGTACACACCACAGATTCAGATATCTAAACAGCTGGACTTGCGTGTAGCACTGTAAACAAATAAGCAGCCTTCATAAGAACCTTAATTTGTTGTGCTTTTTCTGGTCCACAGGTTTCCCCGGGTTTCTTTTATCCTTTTGGGGTCAAAATTCCTTGGTCAGAAACACATTAGAGATTTCCCCATAGGAATAAGTGGAAATCGTTGACTCATTATGCAAACGCTTGTCAAACAAACAATTTCGTGATAACACGATAGTGGGATAGTGGGACTTGCGTGTATTGTTTCAGGAAGTGCAAATTTGATAGATTTGGCTTTAAATGCATACTGACTTGAATTTCTCCTCCCTCCCTAGTTCAGAGAGAGCTATTGCCCTTAGGTTCCAGCTGTGGGCTTCCCAGAGGCATCGGATTGGTTGCTGTGAGAAACAGATGCTGGACTAGATGGGCCTAGGGCCTAATTCAGCCATGGGGCTTCTTTTGCCTAGAAGCTCATATCATCTAGAAGCAGTAGCAGCAGGAGGAGACTGTGAATGAACTGGCTACTCACTTTGAATCTTTGGGTACTTCATCATCAGCAGAATGGCCCATTGCAATGTCGTTGCCGTGGTCTCTGTTCCAGCCATGACAAGATCCAGGATCGAAGCGATGAGGTTGTCATCATTAAAAAGGTTCTCTCGCTTAGTCGTATCCTGAGGAGGTGGTAGAACACATGATTGAAATTGAAGACAAAAATATTCTCACTCTATTTAATACATTGGTACCTCGGGTTAAGAACTTAATTCGTTCCGGAGGTCCGTTCTTAACCTGAAACTGCTCTTAACCTGAGGTACCACTTTAGCTAATGGGGCCTCCCGCTGCCACCGCACTGTTGCTGCGTGATTTCTGTTCTCATTCTGAAGCAAAGTTCTTAACCCGAGGTACTATTTCTGGGTGAGCGGAGTCTGTAACCTGAAGCGTCTGTAACCTGAAGCGTCTGTAACCCAAGGTACCACTGTACACAGGTATCGGTGGAAATATATGCCTCTGGCATCCAGTAGCTGAGGAACACAGCATCACATCTTGTTTGTGGACTTCAGACTCATCTTGTTGGCCAGGATGCTGGACTAGACAGGCCAGGGGTGAGGGACCTTTTTGGCTCAACGAGCCCAATTCTTAATTGGATCATAGCCTCTCAGGACTCAGCTAAATTAGTAAAGGAAAAGTGTTTTATATGTGTTATAACACCGTGACACTTGATGGCGCTGTGGAGTTGCGTCTTTCACTGACACGATTTCCTGCTTTTACAATGTGTTTTCCTGAAATGCTTTTTCGATGTGTCTAGATCCAGCCTCAGGCCAAATCCAACAGGTGTGGGGATCGGGGGCAAGGATGACAGGTGATTGGGAGCTTTGAAGTCCCAAAGTTGGGACTTCAGTCTGAAGGCTGCATTCATTTCTGGAGAAACCTTTCGAGGGCCACATTATCTATTTATTATTGCATTATTTGTTACATTTCTATCCCATCTTTCCTCCAGGTAACTCAGGGTGGCATACACATTTAATCCCCACAATAATACTGAGAGGCAGTGACTGGCCCAAAGTCACCCAGTGAACTTCATGGCTGAGTGGGGATTCAAACTCTGGTCACCCAGCTCCTAGCCCAATACTCTAACCCAAGCTTCCTCAAACTTGGCCCTCCAGATGTTTGGAGACTACGATTCCCATCATCCCTGACCACTGGTCCTGCTAGCTAGGGATCATGGGAGTTGTAGGCCAAAAACATCTGAAGGGCCAAGTCTGAGGAAGGAAGGCTGCTCTAACCACTAGGCCACACTGGCTCCCCATAGTGGATGGGGCCAGAGGCAAAAGCTGGCAGAGCCATTAATGTATTGCTTGTCTTTGTACAGAAGGCTAGTTTGTACACAGACTCTGTTCCATCTTCCAACCAGGCAAAACCACTCAAAGATGGTGCATAATTGGGCTGGTGAAAAGTGTGAGGTGGTCCTAGGAGGAGGTGTAGCCTGGCGAGAGTGCCAAGGGCCAGACAGAAGGATGCGTTTGGCCCCTGGGTTTGAGATTCCCAACCCCTGCAGTAGGGTACTTCTGAGGTCCTGAAACCTGAATCATCAAAATACCTCTCGTTGCTTGAAGACCAATGCATCTGTGTAGCTTTTGAGGCTGTTGGCGTTGATGTCTTGCTTGCTTGTCTTGATGTATTCCCTTATAATGATACGGACGTCTTCGATCCTCTTCAGTAGAATTTTGTGAGCGTTGAAAAGAAATCCAAGGAACGGGTAGAAATTAAACAGCTAGTCAGGAGGAAATTAAGGGGAAAACATTGGGGGGGGGGGTTTGAAATAAATGTTAGCTACCTTGAAAAGTAATGTAGACAAAAGTCATTCACTAGGATTGTGCTTGGGGAAAGGATTGTCCAAGGAAATAGGTATTCCCGTGACTGTCTTACCCCTCCCCAGAGTCTTCAGGAAGCAGAAATTGTTGATGTCTGCTTACTCAACCCACGCATGAAATGGAGATCAATCCAGTGAATACCAATTGGTATTTGCTGTTGTTGCTGTTTTCAGTCTGCAAAGGGTATGTAATTGATGATGGTCACTCTGCACCCCTGCCCGACTTGAATTGTGTTTCCTCAGCATCAAAATAAATGGCCTTTGCATTGAAACGAATGGTATAGGGGGGAAATGTCATCAATTAGCTTAAATTTGTAACTAACACCACACAGAGAAAAATTATGTCAGTTGTATATGCTGATCTGTAACCGTAATGAAGTTTTTTATATATGCATACACACACACACACACACACACACACACACACACACACACACACAGTATATATATCAGTTGTGTTAAATAGTAGACAGTGAGATTAATAAAATAGTATTTGGTGTGAACTGAACTGCAGCGGAATGGAAACAGCACTGTTTGTGACGAAAAGAGGTCAGAGCCCCCTGGAGTAAAATGAAAATTAACCCAGACTGGGATTATAATAGTCTTGGATTCCCCTCTCTTGGATCAGGTATCTATAGGTCAAAGTGAATGCGTGTTGCATTCTGATTTTGCATGGACTTTCTATTAACCTTCAGCTTTGTAACACAATAAGCAGTTGAGAGGAAATCTAATCTCTCTCACACAAAAACTGAAAGCTGCCATAGGAGTGATTTCAATGTATGATGTAGATGGGGCCTAAAATTGTGTGAATTGTGTGAACCTCACTCAAGGTTGAGAATCTTACATGCTAAAGAGAACTAACGTGGTATAGTGGCTAGCAAATTGGACTTAGAACAGGGGAAAACTGAGTTTTAGACTATGGTCATATCCGCATCATGTATTTAAGGCAATGAGACACCATTTTAAGGGTGCAGGTAACTGTGAGATCAGCTCCCTTAGCAAACTACAGCTCCCAGGGGAAATTTCACTCTTCTTCATGTAATAAATAAACCCATCATTCTTACTTTCTATTGAATGGGGAAGACAAAGCCTGGACCCTCAGCTCAGCACATCTAGTTTGGAATTCCTTCCAGTTTATTACCCCATAAGTGTATGAAGTAGCAGCTACAAAGTTTTCTTACGTGCAAGAATGGAGATCCAAGAAGGCACATCACTTCGTCTATGAGTCTTAGCAGAGTGGTGAATACTGGATCTTTGTAGTCGAACCTCTCTCCAAACAGCAGAGCGAAAGTAATGTTGGTTGGGGCAGTGTTAAAGGTTCTGAGAACGAAAGGTTCACCTAAATGGATGAAACCAAGAATAAAACAGGGACAAGTCCTGGTGGAAACAACAATAAATGAAGATCAGCAGCTAGAGATTCTGAAGTAAAACAGCAGCCGCTTGCCAAGTCAATCATAGAATCATAGAAGTCAAGAGGTAAGAAAAGTTCATGGAGGGAGGGAGTGATAACTGTGGGGTCCATAATTTCTCCAGTATGGTTTTCCTAGAAAACCAGTTGCTCACTGTGCACATAAGGGAAATTATAGAGTTGGAAGTGATAAAGAACCCAACTAGTGCAACGATCCTTGCCACAAAACGACCCAGTTTTTGTTGAGATTTCCATTCCACCTTAAGGAGCAGACGTGTGGAACTGTTGCATGTCACATGTCTGTTTACATTCCAGCACAGCTTGCTGGGAACTTCCATTGTGTATAGCTTTTGCTTTTCCGGCTCTCTCTGAGAAGATGAGAGAGAGAGATGACATGTTTCTTTGTCCTGATTTATGATTAATAAATCTGTAGTTGTAGTATGCTTCCACAAGCCTCACGCCCATTCTGTGTATGCAGTTCACTCTGCTGATAGTGTGTCCTGGCTTGAAAGCCCAGGTCGCTGATTTACGTCAGAGCAGATGCCGATGCTCTTCACAGCGGGAAGACTGGAAGGAGACAGCCCAGCTGGGGCTAGCCAGCTGGTCTCCCAGCCCTCTGCATGTCGACAGTTTTCCCATTATCACCACCTCCTGTCTTGGATCAATGCTATTATCAGTGGTTCAAAACATCTCTCAGTAGCTGCAGGGTGTGAAATGGTAAGCTGGGCACAGCTTGGTGTGTTAATGCTCATGCACATGTGCGCTAGAGGCACCCACACCTCGGAGACTTGGGAGACTCTGTTCATTAAGCATTTATCCTCACTTGTTTGCAGGAAGATTGGACAACGCTGGCTATTTTGAGCAGTCACTCTGACTTAGAATAATAGAATTGTAGAGCTGGGAGGGACCTTGAGGGTCATCGAGTCCAACCCCTTGCAAGGAAGGAATCTCAACTAGATCATACATGACAGATGGCCATCCAACCTCTGCTTGGAAGGAGTGTCCACCACCTCTTGTCTGTCCCACTGTCAAACAGCCCTTACTGTCAGAAAGGTCTTCCTAATGTTTAGTCAGAATCTCCTTTCTTCTAACTTGAAGCCATTAATGGTGTCCTAGTCACTGGAGCAGGATAAGCAAGCATGTTCCATCTTCCACGTGACAGCCCTTTATTTGAAGATGGCTATCATATCTCCTCTTAATCTCCTCTTTAGCAGGCCAAATCTAGACAGCATCTTAAAAAAGCAGAGGCATCACCTTGCTGACCAAGGTCTGTATAGTTAAAGCTATGGTTTTCCCAGTACAGTAGTGATGTACGGAAGTGAGAGCTGGACCATAAAGAAGGCTGATCGCCGAAGAATTGATGCTTTTGAATTATGGTGCTGAGGGAGACTCTTGAGAGTCCCATGGACTGCAAGAAGATCAAACCTATCCATTCTGAAGGAAATCAGCCCTGAGTGCTCACTGGAAGGACAGATCCTGAAGCTGAGGCTCCAAGACTTTGGCCACCTCATAAGAGAAGACTCCCTGGAAAAGACCCTGATGTTGGGAAAGACTGAGGGCAGAAGGAGAAGGGGATGACAGAGGACGAGACGGTTGAACAGTGTTCTTAAAGCTACGAACATAAGTTTGACCAAACTGCGGAAGGCAGTGGAAGACAGGAGTGCCTGGCGTGCTCTGGTCCAGGGGGTCACGAAGAGTCGGACACGACTAAATGACTAAACAACAACAATCACATATCCTCTTAATCTTCTCTTTACCAGGCCAAACATACCCAATTACCCCATAAGCCTTGGTTTCCAGACCCTTTATCATCTTCATTTCCGTCCTTTGCACATGTTCCAGGTTTTCAATATCCTTCTTAAATTGTGCTGACCAGAAATGGACACAGGACTCCAGTATAGGTCTGACCAAGAATAGAGTGGGACTAAGACTTTCCTGATTGCGACACTATACTTCTCTTGATGCAGCACAGAATACCATTAGCTTTTTTTCTTTTTGCTGCTGCATCACACTGTGGACTCATGCTAAGCTTGTGGTCTACTAAGACCCCCAGATCCCTTTTACATGTACTACTGGCAAGCCAGGTGTCCACCATCTTATATCTGTGCAGCTGGTTCTGTCCTAACCTCCTAAATTTTCCAAACTCACCTTCAAAGGATTTAATGTCCTCTACAAGGAAACCAAGTTCTTCATTAATCTGCTGCTCTAGGAGCTTCTTCCCCACGCCAAGATTGCGCATGCTGGCCATGGTGAATCTTCGGGTAGTCCTCCACAGCTCTCCGGTGGAAAAAAACACCCCTGTAGGGGTAGACATAAGACATGGTCTTGTTCATTTGAATTAGGGAAGAGTTCTGTGAAATGCTTTTTTTTTTAAAGATACATCATACATCAGACTTCCTGTAAATATATATATATATCACCAGAACTACTGTTCTTCTCATCTTCCCCATTCCCCTGTCAGGGACTGGGCAGAGGAGGAATGGTGGAGACTGCCTCCCCAGCGTGACCCTTCCAGAGAAGAAGATGACGGTTCAAAATTACAACAGGAGTTTGAGGGAGGTCACAGCTCAGAGGAAGATGAGGGGGAAAGCTGGGAAATAATGGGAGAGGAGCAGCTGGCTGACACGTTATCACTAGAAAGCATTCCAGACCCACCATCTCCCAGAACCTGGCGAGCTTTAAAAGTAGGAGAGCAAAGAGCTTGAAGACAGATGGCCCTAAGGGTCAACCGTAGAGGGGGTGCTACTATTGACGAATGAGGAAGTGGGAGAGAAGGGGGGTGGGTGGAGAGTCACTCAGGACAACACCATTATTCTGAGAGGCTGCATTCCCAAGCCTCTCTCTGTAAATGTTGAATAAGTGGTAAGGCCTTTTTCTTGTCTTATCTGTTACTGGCAACCTGCCGTGGGGGTTGGTTCTTCTGCAACCTGACATTCCCAAACCCTAAGTTCACCCAGCAGTTCCAAGCATCCTGAAATCAAGGCCCACCTCCTTCTCACAAGCTGCTGATTGCCTTACAAAAGCATGCCACAACTTTATAAGGGACTTGCAGAAAAGCAGGAATTGAGGCAATTGTGTTTAGTCAATGTCTGGAGGAGGAGTCGGGAATTAAAAAAACACGACTGTCAGCGAAATTAACTCTTTAGTCAAAGAAACCAAAACAGCACAGGTCTAGTGACCACAGCAACTCTTGTACCAATGAAGCAGTTGCAAGGACTGAAGGTCCCTGCCTTCCCACCGCTCTCTAAGGTTCCTTCCCCAGCAGCCTAAGGCTCATTCATCTTGTCTCTCTTTACTCCACCCTCTTCATTTCTCTGCGTGTTCTGGGACACTGGGGGAGAGGGGAACCAGTCACAGCAGGAGGGGGAGATTCCTTCGCTTCTTCAGCAGCCTGACTCTCCTGCCTCTGAGTCTGGACTGCTCTCTGCCACAGCCTCTTCCTGCTCACTAAACCCTGTTGCCGTTTCTGACACCTCCTCCTCCCATTCTGCTCCCTCTTTTCCCTCATTGTCATCCCACCAACAATCCCCTGGCTCTGAACCTTCTACCACTGGGGGTTTCCCAGCTGGTGCTTCCCCCCATTCCTCTGTATCCAGCCAGTCCATGACAGTCCGTTACCATTTCCACGCTGAATCTCTTCAAATATTGGGATTGGCGGCCTGTCCACAAAGTCCTCCGTAAAGGTCACAAGGGCATCTCTTACAGCTTCGTAGCCAGTCAGCACTACTACTTTTTGGAATCCAAAATGGAGGGTGAACACCGGGCCATATTTCTCAGCAAGCTGTAAGTAGTAAGTAGGGGTTATAACAAAGTATCTTCAAATGGTCTTGTTGCTGCTGCAAATATCTCCTAATATACAGTTTTGCTCAGTAATTTACACTTTTGGCAAAGCATTTTCCTCCAATATAATGCATTTTTTTTGTGTATTTCTGCTTGTTAATGCATGTATTCTTATGCACACCCAATATACATACATTTTGGGTACCCGTTCCTTGACTGAAAAATTTGGAGAAGTTCAAATTCTGAAGGGTAACTGTATTTCAGTTCACATACTGGTTCAGAAAGTAGGGATTGCTTGGTTTGTCTTTAAATGTGAACTGAATCGAATCTCCCTCAAATCCCTACACCTAAACGGAGGCAAACGAGAATGACTTGAATAACATCATCAGCTCCTTCTTCCCTGAAGATGGATCTTGTTTTCAGGGTATCTGAAGTGTTCTTGGAGATCTGGATAGAACAGGCTGCATGGCAGCCTGTTGGAGTGGAAGGCAGTAGAGAACTCTGCTTCTGATGAATAGCTATTTGTTATGTACTAAGCTTGGATCCTAGAACAATAGGCAAGTAGGATCCTAGAATGCAACAACTGATTGGCTTGCCGGAAAAGACCAATCAGGCTCCAGGAGGAAGTTAATCAGCCTATTAGGCTGGTAGGATCGTAGAATGCAACAACTGATTGGCCTGCAGGAAAAGACCAATCAGGCTCCAGGAGGGAAGCAGAATCAACCAATCAAACGGGACTCGTTGTGTAAATAATGTATATAAAAGCCTGAGGTTTGGGGGGCAATTCAATCGCTGTTTTACAAGCTGCAATAAAGAGCATGAAATCACTACAGGACTCTGAGTATATTTCACTATTCTTTGACAGTTACATATTTGGAGGAGACTTTGTGCCCAGGAAGGATGGACTGAATAACCAATTGCTCTGCCTTGTCATTAGGGACCAGAGAGTCGTGTCAGTTTCAGTTTCTCTTAGTTTCACATTTTTCTGATCTTCAGTTCTTCACATTTCCATATTACTTTGCAATTTTTTAAAAAAAAGTCCTCATGAAAACTGATCAGCATTTTAGTACAACTAAGACAGTGGTACCTTGGTTGTCAAACTTAATCCATTCCAGGAGTCCGTTTGACTTCCGGAACTGTTCGAAAACCAAGATGCGACTTCCGGTTGGCTGCAGGAGCTTCCAAAGAACATTTGAAAACCGGAACACTTACTTCTGGGTTTTCGGAGTTCTGGAGCCAAAACGTACGAGTACCAAGGCGTTTGAGAACCAAGGTATGTACATTCTTGAATGCTTAAGTGCCTAGACATGGCTTAATGCAGGTATAAACAGGAAGCTCTGCTGGGCCCCTGGCAACTGCACATTATTTGGCTGGTGAAGTCCACTGCAAAATCTGGAGAACTGCAAATTTTGAAGAGTGGCTGTGTTTTGGCTCTCATACTGTTTTGGAAAATGCCAGTTATGTAAGTTTGCCTTTAAATGCAAACTCTCCCCCCATCCCTATTCAAAAAAGATTATCTAAACAAACACTTTGCCTCTTTAGAGCCAAATGCATGTTACATAATTGTACTGTGAGTTCTCTTTACACCAGTTGTTTGCTAAAGCAGGGGGTGGGAGCTGTCAAATTAATATATAAAGCCCCCACAGTTACAGCAAATTTAATTAACTATTGAATAGGGGCTGGTGGAAG
Source organism: Podarcis muralis (assembly GCF_964188315.1). NCBI lineage: Eukaryota > Metazoa > Chordata > Lepidosauria > Squamata > Lacertidae > Podarcis > Podarcis muralis. The sequence goes on from NC_135668.1 coordinate 42,741,535, forward strand.
TAATGCAGGAAGACCCATTTCAAAGTGCACAACTGCAACCCACTCCTTGTTTACTCTAGAGTAATTCCACAAAAGTAAAAAACAAATAAAATGGATGAAATACGTAGAGGATGTGCACATAAAGAGATAACAACTGTGTTAAACTCGAACCAACATGTGATTGCATTCGTGGTTCTCCTGCAGCACAGCATTATCTTACTCAGCTGATTTAAAACAAATGTATGCCAGAAATATAAATCTTTACTAGGGATGGGCAAATCTGTCAATTTGCAGTTCTCTTAGTCTCTCAGTTTCCTAATTTTAAATTCAGTTCTGCGCATTTCTGTAGCAATTTGTGACTTTAAAAAGATCCTTACACAAATTCAGCAGCATTTTAGTAAAAAATTCTCCTAATAAACACATTTTTTTGTATGCAGTTTTGACAGATATACATATTTTTGCAAGCGATTCAGCCAAATACAATACTTTCCTGTATGTTTTCAATAACATATGCAAGCATACCGGTATGTACATTTTACCCTAACGGCAGCTTAGCTAGAGAACTGCATTGCAAAAAATAAAAAAGTAGAAAAGTGTGGATTTCAGTTTGCACTTTCTTTTGGAATGTGTGGATTTGGTTAAGTTCGCCTCTGAATGGGAACCAAATCAGACTTCTCCCTCTTCCCTAATCCTTTCTTGAATTTGCACAAAGGGACCAAAAGCACAACTTATGTGAAGCGATTTTATTCCCTACCTTCAATATGGATTTGTCCTGCCTTTTCATATCCAGCAGATGTAGGTTGCCAATGATTGGGAGAGGCGTCGGACCAGGCGGGAATTTAAAATTCGGTTTTCCGAAGCTCCTTGGAAAATAGAGCGATGCCAAGAAGAAGACCAGGCACAGCAGACAGATGCACACAGGAGAAGAGAGGAGGAAATTTAACAGAGGCATTTTTTATTTTTTAAAAAAGTTGCTTCTCCAGGAAGAATGGGAGAAAATATTCAGTTGCCCCGATCTGTCCACTGGTTCTGAGCTTTATATTTCTGCTTTGCAATTACCACACACACACCAAAAAAAAAAAAAAAAAAAAAAAAAAAAAAAAAGATCTAGCAGAGCTTGTGTAAATGCAGTAACCCCACCCTTTTTAAACACTTCTGGAGAATGTGGTCTAAGCAGTTTCTGATTGGAAAGAAAAGAAGTCGGTTTTGAGTTACGGGCCCTGCCTGTGGGTACAGGATTAGATACAAACATTGTATGGCACCATGGGGCTTCACACACCCTTCTAGACTTCTGGGCGTGTGACTTGGGGCCAAACTGCTGGATCACCCTCATTTCCTTTTAAACTGAATTGCGGCAGGAATTGGGGGCTACCAGCATCTTCAGAGCAAGTGGGGCAAGGAAGGAGGTTCACAGAGTGAGCCCTGAATCTGGTGTGGGTGACTGCTTGGCCACCATCACAAAGAACGCATGGGTTTGCATGAAGTGTGCACAAGCTGATTTGGAAGTGGGTGTACAGTGGTACCTTGAGTTAAGTACTTAATTCGTTCTGGAGGTCTGTTCTTAACCTGAAGCACCACTTTAGCTAATGGGGCCTCCTGCTGCGGCCGCACTGCCAGAGCACAATTTCTGTTCTCATCCTGAAGCAAAGTTCTTAACCCGAGGTACTATTTCTGGGTTAGCGGAGTTTCTAACCTGAAGCTTCTGTAACCTGAAGCGTATGTAACCACTGTATGTAGGGATGGACTACAACTTCTATCAGCACGCTGCCTGGGGCTGATGGGAGTTGTAGTCCAAAACTACAAAACTACAAAGCCCAAGAGCAACCTTTCCTTCGGTGATGGCTTCTTGCCTCCCGCCGATCCTCAGCTTTTCACCTCTGTGATGAACCAGAGAACCTCCACAGGGCAGCCGCAACATGTCGCCTGTCACTTAATTTCATTGTATCCAAACAGCGAACTTGGCACCACCCTTGTGGGGGGAGAGGAGGGGATCTCACCAGGCTCAGCGGAACCCCCAAGGTTTGCAGAAATGCAACAAAGGCTTTGTGATCCGGGCCGACCCCTAAAGTGGGGGAGAACACCAAAAACCAGCTCTGCGGGGAGACTGAGCGTGCTTAGTGTTCACAGAATGCTGATTTACTGAGGGTGGGGTGGTTTTTTATTATTTTGGGAGGGAGGGAGGGGGAGTTGGAAAACCAGAGGGGAGAGGAACGCAATGGAATATTCTGGGAAATGGCTTAGCTGGCTGGCTGGGATCCTGAACACGTGCAACCTCTTACTTCTTGTCAAGCAACCGAGGGGAACACAACTTGGGACTTGGGCAAGAAGCAGCAGAATGAAGTTACTCAGCTCCATGCCCCGGGCGATTTCAGAACAGCCAAACATGTTTAATTGCTAATGATCACATTTCAGTTCTTCTTATTTAACTTTTCCATTTGATTTCTTAATAAGTACGTCATGCCCTGCTGATTTGTCTCTGCAGTTGGCACTTCAGCCAGGTATGTTGCAATTATTATTAATTTTTGCCATGCTTGACTTGGAAGGTTTCATCAAGCATTTACCGTAAGTGAGGCAGATGGATGGCCTTCTATCTCCCGCATAGGCAGTTCCCTAAAGAATGCAGACAGACCAAATTCCTGGCATTTTCATGACCCTTGTAAGCCTGGAACACAAAGAGCTGGCTGTGATGGTCATGGAAAACACTGTGTCCCCCTAAAAAAAAAAGTGCTGTGAAGGTTAAATCCCACTTTTACAGGAACGCAAAAGGAGAAAGGGAAGATCACAAAAGTTGCTTCCATGTGACCTCATAACTGAGCATTCATCCTGATTTCCTTACACCAAATTTGCAAGGAAGTTGGACGACATTCATTCTGATTTGTTTGGAGGGAGGTGAGATGAAGTTGCACCAAGCAAATGCTATCCCACACTTTCCACTCCGTTTTTCTATATTCCCTACCCAACCCAAAAGAAGGTCTGGTTTTGGAGGTGGAAGCGAGTTTGTTGCACAAGAGCTCTAAATCAAGCTGAATGGTTCAACCTGAATTTGCTGGCTACATGATTGAATCCCACAGGGAAATGGTGCAAAACAAAGTGCAAAGGTTTGCACAACTCTCAGGCAACTGGGGGCAGCCTAAAAATCTGCATGGCTGCAAATTTCTTTTCCCTCCCTCCCTCTCTTTTAAAAAAGAGCTTTGGGGTTCAGGTCGGCCTTTTCTCCTTAGCTCAGTAGGAGAGCATTTGCTGTGCATGCAGAAGGTCTTAGGTTCAACTCCTGTTGGGGCTTGGAAAGGCTCCTTGCTTAAAACTCCTGGAGAGTCGCTGCCAGTCGGTGTAGACAATACTGAGCTAGATAGCTTTTGGACAGTAATGATCAAATTACTTTCATAGTGGCTGAATTCTTAAGTGCTGTCCATGTAGAAAGACTGGGCCATTATAAAGAGATTTAGTGGCTGTATTGTATTATTTATGCAAATTGAATTTCTCTGGAGTTAAAGATCTGACTGGGACAAACCTTGTTATGTTGAGCTTGTATTTTGCACAATTTGTATACGGTGTTTGTTTGATAATGTGTGGTTTGCTATGCCTAATAAAGGATATTTGATTGATTGATTACTGAGCTAGATGGGCAAATGCCCTTGCTCAGTATAAGACACCTTCCTGTTTCCCTGTGTTCCAATGACCTGAAACCCTACAAAGGCATCTTCCTCAAAAAGCCAGTGGCAGCCAGCTCTGCAAGGGATGTTGGTAATAAGTAGCAGGCGCATTGGCCAAATTCAGGGGCGTTGTTAGGGAGTAACCCAAGAGACAGGAGACCTGGCTCTTTTGAGCCGAGCCTCAGAGAGCCTACTCATTTCTCTCCCCTTTGTTAAAACAACAACAGCCACATTAAATTATAAACAGACATATAAATTAGCAGTCATCATACGCAGTCATTCACATGGCATTAAAACTTGGGAAATTATTTTGCAGTACAAATTCAGCTCACATCCACGGGATATACTTCAATCTAAAGCGTTCAGATAATTTCTTCATAATTTCTGCAATGGAGACAGAAAGGACACGTACATGTATTCAGTGCTGTTTTTTCCTTTAAAAATGTTTCCAGGTATTCTCGTTTTGACTCAAGGAAACCACCATTTTATAGTTCATATAGGGGGAAATAAATACAGTAGATGGACAAAAGCCCCCCCCCCCCCCGAGAAAAAGCACTGCGTGTGTTTGTCTTAGAAGACCACCTTTGTGTTGGGTCGTTGTTTTTGAAATTTTCAATAAAGTCTGTGAAAAAAACAAAATAAAACAAAATAACCTTTGCAAATTTTGTAGGGCTGTCAAAAGTCTTCAGTTTTCATTCTGACTCACATCCATCACACGCAGGGCTGTTTCCATTCTGCTGCAGTTCACATTTCGCCCAAACCACGTTACTCCCCTCGCTGTCTGCTGGGGTGGAATTTTATGTAACTGATAACGTTATCACGACATCATTTCGCACCATTCATTTCAATGTAAAGAAAACACAGTGTGAATAGGTTGGAAACAATATACAGTAATCAATTACCTTCTGTTTGCAGATTGAAAACAAGAACTGGAAATTGCAGAAGGGATCCTGGGGTCCAGTATTTGAATACTATGGAGAGAAGACAGTATGATTTAGATAAAACAGGGGTAGGCAACATAAGACCCGTGGGCTGGATGCGGCCCAATCGCCTTCTCAATCCGGCCCACGGATGGTCCAGGAATCAGCATGTTTTTACATGAGTAGAAAGTGTCCTTTTATTCAAAATGCATCTCTGGGTTATTTGTGGGGCTTGCCTGGTGTTTTTACATGAGTAGGTGTGCTTTTATTTAAAATGCATCTCTGGGTTATTTGTGGGGCATAGGAATTCATTCATTTCCCCCCCTCCAAAATATAGTCTGGCTCACCACATGGTCTGAGGGACGGTGGACCGGCCCATGGCTGAAAAAGGTTGCTGACCACTGAGCTAAAATCAGGAATCAGAAGGTCTTTGCTTTTCATTTGATGGAACAGCAAGGGCCGTATCATTTATCAGGTGCCCGACCAAAGATTGTGTATAGGGAGCTGCCTTAAGGAGCTGAGCCAAACCAGAGTTTCATCTATCTCAGTCCTGCCTGCACTGACAGTAGCTCTCCGTGGTGACAGACTCAAGTTTTCCCCATCTCTCCTTGGAGATGGCAGAGACTGAACCTAAGACCATCTCCAAGTGTGAAACAGAGGCTCTGGCACTGGACCATGGCCCTTTCCCACACTGCACAGAGAGGGGAGAAAGAATGAGGGACTGGGGGGTGTTAATGCCAAAGTCAGAACCAGCAGAATACTACGCATGGTGATATTTGTTCAAGGCCCAGGTGGCTACGTGTTGAAAAATAAATAAATCCCGAGCCAGCTTGACATGTATCATCGGGGAGGATTTTTGCTTGCTGAGACACACCCCTCAGCCCCCACCCAAGAGGTATGTGCCCCTACCCACTACGTTGGCCCCTTGCCCATGCCTTGATAGAGGGAATGTTCTCCTTCACAAGATGGGATTGTCTTGTACAAAGGTCAAGAGATGTAGAGAGGAGCAGTTTAAATGACAAGGTTATGCAAGGCTGCTGCGCTGAAAGGAAATTCCTGGCCAGAAAGTGCCTCTGTTTTCTGTCTGTTTATTGCACAGCTAGTCTACGTGCCTCCCAGGTGAGCAGAAACAGAGTAGGGGGTTTATCTACTGCGGAGAATGCAGGCGGTGGAGGCTCTTTCTTAAAGGTGTGACTCATTGCCAGGGGACAAGGAGCAATTATTTGTGAACTGGGAATGGAGGATGGGCGAAATTGGGTTCAGTTTGCATTTAAAGGCGAACTTGCCTAATTCACAGTTCCCGAAACGATACACCAGGCACAGGAAAACTCAGCCCTCCAGATGTTTTGGGACTATAACTCCCGCCATCCCTAGCTAACAGGACCAGTGGTCAGGCATGATGGGAGTTGTAGTCCCAAAACATTTTCCAGCCGAGTCATGTTTTCCAAAAAGCATTTACAAGGGCATTGTGTGTGTAGAACATATAGAAATGTGACAGTCATATACAAAAATGCATCAAAATATAGAAAATTGCTTTGCGGGGGGAAAGGTGTGTTTTAGGCAAATTAGGCAGATAAAAGAGTATATATTAGGATAAATTCATCAATGAATCTTCTGATCACTAGAAAAATAAAACAGTGAAGTGATGTGAAAATATGGAGAACTGAATTTAAGACTAGAAAAATGCAAAAGTGAGGGAAAACATAATTGACTAATATATATAATAAATAAACAGCTGATGCAAATACCTGAGAAGGTCTTTAGGGAAGGAGGCAGTATTTCCAATACTTGGAACCAAGCAGGTTTTTTTTTAAAACAAACGTGAGCAGCTTGAATTGGGCCCAAAAACAAACTGGCAAGAAATGCAGAGTACACTTTACAAGAGAGTAAGCCATATGGAAATCAGTGGGCCATGCAAGAGATACAGGATAGTGCTGAACGTCAAAGAAAACTTGAAGGATTTTTATAGAGCATGTCTTTCTCATTTTCTGACACTGGTTCTCCCCGTCATGGCAAGGAAGATTGTGCTTGTCAAATGAAGGATTAACCACTGTCTGTCAGGGACTTGGGTCCAGCCTGAAGGCAGATCAACCTGTCCATTAGCTCAATGCTTTTAAGGCAAGCTAAGTACGAGGCTTGTGCACTAAGCGTAAGAACAACTTTGACAATAGATTCGCTCACTCAATGATTTATGCTTTCGGTTTAAGCCTACTCTAGCTGATAAAAGTTTGGGGCGGATTACATGTGTGCTGTAAGCTGTTTCTTTAAGGCAGAAGAGGTTAACATTGTTAAACAAAACTGATTAGACATTGTTTTTCCATCAGATGACAGCTGGACTAAATGGAATACCCTTACCTTTTGCAAAATTGCAGGTGTGGCCCAACAAGATGCTGTCTTTTGCTATCCTGGTATGTTCCTTTCACTGGTTATGGTAAAAGTATTTGTGATCAGATGTCTTGCAGGAGATTCCTGTCATCAGAAAGGTTACTATTAGCTTGGAGCAACTCTGGAAAAAACTAAAGTTTATCCTTGTAAGGTTACCCCCGCTCTTCTCAATCTGGCTCCTAATTACAATTATCTTTTGGCTCCCCGCTTCCCAGACATGAAATTTTCAAATTAATGTAATGGATTGGCATTGCTTTATAAAAGGAATGGGGAATGCTTTTCAGCTTGAAGGTCGCCTTCCCTTCAGGGCAACTTTCTGGAGGCCATATGTCCATATGAAGTTGTATGGAGGTTTCTGTCAGGAGTTCAGCCTACACTCAAGTAGGACCCTGGCAGGGACACATGCCCGACTGACATGTTCCCTCCCTCCTGGTCGATCGTTCGGGAGTTTCATAAGCTTTCTTCAGCCCGAGCATCACAGCGACTGATGCCAACCGACACCGGCACACTTAGGGATCTGCAGAGTTTGTGCACCTTGTGTGACAGACCTCAGCAACTCAGCATTTTGGCTAATCTACTTTATTTACATATAAACACACACAGAGCACTGCAACATGGCTCCCTCTCTCTCTAGCATCAGACAGCAAAGAGAAAAAAAGAACAAAAGACAATAGTCCCACTTCATGGAACACAGTAACAGAAACATCCTGTCTCTGTCACTTCCCACTCTGTGGAGTCAAAACATATACAGTCATATGATAGACAACAATCCCATGACTGCAATCATAGAGCAGGAATTCTAACAGCCCCCCCCCCCCCGCCCGATTCTTACAGTCAGTACTTCAGGCAAAGTTTCTTAGCCACATTCCACCCCCCACATCTGCCAGCTATGGTTGGAAGCTTTATGTCCTCAAAGTGATTCAGGATTACGACTACAAAAGTGGTTACCTAGTGATTATTCACAAGTTACAGCTGGCTCTAGAAGAGGAAGGGATTCTGGTGGCTCTGGGGTGTCCCTGAGGCTGTTCAAGGAAGCTGGGCAAAGGCACCAGGTGAGCTTTGCTTTGCCCTTGGCCTTAGTTGTACCTCTTGAAACAGACACTAAATTTTAACAATTCCAAAATACATTATTATTGTTGTTTTATTTATATCCTGTCTTTTCCCCAGATCCAAGCAGCTCACAAAACTCAAAACAAATACAGCTAAAATGCACACCACTAAATAAACTAAATAAATTAGAGGGACACGGGTGGTGCTGTGGGTTAAACCACAGAGCCTAGGACTTGCCGATCAGAAGGTCGGCGGTTTGAATCCCTGTGACGGGGTGAGCTCCCGTTGCTCGGTCCCTGCTCCTGCCCACCTAACAGTTCGAAAGCACGTCAAAGTGCAAGTAGATAAATAGGTACCGCTCCGGCGGGAAGGTAAACGGCGTTTCCATGCGCTGCTCTGGTTCGCCAGAAGCGGCTTAGTCATGCTGGCCACATGACCCGGAAGCTGTACGCTGGCTCCCTCGCCCAATAAAGCGAGATGAGCACCGCAACCCCAGAGTCGGTCACGACTGGACCTAATGGTCAGGGGTCCCTTTACCTTTTAAATATACTAACTTTGGGATGAAAACAATACAAAAGCATACCTATTAAAATGCAGATAGCTTAGAAAACAAACCAACCACTATTAAGAGCCCATTCCTTTAAAAAACCCCAAAAACCAGCTCCCCAAAAGCCTACTGGAGTAAAAAAAATGTCTTCACCTGCCAGTGGAAGGACATTCTATCAAAGTGATGTCGCTAGCCTATTGATGTGATGTCACCTGATTGACAAGTGGGTGTGGTTTTAATTGGAACCCTTGGTGGGTCAAGGTGAGTCCATGTGGTGGAGGTTACCTACCCTGGTTTAGAAGATTTCTTATCATCTGGATGAATGAGATAAGCTTGTCCAATGTTACAATTTATACATTTTAAATCATAATGCTCATCCGAGCAGCCAAAGAAATAATACTTATATATAACTAAGAAGTCCAACAACTGAAAGCCACAAAATAAAACTGAAATACCGCAAAGCATAATATATGCACTCATCACAGCTGATCTCATATTTGATTTCTACAATACTTTCAAATGCAGAAGGGAAAAGGCTAAGACTAACTAATATGCTTTAGGCTGAAACTGAAATGCAAGTGTTTGTTGGTATTCAGCAAGATGTAGGTTTAGTTTGGGGACGCAGGTGGCGCTGTGGGTAAAAGCCTCAGCGCCTAGGGCTTGCCGATCGAAAGGTCAGCGGTTCGAATCCCCGCGGCGGGGTGCGCTCCCGTTGTTTGGTCCCAGCGCCTGCCAACCTAGCAGTTCAAAAGCACCCCCGGGTGCAAGTAGATAAATAGGGACCGCTTACTAGTGGGAAGGTAAACAGCGTTTCCGTGTGCGGCTCTGGCTCGCCAGAGCAGCGATGTCACGCTGGCCACGTGACCCGGAAGTGTCTCCGGACAGCGCTGGCCCCCGGCCTCTTGAGTGAGATGGGCGCACAACCCTAGAGTCTGGCAAGACTGGCCCGTACGGGCAGGGGTACCTTTACCTTTACCTTTTAGGTTTAGTTTGAATGTGATATTTCTGGAAATCTTGATCTCACTGGGCGAATGCAGACAATCATTTACCCAGTGGTTATGCATTACACGACTGCGTATGTAACCATGTGATAATCTAATCTCCTGTATCATCCGGCCAAGTGATGAAAATTTTATCATTCCTCCACTTCCTGGGTTTCTGATACAGAATTGTATTTGCAGGCTGATATGGATGATCAGCAATCAGCTGGTTACATGCGCAGCCTGGCAAACTATCCCTTGGTAAAGAACAACTAAGTTAATCTATACTCAGCTTGCCTTTGTGCTCAAGAACCAGAAAATACCAGAGAACAAACTAGGGCCCCTTTTTCCGATACAAGAGCATTTTTCCGATACAAATCACTCAATTGTCTAGAAACATCGAGGGATACTCAATGCATGTAACTAGCGGCAAACCAACCACGTGCACTGTGAGTCTATGGTCTTTTAATGGTGCATCTATGCACATTCTGTATAGTATGGATAGGACGTATATTTCCTTTTTTAGTGATGGTTGAAATTACCATAATGGTCGCAACAGCAAATAAATTGAAAGATTATGAGTCTGTGGATGCAGCTCTGCAGTCCAGAAGCATGATTTGGTCTTACTTGTTTGTCTTAAACATCCTAACAAGGTTTTCTCAGATGAGGGATGGACGGGTTAATCTATTTATGGTTCATGTCAGGTTCACATATCAATTTTAAAAAATATATGTTTTATTTTTGCATTTTACAATATTTTAACAACAAAAATTAAATCTAAACAAATTCAACCTGCTTTTTCTTCAACTCCCCCATTATATATCACAATCTTACTACATAACCAATTCAAACCTATTTACAAATGTTACCTTTTCACTCCCTTTATTTCTTACTGCTCATGTCTGCTAATGTTTTTATCATTTACAATTTGTTTTCATATATTTGACAAATTTTCCCCATACCGTTAAGAAAAGTCTCTCATCTTGATCTCTTGTTCTTCCCGGCAAGTTTCACCATCTCTGTGTATTCCATCTGTCTCAATTGCTGATGATGGACTTTCGTTGAAACTTCTTTCCATCTTTAGGCATATACCATTTGGGCAGCTGTGGTAGCATACACAAATAGCTTTTTTTCTTATCTTTGGGCACCTCTTCCTCAATTATACCTAAAAGATAAGCTTCTGGTTTTTTTAACAAAAGTTATTTTCAACATTTATAAGTCCATTCCACTCTGACAGCAATGTGCACTCTGTGTATGTGCTATATAAATCCTGTTAAACAAAACAAATATATAACTGTAAAACAATAAAATAAAATGGATGGATATTTGAATATAAATATGTGTGTGTATTTGTCGTTGTTTAGTCGTTTAGTCGTGTCCGACTCTTCGTGACTCCATGGACCAGAGCACGCCAGGCACTCCTGTCTTCCACTGCCTCCCGCAGTTTAGTCAAACTCATGCTGGTAGCTTCAAGAACACTGTTCAGCCATCTCGTCCTCTCTCGTCCCCTTCTCCTTGTGCCCTCCATCTTTCCCAACATCTGGGTCTTTTCCAGGGAGTCTTCTTTTCTCATGTGGTGGCCAAAGTATTGGAGCCTCAGCTTCAGGATCTGTCCTTCCAGTGAGCACTCAGGGCTGATTTCCTTAAGAATGGAGAGGTTTGATCTTCTTGCAGTCCATGGGACTCTCAAGGGTCTCCTCCAGCACCATAATTCAAAAGCATCAATTCTTTGGCGATCAGCCTTCTTTATGGTCCAGCTCTCACTTCCATACATCACTACTGGGAAAACCATGGCTTTAACTATACGGACCTTTGTTGGCAAGGTGATGTTCCTGCTTTTTAAGATGCTGTCTAGGTTTGTCATTGCTTTTCTCAGAAGAAACAGGCGTCTTTTAATTTCGTGACTATTTTCTTACAATATATATATTTCTAAACATTGGAGATAGAACATAGTCACTGCAGTTGTTTACTTGGGTAACTACAGCGCTGTTGCAGCATCTGGTTTGTGTGAAAGGCCTTAGTGGGAAACAGCAATTTCCTCACTTCCATTGCAGGCATTTGGACTAGAATGATCGTCAACAATTCTATGATTTCTATGAACTGGACAAATTAATGTAGTGGTGAGCGAGGGGGCATCTAATCGTGCCCCTTTCTAAAAAAAAATTTTTGTGTTTTTTTTTCTTTTTGTAAATCTACCCAACAACAACTACCAGACATTTAGAAGGCATCTGAAGGAAGCCCTGTTTAGGGAAGCTTTTAATGCTTGATGGACTACTGTATTTTAATATTTTGTTGGAAGCCGCCCAGATATTATTATTATTATTATTACCCAAGAAAACAACAAAATTGGGATCAAGGGTTTTCCCGGGACAGTGGAGGGAGGGTGTGCTGTGCCTTGTTGGGGTAGTGGTGGTGGAAGTGCTCTAGGAGGAGGGAGGACACAAAAAAATGGGTCAAGAAGCGTTGGGTTGAGAAAGCCTCTCCTCCTTTCAGCGGGAGTCGTTTCCTGCGTGGTAGGGGGTGTTCCGGCCCCTGCGTCTGCTTTCGCGGCTGCTGTGCCACGCCCCCTGGCAACCAACCAATCAGGCGGAAGCTGAGGAGGCGGGGTTTAGCCGCTCAAATGCGGCTGTGGCAGCATTGCCTTCTCATTGCGCTGCTGGGCTTCGTCAGATGATGATCCGGCTGCTCCATTCCCCAGGACAACTTTGTTTTGGTCCAACCTTCTGAAGAGGAGGTTTTGGCGAGGCTCACCGACAACTTCAGAAAACTTGTAAATCGTGTGGTGGCATGCAAATTGCGCTTTATGAATGGCTATGTGATTGTGCATGCTGACATCCGGTTCAGCGAGTTGACTCTGTTCTGGGAAGATGGTGTTCACCTTTTGGATCTCGGCAACGATATTTGGCTGGCCGACATCATCAGAAGCCTTAGGGATTGGTTGCAGCTGTGAGGGTATTGGCGGCGAGCCTTTTTGGCTCGGGTGGCGGTTAGGCATTGGAATATGTTTGTGTATTGGAGGGCAGGGTGTCGCCATCGCCTACCCCTCCACTTTTGGTTATTCCGTTAAAGGAATCCGGCGGTCATGGATCCTGTCTGACGCCCCTGCTAGGTGGCTAGGGCCATGCCACGACCCCCGGTGACATCAGGGGGAGCTTCCAGTTGTATTTGCGTCAACAAGCTCCTCCTACTGGTGGTTAACCCTTGATAGACTCACCCCTCCCTGAGGGGGTGGACTCACGCTCTGTTGTTTTATCCAATGCCTAAGCCAATACAGTGGTACCTCAGGTTAAGTACTTAATTCGTTCCGGAGGTCCGTTCTTAACCTGAAACTGTTCTTAACCTGAAGCACCACTTTAGCTAATGGGGCTTCCTGCTGCTGCGCCACCGGAGCACGATTTCTGTTCTTGAAGCAAAGTTCTTAACCTGAAGCACTATTTCTGGGTTAGCGGAGTGTGTAACCTGAAGCGTATGTAACCCGAGGTACCACTGTACCACTCACATGCTGTAATCAATAAAGTTGTGGCCTTTTTTAGCCCATTAACCTAATATACTGCTTCCTTGTGTCTTTCTTATCCTCAAGTGGGTGGCGGGTCCTCGACTCACAAATGTTTTCATGTGAGGAATGTTGAAGGGGATATTCTTATGGAAAGAGAAGCAGGGATGTGTGACTGGGCAAGAGGCTCACCAGCATTCTAGGTGTGGCTATTTGAATGTAGTATCCGGAATACTGCAGTCAGCAACAGTGTCTGGGTGGCAATCAGGAAAATTTTTGGAAAAATCCAGCCGAATAGCAGCCCCTAGCAGCAGTGCCGTTTTTGCTGCAAAAGCTCAACAAGTTCAGAGAAAACTGGGGGGGGGGGGGGGGGAGGTTAACAGCTTTTGCCAGAAAGGAAAAAGATTTTTTTTAAAAAAAAAAATATGGCAACTCTAGTGTTTCCTCCGGCTTGTTTCCTCCCTCGTGTTATTGCCAAAAGTAATAACCAGCCAAATTTCAAAGTGCTAATTGCATTATATACCGCAGAAAACAATCAGTTGCTTAGAAACCCCAAAAAAATTCATTACTCATGGTTTGCAGGAACAACATAATTAAGACCTCAGATTTCAAGATGCCTAATCCGATGGTTATGTAACTAAACTGGGTGTACTTTTCCATTTACAGTTTCAAATTCTAGAGTGTGAAAGGATTAAGGAGCACAAACAACAGGTCGCCTTGAGCGGCAGTGATATTTCTGCAACGATTACCTTATGATCTGGACGCGAGAGAGAGCATCTAAGTACTGACCATCTTTTGATGGATCTGATGTTTACAATCACCGCGGAACAGGCATGTCCACTTTGCCCCACCCATACCCCAAATTTGGATCTACTTTCTGCTGCAGCATAACGTATGGGAGCAAGGTCCTTAACATATATATTAAATTTTAGGAAACATGAGGCGAAATAAATAAATATTACAGCTATCAAAACAATATTACTCACTTCAAAAAAAACAAGTTGATACAACATAAGACTGGCTGCTAATAAAGTACGAAAGAGCAACCCGAAAGTGCGCAACCTGAAGCAACTTCAACCTGAGGTATGACTGTATTAAGAAAAAGAAAGAAGCTCATGGTTATGCCTATAAATTATCAGGCTTTCTTGTAACTGAAATGTGTCGGTATGCAGCTGGCTGCAGCTCATCCTGCAACAGATCCCAGCAAGTTAAAATGAGGTAGTATCAGTATCAAACTTTATTTCAGTCCCAGGCCAGCATAAGATAAAACATACAGATAAACTGAACACATAAAACTTAAAACACATAAAATTAGCAACTGAGTATGTAACACATTTCCCTGTTGTTTGGAAACCATCCTTAATAGTTAAGGGAGCAAGACCACGTGGGAAGGATAGTCTCAGCCAATAATTCAGTGTGGCAAGCCATACTCTGGCCTCGATTCTTACGAATCCAGCTTCGAGATGTATGGTAGCATTGGAGACGTGTTTAGGTACTTGTAGGGTTGATCTTAAGAATTTAGATGGGGCAAAAAGATCCTGTGCACATGTTTGTGAAAATGAAGCTCCACTACACACAGTGGGGGCTGACTCAGAAGTAAACATGCGCAGGACTGCATGGCACTGAACTCTTCAGTCTGTTAAGTAACTTGGGCCATCTTTTTTCTTTTTAAAAAACCCAGTCAAATCAGAACTAAGTTTTTCTTGGAAGAACATTTTGTTCACAATGCCAGGAGTAATAAATCACCAAATACAGTTCCCGTATGAGTATACCAACTGCAGGGCTTATTATGCAATGAACAGAACAAAGTAAAGGCATGCCCAGGTGATGTTATGGCTTCTTTCCACTAGAATTAGCATTTCACAACTTTGCAGGGAAAGCTGCCGAAACACCTGCTTTTCTGCAACTGTTTTATCCCATGTATATTCAACCCTGCTTCCCAGGAGCTACAGGCAACCAGTGTCTCACAACAACCAGTGGTGTCCGGTGGCCCTTGAGACAGAAAGGGCAGAAGGCGGAGAAAGGTCAAAATTAGAGCCAGTGAAAGTCATTACCAAGTCATCTGGCTCCAACGTGCTCCCACTGCTGGTGTTTGAAGCAGTGTACACAGGATGTTAGCCACATCCACATCTGTCCTGTAGTTTCTTGAGATAACCTGCTATTGGATGCATTGTCTCTTAAACCAGCTCCCATCCGATTTGAACACGCAAACCACACTCATTTCGCAATTAACCTCAGGTGCATACATTTGAGCTAGCCATTGTGCATGCGCAGATGATGGCACATGCACAGGTGAGAGCTTCACTAAAAAGAAGTTGTGTGGGGTAATGAAGCCACAGGGAAATCAAACAGGCAATGCTCATTAGGTGAAGACACCTCCACCATACCCTCCAACATTTCTTTGATAAAAATAGGGATGTCCCATTCCATAATGATCATTTTACTATTTACACCCCCACACATCTGACTGTGTTACCCCAGCCACTCTGGGCAGCTTTCAACACATAATAAAACATTAAAGATTTTTTTTAAAAAAACACCTCCCTATACAGGATTGCCTTCAGATGGCTCGGGGGTCAGTTACCTCCATACCCTCCAACATTTCTCCAATGAAAATAGAGACATTCTAAGGAAAAGTGGGACATTCCGGGATCAAAGCAGAAACCGGGACGGATTCTCTAAATCAGGGACATCCCTGGAAAATAGGGGCACTTGGAGGGTCTGCTCCGCCCCCTTTCTGGTGTGTACAGCAGCGTGCAAATGCGACTTGAAATGCAACAGCGGAGAACTGCCTGTGTTTTAAGCTGCTAACACTTAAATCTATATTCTGAAAAAAGCCACCTTCTGCTTGAACAAGTATCCAGCTGAAGGACTGGAACTAGCTGAAGCACAAGTAGGGCATGTTTTCTTCTGAACGTTTAAGATAATGTTTTCTCATTGTTAACTTTGCTGTGGTAAATGTGTAGTTGACCTCCTTAAAGATGTTTTAGTTTCTTGTTGATTGTGTTACTTTGAATGCAAGTTTTATATTTGACTTTCTTCAGTAATGCTTTATTCTGGATCGTCTTATCTGATGTTTTGATGTAGGTAGGTTGCAACCCGCTTGGAGATTTATTTATTTATTTTCTAAAGAATTATAAAGCGGTATAGATTTCTTGGAATGGAAGCAATCACATCTTTCAGTTTCAATCTGAAGGCGCAATTAAGACTGGTTAGTCTCTGAAATATCGCAAGGCTCCTTTGCTTTCTGCAAAGCACATATTTATCAATAAATAAAATAAGATTTAAAAATGCCAGCTCCATGCCGGGCAGGCATCCACGTGGGGCTGAAGGAGGCGGGGCCAACTGCTCGGCTCCTCCCCGCCCGATCAGCTCTGCTCTCGTTTCTTCTGGCCTGGCTCGGCGCTCCACTCCACAACCTGGGACTTGACAACACGGAGATCCCGGAAGTGAGGCGAAGGTTCGGTCAGAGGCGCAGCGGCTGCGTCGCGTCCTCGGAGAGTCGTCGTCATGTCTACGGCTATGAACTTCGGGACGAAAAGCTTCAAGCCGAGGCCGCCGGACAAAGGCGCTTTCCCTCTGGATCATTTCGGTGAGAAGGTTCCGCCCCCCCCCCCGCAACCCTCCATCCCCTCGATTGCGCATGTGCGATTCGTCCGCCGACCATAGAGAGGACGTTGAGTGGGTGGATAGAAAGTACGGCAGGCATTTCCGGCCTAAAAGCGAACTCCCAAGTACAGTCAATAAGGGCGCTTGCCATAGATACGCAAGGGATAGAGCGGTACCGCTGTGAGCCCATAGAAAAGATAGCTTTCCGTTAGCAGAACTTCTGTCATGGGCCCCCTTTTTGTTGTTGTTTAGTCGTTTAGTTGTGTCCGACTCTTCATGACCCCACGGACCAGAGCACGCCAGGCACTCCTGTCCTCCACTGCCTCCCGCAGTTTGGTCAAACTCATGTTGGTAGCTTCGAGAACACTGTCCAACCATCTCATCCTCTGTCGCCCCCTTTTCCTTGTGCCCTCCATCTTTCCCAACATCAGGGTCTTCTCCAGGGAGTCTTCTCTTCTCATGAGGTGGCCAAAGTATTGGAGCCTCAGCTTCAGGATCTGTCCTTCCAGTGAGCACTCAGGGCTGATTTCCTTAAGAATGGATGTGTTTGATCTTCTTGCAGTCCATGGGACTCTCAAGAGTCTCCTCCAGCACCATAATTCAAAAGCATCAATTCTTTGGCGATCAGCCATGGGCCCACTAGGGGAGGGGAACTTTTGACTATCGTGTTGCTGATGGACTATAACTTCCATCATCCTTGGTGGGGGCCGTGCTGGCTGATGGGAGTTGGAGTCCCACAACACCTGGGGGCGCGTTTTCCGCCATAAAAATGGAAGAGGAGGGCTGCAAATCAATGTTTTTTAAAGCTCCACCTCCAGCACAAGAATTGACACTGGGACCAGTAAGAGAGGCAGCAGAACATTCATTCATTCATTATTTATTTATTTATTTCTATTGCATTTTATTTATTTTTCTTATTTTGTAAAATTTATGCACCATTTGATTGTACAGTGGCACCTCGGGTTACATACGCTTCAAGTAAAATACGCTTCAGGTTACAGACTCCGCTAACCCAGAAATAGTACCTCGGGTTAAGAACTTTGCTTCAGGATGAGAACAGAAATCGTGCTCTGGTGGCGCGGCAGCAGCAGGAGGCCCCATTAGCTAAAGTGGTACCTCAGGTTAAGAACAGACCTCCAGAACGAATTAAGTTCTTAACCTGAGGTACCACTGTATAAAATAGACAAACCTCAAAGCGGTCTACAAAAATAGAATCAAGAAAAAAATTACAAGCCTATTTTAAAACATACAAAAATATATATCTATCTCCCTTTGGGGGGGGGGCAAGGAGCTCAAGGTGGCATTTGTAATTCTCCCCCTCTGTAAGGCATCATCTGCACTGTACATATAAAGCAATAGCATAAGAACAGCCTGCTAGATTGAGCCAATGCCACTATAGATTAGAGCAGCATCACACCACTTAAATAGTCATGGCTTCCCCCAAAGAATCCTGAGAACTGCTAATGAATTCTAAATCAGCAACTTCACACTGAATTCCCTCCTTGAAACTATTTTTTCTTGGAGCTTAGTGACCTGAAGGTTTGCTGGCGCCTCGGTGGTTTCAAGGTGTCCCCCCACCTACTGCATTACGTTCTCGTGCTGAGCCACAGCAGCCAGCCTGTCCTTTGAATAGCGCTATTGTTTTGTCTTACTCTTAATTCCATGTCTGTTTCTTTTCATGCCTCCTGTTTCAAAAAACATGCTTTCCTTCTGTCGAACAGGTGAATGTACAGCTTTCAAAGAAAAATTCATGAAGTGTCTGAGGGAGAACAGCTTTGAGAATGCATTGTGCAGGCAGGAATCAAAGGAATATTTAGAATGCAGAATGGAGAGGCAAGTGCATTCTTATTTGCAACACTTCACTTAAGCTAATGGATGTTTGCTCTCAATTTGCCAGAGACAACTTATGCTGGGCTGTCAGTGCATGGTGGATTTTTGGCTCCGCAAACCACTGCTTCATTTTTGAAATCTGTAAAATTACAGTACTTAATCCCCCCTGCCCTCTTTTCTTTTCTCTTCTTCTTCTTCTTTTTTGCTGACAGTGAGTCCACATCCACCCCATACATTTAAAGCACTGTTGTACCCCTTTAACAGTCACTGCTTTCCCCAAGGAATCATGGGAACTGTAGTTTGTTAAGGGTTTTGAGAGTTTTTAGGAGACCCCCTGTTTCCCTCCCAGAGCTACAGTTTCCTGAGAAGAACAATTGATTGTTAAATCACTTTGTTGTTTTTGATCTGACTTTGTATAAAGTAGCTTCCTATGTCCCTGTGTTTCTAGGGCGGCTGAATGGTCCAATGGACTAGAAACCTTTTGTTGTTTTTAAAAGGAAAACTGACATCCTTGGCAATTCCCGTTTGTGAGCTCCTGTGCATTCTTAAGCAACCACTGCCCACATATTTTCAAGCATATTTTTATATCCATAAGCCAGGAACCTTCCTTTAAAAGAAAGCAAACCAACACCCTTAATTATACAAATTATTTGCCAGGGGTTCCTCTGCAGGGGTTCCTCTGCAGTTCCTCTGCAGTTTTTTATTTTTTATTTGATTTTAAGGGGCACAAAATTATTCAGGAAATGAAATTGCTAAGCATGCCAATTTCAAGTTTAATGCTTTTCAAATTGTTTTTTGTTTGCTTGTTTGTTTAGACAACTTATGGCCAAAGAACCACTGGCAAAATTGGGATTTAAAGACCTAATAGAAGAAAAATCAGAAACCCAACCGGAGACATTGTGATGAAGAGAAAGAGAATCCTGACCTTCTCCTATAGAAAGGAGCAAATCTGCTGTGGTACATATTGTACATTTCAGATCCTATCTTGATATGAAGTGCTCCTTGGAAGAAGCTGTAGCCAAGTAGAAGATTTACAGTGCAATCTTGTACACTTACCTACTCAGCAGTAAATCTCACTGAGTTTAATAGGGCTTACTCCCAAGTAAAGGGATTGGATTGTTGCGATGCTATCCCCACCCAGTTGGTCCCGGTGAACTCAGTGAGTTTTCCTTCTGAGGACACATATGTGCTGTTAGTATGGGGAAGGAAATATTCCTTGGATATTCAGATTTGGACTACAAGCTCCCAGTACTTGCTTTGCGAAAGATTCAGCCCACCAGCCCTGATTCTGTCCAGCACAGAATTCATTGCACTGTGCATTGGGTTCAGCTTCTCATAATTGGTATAAATAATAAATTATTATTATAAATTATTATTCTTTGAGAGAAATGCTTCCTAGGATCTTAAGTGTACTTGCTTAGAAATACGGTGTGCTGAAATTATTCACTGGGACTTTTGCATCCAAGTGAAGCCTTAGGATAGGTATGTAAATAAATAATGTTTTTGAATCAGATTGTTTCTGATCATTTCATTCCTAAATCCAGCCCTCCTCTCCATCTCTTTCAGTTATGAAAATATTTCTCATCAGAAGTGAGAATATTTGGCTGCCCTTTTGTCCTAGACCTCCATCTTTTGGCAACACAGACTTAATTCAGTAAAATGTAACTCTGTTGCCCCTTTCAGAAATGCATGTGCCTGTTTTGAGATTTTGTTGTTGTTGCTGCCTTAAAAACAGAAAGAAAATGCAGTGTGTTCTAGTACATTGGTAAATGAGGCAGTGAAAAATACAGGCCCCAATCCAGCGCAAAGTGAGGCACACTTAAGCCCGTAATGCGCAGAAATGTAACTAATTGTGTGCTGAAATGTGGCCACGATATGCATGACTTTGAATGGTGTGTGTGTGTGTGTGTGTGTGTGTGATTGTTTTTAAGAGTTTGTTTGAGGAACGGCATACCCTTTGATTTGAAGGTGATTCTCCTGCGTTCGTATCCTGCGTGGGGTGGGGAGACAGGAAGGACCTTAACTGAAACCTACAACCCACACATTGCCCTTTCCTTTGCAACTTGAAGCTGCCTTTGCAAGAGAGGCAGGACGTCTTTCTTGTCATCTTCCCAACCACTCTGGCACCTCCTCTGATGCTGTCTGGGTTAACCCTAAGAACGCCTTAGGTAGGACCAGGCTGGATCAGGCCAATGGCCCATCTAGTCCAGCATCCTGTCCTCACAGTGGCCAACCAAACTTGTTTAAGAAGCAGGACTTGGTCCCTCTGCCCTCCTGCAGTTTCCAGCAACCAATATTCCAACGCATTGTTCCCACCAACCGCGATAATCTCAACGGCCCTTACTAAGATTGCCAGAGAACCATGGAGTTGGAGAGGGGTGTCTCATAGTCTAACCCTCTGCTCAATGCAGGAACGCCAGAGGCAGAAGAGCATCCTTGACAGATGGCCTCCAACCAGGGAGAGTCCATTGCCACCTTTGGGGCCACCTGGTACCACTGTCAAAGTGTTCTTGGGACAGGCTGTAGTGATGGAGGGTCTGCTTTGCATGCAGAGGGTCCCAGCTTCAAAGCCCAGCAACTGCCAAGGAAGGCTGGGAGAGACCCCTCTCTGAAACCCTGGAGAGCCACTGCGATCAGTGTAGCTGATAACTACACTGCTAATGGCCTGGTTCCATAAAAAAGCAGCTTCCTATTCTTCAGGTTACAGTGGTACCTCGGGTTACAGATACTTCAGGTTACAGAATCTGCTAACCCAGATATAGTACTTTGGGTTAAGAAATTTACCTCAGGATGACAACAGAAATTGTGCAGCAGTGGTGGTGCGGCGGTGGGAGGCCCCATTAGCTAAAGTACCTCAGGTTAAGAACAGTTTCAGGTTAAGAATGGACCTCCGGGACAAATTAAGTTCGTAACCAGAGGTACCACTGTACCTTATTTTACAAGGTGTATTATACTGTGTATAAACTGCATTATACTGATTTACTGTAAATTTTGTTCCATTTAATCCCTGCAAGATGGCCACAAATATAGCTTGGCTTATACAGCGGCCAATAAATAAATACAGTGGTACCTCAGGTTACAGACGCTTCAGGTTACAGACGCTTCAGGTTACAGACTCTGCTAACCCAGAAATAGTACCTCGGGTTAAGAACTTTGCTTCAGGATGAGAACAGAAATCGCATGGTGGTGGCGCTGCAGCAGCATTAGCATTAGCTAAAGTGGTACCTCAGGTTAAGAACAGTTTCAGGTTAAGAACGGACCTCCAGAATGGATTAAGTTGTTAACCTGAGGTACCACTGTATAGCCAACTCAGTTTTATTCAGTGGTAAGAACTCCTGAAATGAATGGACCTAAGGTCCTTCTGCACCATACATTTAAAGCAGTATCATATCACTTTGACTTCACCCCAAAGACTCGTGGGAAGCATAATTGGTTAAGAATGCTGAGAACTGTCATGTGAGTTAGCAAAAGCTTTCTGTGAAATGATTTATAATGAGTTGGGGGCGGGGGGAATGTTGAAGATCACTTTTGTGAAAAAAACAGAAGTTTTTCTTCTAGGTATAGTTGGCGGAGAGGTACGCAATGAACAGAATAAAAACTTTATGTATGCTACCACGGCTTCCCACATGATTTACACCCAAAGATGGAAAGAAGAAACAGTCCCAACAAAACAGGACTGGCAGTTTAAATTGATGGAGTACACAGAAATGGTGAAACTTACCGGAAGAATTAGAAATCAAGATGAGAGATTCTTTAAAAACACAATAGGGGGAAGTTATTGATTATCTGAAGATACATTGTAAATAAATTAAAATATTAGCAGGATTGATATAAACACATGCAGCAAGAGATAATTAAAGGGGAAGATAAAGGAAATTTGGTTTGAATTGGATATACAGTAATAAAAATATATAAACTAAACAACTGCAGAAAGGAGGGGAGGGAAGTTGAGGGAAATGCAAATTAAATTTGTAAAGATTTCATTTTTCTCGTTAAAAATGCTTGTAAAATGTGAAAATGAAAAATATATTTTAATTTTGAAAAAGAGTGCTGAAGGAGACCCCATTCCCCTCACACAGCTACAGTCCCCATAGTTCTCTGGGAAGTGGAGTTGGTTACTGAGCTGTTCTGAGACTTATAGCTCTGTGAGGGAAAAGAGGGATGACTCTCAGCATCTTTAACAAACTACACTTCCCAGGATTCTTTGGCTGCGACACTGCTATAAATTTATAGTGCAGATGGGCCTAATTGGTCTGCTCTATAAGAAGCACAGCATTGGGTACAGCCTTGTGTTCCTGTTGGCACCAATTGTCAAACTGCTCTTGCTGTTAGGAATTTAACCCTCTTTTTTCCCTTCTGTAACTTGAGCCTCTTTGTGCTAGCTCTGCTCTCTGGGGCAGCAGACAACAAGTCCTGCAGGAGGTCATGTGATGGCCCTTCAGTTATTTAAAGAATGTGTGAAAACACAAGAAGAAGCTGCTGGATCAAGCCATTAGCCCATCTAGTCCTGCATCCTGGTCTCACAGCGGCCAACCAAATGCCTTGGGGGTGGGGGAAAGCCCACAAGCAGGACCTGAACTCACAGCACTCTCCCCTCCTATGGCAACTGGTATTCAGAAGCATAACTGCTTTGTAACAGTGGAGACAGAGCATAGCCATCATGGTTAGTAGCCATTAACCTCCATGAAATTGTCTGATTCTCTTTTGAAGCCATTGAAGTTGGTGGCTATACCTGTCTATTGTGGGTGCTAATTCCATAGTTTGGTGCTGGAGGAGACACTTGAGAGTCCCATGGACTGCAAGAAGATCAAACCTATCCATTCTTAAGGAAAGCAGCCCTGAGTGCTCACTGGAAGGACAGATCGTGAAGCTGAGGCTCCAATACTTTGGCCACCTCATGAGAAGAGAAGACTCCTTGGAGAAGACACTAATGCTGGGAAAGATGGAGGGCACAAGGAGAAGGGGACGACAGAGGACGAGATGGTTGGACAGTGTTCTCGAAGCTACCAGCATGAGTTTGACCAAACTGCGGGAGGCAGTGGAAGACAGGAGTGCCTGGCATGCTCTGGTCCATGGGGTCACGAAGAGTCGGACACGACTAAACAACAACAACAATTCCATAGTTCAACTTTCATCTATCCTGAACCTCTCAATGTTCAGCTTCATTGGGTGCCCAGTGCTATGAGAGAGGGAGAAAATATGTTCTCCACTGTCTCCTTGCCATGAATGATTTACATGAATTTATGCACTTCCTCCTCGCCTTTTCTCTAAACTAAGAAGTCCCCTCGTTCCATTCCTATTGGTCATTTTGGTTGCTCTTTTTTCCCTGAACCTTTTCTAACCCTACCATTTTTGAGGGCAGTGCGATCGTTTCAGATTAATAACGTAATGAAAGCGATAGTGTGCTTTCATTGCCAAAACAGGTTTTGTGCTAAAACAGAGGAAGGGACATCCCTCCCTTTTCCAAAGAATGCTGTGAAAGTATGAAAACAATCTCCCGTAGCTTCCAAGAAGATAAATGGCATTTCTTGCCTCTGTGCTGTCTGGGTATTATGAAGAGAATCTGCTCAAGGCTATGACTGGAAGCCACTTACCGGCACTGCCTGCAATTGACAAACAATGGTGGCCTTTCTTAAATGGGTGTCTGCTAGATTTTTATCCTGTGTGTTAAATGGAAAGAAGCAGCTAATCTGAGGGCCCAGGTAAATCACTGGGGTGGGGGAGAGGTACATTAGTTCCAGCATTCGTAAGATAAAGCCCAAGGACAAATGTGGAGAAAAATGTTTCATGGAAGGATCAATGTTTGCTTCTTGAAGGGCTGGTGTGGTGATTTGCTGCTTGGGCAGCGATGGCCCATTTTGCACATCCTGCAAACCATTTGTGCAGTGCCAGCTCCCTCAAGCTGCAGCCCCCCTAAATGTTGTTGTGTTACAACTCCCGTTATCCCTGACCGTTGTCCTTGCTGGCTGGGTCCGAGAACAGGAGTGTGCTGGATCAGGCTGTGGCGATCACACACAGGGCCCCCGGACGTTTGACGGTCTATTGACCCTGTGCCGCCTCTGCGATAGCTTTTTTCGCTGCCACCAGCCCGTATCTCACGGGGACACACGGAGTCCAGTCAGTTGGTAGCATAAACAAATAATCAAGTTTATTTTTAAATGCAGGAACAAGCTTGTGGTTTCAGTTAGTTTTTCTCTTATCAGTTTCTTATTCTTAGTTCCTAACAACTTCAAACTGATTACTCCCAACTATCTATCTGACTCCACCTAACAATTCCTCTCACTCTCTCACAATACAACTCTACCAACCCACACCTAATCCTCCCTCTTCCTTCTTCAACTCCC
Organism: Podarcis muralis; assembly: GCF_964188315.1. Classification (NCBI taxonomy): domain Eukaryota; kingdom Metazoa; phylum Chordata; class Lepidosauria; order Squamata; family Lacertidae; genus Podarcis; species Podarcis muralis. The sequence continues at coordinate 42,766,325 of NC_135668.1, forward strand.
AAACCTCAACCAACTCCCCTCAACTCAACTCTAACTCAACTGACTTTCAAAACCCCCCACTCTAACTTTTATTCCCTAGCAAGTCCTAAAATTTCAATACCTTGGAGTTATTTTTCAATACAATTTGGGGTGGAAAGCTCAAATTCAACACCTACTTAACAAGGCCAAAACTCTGTCATATGCGCTCCTCCGATTTTTCTTTTCGGATGGAGCTTTGCATGTTCCCTCGGCCCTAAAGGTGTTCAAGGCAAAAGTGGTTGCCGTGCTTGCTTATGCTGCCCCGCTCTGGGCCGTGATGACAGATCTTGCTCCCCTTGAGACTCTGCAAAACCAATTCCTACGTCGGCTCCTAATGCTCCCCCTGTGCGTAAGCAACGCAGCCATGCGACTAGAATTGAAGATCGCATCCTTAGAAACTTGCCTGTGGAAGCAAGTCTTCAACTATTGGTTATCATTGTGGCATAGATTACCAAACCATTACCTTGTCCAATGCTTATGGTGAGATGAATTCTCTAGCCTTTGGACTAGTAGAATTCATGCCAAACTCCTGAGTTATGGAATCTCTCCCTCAGATTCCCTAAAACTAGACCAAATCACTGCTCAAAGACTGATCCGCCAAAGACTGGATGACATCGACTTACAGCGAAATTATACGCTGGGGGGAGGTGTTTGTTCGCCCCAGAACATTGGTATCACTTTAACTTACTGCGTTCCATCATACCTCTCCTCCCTTTCGACTGTTGCCCATAGACTGGCCTTCACCAAAGCGAGGTTTAACGTTTTTCCCTCCAATGTCCTGAGACATAGATTCTCAAAGGGCCAAGCCTCCGCCATGTGCGAATGTGATAAGGAGACGCCGGAGTCGCTCCAGCACATTATGTTCACTTGCCCCTTGTTCAATGTGCCACGGGCAAATTTGTTGGGATCAATCATACAGAAACTAGAGGGTACCCCACCAAAATTCCACCTTGCCCAAATCTTGCAGGATAAGGATACCCACACGACCCTGAAAGTGGCTAGGTTCCTGGTCGCTGTCCTTACCCAAAAGCGACGCCAAGGAGCACTTCAAGCTAATTAAGGCGTAGTATGCCATTCCATCTTATAGTATTTTATTGTTATAGTGGTGTTTTAGCGGCTGTTTTTTCCCACGTACACAAGCTGTTATTTATGTGTTGTTTTTACTTGTATGGGCCTATGGCCGTAATAAATAAACAAAATGAAATTTATTCCCCCCTTGCATTCTCCCTGGCCAATCACATCACACCCATTTTAACCCTTTCCTTATGACCCATCCTAGGAGGCAAACGCCACACAGGCCAATGGCCCATCTAGCCTGATCTCACAGCGGCCGCCGAGATGCCTGCACGAAACCCACAAGTGGGACCCCAACATAAGACTCCTCTTCCCACTTGGGACTCTGGGTCATATTCAGAGCCATGCTGCCTCTGACACTGGAGACAGACACTGTAGCCATGGTGGCTCTTAGCCTTTGATAGCCTTTAATTCAAGGAATTTGACCAATCTTCTTTCAACGCCATCCAAGATGGCAGCCATAACTGCTTCCTTTGGGGGGCAGATTCCATCATTTTTAACTACACCCTCAAGACTGCTATTTATATTTAAAATTTTCACACACAACCCTTTATTGCCTCTAATGAGCAAAGAGAGCCTCCTAATAGGATTACAATTGCAAAAGAGGCATGAGCAAATCTGTCTGTTTTTATTTCTCTCTTTCTCCCCCCCTCCAAAAAAATCTTAAGTTTGGTTCTGCACTTTTCTGCATCAGTCTGCATAGAGAGAAGAGAGAGAGTCCTCATGAAAATCCATCAGCATTTTAGCGCAAATTTCTTCTAACACATTCTTAATGCCATTTTACCCAATTTCCCCTCTCTTTGGTAAGAAAATGTTCCATTTTGTATTTTTACGTTGTCTTCAAGTGAAGGGCGGTATGCAAATTTAAAAAATAAATAAAATAAAAATACCATAAGCAAATCTTTGTATGTTATTTCCAACAACTTGCACACATTTCATTCTTGTATATGCATTTTTCATACACTTGGCTGGAGAACTGCAAAAATTCAGGAAAGTGAAAATTTCTAAGGAGAGCTGTGATTTGGTTTGCTGCTGTTTTGCCTATAACATGCATCGAAGCAAATTTCTCCCTTGCTAACTTGCTGCAAAGGTGGTGGTTTCTAATTTTCCTGCAAAAACGGTACGAAAACTCCCCCTTGTGGGGAAGTTATGGAAGAGTTGGGGGGGGATGAGGGTGCTTTTTTAAATGTTTCCCTTCCTTGAGATCCATTGAAGATCACTACGTAATTAATCAAGTAATTAATTACTTGCAAGATCACCTTACCCTATATACACCTACTGGAACACTTCAATGTGCAAAACTGGCAATGTTGCAGGAAAATTGAACACAGGAGGTGGGACATGGAATGGAGAATTCTGAAAGGGCATGGCTGGCTGGGACCATGAACCAGGAGCACTATGCAACTTTTTGTTGCAGGCCCCGCTTTTAAGAATGGCCTCATGCTTTGTTTTGCTCACCTTTCTTTACAGTGAGGAAGCAGTTTCGTTTACCGTGGACTTTCGTAGATCCTGTTTTCCGCCCTCTCTCACGCGCTCTCCCTGCTGCACGAGCCTACTAGATAGCGCATGATTAATCTTCCACTTTGGGAAGATGTTCTCACTGGCAGTAGAACTGGAGCAAGGGTACACGGTGCGCTCATGTGCAGATCGCTTTCCATTTGCTCATCAGCTCCCACACTGGTTCGGTGGAACGGATGACGTAATCCAAAATGAGACAGATCAGCTGCTGGTCATGGCTAATGACTTTTGGCTTTTCCATGCGCTGTCGTCTCTGGCAATTCAGAGAGAGCCTCTCTGTGCCCTGTGAATGGGTCAGTATTCGAACCCTCCATGTGAAATATTAAAGCGACATAGCTAGGGTTTAAGGAGTAAGAAGAGGGTGTTTTGGCAGTGACTCTGGCCTGTTTGGAAGTCAGACTCCCTGATCTGAAAACACTTCATCAGAGAAATTGACTCACCAACTTGGGGTTTCTGAGGCTGGCTTGGTTTTTTTTTTAGTACACCTTATTCAACAACACATTTATACAGATGGCAAGTTCCATCCAAATATGATTTCATCTGGCACTGTTTTTGATTACATGAGTATTTTATCTGCTGTTTCTGTCTTGTCTTTAAATACTGCCATATTGCCTCTTTTGCACAAGTTTCATTTATTTATTTAATCTTTCATCTGCTTTCCTGACCATGCTCAATTGTGTGTCTTTTTTGTCTGTGAATGTTTTTGTCCACCACCACGTTACGTGATATGTCTGTGTTTGTTGCTTTTCCTGACTGGAGTACAAAATGCACTCTGTGCTTGTTTAGGGAAGTTTTTTTAATGTTTGATGCTTCATCACTTTATTATTATTAATATTCTGTTGGGAGCTGCCCCGAGTGGCTTGGGAAACCTCACCAGATGGGTGGGGTATAAAGAATAAAATTATTATTATTATTAGAACCACCACAATCCTTGCCCAGTTGACAATATGCGTAAATCACAAAGCTAAAGAACAAGAAAGTAAGTAAGTTAACCACTAGATTCAGTTAATACAGGGTTTATTCATTTTCCTGTCATCCTGGTTACCTTGAGATGGCATAGATCCCCCTCCCTTTTTTTAAACCCTCAAAAAAACCCTGGCAAGACTCAGCAAACAGTGACTTGTCTGTGACTATCCTGTGAGCTTCATGGCTGAGCAGGAATTTGAACCATGGACTGTAATGTCATGTCCTGGTCTGATGCTGGAGCCTGGGAAGGGAAAAGCATGGGTTGAGTTTCAGAACCATGGATAGCTCCAAGAGCATCTCTCTCTCTCTCTCTCTCTCTCTCTCTCTCTCTCTCTCTCTGTGTGTGTGTGTGTGTGTGTGTGTGTGTCTGTCTTGTTGAATGGTCTCTTTAAATTTGAAGGTTCATTATTGTTCCACAAGATGTGTACTTCTTTAAGGGCCAGAGCAAATAACGTGGCCTAGTTTTACAGCTGCGAAGCAGTACAGCAGGTGCTGTTAAGTTGTGTTAATTAAGCTGTGTCAGCAATTGGGTATAGTATATAAAGAGCAGCACCTAGCTCTCTCAGTACTCTGGTGGGTGGTTGGGTCATGCTTATTCATATATTATAATTAATGTAAAAGGAGTTTTTGTTTTTGTTATTAAAACCTAGCTAAACTCTTGAGAGTCCCATGGACTGCAAGAAGATCAAACGTATCCATTCTGAAGGAAATCGGCCCTGAGTGCTCACTGGAAGGACAGATCGTGAAGCTGAGGCTCCAATACTTTGGCCACCTCATGAGAAGAGAAGACTCCCTGGAAAAGACCCTGATGTTGGGAAAGATGGAGGGCACAAGGAGAAGGGGACGACAGAGAATGAGATGGTTGGATAGTGTTCTCGAAGCTACAAACATGAGCCTGACCAAACTGCGGGAGGCGGTTGAAGACAGGATGCCTGGCGTGCTCTGGTCCATGGGGTCACGAAGAGTCAGACACGAATAAACGACTAAACAACAACAACAAAGTTATTTTGCATCCTTTGTAATGTGTGGTCTCCCCAGCAAGCTCTCTGCAGCGCAACTAATCTGCAAATAGCCAACATCTTTATCTGTCTGTCTTTTTCTCCACCTCCTGGGGCAGGCATTTGGTTCCTCAAGCTCAGGGGAAAGTGCCCATGAGGGTCCAGGTTCTGACCCGACAATTCCAGGAGGTTCCCATGTTTCTATGTTATTGTATGTCGCTGCTTGTTTTTCAAAAAATAAAAAATGGGCTGCATCCAACAAAGCTTTACTCAGAACAAACCCGTTGAAATTAATGGACCTCATTTGGTCATATTCGAGGAGGATTAGCTTTAGATACAACCCAATCTTTTTTTAAAAACACAATGTAGGTTTAACAGGAAGAAAAGATGGAGGCATCATCAGTTGACATTTAAGAATGTCTGATCAATGTCCCATCAATGCTGACTTCAACATATAAGTTACTATAAGCAGACCGTATGTGGTGTAGAGTGGTCAGAAGATTGTTGGGCCAGGGTTCAAATCCCCACTCAGCTATGAAGCTCACTTGGAGTTGGGGAGCATTCACTGCTTGTCAGCCTAACCTACCTCACAGGGTTGTTGTGGGGGTTAAATGTGGATCAGAAGAGCCGTGTATACCTCGAGCTCCTTGAAGAAGAGGCGGGATATAGATGCAATAAAATAAAAATAACAGGCTTCTAAATGAGATGGTTGAGTATAAGCTATATCTTCAGACACAGGATGAGCAGTGAGACATAAGATGAGCAGACCACTGAGTAAGTCATAGATGGTGGGTGTTTCTTTGCCACCATAAGGGCCTGCAGGGTCCGCTTTCCTTGCCCATCTGTTAGTCCCCACATCACAGGAATGTAATTTCAAAGTGCATGAACATGCAGGATTTTCTTTCCAGAACAAAGTTAACGCCCACATCATATGCCTCAGAGAGGCATTTTCAGCATGACATCGCCAGCATCTATCCAAACAAGCCAATTCCAATATAATATACCTGAAAAAGCATGCTGTTCTCAATATTCTCTCTCTTTTTAATATATATATATTATTATCCACTTTACCTCCCTGGCTCTTCAGAGCCTATCAACTTCCTTCCCTTCCGCCTCATAGCTTTCAAAACTAACCTTTGTATCATTGCATTTTGTACGTTTTCAAATTCTAACTGCATTCATTACAAAATAGCTCAAATTTTAAATAACTATAGAAAGGTAGAAAATTTCTCCTTACAAGACTTCAGGCAACCCTGCTAGTGATGTTAATTGCTTACACTAACCTTTCAGATATCATATAAATTTACTCCAGTCCTTTTGGAATACTTGGTCATTGCTGGTTTCAGATTTTTCCTGTCAGCTTTGCCAGTTCTGCAAAGTTGATCGTCTTCATCTGCCACTCCTCTTTCCTTGGTACTTGTTTCCATTTTTGGGCTAAAACAATTCTTGCCTCTGTTCTCAATACTCTCAATACTGTATTCACTTAACAGTGACCACAAATAATGCAGACATCCTCATAGAGAATCTGAGGATGAGGGATGCGTTGAGCAGGATGCAGAATGCCATTAATAATGCAGGATAATGAGGCAGGAGGAAAAACGCCCATAATTCATGACTGAAGAGTGAGGTCACTGTTAATCGATCGCAATAGGAGATGTTGCGGAAATGAATTAGGGAACGTAATGGAGCTTTTACCTGCTGGCTGCTTCCATTTACCTGTGTTAATAATATATATATATATTATTTGGAACTGCACAGGGGTCCAGTTCAGATATCTATGGTAAATGCAACATCTACATCAAGCAAATTAAAATGAAAAGGCTTCACCACAGTAGTAAAGCCATGAAGCTCACTGCCTTTCAGCCTAACCTACCTCATGGGGTTGTTGTGGGGATTATATGAAGAGGGGGGAGAGATATGTGTGTCACTCTGAACTCCTTCAGAGAAAAAATGTGTGATATAAATGCAATGAATAAACAACAACAAAATAAACAATAGGCAAGCCTCTCTAGAAATGCAGAATGTTGACATGCGTTTTGATTTCTTTTTAATTGAAAGTGCATGTTGCCACTTGGAGGGGGGACAATGTTGTATGGGCGATGTGAAGAATTTGGAAACATGGGACGTGCCGAATCCTCTTTAAGCTGTTGCGGATACACAGCCTCTGTGACTTACTGGCCAACTCAGGCTACATTATTTTCATTGATTGGGAAAGTCTTGCATTTCCTTCAAAAGACTGAACGTTTTGAAATAAAGAAAGTGGTCATACAATGCTCTGGAAGGTGTAGAACAACACTCGTTCTCCCCCCCCCCTTTAAATTATTTTTTATTCGTTTTTCAATAAATACATCCTTTATGAAATACCTCTCTAACAATTTTCCATTTTTTCCTGCCCCCCTCCCCTGGACTTCCCTCATACTTCCACTTTGTTTTACTTTCAATTTATTCATCCTGCGTATTATTTCCCCAGTTGATTCCTAATACATTTACATCTATTTTTTATTATTATATACATTTGTGAATGTTTACTCAATCTCTGCCAATGAGTCCAACTCATCATGTTGTCTCTTCATATATATTGTAAGTGGTTCCCATTTTCTTTTGAAGTCTTTGTTGTCCCTTTCATGTAATTTATCTGTTAATTTTGCTAATTCTGCATATTCCATCAGTTTCTCTTCCCATTGTTCTTTCATTGGGATTTTCTCTGTCTTCCATGCTTGTGCTATTACAATTCTTGCCGCTGTTGTTGCATACATAAATAATTTCCAGTTGTCTTTTCTTATTTCTTGATCTAAAATACCTAGGAGGAATGCTTCTGGTTTCTTAACCATTATAAATCATTTCCCAATAGTTTCTGACCTTTTTGTATTCCCAGGAACCACACTCGTTCTAACACAATGCCATCTCATCTCCCTGCGAGTGAAACAGAATGAATTCAAAGTGTTGGTTCTGACCTTTTAAGTCCTAAACGGCCTCAGTCCAGTATATCTAAAGGAGTGTCTCCCATCGTTCAGCCCGGACACTGAGGTTCAGCTCTGAGTGCCTTCTGGTGGTTCCCTCACTGCAAGAAGCCAAGTTACAGGGAACCAGGCAGAGGGCCTTCTTGGTAGTGGCGCCCGCCCTGTGGAACGCCCTCCCACCAGAAGTCAAAGAGAACAACAGCTACCAGACTTTTAGAAGACATCTGAAGGCAGCCTTGTTTAGGGAAGCTTTTAATGTTTGATGCATTACTGTATTTTAATATTTTGTTGGAAGCTGCCCAGAGTGGCTGGGGAAGCCCAGCCAGATGGGCGGGGTATAAATAATAAATTATTGTTATTATTATTAAATAGCCAGCATCGTCTGATTCCTTGCAAAACAAATGAAGCTGAATGCTCCATCAACAGGTCATCTGGCAATGCCCCCAGCCTCCACCCACCGACAATTATGACTTTGCCAATCACCAGCAAATGACCCCCACAGACCACCCCCAAGGGAATCCATTCCTCAGCAGAAGAAATGGCTGCTCATCCCTGGTATGGAGGGCAGACTGACCCCGTGGTGTTCACAACTTTTGCGAGCTGATGGCTCCATGTCCTTGCTTTTCAGTGAGTTGGCAAGCTGTTGCCGCAGATGGCACAAGCCATTCCAGACCCCTTGGCACTTGTTTTCGCTCCGGTTCCCTGACACAAAGCCATGACGCCATGCAGCGGGATCAATCTGCTTGAATGTCTCCTGGAGCGGTTCCTGGAAGGATCCACCTCAGAACGGGAAAAGTTCAAATGACTGGAAACGGAGCAAAATGAGAAAGTGATTTCCAGGACAAAGGGCTGATTTGCAGCTGTGCTTTGTGCAGCTTGTCTCTTATCTGGCTCTGTCACACGCAAGCAAGTGTGTGTGTGGCAGAGAGAGGAGGAGGAGGAAGAGGAGGAGGAGAGGCAGCCTCGTCTGTGGGTCACCTTTAGCAGCAGCGGCACAAGTATCACAAGGAGAATAATTCAGTCGTTGCTGTTATCAATAGTGTTTGTTTCTAAGTAGGGATGGGTAAGATGGGCAAGAGATTCAATTCATTTCACCCTACTTAATTCACACTTTCAAGAATGATACACGGACCATAATACAGCCATCCTTCTAAACTCCTACTTCTCTGAATTTTGCAGTGCACTTCTCTGGCCAAGTGGCATGGACAGAAATGCACATCCTAGGGTGAATGTGCATTAGAAATGCATACATTAGAGAAAATAACATACAGTGAGCACTTGTATTAGGGAAGCTTGCTTTGCAAAAATGTGTGTATTTGCAAAATAGCATAAAAAGAAGTATATTGGTGCTAAATACGTAGTCTGTGTGAATTTCTTGTAGGAGTCCAACATGCCACATTCTCTCATCCCCCAGATCAAAATTGACTTCTGATTTCTTCTATGCTTCTCTGGCACAAATGACAATGAGAACATAAGAGCATAATTTGAGTTTGCTGGATCCGGCCAACGATCCACCTAGTCCAACATCCTGTTTTCACAGTGGCCGACTGCATACCTGTGGGAAGCTGCCAAGCTGGATGTGAGCATAGCAGCATTCTGCTCCTCTATGTTTCCTGACAGTGGAGGTGGAACATAGCTCTTGTGGCCAGCAGCTGCTGATTGCCTTCTCTCCCGTGAATTTGATCAGACTTGAAAGACTCATTATCCCCACATTCATTTGCTAGAGCCATCAATTACCCTGACACCCAGGCATCATTGCAACTGAAAACACCTCCAATTCTCCTTCCATTCTATCACCAGGTTCTGCTGACTTCAATCCTAATTCCTGCAGACTGAAGCAATACTTTGGGTCCCCACCCCCATTTTTATTTTTTTGGACATCCTTCATTTTGTGAAATCTGCTTTGATCTCGCTCCATCTGCTATTCCCGACAACAGGCAAATAGATTTCTGGTTTTTAAAATAACTTCACTGAGCTGTCGATGGCTGCAGACGGAAGGAGAGGGTTTTTTTATGGCCATTCGGAGCCAGAAAGCAGTCTTTCAGGGTGGAAAATGCCGCCACCATCAGCTTTAGCTATAAGGACTAAAAAATAATTTGCCCATCATCTAACGCAAGCAATTTAAAAAGCAGAAGGCATTGTGGCTGGAAGAAAAAGACATTAGGATCTGCCTTGGTCATCTTTTGATAATACCTTCTTAAAGTCGTGTCTACAATCTGCTAGGAGGAAGAGTTGTCAGTTCTGCACATCCCCACATCAACTTTTCATGATTATTATTTTTTTAAATAAAAAGGGTCTTTATGAAAAGTCATCAGCATTTTTAGTGTGGATTTCTTCTAATGCACATTTTTGTGTGCGATTTTTGCCTAACTGAATTCATTTCTGCAAGGCAGGTTTCCCCCATAGGATGCATTTTGGTGTGTCATTTTAATAAATCAATGCATTATTATGCACCCTTTAACACAGTAGCTGCATTTGGGCATCCAAGCGGTATAAAAAATTAATAAATGCTATAGCAGCAATGTGTTTTCTGCTCATGACTTGGCTGGAAAAATTCATTGGAAATCTATATTCAGAAAGTGCAAATTTTGAAGGATGGCTGTGTTTCATATTACACATATTACATTGGTACATAGCAAGAGGCCTTATGCCGTGTCACCAGACCGGTGGTCCATCTAGGCCAATATTGTCTACACTGGCTGGCAGCAGCTCTCTGGGAAGATTCGTTCCAGAAAGTGTGAATGAAGTAGCCTTGCCTTTAAATGAGAAATGAATCGAATTCCACCCCTTTGAGCGAGACCCTGGCCTCCTACCTAACTTGATTGCCCTCTTTAGCATCTATACCTCACCTTTGCCAACTTGAGGCCCTCCAGATTTTTCAGACTACAACTCCCATCAGCCCCTGCCACCACACGCTGATGGGAGTTGTAGTCCAACATTTCTGGACGGGCACCAGGTTGGCAAAGGCCAAGTTAGACTTTGGTTAGGTGGAAGTTGAGCATCTGACTTTGTTTTATCTGAGCTGCCCTGCTGGTTCTGGGCCCGACGATAGCAGCCGCCGAGTGAATCATTGATGCCACGTAAGGACAATGCTGTCTATAAACCGAATTGTTCTTTTCGCTGAAATGATGCTTGTTAATATTGACTGATCTTCGCGTCCTCCCCCTTCTCCCCCCCCATGTCAAGTTTCCGAAGGTAGGAAATGTTCCCATCTCCTTCTTTGATTTTATTGCAAGATATAAATTTCTCCTTGTCCCCCCCCCCCTCCTTCCCCTGTTCCCATTGCGGAGGGAGGAGAGAGGGATTGCTTAGCAACCAGATTTAAAATAAAATAAAGAAAATCGATAAACTTCCACAGAAAAGCTACAAGCCAAAATTTGATTTGTGTGCTTATTTATTTAATTAGTATTAAAAAGACCTTTCCTCTGAGTTGCCCTCCCTGACGAGAACTCGGCCCAGTGCATTCTTATGAGACTGCATCCGTTTCACAGGACCGAGAACATTTTGATGTAGTGTGTTTTCAATCAGGAGTGGTTTACCATGTAGTCACACATGTGAAGCTATGCTGATTTAAACTGACTTGCATTATGGCTGCATTATGACGAAACAGGTATAGCCATTCCAGCAAACATCAGCAGGCTTAGGAGCCGTTCTAACAGCAGTGGTTTTCTCTGCCCATCAGTTGAACCTGGACCATTAGGGTGAGTGTGGCCCCAGCAACATCAGCTCTGCCCTTAGCCAGTCCCCACCTACTTCCCTACTTACAACCAGTCAAGCAGGCTGGCACTGGCTGCCAGCTTCCACCTCCTTAGACCTGGAGGAGATGGGCATCTGTTTATGCTTTAAGTGAGATTCTAGCATTGCAGATGGTTGGACTAGATGACCCTCAGGGTGCCTTCCAACTCTGCAACTCTAGGATTCTATGAGTTGGCTCTGCCTGTCATTGCTTCTAGCGCCACCTAGTGTTGACCTCCCTGCCTTCCATCCCACCAAAGGAACCCGGCCGACACACGGTTGTGATCCCCTTTTATTCTCCCAAGGAAGTGTGAATTACAGTGGTACCTCGGGTTACAGATGCTTCAGGTTACAGACGCTCCAGGTTACAGACTCTGCTAACCCAGAAATAGTACCTCGGGTTAAGAACTTTGCTTCAGGATGAGAACAGAAATCGTGCTGTGGCGGCGCAGCAGCAGCAGGAGGCCCCATTAGCTAATGTGGTGCTTCAGGTTAAGAACAGTTTCAGGTTAAGAACGGACCTCCGGAATGAATTAAGTTCTTAACCCGAGGTACCACTGTACTAGAATAATAGACTGGGAAGGGACCTAAGGGTCATCTAGTCCCACCCCCTGCGATGCCCGCATCCCAACTCAAGTCACCACGCAGCCGTCTTGTCGGAAGAGAAAGAGACGAACAAAACTAGTCTGAGCAACCTTAAGCCTAAAACTCCTTACTATTTCGGGGACCCCCATCTCTCTCTCTCTCTCTCTCTCTCTCTCTCTCTCTCTCTCAGGGTCAGGGTGTAGGAAGGCGCCGCGGCCGCGAGGAGTCGCCGTCGGGCAACGCTCTGTCCTTGCGGGAGGTGGGGTGGAGCGCGGGGTGGGGTAGGGGGGAAGAGTTGGATTAATTTTCTCTTTTCCCTCCCTTATTAAAGGCAGAATGCTCTCTCCGGCTGGAGGAATGCGGAACCTTCCCCCGTGCAAAGCAGACGGGCTGCTACTGCTTGCAGGAGTGATGCTGAAAGGGCAGGAGGGACGGGGAGGGACGCCGCGCTCCCCTCGCCCCCACCCCTAAGGGCTGCTGCCAGCCGCGCAGGGGGGGGGGTCCTACATGAAGCAGCCCCCTCCCCGAAATCGACAACCCTGCCCTCTCCTCCCCCTCCCTCCCTCCCTCCCGCCACCCCCCACCCCGGCTTGTAAGCCTCTCCCTCGCTGGCAGCTGAGCTCTATGAAGATCGCTTAGGGCAGAGTGGGCGCTGCTTCTCTCCCCCCCCCAACACCTGCCCCCCACCCGCAACGAGCGCCCCCATGGCGAAGGAGAAATATAAGAAGGCTCTGCTGGAACTGCTCCGGAGGGAGGGCAACGACGTGTGTGCGGACTGCGATGCGCCCGGTAAGGCGGAAAGGTGGGGTGGGGGCGCGTGGTGGTGATGGGGGGGGGGTCCTTTCTTGGGCTGAGCTGCGAGGTGGGGGACGAGGGAGGGACACCCCGGAGGGAGGTGGTTTTTTTGGGGGGGGCACGCACCTGCTCCTCGCAGCAGTCTAGCCCCTACCCCTCCCGCACCCCAACTTTCCTTTGACCGCCCCCCCTCCAGCCTCCCAATCAAATTGCTCCCGGGGCTAAGGGTGTGGCGCTAAATGGGTCTCCCTCCCGGACACTGTTCCTCAGCCTTATCTTGGAGGGTGGTAGATGACTGGGTGAAGCTCCTTCCTATCTTTCTTAACCCGATCCCCCCACCCCCCGCCGCCTCCGCCACCCTCCGGTTTCCCCATCCTCTTTCTCCTCCTCTTCTCGGTCTCTGCTAGGCTGTTGCAAGACTCAGGAAAGAGGAACCGGTAGCCGGTGGAAGGGAAGAGCGTCCTCGTTGCGCTGAGAGGGGGGGGGGATGGATATCTGTAAGCTGAGTATATGGGAACCCCCCCCCCAAAAAAAAAACTTCCAGAGAGGAACCTTAAGTCATCCCATTATTCATTCTTAGAGAAAGTGTGTGCTCTGTCCAAGGCTAGCCCTACTCCGAGTAGACCTATTGAGATGAATGGCTCCAATTTGCTGCTTTAATTCATTGCCCTGAGCCAGTTAACATCAATTGAAACACAATATGAAAAGCAGTTTGAAATGACTTACTTTTACAGAAATAAGGTTAGTCATGCCCTTTTCATTTCAGTGAGTCGGATTTGCACTGGAGATATAGATGACAGATATAGCTTTGGTGTGAGTGTGATCCAATGCCAACTTAAATGACAAAGGGAATCGAAGCACAGGATTGTTGGGTGGAGAGATTTTCCCTGAAATATACTGGGAGTCCTACATAACAATCTCGTTCTCTCTGGTTTTGTTGGGAATCAATAGCCACCTTCCTTGGGGTGGGAGGTGCAGTCTGTTTTCTCACCTAAAGAGGATGTTTGGTGTCAACTAAGGATGCCAACTTATCTAGGGTATCCTGCGCCTGCCATGGATCTGAATGTGCCGAAATCAGCAGGATAGGCATCTCACAGCACAGAAAGGTTGCCCTTATTGGCTGTGGAGGACTGACAGCAAAGTCTGCATGGAAGCTGCAGGAGTGTGTGTGTGTGTGTGTGTGTGTGTGTGTTTTGGTGGCAACCTTACAGCTTGTGGAAGAGGTCAGGCACACACACACACCCAACATACTATGAGAAGAGGCAGGGAGATGTCTCTCTTGACTCAGGCGACCCCTCCCCATCCTCTCTCGCTTTCTCCCTGGCTTGAGTTGGAAGTGTTGATGTCATACCAAATGCTACTTTGGGACTCAAGCTGTACGTCTGCTGCGAACTGCAGTGCAGGCTGCAATTCCTAAAAGAAGCCGGAGACAAGCATGCCTGTTTAAACTGGCATTGACAAGGCAGGAGCTGATAGGCTGGAGGGGGTGGAAAGTTGCACAAAAGACAGGAGGGGGGCACAGAAATGGACCCATGTAAACTTAATAAGCTTATTTTATATCTTCCAATCTGTGGAGTCTGGTTGATGGGAATGCAAGGGACGCTGCCCCAGCAACCTCAGACTGACCTGAGGGTGTGTTCGAATTAACACCTTAGAGTGCAGTGAAGTTGCTGGTTCCCCCTGCCCCTTGGTTGTTCACATCAGCATGGCTTTGTTAATGTCAGATTCATATACAGTGGTAACTCGGGTTACAGACGCTTCAGGTTACAGACTCCGCTAACCCAGAAATAGTACCTCAGGTTAAGAACTTTGCTTCAGGATGAGAACAGAAATCGTGCTCCGGCGGGGCGGTGGCAGTTGGAGGCCCATTAGCTAAAGTGGTACCTCAGGTTAAGAACAGTTTCAGGTTAAGAATGGACCTCTGGAACAAATTAAGTTCGTTACCAGAGGTACCACTGTACCTTATTTTACAAGGCATATTATACAGTACTGTGTATAAACTGCATTATACTGATTTACTGTAAATTTTGTTCCATTTAATCCCTGCAAGATGGCCACAAATATAGCTTGGCTTATACAGCGGCCAATAAATAAATACAGTGGTACCTCGGGTTACAGACATTTCAGGTTACAGACGCCTCAGGTTACAGACTCCGCTAACCCAGAAATAGTACCTCGGGTTAAGAACTTTGCTTCAGGATGAGAACAGAAATCATGCTCTGGTGGTGCGGCAGCAGCAGGAGGCCCCATTAGCTAAAGTGGTGCTTCAGGTTAAGAACGGACCTCCAGAACGAATTAAGTTCTTAACCCGAGGTACCACTGTATGTTTGCATACAAACTAGCGGGGCGTAGATGGGCGGGGATGACTTCACCCTACACAGAAGTGCTCATGCCTTGGCAGGAAACAAATCAAGGCTTCCCAATCATTGTAAAGCTTGTTTGAGAAACGACACATCCAACAGTAGTCACAGAATCATGGAGCTGGAAGGGAGCCCCGGGCCATCTAGTCTAGCCCCCTGCAATGCAGGAATCGTGGCCATCCAGTCTCTGTTCACATACCTCCAACGAAGGAGAGTCCACCTCCTTTGCTAATCTTTTATTGCAAGGATCTGTAGGCCCTTTTGGAGAACTGTTGTGTGTCAGCATGGATTGAAACCCGGTGCTTGAAACTCAGTGAGTGCACAATCAACAGGAGGTGCACACAGGGGCAGATGGGGCTCGTCAATTTGGAAGGGAGAAGGAAAACTGGCCCTAAACCTCCGCTGCCTTGCAGCTATCCTGATTCATGAGAAAGGCTTGGGGAGTAAACCCCGAGGAACAATCTGTACCCGCTATCTTTCAGGACACCTTTGGGAGAAGAAAAGGCCTAATAATAATAATAATAATAATAATAATAATAATAATAATAAAATTTATTATTTGTACCCCACCCATCTGGCTTCCAACAAGCTTCCAACAAGATTAAAAATACATTAAAATATCACACATTAAAAACTTCCCTGAACTTCTAAATGTCAGGTAGTTGTTTATAATAATAAAAATAATAATTTATTATTTGTACCCCACCCATCTGACTGGGTGGCTTCCAACCAAATATCAAAAACAATACAGTGTCAGACATTAAAAACTTCCCTAAACAGGGCCGTCTTCAGGTGTCTTTTAAAAGTAAAATAGTTGTTTATCTCTTAGACATCTGATGGGAGGGCGTTCCACAGGGCGGGTTCCACTACCAAGAAGGCCCTCTGCCTGGTTCCCTGTAACCTCACTTCTCGCAGTGAGGGAACTGCCAGAAGGCCCTCGGAGCTGGACCTCAGTGTCTGGGCTGAATGATGGGGGTGGAGACGCTCCTTCAGGTATACTAGGCCAAGGCCTTTGAGGGCTTTAAAGGTCAACACCAACACTTTGAATTGTGCTCGGAAACGTACTGGGAGCCAATGTAAGAGCAAATCCTACACAAATTTGGAGTGGAGTCCCTAAGACATCTTGTACACCTCCTTCCACCAGCTCCTGCAGCTAAACTGGTTCCCGGCATATTGCCCTGCTTTCCTTTGGACCATACCTGCAAGGCTGAGAGGGGTGGTCTTGACATCTGGGCATCCCAGGACCTCCAGACACTCTGCCCAGGACTGGGCTCCAAGGAGGTCACTTCAGTGCTGCTAACACTGCAAAAATAGCATGGGAGGCAGCAGAGAACACAGCCTTAGCCAGTCCTCAGCTATCTGCCTTCCTACTTAAACCCAGTCCAGGGGGTGACACTGGTTTTCTTCTTCCTCCTCCTTCGTCTCGGTGTTGCCAGCGCAGAACTCAGCAGAGAGGAGGTGGATGGGGACCGAACTGCAGTTAGATTGCTCTGCCTGCCATTGGTATCTGTTGTTGTCCTCCCTGCCTTCTGCCCTCTTGGCACCAGCCTCCACTGGGTTAAATCCCTGGCATCTCCATATACGGCTCCATATACCTTTGACTGAAACCCAGGAGAGCCCTTGCAAGCCAGCATAGACAATAGATGGGTCTGACTCTGCTGAAGGCAGTTTTCAGTGCCCGCTCTGACTGGCAGAGGCATCTGCAGGGTTTCAGGCAGAAATGGGCCCTTTCCAGCTCAGCTGCTTCACCCTTTCAGCTGGAAGTCTGGGGAACTGAACCTAGGAGCCCTTATTTACTGGTCATTCACTGTGTGGCTGCTCCCATCTTTTCATTGCCATGCCTTGCCTAGGAGAAGGCCTCCTGCCCTTCCAACTTTGCTGCCAGGCACTCCTTCACCAGCAAATATAATAAACACACAACACTGCTCTGCGACTGTTGGCAGAGACCTCCGAGAGGCACACGGCACGCCGAACTTTGCTCCACAACTTGAATGTGTACCTGTGTTTTTAAAAAATAAAGGCAAACAAGAACCCATCTGCTCCTGACTGCATTGCTGGGTTGCCTTTTTTAAATAAGAAAAAATCAGCAACTGACTGATTTTAAAACAACACAATTTATAAAAAATTGTGGATTATATACTCTGATGAACAGTAGAATAACACAAATTTGTTTCTTTAGGGCAGGGAGTAGGGGATGCTTTGAGCCTCAGGGCCACTCTGGGCAACTTCCTGAGGGCCACCTCTCAGTGGTGGGCGGGGCCAGGGCAAAAGTGGGCGGAGCAACCAGATTAACTGTATAGGCTAGTTCCTACACATACCCAATACACCTGGTTTTTTCCTCCATCCGGGCAAACAAGAGTCATTCTCAGAGTTCAAGGACACATTCCAGGCAGGCAAAAGTCCTGGAGGAAGGTGTGAAGCAAGGCTGGTGAGAGGCATGGCCTTGGGAGGGTCCCAAGGGCCTGGTAAGGATGCCTGGAGGGCCACATTTGACCCTAGGGCCTGAGGCTCCCCCACTCCAGTCAAGGGAAAGGACTGATGTTCTGTGTTCAGAAGGTTCTTTGCTCCCTGGCATCTCCAGGGAGAGCTGCAAAAGTCATCCTTCTCGAAAACCTGGTGAGCCACTGCCAGTCCGTGTAGATAGCACAGACCTAGATGGGCCAATGCACTGACTTATAAAAAGGCAGTCTGTCCATCCTTAGAGAAAAGGCGGGACAAAAACATGGCCTGCCCTATCATTAGGCAGAGTGAGGTAATGTCCTCAGGCGGCACATGCCTGAGGAAGAGCAGGGAGCTACAAACACCTAACTCATAAAACACGTGCCACCAGGGGGAATGTGGACTCCTCCGCCTTTGCTTCTGATTGGGGGCGTTTTGTGATTTAGATGACTGAACAATCTCGTGTTTGGCACAATCCCACTAAATATGACTTTATTTGGCAATGTTCGTGATCATTTGGCATGTTTGCTGCAAATATGAACGTTGCATTCCACTGTGGAATATATTTTACGCCACTCATTCTTTTTAAAGAAGATGGTGATTTTATTCTTCCTGCTTTTATGGATGTTGTTTTTTTTAATTACTTTTAGCTTGATGTTTTGTTTGTTTGAATAAATTGGGGCAACCTGGGGCAACCCAGCAGTGGTGTAATGTGGTTTGCTGGTGCCCCGGGGAAGCTCGGCTGAATGACATGGCCCTCGGTGGGCAAATACCCCTGATGCCTGCAGGCAGGGTGAAGAAGATGCAGCAGCCATGTGCCCTTTGACCCCAGCCTTGCAAAGTGAGGCCGATGCTGGGTTTGCATCCTTCCCACGCTGCCCTACCAGCCCTGCACCTCTTTGCGAGGCTGGGAGCTGATCTGAATGATTTACCTGGGGAGATGGAGAGTGTTGTGTTCATCCTGGACCCCTTAGAGGAAAGGTGTAATGAAAATGAAAAAGCAATTGAGAATACATACGTGTGTGAACCAGATCTCTGGGGCCACTCTCAATGGGACCACTCTCAACTGTGGATCCCTGACCTTGACATGTTGCATTCTCAGTTGGGCAACTGTAGACCTCTCTAGATTTCCCTAGATGATAGGACCTGTGTGATGTAGTGGCAAAGGTCCCAGGAGACCAGGGTTCAAATCCTGACTCAGTTTTGAAACTCAGTGGGTGACCTTAGGCCAGTCACACTGTTTCTCTGCCTAGCCTACCTCACAGGGTTGTTGTGAGCATAAAATGGAGTTTGAGAGAACTGTGTGTGCCACTTTGAATTCCTGGGAGAAAAAGCAGGATATGAATGGAGCAGTAATGCTTGGCTCACTCCCAGGTGTGGTCAGGCTCATTCTGTTGCATTTGTAACCCTGCTGCCCATTCTGCTGAGTGGGATCCTGGGCTTCTGCTTTTGATGGCACTGCTGGTCAGCTCCGATGAGCCCTGGCAAATACATCCAGCCACTTTCCCTGAATTCTTGCATTGCGGCTCTATGAGCCTGCTGTCTCCCTCTGCTTCTGCCAGCTGATGCGTCCATGTAACCTTATTAATCTGACACGAATGACATCTTGCTGGGCCTGGCTTGAATCTGACTGCAGTGATGACCTTGTTGAGCTTTGCCTTGCCTTTCCTGATCAAGAACTTGTGCAATTCCCAAGCCATGTGCTGTGAGAGAACTGGGAGCGTGCCGTGAAAACGTGATGTGGCTCCAGGTTTAGAAGGCTCCCCTGAGCCCCAAAGGCCTGCCAACAGAGGGGCCTGTCTGCTGTGTCTCTGTGACTACCTGCTCTAGCCCTGCCTCTTTCTAGCTACGTAGCTGTTCCTGGGGGACAGGCTCCTTCTGTTGCATCTCTGTAGTGGGCGATTGGCTTGCTCTGAATGTGGAGGTCCAGCAGAATGGGTGCTCCTGCTTGTTTTCCATCCTGTAGTAACCTTGGGGAAGCATCACAGAACAACGAAGAAAACACAACATTGTGTGGATGGCCTCAAATGCACTATTATTGTATCAGTAACGTTGTGCAGAATACACACATGTCTGCACCCCATATTTAACGCTCTATTGCACAACGTTAACTGTGATGGAATGTTCTGGAAAGTGGCGTACTTTGGGGTGGTTGCCCTGGGTGCAAAATTGTTAGGGGTGCAAAATTTCAGCACCTGATGCTGCCTCAATACAGCTGCACGCTTCTGTCACTGGGCTCTGATGAAAACAGCTTCTCCTAGCGAACCAGGAAGTCACCTCTCCAGACAATGGAACGACTCTTCTTTTCTCACCTCTGCAGCTGTGATCTCCTGGGTGGCGCAGATGCCATTAGGGAGTTGAATGCACATGTGTACTCCTTCTGTTTCCCTCCCTCCCATTCCACGGCCGCCCGGCCGCCCGGGCACTGGCGACCCATGCTACACCACTGATCCTGGGAACTGTAGGTTGCTGAGAGTGTTGACCTCACAGAGCTGCAGTTCCCAGCCCCCTAAACAAAGTACAGTTCCCAGGATTCTCCATGACTGTAAAAGCAATATCATAGTGCTTTACAGTGGCGTAGCGTGGGGGGTGCGGGGGGGGGGGCCAGCCGCACCAGGCGCAACATCTGGGGTTAGGGCAAATCCACAGGTTAGGGGGCGCAAATCCACGGGTTAGGGGGCGCAAATTACTTGCCTTGCCCCGGGTGCTGACAACCCACGCTATGCCACTGGTGCTTTATGTGGGTGTTGTGGGTGTGGCCATATATCCACAAAAACAAATGAAACCTAGCCGTCCAGAGGGGCCCTAAATAGTAAACGCCTTCTCTGATGTAGTTGCTTATGTAGCCAAAAGGACACCACATGCGCGTGTGCACACACACACGAGGGGGGGGGGGGATACCAGCAGCCTTGGAGGAAGCCCAAGAAGTACCAAAAAGGGGACTCCAAAAACAGCCCAGTGAAAATTGCACGTGCTTAGTGGGGATGGAATGCTAGTTGGCAGATCTGCTAGGAAAGAAATGGGAAAACTGGGGAGGGGTGAAATGGAGTACTCTGCCAAAGGGCATTGAGGGTGGCTGGCTGGAATCCTGGACAAGAGCACACTCCACACTACAATAGTAGTAGTAGTAGTAGTAGTAGTAGTAGTTGACATTAGAGTTAGGTAAAGGTAAAGGGACCCCTGACCATTAGGTCCAGTCGTGACCGACTCTGGGGTTGCGGTGCTCATCTCGCTTTATTGGCCAAGGGAGCCGGGGTACAGCTTCTGGGTCATGTGGCCAGCATGACTAAGCTGCTTCTGGCGAACCAGAGCAGTGCACGGAAACGCCGTTTACCTTCCCGCTGGAGTGGTACCTATTTATCTACTTGCACTTTGACGAGCTTTGGAACTGCTAGGTTGGCAGGAGCAGGGACCGAGCAACGGAAGCTCACCCCATCGCGGGGATTTGAACCACCAACCTTCTGATTGGCAAGTCCTAGGCTCTGTGGTTTAACCCACAGCGCTACCCGCGTCTCTTGACGTTAGGGTAGAATGGGATATTAGAGCAGATCTCTCCTGTTGTGTTTTGTCTCCCATTCTCCCATTGCATTTCTGTCCCCCACACCACCCCTTACAATGACTATGGTATAATAACACTTTTTAATTTTTATTTTAAAGCAAATTGCCCATTAGTCATTCCCCTGTCAGTTACCACTGTGGGGCTTCCCCCACTTGCCCTTTTTCTGCTGTTCTCTTACTTATCAATACATTCCTAGGAAATTAAATGCGTCTGAGATTCTGCATGGCTTTTAATGCTTTTGTCCTCACAGCAGCCTCCACCCAACCTGGTGCCTTTCCAGCTGTTTTGAAGCACAAGTTTTTGGGAATTGTACCCCAAAACATCTGGAAGGGGACAGGCTGGGGGAGGCTGCTGGAGAGGCTCGGCAGCAGATGATGCTCTGAAATCCATGGGCACTCCCAGTGATTTCAGATCACTTTGGCTTCATTCCTTTATTACTTCTGTGGCTTGAGAAAAGCAAAGACCCTACAAAAATGAGCCATCACATTTGTAACCTTTTCAAGAGTCAGAAACAGCAGAACTAGAAACCCCTTGGTGGGAAGGGAAAGGAAACAAGTTGGATCCTAAGTCCTTTATCATAAACTCCAGGCTTGAGCAAAATGCAAAATGCCCTTTCATGTTGATGGGTCCCCTGAGGCTTACCTAGTGAGTAGTAGCAAGAGCACTCAATGGGTGACTGGGTGATTGAGAACCCAAGGGGGTCATGCACTGGCTTAAAGTGGGATACAGTGGTACCTTGGTTCCCAAATGGCTTGGTTCCCGAACGGTTTAGTTGTCGAACAAGTGTTCCGGTAAGTGTTCCAGTTTGCGAATGTTTTTCAGAAGCCAAACATCCAATGCGGCTTCCACAGATTCCAGTTGAGTGCAGGAAGCTCCTGCAGCCAATCGGAAGCCGCGCCTTGGTTTTCAAATGGTTTCAGGAGTCGAATGGACTCCTGGAACAGATTAAGTTTGAGAACCAAGGTACCACTGTATCACTTTTGCAGCACTCTGAAATTCCAATCCAAAACAGGGATTCGAGATCCACAAAATCAAAGTTTGTGTATGCACGGTGCATTTAAAGAACATCATGCCCCGCCCCAAGAATCCTGAGAACTGTAGTTTGTTAAGGGTGCTGGGAATTGTAGCTCTGAGGGGTAAACTCCAGTTCCCAAGATTCTTGGGGGGGGGGGGGACTATGTGCTTTAAATGTATGCTGTGTATACAGCAAAAATGGCACTTGTCCAGTCAGATATTTATAAGCTCCGAAGTTGGAATTCTGTTCAGTGGTGGGAACTAACCTGGTTCAGATGCCTGTTCTTCTGAGTTAATTACCTCTGTTGGTGATTCCTCTTGGCTTATTAGTGTTTTTCTAGGGATAATAATGTTTTACGGCGTATTAATTATCTTCTGTGTTCTGAAACTGCTTGAATTCTGCCAGGGGAGGTGGTGGCTCCCATTAACCGGGAGCCTCAAGAGCTGAGTGCCTCCTTTTCATAAACAGTCACTGGAAAATTGGGGTCCTGAACTTGAAAATGTTTTAGGCACATAGCTACATGATCATGTTGGCATGGAGATCTTGAGGTGGAATAAGTGCCATTAAGCTGATTAACCACGTGTAGAAGTGACAAGGACCAGCAATTTCCACACACACTCTTGACAACCTGGAAATGCAATAGGATGGCCTTTTTGATAGGTCTATTTTGTATACAGGATGCGGGTGGCGCTGTGGGTTAAACCACAGAGCCCAGGACTTGTCGATCAGAAGGTGGGCAGTTCGAATCCCCGCACCGGGGTGAGCTCCCGTTGCTTGGTCCCTGTTCCTGCCAACCTAGCCGTTCGATAGCATGTCAAAGTGCAAGTAGATAATAGGTACCACTCCGGCGGGAAGGTAAACGGCGTTTCCATATGCTGCTCTGGTTCACCAAAAGCAGTTTAGTCATGCTGGCCACATGACCCGGAAGCTGTACCCCGGCTCCCTTGGCCAATAAAGCAAAATGAGTGCCGCAACCCCAGAGTCGGTCACAACTGGACCTAATGGTCAGGGGTCCCTTTACCTTTACCTTATTTTGTATAGAAAGATTTTACTTAAAACTCTCTATGTGCCGGCACACAACCAAATTCCAAATTCCTTAGCAGTTTCTGTCAGCTGGGGCCTTTTTCCAGAGCAAGACAGTGGCTAACAGTGCAATTATATCTTTCTTTACTTGGAAGTAAGTCCCATTGAGTTGGCAGCCCATGCAGATATTTAAGAACAGGTGCAATATGGCTCCGACTAGCCGCTCCATTTAAAAGCCAAGTCACTGTATCTTGCACTAGTTCATAGGCATCAGCTCCTATGGGCTGAGGTGTGGGTTTGTTTGTTTCTTCTAATTCTTCTTATTTCTTATTTCCTTTATATCTTCCAGATCCAGACTGGGCATCTCATACTTTAGGAGTGTTCATCTGCTTAAATTGTTCGGGAATCCACCGCAACATCCCACACGTCAGCAAAGTCAAATCTGTCCGTTTAGATGAATGGGACAATGTGCAAGTTGAGGTATGTACAAAGGAAAGGATATTGTGTCTTTTGGGGGGTGGGGGACAGACCAGGGCTTGTAACAAAATGGACTGAAATGCTTTCTTTTCAGAAATCCAGCAACTTGGTTTCATTCCCCCTCCTACCTGATTCTCCATTGGTTTGCACATTACAGTGGTACCTCGGGTTACATACGCTTCGGGTTACAGACTCCGCTAACCCAGAAATAGTACCTTGGATTAAGAACTTTGCTTCAGGATAAGAACAGAAATCGTGCTCCAGCGGTGTGGTGGCAGCGGGAGGCCCCATTAGCTAAAGTGGTGCTTCAGGTTAAGAACAGTTTCAGGTTAAGAACGGACCTCCCGAATGAATTACGTACTTAACCAGAGGTACCACTGTATTGCTAAAACAGCACACGCAAGAATCTTGGTTTAATCATGCTTATGATCACATCAAAGCTGCTTTATTTAGGGGCAGGAGAGTGATTATCTTATCTACCCACTTTTTTTTTAGGTTTTCGAGGCCCTATCCCATGCTGCTTTTAAGTAAATATAAAATGTCACGAGATCTGACCATAGATCTCCCACAACCCTAGGCAAGGAAGGATCTGTCCCTTTAGGTACTCTCAGTTTCATTTTCGCTTGGGTTGCCATACACCCAGATTTTCCCGGACATTACTTTTATGTGTGTGTGTTTTTCAAGAAAAAAAAGCTTAACAACTCTGGGAACTTTAAAAAAAAAAAAAATCTCAATTTTTTGGTGTCCGAATTATCACTTCTTGAATTATGGCAGCCCTAGTTTCTCATTTTCCCATTCTTAAATTCAGTTCTCTACACTTTGCAGCACTTTGAAGATTTTCTTCTTCTTAATTTATCATGAGAATTCATCGGCATTTTAATGTATATTTCTCCTAATAGATACACTTTTTGTATGCAGTTTTGACGGATGTACACATTTGTGCAAACAGTTTCCCCCAATACAATGCATTTTTGTTTGTTATTTTCATTAACATAGTCATTTTAATGTAATATGTACATTTTTATAAGCTTTGGGTGGAGATCTGCATCGCAAAATTCAGATGAGTGCGAATTTTGAGCTGTACTGTTTCCGAGGGTGCAGATTCCATAAATATGGCTTTCATATAACTACATAACAACAGCAGCTGAAAAAACAGTGAGGGTTATGCCATTGCAAGCACAATATTCCAATAGTCTTCTCATCAAAACACTGAAAATCCATATATCGCCCTTGGAGGTAATTCATATAAACTCCAAGAATCAGTGAATAAATTCTACTTTAACAACAATATCTCTGTAACTGTCATTATATTCTCTAAATCTGATTTAATAACTTAATTTAGCTGTTACTATATAATCTCTTATTTTGTTGTACCATTCTTTAATTGCTGAAATTAAAGCCCTCCTCTAATTGTTTGCATATAAGGTATTGGCAATTTCTAGCACATAGATTCAACTTTATATGCAAACTGAATCAAATTTCTCCATGGTTTGGCTGTGGGTAATCCTGAATTCTCATATACAGTGGTACCTCGGGTTACAGATGCTTCAGGTTACTGTCGCTTCAGGTTCCAGACTCCGCTAACCCAGAAATAGTACCTCGGGTTAAGAACTTTGCTTCAGGATGAGAACAGAAATCATGAGGCGGCAGCGCGGTGGCAGTGGGAGGCCCCATTAGCTAAAGTGGTGCCTCAGGTTAAGAACAGTTTCAGGTTAAGAACGGACCTCCAGAACGAATTAAGTTCTTAACCCCTGAGGTACCACTGTAATTGTGTGTAAAAAGCTGCAAAAGTCACTGTACAGGGATGCTTGTATGGTGTTTTATATCCCTAATGTCCCCCTCCCTTTTACTTACATACTTAAGTATATGTAAACTACTTTATAAAATAAACTCTGCCTCTGTGTTCATTCAGATCAAGAATTATAGTAACCTATTTTGTTGTGAGGAGGGCTTTTTGTTCAAAAGAACACACTTGGTAGTAAAAAAAACCTTTGTTGATTCTCTGGAAATAGATCTCAGTTGACCTTCTGCCCATCTCTGACATAGCAGCCCTTAAAAGTGAGGGAGGAATGATTAAAATACACTCTGTTGAACAGGACAAGGGCAATTTTGGTTCCCCCAGATTTTTGTTGGACTACAACTCCCATCATCCTCAGCCCGACTGGTTAGGGATGGTGGGAGTTGTAGTCCGGTAACATCTGGAGGGCCAAAGCTGCTCCTGCCCTGATAAGGAACTTGGGCAGGGAACCTGCAGCTGTCCATGTTGGGCTGGGGAGGTAGATTCCATCCTCACCTGTATGGTCCTAGGCTTCCCATCCCTGCTATAGAATTAAGGAAATTGGATGGCAAATTTTCATCTCTCTCTCTTAAACCAAACTTTCCCGTTTTCTCTTGCAGCTGATGGCTTCTAGTGGAAACAGCGTGTCGAAAGCAAAATACGAATCAAAAATCCCACCATTTTATTACAAGCCAACGTTTTCGGACTGCCCGTAAGTACCCCCCCCCCAAAATATAATTTTGCAGCGGTGGGAAAAGCCGTGCGTGCAGCTGCGCCATCTGCAATTTGAATTTTGCTTGTTTCTGCTGAATTTTTAATCCCTCGGTGGGGCTTGACTTAATAAAAAGGCCCTGAGAATTTCTGGCCTCTGCAGATGCTTTGGGGAGCTCAGCACATCGCAGCGCCTCTTCAGCAAATAACTTCTCTTATGCCTGGATGTTTCAGGAGAAATCAATGGCTTTGTTTTCCTTTCCTTATTTCGGACTGTCTTGGGTTATGAAAATGCCAGCTGTGAGCAAGTTTAAAAACAAAACAAAGCACTGGTTGTTGTTTTTTTAAAAAAAATAAATCACAACTTGAGTTACAGTGGTACCTCGGGTTACATACGCTTGAGGTTACATACGCTTCAGGTTACAGACTCCGCTAACCCAGAAATAGTACCTCGGGTTAAGAACTTTGTTTCAGGATGAGAACAGAAATCGTGCTCCGGCGGGGCGGCGGTAGTTGGAGGCCCCATTAGCTAAAGTGGTGCTTCAGGTTAAGAACAGTTTCAGGTTAAGTACGGACCTCTGGAACAAATTAAGTACTTAACCCGAGGTATCACTGTATTTATTTAGAAAGATATATCCCACTTCATAAAATAATCTCAAAGACCCAGTTCGCACATAACACCAAGCCACACTTTGCAATGAGCCCCATGGAGATGTCTTGGCAGGGCTGGTCAAAACGGCAGGAGGAATAGAATGGAAGTGCAGAACTGAATCCTGGGAAGGGACCCAGTGGACAGAGAGGAGCTGATTTAGATATTGGGGAGGACTCTTTTGCCTTTGACTACTCCTATTATTATTATTAATAATAATTTATCTATACCTTGCCCATCTGGCTGGGTTTCCCTAGCCACTCTAGGCGGCTCCCAGTAAAATATTAAAAACACAATAACACATCAAACATTAAAAACTTCCCTAAATAGTGCTGCCTTCAGATGTCTTCTAAAAGTCAGATAGTTGTTTATTTCTTTGACATCTGATGGGAGGGTGTTCCACAGGGTGGGTGCCACTACCGAGAAGGCCCTCTGCCTGGTTCCCAGTAGCTTCGCTTCTTGCAGTGAGGGAACCGCCAGAAGGCCTGAGTGTCCGGGCTGAACAATGTGGTGGAGACAATCCTTTAGGTATACTGAGCCGAGGCCATTTAGAACTTTAAAGGTCAGCACCAGCACTTTGAATTGTGCTCAGAAACATACTGGGAACCAATGTAGGTCTTTCAGGACCAGTGTTATACGGTCTCGGCAGCCACTCCCGGTCACCAGTCTAGCTGCCACATTCTGGATTAGTTGTAGTTTCCGGGTCACCTTCAAAGGTAGCCCCATGTAGAGCGCATTGCAGTAGTCAAGCGGGAGATAACCAGAGCATGCACCACTCTGGCGAGACAGTCCGTGGACAGGTAGGGTCTCAGCCTGCATACCAGATGGAGCTGGTAGACAGCTGCCCTGGACACAGAATTAACCTGTGCCTCCATGGACAGCTGTGAGTCCAGAATGACTCCCAGGCTGTGCACCTGGTTCTTCAGGGGCACAGTTGCCCCATTCAGGACCAGGGAGTCCTCTGCCCCCACCCGCCCCCTGTCCCCCCCAAAACAGTACTTCTGTCTTGTCAGGATTCAACCTCAATCTGTTAGCTGCCATCCATCCTCCAACCACCTCCTTAGCAATACACCTGTCTAGTTGCCTGGCCTGAGTAAGAATTCATGCAGGAGAGTAAGCAAGGGGTTGCTTCTGAGCTTGCCCATGTCATTCATTCCTGCAGGGCCATAGTTTGCCACCTCTCAGTTTCAGGGACTTTCTCAAGCCTCTCTGGTTCTCTGTTTTCCCTCTCTCTGCACAACCCTGTCAGTCTCTGAGTGGAAAAGGCAGCAAAAATTCCTTTCCCGCTTTTGGATTGAACCCAGCGAGCTATTTGTAGCTTCTTGGAAGCCTCCGGACATAACATTATTTATGTTCCTTTCTTAACCCCCCCCCCATCCCCACTTAGCTTCTCCCGGGATAGAAAGGAGAGGGAGAGGAATGGACTGATACCCAGCTGAAGCTACTTGCGTCTTGAGCTTTGAGTCAACAGGAACCTCTGTTGAGGTCTAGTGGCTTGTAGGGCCAATTTGGTTAGCAGCATAAATGTGGGGCTTGCTGTCGATCCTGGTGATGTAGTGATTGACACAGGCAGGAAGGCTCTGGCCCCTGGGGTCTCCCTTCCAGCCCCCAGCCTTGCCTCCTCAGCACTTGCCGCTATTTTTAAAAAATGCTTTAAGAAAATTTTAAAAAGCTGATACTGGTGCCGAAGGATGGAGAAGGGGAGAGAGGAGCTATTCTGCCTTGGTCAGACCGCATCTGGAATGCTGTGTCCAGTTCTGGGCACCACAATTTAAGAAGGATATTGACAAGCTGGAACATGCATGGAGGAGGGCAACCTTATGAGGAATGGTTGAAGGAGCTGGGTATGTTTGGCCTGGAAAATAGATGGAGAGGAGATATGATAGCCATCTTCAAATAGCCTAAGGCAGGGGTCAGCAAACCATTTCAGCAGGGGGCCGGTCCACTGTTCCTCAGACCTTGGGGGGGCATAATATATTTTTTTGGGGAAATGAACAAATTCCTATGCCCCACAAACAGTGGCGTAGTGTGGGGGGTGCAAGGGGGGCTGGCCTCACCGGGCGCAACATCTGGGGGGCGCACGCTCGCACTCGCAGCTCTCTGCCCCTACTAAAATCCACTGGTTAGGGGGCGCAAATTACTTGCCTTGCCCCGGGTGCTGACAACCCACGCTACGCCATTGCCCACAAATAACCCAGAGATGCATTTTAAATAAAAGCACACATTCTACTCATGTAAAAGCATGCTGATTCCTGGACTGTCCGCGGGCCAGATTTAGAAGGCGACTGGGCCTGACCCGGCCCCCGGGCCTTAGTTTGCCTACCCATGGCCTAAAGGCTGCCACATGGAAGATGGAGCAAGGCTGTTGCTCTGGAGGGTAGGACCCGAACCAATGGCTTCAAGCTACAAGGAAGGAGAATCCAACTGAACATCAGGAAGAACTTTCTGGCAATAAGAGCTGTTTGATAGTGGAACGGACTCCCTCAGGAGGTGTTGGACTCTCCTTCATTGGAGGTTTTTAAAGCAGAGGTTGGATGATGCTTTAGTTGAGATTCCTGCATTGCAGGGGGTTGGACTAGATGACCACCAGGGTTTTTTTTTAATCTGCGTTCATACAGCATTATCCAAAAGCATACACATCCTGTACTTCATTAATGAATACTTCTGTTTGACGTGTTCTCAAGCCAGTTTAAGATGGACTAGAGCCTTTAAGCTGCTCCTAATTCGTCTCTACTCAAGGCGTGAATGCCTTTGCATAGGGCAGAGACATCCCTGCCCCATCAATGCCCGCTGGTGTATACATAAACAGAAACGAATCTGACACTAATGAAGCCATGTTGATGTGAACAGCAGCAGACGGGGGGAGCTGTGAAACACAGGAGGGGTGGGGAGGACAGACACCACTGTGCTCCAAGGCGATGATTTGAACACACACACACACACACACACACACAGTTTCCAGTGGATTGCTCAGGGTTAAATGAAGTAAAAAAATTGCAGACTGCTGCATTCTCAGGGTGTGCGTGAAAGGAAGCGGCCGAGTTAAAATTATATTTGTTGAAATATTTCGCTGTGCTGCAGGAGCCCTCGTAAAGGGCTTTTTCAGGAAGCCTGTGGTGAGCCAAAGAGGGAAGCAGAGCAGGGTGGAGGATATACTGCATAAAACTTGGGGTGTTAGCAGCCGGGGAGCTGGAAGGAGCCATGTTTTGTGATCAAGACTGACTAGCATAGCTCAGTGGCAGAGCCCTTCCTTTGCATCATCATCATCATCATCATCATCATCATCATAATAATAATAATAATAATAATAAATTATTTATACCTTGCCCATCTGGCTGGGTTTCCCCAGCCACTCTGGGTGGCTTCCAACAGAATATTAAAATACAATAACCTATTAAACATTAAAAGCTTCCATAAATAAGGCTGCCTTCAGATGTCTTCTAAATGTCAGGTAGTTTGACACCTGATGGGAGGGCGTTCCACAGGGCAGGTGCCACCACTGAGAAGGCCCTTTGCCTGGTTCCCTGTAACTTGGCTTCTTGCAGTGAGGGAATTGCCAGAAGGGCCTCGGCGCTGGACCTCAATGTCCAATTGGACCGATGGGGGTGGAGACGCTCCTTCAGGTATACTGACCGAGGCCTTCAGGTATACCGTATTCAGAGCAGAAGAAGATGTTGAACATAGGAAGTTGTCTTAGGCCCCATCTGTACTATCTGAGGAAAGCAGTGCTGTGCCTCTTTAAACAGTCATGGCTTCCTCCAAAGAATCCTGGGAGCTGTAGGGTTTTATTTTATTTTGGGGTGTTGAAAGTTGTTAAGAGACTTCTCTGCTCCCTCACAGAGCTACCAGTTCTCAGAGTGGTTTAATAAACAACCCCTTTTCCTAGGGAACCCTGGGAATTGTAGCTCTGCGAGGCGAAGTTACTCAACCCCGGTTTCCAAAACAACACACGAACTGTCGTTCAGCAGTTCCTTGAAATTTGTGCACCTCCGAATTTTGAGTGTGGTTCTCCGGCCAAGTAATTTGCACCAGAACCAATGTAGAAGGGTAACGTGTGCATAAAAGAAGGGAAAATATCACACAAAAATCCATCATGTTAAAAGAAAGTGCCTCGCAAAGATGTGTATGTTGGGTAATATTGCGAACAAAAAATATGTTGCCTTAGTAAAAGGGACTCACTTGGAAAATGGTGGACTCTCCTTCTTCTTTAGCTGCATTGCAGGGGGTTGGTCTAGATGGCTCCTGGGATCCCTTCCAACTCTACAGTTCTAGGAGAAATTCTCACTAAAATGCTGATGTCTTTACATGAAGAATTGGGTTGGGGTTTTTTTAAGCAACCTATGTGGAAATGTAGAGAACTGAACTAACGATTGGAAAAATGAGAAACTCAGAGAAACCAAAACTGGCAGGTTTGC
Organism: Podarcis muralis; assembly: GCF_964188315.1. Lineage (NCBI taxonomy): Eukaryota > Metazoa > Chordata > Lepidosauria > Squamata > Lacertidae > Podarcis > Podarcis muralis. The sequence continues at coordinate 42,797,399 of NC_135668.1, forward strand.
CCATCCTAACCCGCACTTCCCAATGCATTTTCCCGTTACCTTCCTTATCGCACAAAGTCCGGCCTTTTGGGGAAGTGGGTTTGTTGCGCAATGCCTGTCAGGCAACTATAATGGCCCGATTTGAATTTGCCAGCATGCGATTCAATCCTACCCAAAATGAGCGCCAGTCTGGAAGCATCTGCAGCCTGAGAAAGGCATTGCCTCCTGGGCCAGCATTTCAAAATCTAAACAGTGTGCGATGCTTGCAAAGTTTTATTGTTGTAGCTGGGGAGCCGACTTCTATTTCTTTCTCTTTTTTAAAATCAATTGTGTATTCAGAGAGGGGATCTGTTATATTTCCCCCCTCTTCCCCCCCCCCTCAAGATGTTAAGAGAAGAAACAGAAATGGAACCAGGATTCCAGTCTGTGTTTCAACTTATTTCTGTACGGTGCTGCTTTCGATGCAGAATTAATACATTCCTGGCTGATTCCTAACCATATATCTGATCCCCCCACTTTTTCCTTTATTTCATTTTTCACAGGCTGCTACGGGAACAATGGATCAGAGCCAAATATGAAAGGAAAGAGTTCATTTACATTGAGAAGCAGGAGCCTTACTCTGCAGGTAGTTGGGCGAAGTTTTCTGAGTTCAAATGTTTCTATTTATTGTTCAAAGATATCATTTAGCGGAATTTGTTTAAAGGCTCGGTTCAGATGCAGTGGGAAGACATGGTGCTGACTACAAAAATTAGTACTGGCAAGCATCTAGCTTATGCAGCCCCCCTCCTCTCGCCCTCCTTTTTCAGTCCCCAAAGAATGAGGCTGGAAGCCATAGTTTCCCATGGTGTCACACTTCCTCAAAACCCAAGGAAAATGTGGTTTGTTTAAACCAAGGTTCCCCATACTTGGATCTCCAGCTGTTTTTTGGCTACAACTCCCATCATCCATAGCGGTTAGGGATGGTGGGAATTGTAGTCCAAAAACAGTTGGAGACCCAAGTTTGGGAAACCCTGGCTTAAACTTTGAGGCTGTTTTCCTCAAATCGTGCCCACCTACCAATGTACAACCATGAGCCTTAAATTGCTCTCCCAATCGTGCATTGGCAAGAGAAAGCAGGCTTTGACTGTAAACTGCTGGATCGGACATGATGTTGTCATTGTGACACCAAGTGATTGACATGTGGGTAGCTCCACCCCAGGCAAATTTGACCTACAATGCTAGATCTGAATAAGTATCTGGTCCATGGAGCCAAAAAGCTTCCCCCATCCCTGGTTTAAACCACATTTTGATCTGGACTTGTTTTCAACAACCATTATTTAAGTTAGGGGTAGCCAATATGGTGCCTTCTAAATGTTGCAGAACTACAACTTCCACAATCCCTGACTATTGTCCATGCTGTCTAGGGTTGATGGGGGTTGGAGTCCAGCAGCATCTGGAGGGGCCCACATGGACTGTCCTTGGTTTTAACTAACCACAGTTTGCACAGCTTGGATATCACAAGGAAGAAGCTTCTCATCTCCTCAAGTGTACCAAAGAGGAGGGAAGGGAAAGGAGGAGCACCGGAACACAGAGCTTACAGCAGCTTGTGTTTTAAGGCAAGGGTCTAGCTCAGGGGTAGAGCATCTGCTTTGCATGCAGAAGGTCGCAGGTTCAATTCCTGGCATCTCCCATTAGGGCTGGAAGGGTCCCTCTGCCTGAAGCCCAGGAGAGAGGCTGCCCCTCACTCTCATGGCCTGGCAGAATGGCTGTTGTAGATGACAGTTGAGGGTTGGGCTTCATGTTGCAGGCCTTAAGCTAGAATACAATCCCGGGCCATTGGCCCATCTAGTCCAGCATCCTCTTCTCTCATTGGTCAACCAGATGTCTTGGGGGAGCCTTCAAGCAGGAGGTGAGCTCAGCAGCACTCTCCTCGCTTGCAATTCCCAGCAACAGGTGTGCAGCAGAGGCAAACTGCATATGTAAAAAAGAAAAAAGGTAAAGGACCCCTGGGTGGTTAAGTCCAGTCAAAGGTGACTATGGGGTTGCGGCACTCATCTCGCTTTCAAGCCGAGGGAGCCTGCGTTCGTCCACAGACAGCTTTCCGGGTCACGTGGCCAGCAAGAGTAAATTGCTTCTGGTGCAATGGAACACCGTGACGGAAACCAGAGTGCATGGAAACACTGTTTACCTTCCCGCCTATTTATCTACTCGCATTGGTGTGCTTTCAAACTGCTAGGTTGGCAGAAGCTGGAACAGGGCAATGGGAGCGGGGATTCAAACCACCGACCTTCTGATCGGCAAGCCCAAAAGGCTCAGTGGTTTTAGACCACAGCACCAGCTGCTAATATCCCTTGTCAGCCTTATCCTCTGTGAACTAATCCCATCCCAAGCCATTCAACTTGGTGGCCATCTCTGTCTCTTGTGGGAGATAATCCCATAGCGTAATGATGTACCGTCTGAAAGAGCACTTCCTTTTTATCTGCCCCAACATTCAACTTCGTCAGTCTGGAAGGAGGCCTGCCATGGAGGAGGCTTCTGAATGCAAACATTTGGCTGCAAATCCAGACAGCGTCTTACGTGCGCTGGGGACGATCTCTTTTTGGTTGTGGCCGCCAGTGTGGGAACGTATTGGGTCTGACGTTTGGCTTCCCCTTCTGTGAGTGCTGGGAAGTCCGGGGTTGCCTTTGCCGAGTCAGCTTCCCTTGTCGGAAGGAGCATTTGAGGCTTGTGGGCTTTGGTAGAAGAAGAAGAGATCTGCTTGCAAATGTGTTTTACCTTGGAACAGTGGTTCTCAAAGGGTGTAGCGCACCACATTGGTGTGGCAGGAGAGGAGGGCAAGCATGGCAGGAAGACTCGAAGACAATATTGTATTTGGGGAATGGTTTGTGTTCTTATGTAGCTGCATTGGTTTATACTTTCAGACGTCCCATGATCATATTATAAAGCAGTTGTGTTTTATATTATAAATCAGGTACTGCTAGGAGTTGCTTTCCCCCACCCCAGTATATTTCATATCAATTAAATTTTTTGTGTGGTGCAACCAAATTTTTATTCAGAAAGTGTGGCCTAGAGAAAAAAAGTTTGAGAAAATAACTTCATCTCAAAAAGCAGCTTGGCGGTTCCCTCACTGCGAGAGGCCAAGTTACAGGGAACCAGGCAGAGGGCCTTCTCGGTAGTGGCACCCAGCCTGTGGAACGCCCTCCCATCAGATGTCAAAGAGATAAACAACTACCTGATATTCAGAAGACATCTTAAGGCAGCCCTGTTCAGGGAAGTTTTTAATATGTAACACTGTACTGCTTTTAACACTTGATTGGAAGCCGCCCAGTGTGGCTGGGGAAACTCAGCCAGATGGGCGAGGTATAAATAAATTATTATTATTATTATTATTATTATTATTATTATTATTATTATTATTATTACATAGTCCTTTTCGGGGGATCCTGGGACAATGTTCCCCTCAAACCAGGGGTGGGGAAGCTTAAAGGCCTTGAGGCCAGATGTGGCTGTCCAGACCTCTGTCTCTTGGGACTCCCTCCAGGCCATGCCCCCCACTGACCTCAATTTGACCCCTCTGTGAGTGTCCTTGCCTGGCTGGAATGTGCCCTTGAATCCTGATCTCGCTTGCCTAGATGCTGGGTAGAGAGGGCCTACTGTATAAAGGCAACATTTGCGTCCATTGCCCCGACCATCTCTGCCTCTGGCCTCGCCCATCGCTCTTGAAGGTTGCTCAGGTGGGAATATGGCCCTTGATCTGAAGAAGCTCCTGTCTTGCCTTGAAGCAACCCTAGTCTGCCTTCAGCCTGCCCCCACTTGCCAGCCTGTGCAGGGGCTGGGGCTGGGCCTGGCTGTCAGCTTCCTCCACCTCAGCCTTGCCCTTGCAGAACTCGGCAAGGAGGAGGATGGGGTCAGAAGAAATGGGTTTGTTGCACAAGACCTTCCTGTCCACTGTAATCGTTCAGCCTGAATTTGTGCGGGCAAATGTGATTGAATCCCATCTGAAAATAGTGACAGCCTGGAAACATCTTAAGTAGTTTTATTTACAATGGAGCTTGACGTTTTTGGCATCCTTCTGTCTCAAGAGACAATGGAGTGTGCCTCCAGGGGTGAAGCCAAACCGGTGTCAGTAGCACCAAAGCAACCTCTGCCTGGGCAGTGTGCATGGAGGTCCTGGGCTGCCCACCTGACAAGACACATCTGTTGGCCGCGCTGATGTGGTCCAAAGGAAAGCAGAGCAATACCTTTGGCATCAGATTGGCTGCAGGAGTTGCCGGAAGGAGGCACACAAGATTGCAGAGGTTTGGGATCAGAGTTTTCCTTCTCCTAGATGAGCTACTATCCCAGGTTGACGGGCCCAATCTGCCTTTCAGCACATGCAGGAACCACCTTCTTGACTGTTGGACCCACTATTGGTCTCATTCGCTCAAACCGCCAGAGCCTATCTTTGCATGCAGGGGAAACTTGAAATATGTGTGTACAGTGGTACCTCTGGATGTGAGCGGGATCCGTTCTGGAGCCCCGTTCACATCCTGAAATGAATGCAACCCACGTCTGTGCATCCGCGGGTCGCAATTCGCCGCTTCCGTGCATGCACGTGACGTCATTTTGAGCGTCTGCGCATGCGTGAGTGGCGAAACCCGGAAGTAACGTATTCCATTACTTCCGGGTTGCTGCAGAGCGCAACTCGAAAATGCTCAACCCGAAGCTGCTTCAACCCAAGGTATGACTGTATGTGCATGCATGTGTGTGTATCTAAAAAGTCTTTTGGAGATAGACTGTCAAGTGTTTGCAAATGCCAAAGCAATGCAGTTGCAGCTCAACTGACAGTTGTACCTTAGTAGAGTCTTGGGAGAGAAAGGTCTTCGCTCAGCTCTGAGGCTCCAAAGCCCAAATGTGCTGGGATGCTTGAAGGAGGATCCTAGAGGGAGAATATGAATAAGCACCAAGGCTACCCCAGGGGTGAGTGAGGAAGAACCTCCATCTGGGGACCACGCCAGAAAGAGAAGTTTGGAAGCCTTGCAGAGTTCCCTGGACAGCTGTCAAAAAACCCTCTCTTCCACTTCGCTGATCCTCACGGCAACCCCAGACTTGTGTTTCTGGAGGATACGCAGAGCAACAGTCACAGCATTCCCAATGGTTGAGAGTTGACTTGGGGCCAGATGACACAGGGTAGTTTGACCCAGACATTTTATAATATTCTAAAAATCCAGCTGGAGAAGCTACAAACTAAAGTGGAAAACAAGCAGTGGGCTGGTTGCTCCTTTCGCATTGCTTTTGCTAAGAATTGGCCTTCAGAGCTTTTTTTCTGATTCCCCTGTCTTCACGGGGGGGGGGGATAATAAAACAGTTGCAATGAAAATATATGCAACTGAGGGTTTGTTGCAGAGGCAGGCAGCTGTCATGGGTGCTCCATATATTGCCTTTTTTGGGCTAGATGACCTCCAGCGCCATTTATGATTCTATGGGTTTGTATCCAGCCAAGTTAGAAATTGAGTAGGGTTGGAATAAAGCTTTCAATTTTGGTTCCTCTCATTTTCTCATCTTTCCAATCTTAAGCTTGGTCCATTCCATTTCCACATCAGTCTGCAATTCTCTCTCTGTGTGTGTAATTTTTTAAAGTTCTCATGAAAATTCATCAGCATTTTAATGTGCATTTCTCTGAATAGTCACATCATCATGTGCAATTTTTTCTAATACACATATTTTTACAAAGCAATTCCCCCCAGTATAGTGCACCTTGGTATGTTGTTTTCAGTAACAAATGCATTTATATGGACCTTGCTTTTTTGTACACATAACTTGGACCAAGGAACTGCTTTGCAAAATTCAGAGAAGTGCATTTTTTAAAAAAAGGATTTCTGTGTTTCGGTTGACTTATTGTTTCGGAAAACACAAATGGGGTAGGTTTGCCTGTAACCGTGAACTGAATCAAATTCCTCCCCCATCCCATACTTAGAGTAGACTCCTTGAAGTAAATGGGCCTAAGTTAGTCCTGTCCATTATTTCTACTGGGTCTATTCTGAGCGCTGGCTCCGCCCCCCTTTTAAGATACCAGAGTGGACCTGAGTGAAGCCTGCTTACTCTCGGTCCACTCCTGTGGCCCCGCCCCTGGCCCCACCATGGATTGGCTCATTTAAATAGATTTGGGTGGGAACCCCCAATGCGGCGCCGGGAAGGCGGGCTGGCTAGGGCAACCCGGTGTGTCTCCAAGAAGATCAGGAGTGCGGGCGCCAGGCCACAAATAATCCACCTTGGATTATTCTGAGTACGCTGAGCATTGGCTTCTTATGAATTTTGTAGGGGCTGCAAAATCCCCCCCTCACAAAACTCATTTGGCTCATACTCCTCTGACAATGGTTGGCTTCAATGACTGGGGGCTTTGGTTGGTTTTTCCTTTTAATAGAATAAGCCCGGCTGCTTCCATTCTTCCCAAAGCCCCCAAATTAATGGATGTATTAGGCTCATTGATTCTGGTGTGAGGAGCCAGTTCCCGCTAGCTAAGTAACAGAGTGATTAAATGCTTCAATGCCCTGCTATTGATCCCAAAGTTATGACTTTTTTCATCCAAGTGAGCTGTTTTCGTTTTGAACGTGGTGTATTAAAGCCAAATAATGTGTTCATGCTGTCCAAACCTTACGAAACGGAGTGTTATTTACACTGTATAAGCCATTTTAAAAACATTAGGAGTGTTCACTGCCATTGGATGTGTTGTATGCAATGGCAACAAGTAATTTTCCTACCCTTAAAGCCAGTTATTGAGCCCTCTAGACATTATTCTGCGCCGTTCTTTCACCAACAGTGCAACTCTGCATTTGTCTACTCGGAAGTAAGCCTAATTCAGTTCAATGGCAATGACATTTTTTCCCAAGGAAGTGTTTATAGGATCCCAACCTGAGAACCTTTGTGGTTATGTTTTTTTTTATATATATAAAATTTTTATTGGTTTTTCACCTTTTATAAAGACAAAATAAACACAAAAAAGACAAAAGACAAAAACATGTATAATTTCAAAAAATCCTACTTTCCTAACCTTGTTCCCTGACTTCCCCCCACCCCCCTTCATGCATCCCAATTCCCAAAATAATGTCAGCAAATTGGTATTTCTCCTCTTAACCATCTTAATATTACCTCTTTTATAATAAAAGATAAATTTTTCCTAAGTTGGACTCAAATTCCCTTCCATCGATTTCCCATTTTGTCTTAAAATAAAGGTCATATTATCTGAACCCGAAGGTCTTGAATGTTTTTAAAATTCTATTCTTCCCTCCCTCCCATCCCCGGTTTTCGTCCCTTCCCAATACATGTCCAAAGTAGCAGTTCTCAGCCAGGGTTCCTCACGTCCGAGGCCTTCCAATCTCTTTCAGTCCCTCTCCGCCGGTCTTGTTGGTAATCCTTTATGTCGGTCATCGAATCACGGAAGAGTTCTATCACCATCCAGCCATATTCTCTTCCCACAAGGGCATTTGGAAGCAACTGCTGAAAAATTTCCACAAGGCCTGCGTCTTCAGAGTCAGAGTCAAGGTGGAGGCCCCAATCATATTTCTTTATTTTAAGTTCCTGTATTTTATAAACTCCCGGGGCTTCCTCCTTTATCTTTTGCATCTTTCGCAGATTTGTAGTAGGTGTAATCCAAAAGTCTCCTTGCTTATATTCCACAGGTGCCAGCTCCTGGTTGGTACTTTCCAGCTTTACTTTCTCTTTTTCTTGTTTAGTCTCTTCCACTTCTTTAGATATCATTTCCGATTCAGCTGTGGATTCTTTCTCATTCAGGTCCACAATACATTCAGCAGAGCTGCTTGTTCCATAAGTCAAGGTCATGAGTTGTTTATTCATAGCAAGACTCTGCTCTTGTAAAATTCCCACCAAATGAAACATTCTTTCAATTTCCACTAGTAACTTTCCCTCCACAGCCATTGTAATTTCACAGAGTTCCCCCTAGAGGGAATCTGGTTACTTAGTAATCTTTCTCCAACAATCCTTTAACTTAATGTTGTTACTTTGTTTCCAACGATTTTAGTTCAGTTGTACCTCATTTTAGTCCAGAGGGATCTTAAATAACAATTTTTCCGCTCTAAACTGTCCGTTTAACAGCTTTGACAGCTGTCAAACTCCGCACCTCTTCCACAAGCTCAAAAACAGGACGCTCCCGGGCCCGGGAGGGGGGGTTGTTTACAACAAGAAGAAAGCTTCAAAAACTCCACTCTCCAGCTCAAAATTTCTTTTTGCCAAATCTTGGAAGTTAAAGTCTCTTTTTTTTTTAACTCACCCCACAAAGGGTAGGCTCTCCAGCTTAGTTCTTATATCGTTGCTTTAGATCGTCTGCAAGAGGGGGGGTGGGGACTTCCTTTTATCACACACCCCGGTCGTCTCAAATTCACGGGATAAAATTCTTAAAGTCCAATTTCGTCTTACTCACGGGTTGTTCTTTTCAATCCGAATTTCAAGGAAGGAAGTCAGCGCTCTTCGGTCATGGCTCGCGGCTTCGCTCAGCTGAGGTAGCGATCGACTCTCAGCGCCGCGCCACCCTCCGTATCCTCTCCGCAGCCTTTAAAAAGGCTCTTCGTGGATCGGGGGGGCGCTTAAGGCGCCCACCGAGTCTTCAGTCCGCAGGCTTCAGCGCCTGCGGTTTTTAAGGGTCCCCGCGTCGCCGGCGCGGCAAGACCCATCCTCAGCTGAACCGATTCCCTCCGCAGCTCGGAGGGAATCCGCCATTTCCAGATCGCGCCAACCCGGAAGTCCGAGAACCTTTGTGGTTATGAAGTGCTGGATCACAGAGATCTAGGTTCAAATCCCCAGTGGGTTGGGAAAGTCCTATACAACACACCATTCTATGGGATTAGAATTGCAGATATATTCTGAGCACAATAACTTTTTTAAATGATTGAGTGAACACTGTCCATAAAGGGTTTTTATTTTTTACATGTATTATTTTTCTGTTCTGTCAGTTGTTGGTTTTCTAGAGAGTGCCCATTTCTGCAGTGGTGTTAAACCTTTGTGTTGCTGAACTTCTCTCCAAAACAACATCTTGGTGACCTCAACTTGAAATCTATGCTTGCTCTAGAATTCTTTTACATTTGGGATAGGGAATCTGGTGCAGATGCTGCTGAACTAAAAACCTCATCACTGCTAGCCATTGCCTATCCTAGCTCAGGTTGATGGAAGTTGGAGCCCAACAGAACTTGAAGGGGGTAAATAGAGCAATTGTAAGGGCTGGATGAAATAACTATAGACTTGCAGCCATTAAGCAATGAATATTTTATTGGGTTTATTGCTGTGTTATCCTTCCCATTCTCCAAGGAACTCAATACAGTGGTGCCTCGCAAGACGAAAAGAATCCGTTCCGCGAGTCTCTTCGTCTTGCGGTTTTTTCGTCTTTCGAAGCAAGCCCATTAGCGGTTTAGCGGTTTAGCGCTATTAGCGGCTTAGCGGATCAGCTGATGAGCGGCTTAGTGGATCAGCTGTTAAGCGGCTTAGCGAATCAGCTGATAAGCGGCTTAACGATCAGCTGATAAGCGGCTTAGCGGATCAGCTGTTTAGCGGCTTAGCGGATCAGCTGATAAGCGGCTTGGGGAAAAGGGGGGGGGGAGAAAAGAAAACCTGCAGGAACTCGCAAGACATTTTCATCTTGTGAAGCAAGCCCATAGGAAATTCGTTTTGCGAAGCACCTCCAAAACGGAAAACCCTTTCGTCTAGCGGGTTTTCCGTCTTGCAAGGCATTCGTCTTGCGGGGCACCACTGTATAGCATTCATGCGCCACTCATTTTTATCCTCACAAACAACCCTGTGAGGTAGGTTAGGCTTAGAGTTATTGACTGGGCCAAAGTCACCCAGCGATATCACATTTGCACTATAAATTTTAAGCTATATAATACCACTTTAGACAGTCATAGCTGCCCCCCCCCCCCAATTAATCCTGGGAACTGTAGTCTGTTGAGAGTTGTTTCCCTCATGGACCCCTGCTACAATTCTCAGAGTGGTTTAATAGTCAAGCCTTCTTCTCAGGGAACTCTGGGAATTGTAGCTGTATGAGGGGAACAGAAGTTCTCCTTGCAACTCTTAGCACCACTGACAAACTACACGTCCCTGGAGTCTTTGGGGTAATCCATAACTGTTGAAAATGGTATTATAGTGTTTCATAGAGTGTAGATGGGGCCTGAGTTTCAGGGTTGAGTTGGACTGAGGCCTCCTTTCCCTAATCTGACATTCAAACCCTATACAGTGGTACCTCGGGTTACATACACTTCAGGTTACATACGCTTCAGGTTACACACTCTGCTAACTTAGAAATAGTGCTTCAGGTTAAGAACTTTGCTTCAGGATAAGAACAGAAATCAGGCTTCAGCGGCGCAGTGGCAGCTGGAGGCCCCATTAGCTAAAGTGGTTCTTCAGCTTAAGAACAGTTTCAGGTTAAGTACAGACCTCCGGAATGAATTAAGTACTTACCACTGTACCACACTATCTGTTGCCTAACAACACTGTGGCCTTTTGCATTTTTCATGTAGCATTTAAGACAGCAAGACCTGACGTTTGCTTGTGCAAAGTACAGATCTGAATCTCCAAATCCCATTAAGTCCCCTATCAGATGATGGAAGTGCAATCTGCATTAGGAGAAGAATCAGATACGTTACCATTAAAGTTCTCCCAACAGGATAAAATAACACTTTTCTTTCATCACCTTAACTTTTAATCCTCAAAGCACTCTGATTCTCGGAAACAACTTTTCTTCGTGCCCACTGATAACTGCTGTTATGAGAGGTGGGTTTGCGCATTAGCTTAGATGGCTTTAGAAAAGGGAATTAGACTAATCCCTGGTGTAGGAGATTGGTCTATCTATGAGACTAATGGCAAACTCATTCCCAAATTGGCTGCAAATGGGAGATTGCATTCACATTTAAAGGCAAACCTTACTGAAGATATTAATATCGTGCAGTTTGAAGTGACTGGAAGCATAGGAACTGACTCCTTTTGGAAGAAAACATTGTCCAGAACCATAAAAACATTATTACATTATTCAAAGTTTTCTTGAAGAACTCTTCAAAATAACAACAACAAAAGACATAACATGATACACCCAAAACATTCATACAATGTTTTGCGCTGTCCAGCACAGTCTCAGCATTTTAGAAATAAAAGATAACTCCAGAAATCAAAACAGCATCTCTCTCCCCAATTCTAGCCTTCCTTAGCCTCTATTGGAGAGCAATTAACATCCTTTTTCTCTCTGTGGCATTCAGAGAAAGGCTAAAGTCACCACCCTTTCAAGATGGCGATTTGCAACTCAATACCTTTTCACCTGACCTAAGGTTACTATGAGGCCAATAGGAGGTGGGGACAGAGAAAGTGTCAGGCAGGAGCCATCCCCTGACTGGTTGCAAGTACATAATAAAAATAATAATAAAAAAAACAGGTCTGTGTAAGCTTTTCTGGACAAAAAGGTTTGAGGTCAGGTGTTGAAAACAGTGCAGTGAAGGTGCCTGCCGCATATCATAAAATATAAATCCCCTTCAGACGCCCTGCAAATCTCGCTGATGTCACTGCTGCAAAGACTCTTTTTTTTCTTAGGAAGGTCATGGACTGCAGTCTTTCTTCCTCACGCTGAGGTTCCAATAAGTATATAAAAACCAGAAAGTGTGTGCACCATAAATAGTCTTGCCTTTACTCTGAGGCCATATATTTCTGTTGACATACCACAGTGTCGTCGCTCTAGACCATTTTATTTTTGTCCGAAGCAGACGAAGCGGCGAGCAAAGAAAACCACAAGAGCACTATTTGTGTAGGGGAGGCTTCTCCCAGTCTGAGCTATAGAACCTTGAACACTGGGCAGAAGAAGACAATCAAAACCTTAAATTTATTTGGAGTACCTTCCCTATTTGGGGCCGTTTAACGTATGGGGTGAGGCAAGGCCTGGATGGTGTGTGTGTGTGTGTGTGTGTGTGTGTGTGTGTGTGAGAAAAGATGGCAACCATGGAGGAAGGCTGTTGTGCTCATGTTCCAGGCTTCTTGAAGGTATATGAATGGCAACTTTGAGAAGACCTTTGATCTGATCCAACAAGGTTCTACTAACATTCTTAACCATAAAACTGGAGGCCATGGAGGGGCATAGATGCTCCCTATGCATAAAGGGCTTTTGTTTGTTTGTTTAAGTGTTTTGAGACCAGAAGTGAAAAGGCTTCACCCATTTGCCTAGCGTCACACCCATGCCCTACATTTGAAGCTCTCATATATGGCTTCATGGGTCATAATGGCTTTCCCCCCAAACATCATGGGAACTGTAGTTTGTGATGGGTGCTGGGAAGTGCTGGCCCGTGAGGTCAGCCCCTTCACAAACTACAGTTCCCAGGATGCTTTTGGGGAAGCCATGACTGTTGAAGTGCTGCAAGAGTGCTTCAGACGCATAGTGTGGATGTTCCCAGGTGGCCCTCTGATGACAGGGAACTATGACTTGGGAAAAATCACACTTTGGTCTTCAGAGAGCTGAGGTGCTTCAAAAGAAGACTGCTTGTTTCACCAGAGGACAAAATAAATCTGTGCCACAGTCAGTGATGCTTTTGTTGTCCTACTTTCAACTACTTTAAAAAAATCCAGAGGAGCAGCCGTTTTTAGTCTCCAGCAGCAAAAGCCATCAAAGTGTCTTTGATATATTAGAACATAAACTTTATTTATTATGCCACAAGCCCATAAAAAGCTGGTGCCGTAAGCTTGTTAGTCTTTAAGGTGCCACGAGGCTCTTTGACACTGTTCCAGTTCTGTAGCTCAGGGGTAGAACATTTGCTTTGTGTGTGTACTGTAACAAACCACAATTCCCATGATTCGGGGGGGGGGGGGGAGGGAGAAGCCTGTGGCTATTTAAAGTGATATGATGCAGCTCTAAATGTACCGTGCAGTGCTGGATTTACGTATAAGCTAAACAAGCTATAGCTTAGGGCCCCATTCTCATGTGGGCTCCCAAAAAAATTAAAGGGGAAAAACCACTGGATGTACATTTCCAAAATATAAGATAAAAAACAAATAAAATAAAACCTACATACAGCAACAGTGTTGATGATGTAAATAATGGGCCCCACCTGTTGGTTGCTCCCTAAAATATCACTGGTTTGCTCATTTCTATATATAGGGTGCCTACATTCTGCATGGACTGGTTGCAGGGCAACCTATTAGGTCCATAAATTACCATATAGCATATACTCAACACAAAAAACTTTGTGTTGACAAAGGACAGCTGGACATATAAAGGGCCCCATTACCTTCAGTAGCTTAGGGCCTCATCAAAGCTAAATCGGCCCTGACCGTGCTGGTGGGGCCCAATCCGAGCAAACCCTGATCCAAAGGGCTAGAAGGAGGTCAAGCTGGGGCTGAAGATTCCAGGCACCCAACACACTTATTGCCTTGCTTTGGGCGCAAAACATGCAAAAGAACCCGCTGTCTTTGCTGCAGTTTCAGTCTTCCTTTTTAATCATTTTTATTAGTTTTTGCATATATTTTCCAAACAAAACTTCACATCACATCATCCTCATTTTGGCTATTATAGCCTGAGACTTCCGTCAACCCTGTCTAGTGATTTTCAAATTTGTTACCTGATCTTGCATTTTATTGTTATAATTAATGCTTTCAAACTTCGTTTCCTAATGATTTCCTTCCTAAATCATTTTACAATAATTTATATAGTCCTCCTTACAAAACTTCTTGTAAACCTACAAGCAATGTTATATTAATGCAATTGCCTTTCAAATAAATCATATATTTCTTCCAATCCTTAAGGAAGTCCTGGTCTTTCTGGTTCTGAATTCTCCCAGTCAACTTTGCCAGTTCTGCATACTCCATCAGTTTTATTTGCTACTCCTCCTTCTTTGGTAATTCTTCCTGTTCCCATCGTTGGGCTAATAGTACTCTCGCTGCTGTAGTTGCGTATAAAAACAAGTTTTTATCCTGTCTATTAACTTCTGTACCTACAATACCAAGTAAAAATGCTTCTGGTTTTTTCCACAAATGTATATTTCAACATTTTCTTCATCTCATTATATATCATTACCCAGAAGCATTTTACTTTCTTACAAGCCCACCACATATGGTGAAAGGTACCTTCTTTTTCTTTACATTTCCAACATTTATTGCTTACTTTATACATTTTGGCTAACTTTACTGGTGTTATGTACCATCTATACATCATTTTCATTACAGTGGTACCTCTGGTTGTGAACGGGATCCATTCTGGAGGCCCGTTCGCAACATGAAAAGAGCGCAACCCACAGCGGCGCGTCTGCGCACGCGTGGGTTGCGATTCACCTCTTCTGTGCATGCACGTGATGTCATTTTGTGCTTTTGCGCATGCACGAGCGGCGAAACCCGGAAGTAACCATTTCCGGTACTTCCGGGTTGCTGCGGGATGTAACCTGAAAGAAAGTAACATGAAGTGGACGTAACATGAGGTATGACTATATGTTTTCTTTCAAAGCATTACATGCTGTAAAGTTTATACCTTCTTTCCATAGCTTTTCCCAATCTTCTAATTGTATATTGTAAGCAAAGTCTTTAGCCCAATGTATCATTGCTGACTTAACCTCTTCATCTTTCACATGCCATTCCAATAGCAAGCAGTTTCAGTCTTCCATCCCGTGGACAGACGGAACAGTAACACTATTGTTAACAAAGTGGTGGGCGCAGGACTGGAAATGGCACAGCTGAGTACATGGCGGCTGGTGGCATTCAGGGTCTTGAGGGTTGTGTTGGGAAACACACAACATCTTTCACAGCGTGCGGCCCAACAAGAACTTTGGCATTTACGGTTTCCCATTGTGTCCGTACGATCTAGCGCACAGACCCTTGTTTCATTCCTTGGCTGTGCAAAGCTGGGCCAGGCCTCGGCAGTTCTGTCCGCCCTTTGTTCCAAAGGACAACAACAACAAACAAGAAGGGAGCTTGTGGGAATATTAAGCAGCTAGCGTAGGATGAGGGAGCACTTTTATTGCCGCTGGAGCCCTTGCCCCGAGTCTTGTCTGATTTCAGAAAAGCAAACCCCTGACGTGTTGCGCCCAAAACCCTCCGTTCCCGCTAATGCTGAACTCAGCTGCTAACGTGCCAGGCCAGTGGGAAGCGAGAGGAAGGGGTCAGCTTTCTCGGACAGATCTTGAGACAGGCAGAAGTTTAGGAAACAGAAACGTCCAATTGGGCATCACCCAGCCAGCCTAATAAGGGCAGAGCATGCACAGATGTCTTCAGGAGCCTCTGAATGTTGAGTTTCAGTTGGGAAAGCAAAATGGAGAAGGGGAGAGGGGATCTCTGTGCTTGATCCTGTAGCAGTTCATAACATCCTGGCTGGTTGAAGCCATGTACAGGAGTAAAGAAAGGGGGGGAGTCTCATCTTCCCCACTTTCAATCAAGTCCAGCTGAACAATTAGCCTCTCCCAGGTCATGACATTAAGAATAGCAGAAGCAGCCGAGAAGGGAGAAGAGGAGTTCAGGGATTTTTTATTTTTTTTTAAAACCCAATATTTTAAAAATAAGCATATAAGTTGTCTGTCTTTGATCCTTTTACATGGTTTTTCAATGTGTTGTGGTACTTCATGGATTGTGATTTGCCCTTATTTTTATTGACCATAGCTTAGCAATTATTTATTGTAATTGTTAATAGGGAATTTCTGTTTCATTATTACTTGCTGGTGTTTTAAGAGTTAATTTTATTGTGTACTATTATATTCTAATAGATTATTGACTATTGTTATTGTTTAGTCACTTAGTCGTGTCCGACTCTTCGTGACCCCATGAAAGAGTCGGACACGAGTAAACGACTAAACAACAACAACAACATTCAATATTCTATTGAATATGACTTTATTTAATATAAGCCGTTCATTTTAAAGTTATGTTTTATTATGATTTTTTGTATTGGATCAGGTTATTATAAGGTGTGTGTTGTTTGTTGTATATTTTGTTGCCGTAAATTGCCCTGTCTATAGTAATATAGAATGGCGGTATACAAATTAAAAGTGAAAATAAATGGAAAAATTCCTGCCAATGTGGTGCCCTCTCACTGTACTCCCATTGCCCCCGTCCTTGGTCATTCTGAGTGGGGGCTGATGGGAGTTGTAGTCCAAAATGTCTGACGGGCATTGGCTCGCCCTGTGCTAGGGTGCAAGGATGTAGTGCAGCATTTTGGTGAATGTCACACGTTAGGCAGATCCGTAATGTGAGCACAGGGCCTCCTTCAAAGAAAACTAGGAACTGTAGTTTCACCCTCACAGAGCTACAATTCCCAGCCCCCTTAAACAAACTGCAGTTCTGGGGATTCTTTGTGTGGGGGCGAGTCATGTGTTTGAAATGCACATTGAACGGTGTATTTCCGACCCAATTGCCTTCTCAATCTGGCCCATGGACGGTCCGGGAATCAGCATGTTTTTACATGAGTGTGGTTTGTTTTTCATTTTTATGGTTGGAAGGGACCCCAAGGGTCATCTAGTCCAACCCCTGCAATGCATGAATGTGTCCTTTTATTTGAAATGCATCTCTGGGTTATTTGTGGGGCATAGGAATTCCTTCTATTTTTTATTCTTCCAAAATATAGTCCGGCCCCCCACAAGGTCTGAGGGACAGTGGACCGGCCCCCTGCTGAAAAAGTTTGCATTCACACATTAGAGCGGTCGCTGTTGTTTCCCGCATTGTACAAAAGGGTGCAATTTAAGGTGTGTGTGTGTGTGTGTGTGTGTGTGCATCTGCACCTGTCTTTTCTTTCAAAGGGCACATTTCTATATTGCACCACTCAGAAAAGAGCAAAATCCAAAGGATAACTATATTCCGATCTGCACAACAGGCCAGACGAGGAGAAACAGTGCTGTTCAGGCTGACATTTTTGTCAGGCTGCCTGCAGTGCATTCTTGTTCCAGCACTGTACAGTGGTGTGTATGTTTTTTAAAAATTTATAGGTGTATATGTATGCTGGTCTGTGACCGCAATAAAGATTTGGAGGTGTTTATCTTTATGACATAATCTTAGCCTCTGCGATGTGTCCCATTTGGATGGGAAAAGCTGGGTAGAAATGGAGGCAATAAATAAAACTTATATACGCACCAGGGGGATGAAATCGCTGACGGAAATAAAATGCATACACGGGCAGCAGTCGTGCATGGACTATATCCTTCAGCGTTTGGTTTAAATATCTTTAGTTCCTTCCTCTATATCATTTTTCTTGTTTAGTGTTAAGTTTTATGGGGGGACGTGGAGCTGAAAAGATCAGCGCAGTCGGGATTGGCACCCAGGGCTGAAATTACCCTTCTGGGCAATGCAGAAGTAAAATCGCATTGCTGGTGAGGGGAGGGTGCCTTTTCCCCAGGCAGCAGGGGAACTTGCCACAAAGCGGACTCACGGCTCCTCCATCAATTACATCATCCTGTCTTGCAGGGGGAATGAGTCATCCAGAGAGGCTGCTGAGTTTCTCGTCCCTGGGCACCAGGGAGCTGGCTCTAATGCCCAGCGCACGCTTCCCAGGGGGAGGCCTGGTGCCTGCAGGCGTTTGTTATTTTGCCGTCAAAGAGCAGTGCGCGTGTCAATGCAGAACGCACTTCCTCTGATAATAGCTGCAGCCTCCGTCTGCGGCTCAGGTTAGCAACTCATGTAAATATGGTGCAGTGGAAGGGATCAGAGGAGCCACTGCCATCTTCAACCTGGTGCCCTCCAGATGTTTCCTCCCCCCTTTTTTATTATTACAGCTCCCATCCTCCCTGATCATTGGGCATTGTGGCTGGGGCTGATGGGAGTCTGAGTTAGAGGCAGGCGAATCTGCCAGTTTGGGTTTCTCATGTTTTTCTAAACATAAGTTCAGTTTTACACATTAGTTTGCAATTTAAACACACACACACACACACACACACACACACAAAAATTCACCAGCATTTTAATGTGAATATTCCCAAATATGCACATTTTTGTGTACAGTTTTGTTTTGCCTACTATACACATTTTTGCACAGAGCTTTCCTCAAATAGAAGGCATTTTGCATGTTAATGTCACTTATTATATGCACTCCTATGCACACTTTATATCTTTATACACATTACCTGGCTGGAGAATTAATTTTGAAGGGAATGCCCATTAGGTGGATTCACCTTTAAATGCAAGATGGATCTAGGTTCTTCCCCCATCCCTATTGTAGTACAAAACAGCAAGAAGGGATCAGATTGGGAAAGGCTGAACCAAACCTTATGTAGCACTTTCACCAACATGGGAAAGACCGTAGCTCAGTGGGGGTGCATCTTCCTGCATGCAGAAGATCTTGGGTGTGATCGTCAGCATCTCCAGAGACCCCTGCCCCAAACCCTGCTGCCAGTCAGTGTAGAGTAGACTGTACTAAGCTAGATGAATCACTGGTCTGATTCAGTCTGATTCGGTATAAACCAGTTTCCTAGGTTCCTATATAATTCAGAATCATGAGGACTGGACCCTTACTTCCCTTTTAAGGAGAGTTCCATAAGCTCAGACTAAATGTGCTGCATTGAGTCCTAAGTATGTCCAGGTATCCTGATCCACCGGCTTATGGGAGTGGTTTGGTTCAGGTATCTTCTTCTTCTTCTTTGGTGATCCCTCGTAGCCGAATAAGATGGTCTTCCATAAACATGGTTTTAACAGTGAGTCTGTAAGTGACTGTAGAGGCCAGTTCTGGAGCCACATGTCCTTCCACAGTGGAGACATAAGTTTCCGGGTGGGAGTTGATCACGGTGTGGATTTGCCAAGCGTACCTTCCTCTTAGCACGTTTCTCGCTTTTGTCCTGAGTTCAAGCTTCTTTGAAGCTCATGACACTTTTGGTAAAGGCTGTTCTCCAAGTGAGGCGCTCGCAAGCCAGTGTTTCCCAGTTGTCGGTTTTTATGCTACATTTTTTTAGATTTGCCTTGAGAAAGTCTTTAAACCTCTTTTGTCGATCACCAGCATTACGAGGATGCAGGGACACCAAACAAGGATGCTTTATTAAAGAAAGGTGTAGACTTACAGCAAAGCAGCCTGCCTTTGCAGATGCCAGACGAACACTGTAGCAAGGAGACAGTGGCGTAGTGTGGGTTGTCAGCACCCGGGGCAAGGCAAGTAATTTGCGCCCCCTAACCCGTGGATTTGCGCCCCCTAACCTGTGGATTTGCCCTAACCCCAGATGTTGCGCCCGGTGCGGCCGGCCCCCCCTGCACCCCCCACGCTACGCCACTGCAAGGAGATGGCTTGTCCACACCCAAGCAAACATGCAGACATTATTTATACACAAAGCAGCATACTTTGTGCAGAACTGCCCATCTATTCACTTGACCAGTTGAGGGCATAGGTGGCAAACAGCCAAATCTTACAGGTAGCTCCCCTTTCTGGACTCACAGTCCAGCATCCCAAGGATAACATCACAAGAAGCCAATTGAATATAAGCACACCTGAGCTCATTGCTGCTACAACAACTGCCAGTTAATTGGAAGGTTATCTCGATTATCAAGATGACATCAGCAAAGCTTTTGGAACAGATCATCTTTGGTTCAACACAGCAGGTGGGAATGTCCTGCCTTTCCATGAGCCAGCTGGACCATCCGTAGCTTCCGGCGCACAAATTATCTGGTGGTCTCCTTTCCTTTTGCAGGTGGGAGAGGAACTTAAGGAAGAGGGAGAAAGCAACCCAGGTGTTTGAGCTGGAGGCTGCTGAATATCTCTTCAGGGAATTAGGTCACCCTCTAAGGGCAGGCAAGGCTGTATATGTTTCAGCGCTGCAGATGACAAAGCAGAGTTTCAGACAGGGCGCTGCAGAAAGGCTTCTGCCAGGGGTGCTAATGAGAGCCCTGGAAAAAATATATAGGGCAGAGATCTGTACGGTATTCGCCTTTCCCCACTCCTCTACCCCGCTGCTCACAGACAGTTTTCACCTTGAAATCCTTGGTGCACCAAATAGCATCTATCCCAGCAATTTCGCCTGCAGAGGAAAACTATTTGCATTATTTAACAAGACGCTGGATGAGGGAGCCTGTCATCACTTAACATCAGAAGAGTCCTTCTGGGTCATGCTGAGGCCCATTTGGTCCAGCATTCTGTTCTCACAGTGGCCAACCGGATGCCCATGGGGAGCCCACAAGCAGAGCATGAGCGCAACATCGCTCTCCCTGCATGTGGTCCTCAGTAACCGGTAGTCGGAGGCCACTGCCGAAACATAGCTCAGTCTAACCTACCTTGCAAGGCTGTTCTGAGTGCCAAACGGGAAGGGAGAGAACAACGTACACCGCATTTTTCACTCCATAAGATGCACCTGACCATAAGACGCACCTAGTTTTTAGAGGGGGAATGCAAGAAAAAAAATATTCTTTGAAGGGAGCACTGAGCAGAGCCTGTAGGCATCCCAGGCTCTGCTCAGCACTCCCTTTCACTGATGGGCTGCCCTTCTCACTGCTTGGGGAAAAGACCCCAAGAGGGGGGGCTTTTCCGGGAGGTGGGGGAAGGGACTGAGGGGCTATCCCCGAAGCTAGAACAGCAAGAGGGAGCGCTGCGCAGCGATCCCTCTTGCTGTTCTGGCTTCTGGGATAGCTGCACAGCCTGCATTCGCGCCATAAGATGCACACACATTTCCCCTTACTTTTTAGGAGGGAAAAAGTGCATCTTATAGAGCAAAAAATATGGTACATGGCCTTGAGACCTGTGAAGGGAAACTGGGAAACTGGAGTATCGTAAGTGTGGATGACTAGTTGATAAATGAACAAGCCACGGGGCAGAGTGGACTTATGCATGCTCCACTGTCATGCACAATGACCCAGAAAGCATCCTGTGCAAATCAGGGGTTGCCTGTTTTGGTTTACAGACGTCTGAGCAACTTAGGTCCAAGGTACCTTAGGGTTTTTCCTTTGCTTTTCCTTAAGGCATCCCTATTTTCATTGGAGAAATATTGGAGGGTGTGGAGTCATCCGATCCCTGAGCCATCTGAAGACAGCCCTGTATAGGGAAGTTTTTCAATGTTTAATGTTTCGTTATTTTGTTATATATGTTGGAAGGCACCAAGAGTGGCTGGTACAACCTAGTCAGATGGCTGAGGCATAAGTAGTAAAATAATAATAATAATGGAATAAAAGGTAAAGGGACCCCTGAGCATTAGGTCCAGTCATGACCGACTCTGGGGTTGTGGCGCTCATCTTGCTTTATTGGCCAAGGGAGCTGGTGGACAGCTTTCGGGTCATGTGGCCAGCATGACTAAGCCGCTTCTGGCAAACCAGAGCAGCGCACGGAAACACCGTTTACCTTCCTGCCGGAGCGGTACCTATTTATCTACTTGCACTTTGACGTGCTTTCAAACTGCTAGGTTGGCAGGAGTGGGGACCGAGCAACGGAAGCTCTCCCCGTCGTGGGGATTCGAACTGCCGACCTTCTGATTAGCAAGTCCTAGGCTCTGTGGTTTAACCCACAGCGCCACCCGCGTCCTTGATAATGGAATAGGACGTACCTATTTTCATTGGATAAATGTTGGAGAGTATGTGTATGTAATGGTTAGTGGATCTCCAATTTTAAACGTTTACACTGTTTTTATTGCATATGCATATGGTTGTCACAGACCGCTTTGGTTTTGTTTTTAATGAGCAGTGGTGCACCAATATTTCCAGAAATAAAAATAAATAAAATCCAGCAGCACTTGAATGGGGGAGATGCTTGCTTCTTTTTGACAAGAGAGGCCGTGAGCATTTTACCAAGCTTTTGTCTGATAGTTTAGCGAGAAAGACACTTTGGTTGCTGGCTGTATTTCACCGTATTGATTTCCAGTGCCTGGGAAGCAAAAGCTATCAATCCTTCCTTTCAAAATGTTCCTTTGGCTGTGATGCAAAGGGAAACAATTCTATAAGGGCTGGAAATTTGTTACAGATCTCCCCCCCCCCCCCAGTCATTTTCTCCTTTAAGCCTTAAAAGGAGAGGTCTTCCACCAGCTATTACTTGTACCAGAGATATTTTTTTTTAATTGTGCAACTGGACAAAAAATGTGCAGTTGGGAAGTTGATAATGTGCAGCTTGAAGAAGGATGGCAAGGGGAATTAGACGTGCTAGGCGTAAGCATTTATTAAGCCCTTAAATGGCAGGCAGTGCCAGAGACAGCAGGTACACAAATTAGATGAAGGTAGAATGGTCCCAATTTCTACAGTTAAATTACTCAAACCATGTCAAAACACCTTTTACTTTGTGGCCAGAACCTCCTCTTCTTCACCTTCACCTCCAGGCAGGTAATGTTTTGTCACAGATTGAAAATCTTCTTAAAAGTGTTCCCTGGGTAGTTTTTTAATTTTTGCAGCAGGGGTGGGGGGCATTCATAAATGAATCATCGCTGTATAGTAGATAAGAACTGCCAACTCCTATGGAGAAACCACCCTTGGAAAAGAGTGTGAGCTAGGAGCCCAGAATGCTTTGTGTCCATTCAGCTTCTTGCTTCCTCTAGTGTTTGGTGTGTGGTGGGGAATTTGCTTTTTCGGAACAAAAACAAAAAACGCACCTGACTCGCACCTGGCTCCATGCCTATGACATCATCTTGAAAGCCTTCCTAGTCTGCTTTCCAAACCTGTCAACATGCTTTCCTCAGCTCCAATTGGCTGAGATTTGGGAGCTGAAGTAGCAGGTTGCTTCCTTCTGAGAAGCGGAGCGCCGAAGTTGTTGAAAGCCAAATATGGTACATGGGTTTTAAAATGATTCGCACACCTTCCCCACCTTCTTTGACCCCTTGTGTAGTTGTGTTGTATATGTGATAAAGGGTGAAGGTATCCTCCTTTGCTTGTCCCTCTGCTAGTTTGAGTTTGTTGGTTAGCTTTTCTATGAGGGTGGTTTCCCATACATTTTGGTCCCATACTCACTCCTTTTTTTGTTACACAAAAGAAAATCTTTAATATTATTATTAGTAGTAGTACAGTGGTACCTCGGGTTAAGAACTTAATTCATTCCGGAGGTCCGTACTTAACCTGAAACTGTTCTTAACCTGAAGCACCACTTTAGCTAATGGGGCCTCCTGCTGCTGCCGCGCCGCCAGAGCACGATTTCTGTTCTCATCCTGAAGCAAAGTTCTTAACCTGAAGCACTATTTCTCAGTTAGCAGAGTCTGTAACCTGAAGCGTATGTAATCTGAAGCGTATGTAACCCAAGGTACCACTGTATTATTATTATTATTATTATTACAGTCATACCTCATGTTATGTTTGCTTCATGTTATGTTTTTTCAGTTGCGTCCTGCAGCGACCCAGAAGTACCGGAAAGGGTTACTTCTGGGTTTCACCGCTTGCGTATGCGCAGACGCGCAAAATAACATCATACACATGCGCATAAGTGGCAAATTGCAACCCGTGTGCACGCGGATGCGCCGTTGCGGGTTGTGTTCCTTTCATGTTGCGAATGGGCCTCCGGTTTGCAACCAGAGGTACCACTGTATGATGATGATGATGATGATAATGATAATGATGATCACCCTTCCCATCAAAAGGAGTGGTTTTGATTTGGGACAACACCGCGACAAAGCACACAGCAGCATCTAGCAAATGCATTTTTGCACCTATTACTTGGAGAACTGCGCCACAAAATTGGAAGGAGGATGAATGTTTATTTTAAAAAAATGTGAACTGAATTGAATGTCTCCTCCACCCACTAATCCATATTTATGATGGCTTGCTTTTGAGAATCTGAGAAGAAAATGATTCTTTCTTCCTCCTCCTCCTCCTCCTCCTCCTCCTCCTCCTCCTCCTCCTCCTCCTCCTCCTTCTTCTTATGAAATGTCTCCTCCGGAATGAACATTCCCCAGCATTTGAGATCTATCACTCAAGCACTCTGCAGAATGACAGTGTTGGAAGGGAACCTCAAGGCTCATCCAGCCCACCCCCAGGCAATGCAGGAATCACAGCTAATATATGAAGCTAAAACAGGAAGTGACTCCTCCTTCCACACACGTCAGATACAAAACAGGTCATATTTTCTTGACTTTTGAGGGGCCCAAATTATTATCGGTGGCCTCCTTCTCACTTTACCTGCCAAGCCTCTGTGATTCGAGTGTGGAATACTGCTTAATTCCATGTTGCATCGTACATGATAGATCACAAGGAGGCTGATGAAGTTCTCCCTCGGGAAGGCTGACAGAAAACAGACAGGTACACAAGCGATGCCTGGAGGATATGGTTGATTAAACCATCAGGCTTGCTCAAGAGCTGACAGTCACGCTTCTTGAGCTTTGACAGTTTTGGAGTCTTTTAACAGTTCACTTCCTCGAATAACAAAACAGCTAGCAGTTTTTTCTCCTGGAAGTATTCAGCCGGGTTGCTCAACGAGCCTTTCACTGACGTATGCCATATTTTAAAGAGCCTGTTCTGATAAATGTCAGCGTGGTGTGGTGGGTAGAGGGTTGGACTCGGGTTCAAATCCCCACCCATGAAGCTCACTGAGTGACCTTGGGCCAGTCACAGAACCACAGAATCACAGAATTGTGGTGTTGGAAAGGACCACAAGGATCAACCCGTTGCTATGCATGAATCTTTTTGCCCAATGTGGGACTCGAACCCACAACTCTATTATCCCAGGTGCTCACACCCTCTCAGCCTTACTTACCCCACAAGGTTGTTGTGAGGGTAAAATTGGAGTGGCTGGGAGAACCAAATGAAGAGTGGGACCATCAAAATGTTGCTAAGGGCCTCATCTGCACTATGCATTTAAAGCAGGACTGCTCCACTTTAAGCAGCCATGGTCCCCCCCCCAAGAATCCTGAGAACTGTAGTTGTGTGTGCATGTGGGTGTGTGAGAGGAGAAGGTGTGTCACTGGCCTAAGATTAAGAGAGCCAGTGTCGTGTAGTGGTTAAGAGCAGTAGACTCATAATCTGGTGAAGCGGGTTCGCATCCCCTCTCCTCCACCTGCAGCTGCTGGGTGACCTTGGGCTAGTCACACTTCTCTGAAGTCTCTCAGCCTCACTCACCTCACAGAGTGTTTGTTGTGGGGGAGGAAGGGAAAGGAGAATGTTAGCTTTGAGACTCCTTCGGGTAGTGATAAAGCGGGATATCAAATCCAAACTCTTCTCTTCTTCTAAGATTTCCCAAGATGCTTCACGGGTGAAGCTGGATTTGAACCTGGGTCTTCCCAGTCTTAGTCCAGCACCCAAACCCAGGGCGGCCCAACTTTTCCTACCAAGTGGGCCGCAAGAGTACATCAACATGGAACCTGCGGGCCGCACACTACCTTGTTGAATGGGTGTGGGAGGGAGGCCAAAATTTCTCTCTCTCTCTCTCTCACACACACACACACACACACACACAGTGCTCATGCTGCTTTCCCAAAACCAGATAAGTGAGGTGCCAGGCTTTGGGAAGGCAGTGTGAGGCTCTGGCAAAGTCCTAGAGCCCTTCCACCACCTTCCCAAAGCTGGGGAAGTGCTAATTTTCTGAGCTGAGCTTTGCCGTTTTCTGCGAGAAAAACATGGAATGGAGTTGAGAGATGATCTAACTTGAGGAGAAAACAGCAAAGACCTGATGAAGAGAGCACAGCAGAGGTTATATTTTCTGAGAATCCTCCGGAAAAACAATCTCTCAAAGGACCTATTGATGGCATTTTACCATTGTACTGTGGAGCGTGTATTAACTTATGGTCTCTGTGTGTGGTGTGGGAGCTGCACGGTCAGGGAAAGAACAATGCTGTCCAGGGTTGTAAAGACTGCGGAGAGAATAATTGGGTGCACTCTTCCCACCTTGGATCAAATCTATGCTTCCAGGTGCCATAAGAAAGCTGCAGAGATAGCGCAGGATAGTGCGCACCCTGGAAATGATCTCTTTCAGCTTCTGCCTTCTGGAAGAAGGTACAGGGTTATAAAGACTAGGACTAGCTGCCTGAGAAACAGTTTCTACCCAAATGCGATTTTGGTTTTAAACGCAGTGTAAGGAGTCTCTATGGGAGTATATTGTATTTAAAAATGGGGTATCAGAGTTTTTAGGGGGATAACCAGGTTGGGATAGCTGCGATAGCAGGCTTGTTGGTTTTTGAATGTCTTATATCATTTTTTCAATTTTGTTGTTCTGTATAGGACAATGACAATAAAGATTATCGTATCGTATTGTATCGGAAGCTGCCTTATACAGAGTCAGTGCATTGGTCCACCTAGTAAAACTGGCTGGCAGCAGCTCTCCAGGATTACTGGCAGGGGTCTGGAGAAGCCAGGGATTGGATCTGGGACCTTGTGCAAGCAAAGCAGTTGCTCTTCTGTTGAGCTGCAGCTCTTTCCCAAAGCAAGCTATGGATAGTTCCCCCACCACCACCCTGATATTTACAAATGGAATGTGACAAGCTAAACTGTTAACATACTTATGAAAATGACCAGAATACAATTTGCTTAATGGCTTTGTTGCGGCAATTCCAGTTAAAGCCAGTGGAAGGAGTGAAAGCTTCATCCTGGATCTGTCTGCTGTTGCCTTGGCTACCTCTAAATGAAATTGCACAGATTCCTAAGACCCTAGTCCTGCGGTCTAAACCACTGAGCCTCTTGGGCTTGAGAATCAGAAGGTCAGTGGTTCGAATCTCCGCGACAGGGTGAGCTCCCATTGCTCTGTCCCAGTTCCTGCCAACCTAGCAGTTCGAAAGCACACCAGTGCAAGTAGATAAATAGATACCACTGCGGCAGGAAGGTAAACAGTGTTTCCGTGTGCTCTGGTTTCTGTCACGGTGTTCTGTTGTGCCAGAAGCGGTTTAGTCACGTTGGCCACATGACCCGGAAGGCTGTCTGTGGACAAACGCTGGCTCCCATGGCATGAAAGTGAGATGAGCACTGCAACCCCATAGTTACCTTTGACTGGACTTAACCTATGCATAATATCTTAAGTAGATTGCTGCTTCCTCCTAGGGATGCTCCTCTCAGGCTCTCCTTTTCCTGTTCTTATGTTTTCCTGTTCTTAAGTCTCCACATTTGCCCAGCAGCCAAGAGATCAGAGCAGCAAACGAGGATCTGACATCTAGCCAGAAGGAGACATTGTGGCAACCACCTCAGTGCCAAAAAAAGGCTAATAATAATAATAATTCGTTTATATGTCGCCTATCTGACTGGGTTGCCCCAGCCTCTCTGGGCGGCTTCCAACAAATTAAGTTTCAAAAAGTTGCCATGGGAAGACTATATTTCTCTGTTGTTGTTGTTGTTCTCTTCCTCCATAGGGTACCGGGAAGGATTTCTCTGGAAGAGGGGCCGTGACAACGGGCAGTTCTTGAGCAGGAAATTCGTGCTTACAGAACGGGAAGGTGCCCTGAAGTATTACAACAAAAATGACGTAAGATAACAGGGGTTGGTTCCAAGGGGCTGGTCCTTTTTTCAGTTTTGAATAGCTAGCAGGTCACGTAATGGGCTCCCTTTGCTTCTTCTTCTTTTTTTACAAATACAAAGTATAAATAAACACAAACTAGTAAAAACATATCTGTATAAGGAGATTCTCCAAATCTCGAGACTTCCCTTCATCCCCTCCATGGGGGTCTCAGTTTAAATATCTACAACTGCATCTTCATCCATACTCCAGTTTTTATATCAAACCATATTGTCCATAATAATTTTTTACACTACAAGTGAGTCAAAATTCTGCTCTTGTTTCCATCTGCTTACAATGGTCTCCTGCTATTATTTTTAATGAAAAAATGATTGGATTATACATTTTTATCATATTACAACGCATCAGATCATCAAACTCAACAAGATACATTTCCCCAGTCCGTCCGTCCCCCCGACTTCCCTCAACTTCCTCTTCTGGTCCTCCCCCCATAATAACTCCCCCTGCTTGCTTTCAAATATCTTCATATGGTATCTCTATATTAATTGCTTACAGTTGTCTCCTAATTAACTTATAATTCCCTCCCCCATTCTTTTATAAAGTTTTTATCCTCTTGGTTTCTGAGTTTTCCAGTCAGCTTTGCCATCTTGGCATAGTCCATCAGTTTGGTTTGCCACTCCTCTCTAGTAAGGACAAGGCTCCTGATGCTTATTTGCTACTTCATTTTTATCCCATATGTAGCACCATCGGGGGGCTGTGCCATTGTACGGAGCACGCCAAGGAAGGTCTCAGCCCCAAGGAACTTCCAATCTAAAACCCAACACGGGGAAGCAGCAGTGAAAGGCAGGGGGGAGGAACCTTCCTTGGACCGAGGGCCAGACCCCCACCTGGTCCACCTTCTGGGGTCCATGTGCTGGTGGTGGGAGGGGCGAGAGGCAAAAGTGTGCAGGGGAGGGGAACTTGTCACTGCAGGAAGAGGAGACACCCATGCCTCTTCACCAGCCTGACTCGTCTCTGCCTCTTGGCCCTGCTCCTCTCCTGCTCCTGCCTCTGATTCTGGACTGCTCTCTGCCACAAACTCTCCCAGCTCACTAAGCCCTGTCACCCCTTCTGACACCTCCTCCTCCCAGTCTGCT
This sequence comes from Podarcis muralis, assembly GCF_964188315.1. Lineage (NCBI taxonomy): Eukaryota > Metazoa > Chordata > Lepidosauria > Squamata > Lacertidae > Podarcis > Podarcis muralis. The sequence goes on from NC_135668.1 coordinate 42,825,728, forward strand.
CCCTCTTCTCCCTCTGACCAATCATCATTGTTCCACCACCACTGCCCAGACTCTGAGTCTTCTTCCCTTGGGGGTTCCCCAGCTGGTTCCTCCCACCACTCCTCTATGCCCAACCAGTCTGTGACGCTTGTAGACTTCCTGGAAAAGCAGGGACAGATCCACAGCATGCATTGAAACACATCCAGCACACATTTGAAGCACACAGCTCCCCTCCAGGAATCCTGGAAACTGTATCTTACTGAGAATTGTATCTCTGTGAGGGTGAAACTACAGTTCCAATGATGCTGGGCTAGGTATGCCTTTGGTCTAATCCAGCAGGGTCTCCTACCTGGGCTTGGTCATGGGTGTAGTTGCACAGGCTGGGTGAGTCAAGTCTTGTTTCTGGCCCTTCCGACTTCCACATGGGTTTGCCCACAAGTTGGTTCTGCCCAAGGGCCTCCTGGAATCTGGAGTCATCATCACTACCAAGAATCAGAAGTCAACTTCTCCAAAAAGTCTGTTCTTAAGAAAGCCACATATTGGCCATGCCCTGGAAAATGGAGGAGCGGTTGCACCAGGGAAAGAGGGTTCCATAGGGTTCCATAGGGTTCCAGAGTTCCATAGTGGTGTTGCAAGCTGTTCTCTTTTCCCAGGAAGCCAGTTTTAGATACAATCACCTTTTCCGCCCTTTCTCCAGGGCATTTCCAGGCTGCACTATTGCACCCACCTACTTAGGAGTAAGCCCCATTGAAATCGGTGCTGTTTGCTTTCAAGAAGACATGATTTGGATTACTTTGTCAAAGGGGGTTTCCCAGTGAGTGTGCTAAGATGCTGCTGCTCTTTCTTTCATATGGGGCTGAAGCCGTCTTGACCCTTGGGGAAGTGAGAGTCCACGGCACTCCATCATGAACTATTGATATCTAACTGGGTGTGGGAGATGGGTGGATTCCCCCTCCCCCCGGCTATTTCAAAACACTGGTCATGGTGTTGATCTCATCCACCATAATAAAGGGAACTGTTCCGTGTAGATAGATAAATAAAACTTTATTCGCATTAGCCAATGGCCATAGCAACAGTAAAACATTACAGTATATGCAGAAAAGGAAATTTGATATAAAAGCACAATTTAAAGTCCAGTGTTGGTCAATCCATATTTCATTTAACTGATTGTTGGCCTAGCCTTACTTATTTGCATTTTTTAATTGACTTAGGCGTTTGAGCTGCTGCCCCAGGCTGCACTTGTGCCATACATCTAACACATACATCACTTCCCCCAAAGAACCCTGGGAACTGTAGCTAGTTAAAGGTGCTCGGAATTGTAATTCTGAGGGGTAAACTATAGTTCCCAGGATTCTTTAGGTGGAAGTCATATATTCTAAATGTATGCCGTGTATGCAACTGCAGACCAAATAACTGGGAAACTCCCAGGGGAAAGGACCATAGATCACTGATAAGTATTGTATGCGTTTTGCATGTAGAAGATTCAACTCGTGGCATCTCTGGTGAAGCAGAACAGAGTTTCAGGTTATATTGAGTGTTTTTCAATAGAATAATAGAATGCATTGCAGGGGGCTGGACTAGATGACCCTCAGAGTCCCTTCTAACTCCACAATTCTGTGATGTTATGTCTTTACCACTGTACATAATCCAGCTAATTTGGGGAGTGGACAGAGCACTTTTTTGCACATTTCTCTGGGGTGTATGTGTGTGGTCAGGCCCTTTGCCCTTCCTGGAGCTACTGGATCAAGGCTGCACTCTCAGTAAAAGTGCTCTTTTGTTTTGAACGCCTGTGTTTTGCAGAGCATGCTTGCTGCCTTCGCCTTGGCTTCTTATTGCTCTCGGTTTCCTTTCTCCCCCACCCCCCACCCCCCAGGCAAAAGAACCCAAAGCAATCATGAAGATTGAGCACCTGAATGCCACTTTCCAGCCTGCCAAAATCGGGAACCCACACGGGCTGCAAATCACGTACTTGAAAGACAACAGCACAAGGAACATCTTTGTTTACCATGAAGATGGCAAGGTGGGAGCTCTGAAGTAAGAAAGGAGGCTGCTGTAAGAGCCGCCTTGCACGTGTCATAAGGAAAGGGCAGTAGAGAGCACCCATGGGTGGGACTTGCGCATTCCCCATGTTTCTTGGTTTTTGTGCAAACAAAGAAACTACGGCATTTCTCCCAGCTTTGTACCATCTGGGGAGAAAAGAAATAATTATATTGTGATGGCAATGACAATTTCTTACCTGCTTTTCAATGACAAGGGTAAAGAGGTGGATCTTCAGCATATGATGACAATCTAGTCCCAGATGTACCTCTTTCGGACAAGAGTCCTGCATTGTAGGGGCTGCCACAGAGGAGGCCCTCCCTCTGGCTGCCATTCCCTGAATTTCTGAGGGTGCGGGACCTACCAAGAGGGCCATCCATTCTGTAGATCTTAAGACCTTGATATTGAATGGAGATCTGCTGGAGCTGTCCAGCACCTGACAGTGGAGATTAGGCAACAGACTGTAGGTTTCAAGAAAGTGGATGTAGAGGGCAGAAAAAGGTTTGAAATCTTCAGGACATTGGAGAGCTCCTAGGCAAGTTAGATGTTGCCTTGACAGGAGTTGTATGGCATGATGTGTGGAGGAACAAAGAAGCTGCTTTAATACCAGCTCAGACTGTTTGCCCATCTGCAGACAAAGCAGATGCTCTTCTGTTGAGTCATGGACCTTCCTTGCCATCATGTTGACTACCAGGAGCATCAAATATCGCTCAATGTGTTTTTGTGTCGCGCCTGTTCCTGTTGCAAGTGCAAAATACCAGATGCATTGTGAGACCGAAATATACATAGGAGGCTTAGTTTGGTCAGAATCGAGTAAACACTTCCAGAGTTAATGCTAAATACATTACTTCTGGCAAATGAGCCACCATAGCCGGTAGAGGGCAGTGAAGATTTGTTTCCAGGGCTTTCTGCTACCCATGTACTATCTGAAACACAAGGGGTGCATTGGTTGCCAGCTGTTAAATATATTGGCATTATTTTTAGCTCTCCTACCCCACTAATAACCCTGGACAGCTGCTGCCAGCCAGTGTAGACCGTACTGAACTAGATGGACCAATGGTCTGAGTTGGTATAAGGCAACCTCCTATGTCCCTTTGTGAGGCTGATGGGAGTTGGAGTTCAACAACATCTGGAAAGGGCCACAAGTCCCCCACCGCTGCCGTACAGTATCATTTAGTACTGCAGTATAATGGCTCTGGAGGAGGAGGAGGAGGAGAAGGAGGAGGAGGAGGAGGAGGAGAAGGAGGAGAAGGATTCTGCTCTGGGTTACCTGGAGTCAGGAGATGCCGCCTGATCACAAATGGTTTGAGATCCACCTCACCAGTCCTCAGTTCCTTTTGTTTTCTTCTTACAGTTTTCAGATGCAGATAGGTCGATAGATACTTGCACCAGCCATTGCAATGTGCATAAATGCAACTAAGCAGATCAGATTCCCATACTAAATTAGTGATACGGCTTAAAGCTCAGAGAGCATCACTGCGGCCCCTACTTTAGTGCCTGTCGCTAGGAATATGTTCGCTAGGAATAGTTAGTCCACGCTGTCACCAGCTTATCTTGATCTGCAAGGAGAAAAGTCGCATCGTCATCATCAGCTGAGTTCTCTGGGTGAGGTAATATTAATAAAGGTGATTAACTCCTTACGCAGATCTCTTTGCAAAGAGCTCCACAGCAGTGCCCAAAGCAATGTTCCAGCACCACCATCCCTGTGTGTGGACAGGTGCTGTTTGTTTTGAGACAGTTGCCCTTTCACTGACTTGCAGAAAATGTGCATATGCTGCTTTTATCGGGGTGGATGCAGATTTTTTCCACTATACAGTAATTTGAAGAGAGGTATCATAGTGAGGAAAGCTGTGACTGGTCCATCTGCTGTACAGCTGCTAACTATTGATGGGCAATGTCAAGGGCCCCTCCTGCTCTCCCTTCTTAAGGTCATAGAATCAGTGAATCATAGAATTCATTTTGAATCCTAGACTCCTAGACCTGTGGAGTTGGAAAAGGACCATGAGGATTATCCAACCCAACCCCCACAATGCAGGAATATGCAGCTGTCCCATACAGGGATTGAACCTGCAACCTTGGCATTGCCAGCACTGTGCTCTAACCAACTGAGCTATCCTTTTATTCAGGGCCGTCTTACCCATAGGCAGTAGGGTTGCAGGGCACCAGGCGCCGGGCTCTCAGGGGCGCCAGGCCGAGAGTCCAGGGCCCGAGAGTTGAGTCCGGGGAAGAGCCCGCCCGTTGGTTGGAGTGCCGCAATGGGCTCTTCTGTGCCGTGAGTTCGGGGGCAACCGAGCCAGTGAGACGCTGAGGTGGCCAGCCAGCTCTGCCCTCCTGCGTGCCTGGGATTGAGCAACGGGGGGGGGGGGCACCAGGCGGATCTTTGCACCCCGGCGCCACATATGCTTAAGACAGCCCTGCTTTTATTTACACTGAACTTGAACCAGACAGCGCTTCAAGGATGCCTTCAAACAGAGGGCTACCCTGTGTAAAGCGTTTTGGTTTTCTGGATTTGACACCTCCCAGTGACTTGCAAAGTGTGCCTTCTATGATCTGATGAGCTGCTTCTTCTTCTTCTTCTTCTTCTTCTTCTTCTTCTTCTTCTTCTTCTTCTTCTTCTTCTTCTTCTTCATAAACCTGTGGTCCAGTAAGGCAGAAGAAGCAAGCAAGGCAGTGTTAGGTTTCCCCATTTTTGCACCCCGTTTTTTGACAGGGCTGGCAAGTCTTGATCGGCTCTGATCCCTGCGAAAGCATACAAGGATGAACTTAATTTACTAGACCTTGGGGACACAGCCCTGCTGACCTGCCTCTGCCTCTGCCTGCCCTTTCTCTGTCATCAGGGCACCACTTTGTAGCCGAAGCACCCTCTGCAGGCTGTCTCCCAGCCTTGCAGCAAATCTCAGCAGCAAGCTCTGGCCAGCAGATTTCTTTAAATGTGCTGCATTGATAACATACTGTAAAAGGTTGTTGCTGTCATTACGCCTGTGGGCTTGCCTTCGAAATGAAATCCTCAAAGGTGGTGATCAAAAGGCTGTAGGTTTGCTAATACAGTCAAACCTTGATTCCCGAATGGCTTAGTTGCTGAACAAATCAGCTCCCAAACGCCGCAAACCCGCAAGTAAGTGTTCCGGTCTGCGAATGTTTTTTGAAAGCTGATCACCTGCGCAGCTTTCTGCTTGAGTGCAGGAAGCTCCTGCAGCCAATTGGAAGCCGCGCCTTGGTTTTCGGGAGTCGAATGCACTCCCAGAACGGATTAAGTTTGAGAAACAAGCTTCCACTGTTATATATATAAGATTTCTAATAATTATCATTTTATGTTATATGCATTCTCAGGGCCCCTGCAGACATCCTTTTTCATTGCCCATTCATGAGGATTTGTGCTCCTGAGGGAATGGGGGCAATGATACGTGTTCAGACATCTGAAGGCAGCCCTGTTTAGGGAACCTTTTAATGTTTGATGTATTGCAGTATTTTAATATTTTTTTGGAAGCCGCCCAGAGTGGCTGGGGTATTTATTATTATTATTATTATTATTATTATTATTATTATTATTATTATTATTATTATCATCATCATCATCATCATCATCATCATCCCCATTTTCAGTACTGTTTATGACTGTAAAGATTTTGCAGCAGACGTACCATTTTGTTTCCATTTGGTGCCTGTCCTGTAGCTCCCTGCTGAAATCCTGTAACTTTTCACATCGCAAATAATCCAGGGGTGTTGCTTTCGTTGCACTGTAGTTGTTGTTGTTTAGTCGTTTAGTCGTGTCTGACTCTTCGTGACCCCATGGACCAGAGCACGCCAGGCACTTCTGTCTTCCACTGCCTCCCGCAGTTTGGTCAGACTCATGTTTGTGGCCTCGAGAACACTGTCCAACCATCTCGTCCTCTGTTGTCGCCTTCTCCTTGTGCCCTCCATCTTTCCCAACATCAGGGTCTTTTCCAGGGAGTCTTCTCTTCTCATGAGGTGGCCAAAGTATTGGAGCCTCAGCTTCACGATCTGCCCTTCCAGTGAGCGCTCAGGGCTGATTTCCTTAAGAATGGATACGTTTGATCTTCTTGCAGTCCATGGGACTCTCAAGAGTCTCCTCCAGCACCATAATTCAAAAGCATCAATTCTTCGGTGATCAGCCTTCTTTATGGTCCAGCTTTCATTTCCATATAGTGCAAGCGTGACTCTCCAGAGCCCTATCTGGACTATAGTTCTTTGCAGTGGACTCTAGGAATTGTAGCTCTGTAAGGAAAATGAGGGTCTCCTCTAAGCACCCTTAACTAGCTACAGTTCCCAGGATTATTTGGGAGAAGCCATGGCTGTTTAAAGTGAAATGACTCTGCTTTAAATGGAAAGCACCCAGACTTTCCTTGACCAGAAGTACGGTGAGAAGTTCAAATGTGGGCAAAGGAGGGTGACTGAGATGATCAAGGGTCTGGAAACGGAGTGTTTTGAGGAACGGTTGAGGGAGTTGGGGAAGAGATGACTAAGAGGGGATATGATAGCCATCTTCAAATATCTGTCATGTGGAAGATGGAGCAAGCTTGTTTTCTCATACTCTGGAGGGTAAGCAGTGGATTCAAGTTACAAGAAAGGAGTTTTCGGCTAAACATTAGGAAGAACTTTGTGACGATAAGAGCTGCTTGACAGTGGAACAAATGACCTCAGAAAGTGCTGGGCTCTCTTTTTTTGGAGGTTTTTAAACAGAGGTTAGACAGCCATCTGTTGGGGGTTCCTTAGCTGTGATTCTTGCATTGTTGGGGGTTAGGCTAGGTGATCCTCAAGTCCCCTTCGAACTCCACAATTCTATGATGGGATTGGACTCTGTTATGACTAGAGTTTTGTTTTTAATATCTGTTTTTATTACACGCACACCCCGTTTGTATTTTTATGTGTTGCTTAGAGATTTTAAAGGTTTAGAAATTATTTTGAAACGTATGTATTAGTAATAGATAAAATACACGAGGCAGCTTACAAAAATAACAGTGAAATGCAAAACGATTAACCTCCCTTCCCCCAAAAAGAAGTCTAACGCAAGCAATGAGTTGCCATGGAATAGGCGATTCCTAAGTTTATTAAGGACTGAGTCCCAGCAAACACAGTGGGACTTTGAAGGAAGCGCGCGTAAGAACCGTGGCGAAGACCAGAATGCTACAAAAGCCCGCAGAAGTAACCACCAGCAAATTTAAATTGCATTTGAATTCAGATCAAATCAGAGTTGACCTGAGGCTGGTGCAACATCTATGGACGTGCCCTATTGCTATGCCTTCTGCCTCTTTCCCCTCAAATGCTGTTTTCTTCCTCCTCCCAGGAAATGGTGGACTGGTTCAACGCCATTCGCGCCGCTCGATTCCATTACTTACAAGTGGCATTCCCTGGAGCGAGCGACCTTGATGTGAGTTCCTCATTCTCTCTCACCTTTTCTCTTTCTTTCTTCATTGCTTGATGTGTTGCTGTCAGTGCCTGGGGAGAGTCCCCTAAATCTCTTCTGGGGTTTTTCTCCCCATCCCTGTAGAGCTGATTTGCATAACCGGAAGTCCTTGTGGCCGAGAAATCTATTTTGTTGAAAATTTCCCTATATTGCAGAAACAACAGAAGGAAATGGTCTCGCTGGCAGGATTTAAATAAACATTTGCAATTTTATTTACAGAGAACAAGAAGTACAACAATGTGATAACATAATAGTGTAATAATAATAATAATAAAAAATTATTTATACCCCGGCCAAGACTGGGCTCGGGGCGGCTAACACTGAACAGAAATACAGAATAGAAATACCGAATAGAAATACAGTTAAAAACATTAAAAACAAAACAAAACAAACAGTTGATTAAAATATAAGTTAGAATACAGTTTAAAATGGAATTTAAAATGCAGCCTCGTTTTAGTGGTAGCCTATAGATCAAAGCCATAAGGGGAGAAAACGTGAAATATTCACCAGGGCCAACTATCCACGCTGGTCCTACATGGGCCAGCAAAAAGAGCCGAGGGAAAATTTATATACAAAATCTCATATAAGGGGAGCCATCAAAAAAATAAATAAATGAGGGGGGATGTATCATCTGACGTAATAAACCAGAAATGGTAGTTGAGGGAAGTCAACAGGGGGTGGGGGGTTGGAAAATGTATGTTTAGCAATGATATTGGAGACTTGTTTTGAGAAAAGAAAATTAATAAAAATTATTTTTTTAAAAAAGAATAATATTTCCCTACAGGCTGCCTGGTATCCTGCCTGAAAAACCAAACAGCCCCTGCCAATCAGTGTAGACAATACTGAACTAGATGCTCTGACTCCCCCTGTTCCTAGGTGTTTCTAGTTGAGTGGTCAGGAAGGGACCATTACGTTTCCGAGCACAATTCAAAGTGTTGGTGCTGACCTTTAAAGCCCTAAGTGGCCTTGGCCCAGTATACCTGAAGGAGCGTCTCCACCCCCATCATCCAGCCCGGACACTGAGGTCCAGCTCCGAGGGCCTTCTGGCGGTTCCCTCGCTGCAAGAAGTGAGGTTACAGGGAACCAGACAGAGTGCCTTCTTGGTAGTTGTGACCGTCCTGTGGAATGCCCTCCCATCAGATGTCAAGGAGATGAGTAATTATATAACATTTAGGAAACATCTGAAGGCAGCCCTGTTTAGGGAAGCTTTTTAAGGTTCAATGTTTTGCTGTGTTTTTATATATGCTGGAAGCAGCCCAGAATGTCCAGATAGGTAGGGTACAAATAAATTATTATTATTATTAGCAGGACTGAATCTCCCAGTCTTTGGAGACGGCAGCCAGAGATGGCTTTTAATCATGCAACTGCACTGCTTAAGTAGTGGGAGAAAAAATGGCATTGTCTTCTCTCTTGCCCTTGGCCAAAAGAAATGGCTGATCAGCATTTCGGCTTGGCTGAATGTACTCCTTTGGATTATAAAATCATTGCAGTACATTTTGTGCTGATGGGGGTCCTTTGGAGCGACTTGTTCTTCCTCCCGCTCTGAGGTTGTGTTTGTAGCAGAAATCAGGCCCTGTCGTGGATCCCCATAAGTATTTCAACATGATACAGTCCTAGCTTATTCACCCCAATGGCCCAGACAGCTGCAGCCTGGATGGCTTGCTGTTTGCACATGTCTGTGATCAGCTGGTTAGAGCATGGTGCTGAGAATGCCCAGGTTGCAAGTTCAATCCCTGTATGGGGCAGCCGCATATTCCTGCATTGCAGGGGGTTGGACTAGATGATCCTCAGGGTCCCTTCCAACTCTACACTTCTGTGATTTTATGAGTCTATCAGGCTTCCTGAGTCAGACTACTGGTGCACCAAACCCAGACGTTCTCCAGCCCTTTTCAGCCCTGCAAACAGGGAGATGCTGTGGGCCTGACCTTCAGAGCAGGTGTTCTGTCCCTGAGCTACACCCTCTTTGTGACATTTGGACAAGTGGGGATGTTTCTTTGGCAGGGTTATGATTCAGAAGACTCAGGGCAGGCGAAACGAACAAAACACTTTTTGCACATTGCAGAATTAACTTTATTCATTTATGTCCATTGCTTCCCAATACTCTGCCCTTCCCCTCACCAGAGCCCAGGGCAGCTAACAGCTATCTCAAAAATATGGCCTATGGAACTACCTGCCACAAGGTACGGTGTCGACCCCTTTGAAGAGGGAGTAGCGAAATTCATGGAGAAGCCTTGAATGGCTGGAGAATAGCTAAATAGGAGCTTGTGGTTCAGAAGAATAGTGTCTCTTGATGCCAGGGTGTTATGTACTGAGTTGAATGGGATCCAAAATGCAGCAGTCAGATTGGTCCTAGAACAATAGGATTCAGAATGCAGCAGTCTGATTGCTCCGCAGGAGCCACCCAATCCAGCTCCAGGTGGAAGTGAATCCGCAACCTGATTGGCCTACAGGAGAATCCCGGAATTAGCCAATCATGTGGGGCCCATCGTGTAAATAATGTATCTAAAGCAGACATTCTGGGGGAACTTCCATTCCTCCTCACCACTATGAGCTGAATAAAGAGCATGAAATCCACACTCGACTCCGAGTATATTTCACAGGGTGTTGTTGCTTTTTAATGGGAGGCAGAGAGGGAGAGAGCTGCTGCCTTTGTGCACAGGGATGGGGAGCTTGTAGATTTCCAGATGCTTGCTAGACTGCAACAACAACCTATATCCTGCTCATGGTGGCAAACACTCAAACAAGTAGAACATCCAGAAGCCAATTCAGTCTAAATGCAGGATGGGGAAAAGAGCTCTACTTGCTGAAGGGTTTCAGTAGGCATTGAAAAGATGCCTGTCACGAGGCAGGGACTCCAAGGGACAGGTCCTCCCTATAAGTATCTGCAAGAAGCCCTCGGTGCACAGTGAGTGGTTGGGTAAATAAGGGGTGAGATGATTTTTCAGGAAGCCTGGTCTCAAGCTGTTTATTTTTTTATACACCAAAACCAGCACCTTGAACTGAGGCCAATGGTTAATTAGAATAATTAGAATCATAGAAATAAGGACAAATACACATACTTACAAAACAGATGTTAAAGGGTTCCTGTAAACAGACAGACAGACAGACAGACAGACAGAGACACACCCACACCAGAACTGTAAGGTTGGAAGGGACCCCTAGTGACATCTAGTCCAACCCCTTGCAATGCAGTAATCACAGCTAAATAAATCACAAATTGTTGCTGGAATATGGAGAAGTGAATTTAAGATTGGAAAAAATGAGAAATGGAGAGAACTGGAATTTCCAGACCCCTGATTCTGTGACATTTATAAAAATGAGCTTTTGAAACTTCTTGCAACAGACTTTCAGCACTGACAAGTTCACTATAGAAGGGTCTCAATCTAAATGTGAGGGTTTCTTTTAAAGCGGCTATTTTTTATGTGCATTCACCTAAAGAGGGACCTTGAGTTCATGTATCAGCTGAAAGTTTCTGGGTGAATTGCAATGGATTGGTACATAGATGAATCTTATGGGCTGTGAATAATGGTGTTTCTGATCATTTGTTTGTTAGCGATAAGTGTTTTGTTGATTAAACTAGCTGCAGATTGATGCAATTGCTGCTGAAAGCTGTATCTCCTTTTTTCTGGATTGCTTTGACCTAACCAACTATTAGAGCATTGCCTTGAAATTTACAAAGTTCAGTTTTCAGTACTCAAGTCCCTTATTCAAAGGAGCATGTGTTTCAGTGCATGACCTGTTCTTCCTTTAAATCTGACATCCAGTGAAATACACTCAGAGTCGAGTGTGGATTTCATGCTCTTTATTCAGCTCATAGTAGTGAGGAATGGAAGTTCCCTCGAAATGTCTGCTTTATATACATTATTTACACAATGGGCCCCATGTGATTGGCTAGTTCCGGGATTCTCCTGTAGGCCAATCAGGTTGCGGATTCACTTTCACCTGGAGTTGGATTGGGTGGCTCCTGCGGACCAATCAGGATGCTGCATTCTGAATCCTATTGTTCTAGGACCAATCAGACTGCTGCATTCTGAATCCTATTGTTCTAGGACCAATCAGACTGCTGCAATTTGGATCCTATTCGACTCAGTACATAACATCCAGGCAGGTGGGTGAAGTTGACTTAAAAAGGCCCCCATGGGCCAAAAGGTGAGGCTTTGGTGAGCAGCTGCGGACAAGAGGTTCCCCACTAATACTTTATAAAAACGACAACATCCATTCCCCATATTGAAAATGCTCTTTGTTTCAGTGATTTGTGCTCTCCTTCTTGATTTAAGCGATTGGTGCGCTCCCTTTGGCATTTCAAGGTCCCCAGAGCTCCCAGATCTTCACCAGTGTTTCAGCATCTCATTTACTTGCAAGAGTTTTGCCTGAGAATGCATTCTGTTTAGCTGTGTCTAGGGGCAATTTGTTCTCTCTGGTGTGCTTTTGGGAATGCACTATAAATGTTCAAGCACTGTCAGGTGCTGGGGGGAACTGTGGTAATGACTGAAGCCCCCTGATTTTTCCAGTTCTTTCTACTCAGAAGTAAGTCCTACTGAGTTCAGCAGAAATGATTCCCAGCTACATGCATACAGCATAGGTGTGGGGAACTTTTTCAGCTTGCGGCTGACATTCCTCTATGGGCACATTCCAGAGGTGTTGGGGCACGAGGCAATGGAAGCACCTCTTAGCTTTGCATATTAGGCTGCATTCTGGCCTTGCAAAAAGCCAGAAATTTTGACACGGCCCTCTATCCACCCAGGCAAGCAAGAGGCATTGCCACAGTTCAAGGAGGCATTCCAAAAAGGCTGGAGGAGGGGGCGGAGCTGGGCTTGGAAGGGGCGTGGCCTGGGAGAGTGTGGAGCCGAGGGCCAGAGAGAAAGGACTGCAGGGCCACATTGGATCCCTGGGCTCTGAGGATTCTCACCTGCAGGGTTGCAGCCTATATCTTGGGGGGGGGGGATCAAACCCTCGACTAGCGCAGCGCAACGGATGGGAAGACCATGTGGGAATTGTGTGCCAGCTGTCGAACTGTGTCGTGTCTGCTAATCCACACCTGACTTCTGTTTTAGCTCTGGCTAAAGTGGTCAGCCAAATCTATACTGAGTCCATTAACACCCAAGTTTTTCTCATGCATTATTTTTTTTTACCCACTATCTACTACCTGCAGTATCACTGTCCCTTATTTCTCACCAACTCTAGCTGGTGCCAAAGCTTTCTAGGAACTACTTGAAGGAAGGATACATGGAAAAGACTGGGCCAAAGGTAGGGGACATGTTTTGTTTTCTGTCTATGCTAAAAGAAAGAATATTCTTATTTGTGCTGTTTAGAAACTTTGGGGTGGGTTCAAGTGTTTTATCAATGTTCTGCCTCACGTTACCAGAAACCAACCATGATGCTTCTGACTTACTATTTTATATTTATTTATTATTGCAATTACATCCCACTTGTCCTCTGAGAAGCTCAAGGGAGCCTGCATAGCTCTCCTCCTCTCCATTTTATCCTCACAGCAACCCTGTGAGGGACATTAGCCTGAGGGACAGTGACTGTTCCAGGGTCACCCAGGGAGCTTTCTGGCTGAGGAGTTGAGACTTGGTTTCCCAGGTCGTAGTCAGACACTCACAACACTGCACTGCGTATCTTGTGCATCAGTGCTCTGTGCTCAAGCCCTATATATAGCCATGTTTTCCACATTGCACTGTCTACTACACGCTATGTTGTAAACTGGAAATAGACGGCTTAAAAATCCACATCGTGTTTGCATTTTATGGCTGGAAGCCACGGCATCACATCAGATCTAAAATGAAGCGGCCGTCACATCCAAAGATAAATAAATCTTTGGGGTATTTCTCCATGAGCTAGAAAGCTGACATATACCAGTATACTTCGTAGTACAAGCAAATTCCGGAGGCCATGATGTGAAACCCCAAAATGGCTACGATATTTTTACACTAGCTAGACAGCTGAAACCTCGTAATAGTTCGCCCCGTAATAGCAGGGCAAAGTAGCAGCTGTTTGGGGCTGACTGACTCAAGTAGCTCTGGATGGGGTCAGTCATAAACAGTGCCTTAAATTGGCCTAGATTTGGGGTGTGTTTGTGGGCCTGAAGCACCGAACCCAAAAAAGCTTTGCACCCCAAATTCTGCTTAAAGAAAAGCTGAATTATGCAACACAGCCACCACTGGCCAAATGGAGCTGTTTTGCATACAATCTTTTATTTTTGCATTATTTATTATATTTATATACCATATTTTGTCCTCCAAGGCACTCAGAGTGGCATCCATTGCTTCCTGCAAAGAATTATGGGCGCTGTATAACAGACTTTGTGCCAGGAAGGCAAGTCACTATGCCACCTGCACTCGCATCATAAACCTAGCTGTCTAGGCCCCAGATGATCAAATCGCCCACTATCGGGAGTATCTCCATCCCTTGCGAGAGTATCGTTGGCATGACAGAACAACTCCTCATTGCTCAGGGAAATGGGGCCCTTTCTAAGGGATAGTTTCCCTCAGAGTGACGCCATCTTTCCTGGAGACCCTCCTTCTCTGTGACAGCAGGGAGCTGTCACTCTGGGAGTGGGACGCAGATATCGTGTCCCTAAAAGCTTTGTCCACCAACATCTCAGCCTCTTTCATCTTCTCCAGGTCAGCCATCTTGGCCTCAAGGGAACAAACCTCATTCCCTGGGGTGTAGGAGCTCATTGCGCCAGACACACACCCATGACATCTGCCTGACTGGCAGATACATGTGATACTCTGTGCAACACAAAGGACAGCCCTGCATATCTGTGTTTATAGTTTATTTGAAAGCTTGGGATTTGTTCAGTCACTAAGGTGAGGGGCAAAGCAGTCTTCCTTAGTCTCCATGCCCTGCTGTCCAACTCCCTCAACTCACATTGGACCATGGCGTTCTGTCCCTGGAGCCAAGAGGCCTCACACACACTCTCTCAACTGACATCTCAACATTATGAAAGGCCCAGAAGCTCAAAGGTTTTGATCAGACTCTATTTGGGTTACTTTTTGTTAATTTTCAAACTTGTATATTCTGCATAGCTAGGGAGTGCCCCGAGTAAGTAAGAAATCACTATCTTATTTTTGAGAGGCGCCATTTTCCTCTTCCAAACTGGTGGGCACTTAACTCTCCAAGTTTGGATCCCAAGCTGGGATGAAGAGTCTGAGCTTCAGAAAGGTGCACTTATCATGTGTATACCTTGAACCTGGCGATTATCTCCAGACGCCACATCCTAGGCAGTTTTTTGGGTCATCTGTTCCTAAATCTAGCCTCGAAGGCAAGCACACCGGCCTTGCTCACTATTCACACTTCACCATCTCTATCCTAATTAAGAAGACGTGCAGAGAGATTAATTATTTTCTTGTTGCCGTGAGCCAATAGCATTTTAATCAAACTGTCTCTGTGGCTAACCAATTCATTACCTGCAAATTAAATAAATCTAGGCTTTTCACCATACTTTAATTGACAATGTCCCTTTGTAGGGGGGAAGAAAGTTGTTCAAGCATCGGTAGCATTGTTGGAAACGATTTAATTGTCATATTTACATTTTGGTATTGCATTTCAACATGCTCTATTCGCACCCAAAGAAATAAATTAATGGCCCGTAGCTGCCCTCCTAAGCAAACTGATTGGAAATAAGTCCCACCGAACTCCATGTAATACAAATGTTTCCCCCCACTGTTTATTTCCTCTTTCCCACTCTTTAGCAAACCGAAGGCTTCAAGAAGCGGTGGTTCACCATGGATGACAGAAGACTAATGTACTTCAAAGATCCCCTGGTAAGGCCCATGTTTGCTAATGATCTCAGGCTGCTCCAGGGACTGGCAACCGCAGAACTTCATGGCAGGATTTCAAAACATTCCACTTTCCAAAAGGATTTTTATCTTTGCTTTTAATGATAACGATTCTATGCATATTTGTTTTCAAACAGATTCATTTTCAGTGGTGGCCATTTTATATATATTTGTATATTTTTTGATCAAGTGGCTTATAAATGTTCCAAATGAGTAGGGGAGGGGAATTAATTAGGGCCAGCAAAGACTAGAGATAAGGGTGGATTCTGTTCAGTTCACCTTTTTAAGTCAATCAACCCGATTTGCACCTCCTTAGTTAATGCACAGATCAGAACAGGAGTATCTTTTGAATTTCACTGTTCTCTGAATTTTGTGATCCAGTTTGTTTGTTCGTTCATTCTTCCATTCATTTCTGTCCCACTGGTCCCAGAAATAAGATGGGACAGACTTACGAATGAACATGTGCAAAACTGTCGTGGAATGGAACTAAATTGATCTATCCAGTTTTGGGGAACTGCAAGTGGGGGGTAATGGTGGTGTGTTCATGTCCTCCTGTTCATGGGCTTCCTATGGGCATCTGGTTGGCCACTGTGAGAACAGAAGAAATCTATTCTGCCTTGGTGAAACCACACCTGGAGTCCTGTGTCCAGTTCTGGGCACCACAATTTAAGAAGGATGTTGACAAGCTGAAATGTGCACAGAGGATGGGGGACTGAAGGACCTGGACCAAAGGCCAAGATGATCAAGGGCCTGGAAACCAAGCCTTTTGAGGAATGGTTGAGGGAATTGGGTGTGATAAGCCTGGTAAAGAGGAGACTGAGAGGAGATAGGAAAGCCATCTTCAGATATCTCAAGGGCTGTCAAGTGGCAGATGGAGAAAGCTTGCTTTCTGCTGCTCCACGCAGTAGGACCTGGATCAATGGATTCAAATGGCAAGAAAGATTATTCCAACTCAACATTCAAAAGAACTTCCTGATAGAATCATAGAATTGGAAGGGACCCTGAGGATCATCTAGTCCAACCCCCTGCAATGCAGCTGTCCCATATGGGGATCAAACCTGCGACCTTGGCGTTATCAGCACCATGCTCTAACCAACTGAGCTATCCATGCGAGGTGATGGGAAGAGCTCTTTGATCATCTCAGGAGGTTGTGGACTCTCCTTCCTTGGAGGTTTTCAAGCAGAGTTTGCATGACCACCTGTCAGGCTTTCTTTAGCTGCGATTCCTGCATTGCAGGAGGTTGGACTAGATGGGATCCCTTCTAACTCCACAATTCCATGATTCTAAGATGATGGACAAGACAGACCACTGGCCTGATCCAGCAGGGGTCCTCTTATGTTCTTGCCCTTTCACAGAAAAGATAGAACACAATTTTATTAGCCTCAAGTTGGAGATGCGCAGACTGATTGAGATGAATGGGGAAGATAAAGAAAACTGAGAACAGAGGGGCAATGGAATAAATTACTGTCTGAAGCGGCAACATTTCCCTTTTGGGCTGCAGTTCTTGTGTGAAGTTGCTTCTGTCAAGGATGCTGAGGATCAGTTGGGATGCTGGAAAAAATGGGAGAGACATCCTGTTCATTTGGAAATGACTTCCTTGAAAGGTTGGGGCTTAGGTTTTGTTTTTTGTATACAGCTTGGAAGCCTCTGTTGAGAAAGGATAGTGCAAAAAGGGAATTGTAGTTTCCAGTTGCCTGAAATAAACCTTAACCCCCACCCCCACCCCCCAAAAAACCAACTTGCTGCAGAAATCTTTGAAGCCAAGAAGGCAGGGACATTACGTCAGCTGCTCTGTGGTAATTTTGTTTGTTATCTCATGCAATGCCTTCATCATAGGAGATATATAGCAACAGTACTTTGTCATAAGCCCCGAAGCCATTTTGAACAGGGACAACAGTGTCAGGCCTTTGGAAACTAGGGGACATGGATGAATTTTTGGAAGACAAAAATGCCGGTGCCTCCTTGATCTTCTGAGATCCTATGCTATGTCGCCCGCACAGGATGCCTTCGCCAGGGGGGAAGTCTTTATTGGAAGCAAAGAAAACAGCTACAAGGTCTTGGAAGGGCTCCCGCCGTCCATACAGGGAAACCACTGGCAACATGGAATCACCATCGTGACTCCAGACAGGAAGTTCCTTTTTGCCTGCGAGACGGAAAGCGACCAGCTGGAGTGGATCGCAGCTTTCCAGAAAGTGATCAGTAGGCCAATGCTGCCACAGGAATATGCAGGTGAGGCGAGGGGTGGGACGTGACTGGGAATGATGGCGGGTCATCATGGCTCGGTGGCACAGCTTGTGTTTTGAAGATTCGGTTGCCAGCACCCGCTGCTGAAAGGAAGACCTAAGCCCTGTAAGGGAGGAAAAAATGGGTTTCCTCATTAGCCATTTAGAAGGCAAGAAGGTGGAGAGGCAGAGGAAGCTTTCTTAGGCCACATTCACACTGTTTAAAGCACTATCATACCACAGGCATGGCTCACCCTAAAGATTTATGGGAGCTGTAGTTTGTTAAGGGTGCTGAGAGTTGTTAGGAGGCCCCTATGACACTCCCAGGGCCACAATTCCCAGAATTCCCTAGGAAAAGGGACTGACTGTTAAACCACTATGGGAATTGAAGCTCTGGGAGCGGAAGACTGGTCTCTTAACAACTCTTAGCACCCTTAGCAAACTACAATTCCCAGGATCCTTGGGGGGAACTCATGACTGTTTCAGGTGGCATGGTCCTGACTTAAATGTGCAGCGGAGATGGGGTTTTCAAATGTATGCCTGGAAATTAAATCAGTTGACTGACTTTTCATCAATCAAGCTATTAATTAATTGATTCACTCTGCATAGGGAATAAAACAAAGAAGTATACAGTACTTCCTTTGTTTTAGCATATACATCATATTTTAAAAGATGCACTTTGTACAGTACTTTTTGGAGAGTGATTCCTGTGTCGTTTTTACTCTGCCTGCTGGTCTGATTTTTTTATTTTTAAAGTTAACCCTCTTTGTTAAGTTTCTATGGAATATCTATCTATCATTTATCTATCATCATCTATCTATCTATCTATCTATCTATCTATCTATCTATCTATCTATCTATCATCTATCTATCATCTATCTATCATCTATCTATCATCTATCTATCTATCTAAATCTATCTATATCTATCTATCATCTATCTATCTATCTATCATCTATCTATCTATCTATCTATCTATCTATCTATCTATCTATCATCATCTATCTATCTATCTATCTATCTATCTATCTATCTAATCTATCTATCTGATGTTCCCTCCAAAACTATTATGTACCTGCCATCTGTGGTTTGCATTAGTAGTTTTATAATCAATCAAAAGCATTTAAATCAATCAACTAACTGGCTGAACTTTAAGACATTGGGTTGCATCCTGTTTTGTACACAGAGCAGACCTACTGGAATTAAAAGACACAACTAACTTGCTTTCATTAAGTCCAATAGGTCTGCTGTGAGGAAAACTTGGATGCAAACTGATGGTTGTATTTGCATTAATGGTCAGGCACCACATAAGATTGCTGCTGTCCTTTACATGTCAGTGTTTTAATGCTGTTGTTTCCCCCCTCCTCACAGTGGAAGCCCATTTCAAGCATAAACCATAGTAGTATCATGCTGGACAAAAAACAAGGAAGGAGAATCTGTTTACAACCCAATAACATTGTTTGTTCCTTGCAATGTGAGCAACGACAACATATTCAGCGAATCATGTCGGACTGGCAAGGTGGGAGGTGCTATAACAGGGGCCTCTGGGCCGGCGACAACAGTGTTGTGGGGCCAAAGCAGACACCTTTTTTTTATACATATGAAAAGTTGCATTTCCTAAGCTGGAGGTGACGATGCATTTCTTAACATCTCAGGCTGTCTGAAGCACTTCCCTTGGGGACATTGTCCTTGAACATGTGACATTTGGCAAGAGGCTCACCGCAGGAGATTTGGGAAAATACCCACAGTCCACTCCCTCCTTAAGCAGCAATGTTGCCCAAACACTTTCTTAAAGGGTCTAAACATCTCCAGCGACCAAGGATGTCTTTTTCAGAGGATGGCAGCCGTTTGCTTGACATATACCGAGAAAACACCCAGGAAAGGGTGTCCTTTGTTATGCTTAAACCCACTAGGAAGAATCATCACGAAGCCCAGAAGCACTGTGCACGATGCTGACATTTCAGCAAAAGACAACCGCCGGCTGGTCACCGCATCCTGCGAAGCATCACTTCATACAACTGGTTGACAAAACGTTTATGCGCATTGGTCTGTGGTTCGCCTGTCACCTTGTGATTCTACAGGTCTAAGCAGCAGGTCCACCTCTGCTGGCTTTGGTCATGGCGTGTGGCAGCGGCGGCTCGTGAGGGGGAAGGCAGAGGAAGTGGTGCTCCTCCACCATCATGCTTGTCATGAGAGAGTGAGGCACTGACAGTGAGGTCACCACCAATCTGAAGCTCCTTTAATAGTGAGCGCACCACCACTCAGATACCTCTGCCTCTGTCCCTCCTCACTCTTTGAACAACCACTGGTGTTTAGGCATTGGGACCTGTTCACGGAGTATTTGAATGGAATATGGTTATTCCAAGCCATGCAGCCTGGTGTGGTTCTGGGCTGAGGCAGGCAACTTGGTGGCTGAGTTAAAAAGTCCCTCCCCTAATTTCACCCCCCACCCAATATGCAAAGAGGGGGCAGTGTTTACCTGTCGTGGCAATTATGCTTGCAGCTCCAAGTGTGTGTCTTTTTCATTGCTCTTTTTGACCTACTGGGCTTCAGCGCGATGACTGGAAATCTGGTCCCCTGGAAATCTGGTTCCATTTGTTGACATGATCTTATGATGAAGCCATTTTGGAGTGAGGGCAATGGCTCCTGACCTCACTCTTGATGGACTCCCGGGAGTGCAACTGATAATGCTGGCACCATCACAAGAAAAGTGGTGGAAGCCGTGGAAAAGGTAGAGAAAGGCTTTCATATATGAAACTTTTCACACTCTTCCTCAGCTCCAACAAAACTGGTCCACCAGAGAGGCTCTTTAGGATCTGTTTGGCTACCTCTCTGAGGTTATTGATGTAGGCCAAAAAATGTGGCTACCTATATTTCTTTTTTACTTGGGAGGCCACAGATTGAGCAGGCCCAGCCTGAAGCATGGTAATCAGACCTACCTTTCCTTTCTGAGCCCAGAGAATGTTGTGACTTTCTTCCGATTTTCATTAACAAAGGGAGCCATTCGTTGTAAAAATTCACAGGAAAACTTCTTCCACATAAGCTCACTGTTAACATCATGGGATTCTCAGCTGCACTCTTGCTGCCGAGCTGAAATATATCCAGTCCTTTGGAAGTGTGCCCACATACACACTTTATTCCCAAAAATGGTTGAATGGCTTTGTGTGACTGGTGTGGTTTTGAGATAAAAATTAGTATGTGGGAAACTGGGCACAAATTGGCAAGCTAAGCACTTTTAAGGCTGCAATCCTGTGCGCTGCTTGGGAATGGGAGTTATCTCAGTGGGCAGAACACCTGTTGTGCATGCAGAAGGTCTCAGGTTCAATCCCCACATCTCCAATTAGGGCTGGGAAAAACTCTTACCTGAAACTCTGGAGAGCCATTGCTGATCAGTGAAGCCAAGACTGAGTGAGGTACCTTTTGTCTGACTTGGTATAAGCCAGCTTCCTATCAGTGCAGTGGGATTTTCTGGGATTGGCCTGCATCACCCATGGTTTCAACGAGGGTTAAGCACATGCTTAAATCTCTCCCACTGGATTCCATAGGTCTTGAAACAGGCTGGGCCATACCTTTGCTTTGGTATGGCCAGGTGGATATTGCACTTGTCCTCTTCATGGAAGAGAATGGGGAAACCTTCTGTGCACAAGTGAGCGCACAGGGCTCTCTGGACAAGGGTGACTTTCAACGTTCCTTCTGTGCTGCTAAATTGTAACTTGAGAAGTGACCTTAACACAAAAAAAGCACACTGCTCTGAGAAAACGGTGGGGGAATCGAGCCCCGAAACTTCCTGAAGGATGGGGAATTGGCCTGTGATGTTAATAACAGATGGACACTTTGACGAAACAAAGGCTCTTCATATGGCCAATCTGAGACCATTCCAGGCTAAGCAAAAGCCCTTGCAGAAAGTTTCATGGCACACCATAATCCTGCAACCTTGGCATTATCAGGAGGTGGACTCAAGTCCCTGAAACCCATGCCACAATAAGATGTGGCACAAAACAAATATCTTTGCTGATTTTGCTGCAACTGACTCCTCCCCCTGCAACTACTCCTCCCCCTGTAAATCGATCTGGCTCTAATTATGTGCAGCTTGTCACATAACCAGAGTCCTCTGGTAGGGATGTCTGTCTGTATAGCCCGAATCCTCCACCCAATCCTCCCCAACACAAGTTCAATAGGCCCAGCTGATCATTGCAATATGGATGAATGAATTCAGAATGAACACCACATGAGCTTCCAGAGACAGACTTCCCTTGCTGGATTAGGGTGAAAGTGTGCGACTTGCTCAAGAGTGCATCTCTGCAATCTTACCCCGGGCCAGCCCTACTATTTGACAAAGTGGGCAGCAAAAGCTGGGAGGACACAGCTGGGTGGGTCTCAAGCAGCCTTCCTTGCGCCCCACAAACTAGCCTGCTGCCTTCAGGTATGGTGGAGGAAGCTCTCTTTGCTGCCAGTGTTGAATTAACATTCACTTGCCAATTAGTTCAGTTTCTGTACGTGAATAGCGGGGCGGGAACACACCACTGCATCCTTTGTCTCGGGCAGCAAAACGTCTTGGTCCAGCACCGATCTACCCATCCCTGCACTGAAGCTTGTCCCAGTCTTGTACTGGGTTTGTATCCTTTTCACGCTGATGAGCAGAATGGAGCTGGTCCTCAGGGCATTACTTGTTTTGGGCCCAGACTCTGCAATGCCACTGCCTCATTCAGGGAAAGCCAGAAACATCCCACAGGGTGTCCATTGAAAGAAGCGGCATGTGGGCAAGAGCAATGGACAGAACATCCCTGTTGGTTTCCTCCCAGGGTTGACTTAATAGCAGCTTGCTGGTGGCTGGGTGGGTGGGAGGTGTGGAAGTGAAATGGTTCTGTACCCAAGAGATTCCTATAGAAAACTGAAAGGGCCATTTCCCAGGCTCAGCACGCAGCTTCTTTGGGTAGCTGCTGGTGGTCCCACTGTCCCAACCAAAAGCATTGCTGGTGCCTGTTCTGGCTACCACCTGCCGCCTTTGGGGATCAAAAAAAGCAGCTGGGGTTGGGAACTGCTGTGTTCGTTTTGCACAATGTTCTGCAGTGATGCTTAATCAGGGCCATTGTGGGAAATTGCAACAGTGGCATCGGGACCTTGGCGTCTTCTGCAGGTGTCCCTATCAGGTACACACTCGCAAGGGCCCTCTGACACAGAAAGGGGGTGCTCTGGAGGGCTTTCTGCTAAGCCCACCCCCCTGTAACCCAAAGCGGGCCCTACAAGCCTCCCCCCCCTCAACAAAACAACCTCAGTTTACACAACAGTGGTAATATTTATTGTTCCAAAAAAACCCCAAACAAACCACTATGCACTGTACAGGTGGAATGCATCGGAAACAAGTCAGGAAGCAAAGTCCATATAGATTTGGTGAAAGACCCATTAGCTGCAATGGTTGTCCTGCAGAGGTTGTTGGACTACGGCTCCCATCATGCCTTATCATTCGCCAGGGTGGCTAGGACTGATGGGAGGAAGAGTCCAACAATATCTGGAGGCACTGTGCTGGCTATTCCTGACCGAGGGCATGAGATCGTAGATCTTTTTTACCCCTGCTCTGGTTCGCCAGAAGCGGCTTGGTCATGCTAGCCACATGACCCAGAAGCTGTCTGCGGACAAACGCCGGCTCCCTTGGCCAGTAAAGCAAGATGAGCGCCGCAACCCCAGAGTCGTTCACGACTGGACTTAATTGCCAGGGGTCCCTTTACCTTCACCTTTAAGTGGCTGTTGCAGAAGTTCATAGATTTTGCTGCTGCCAGATAATCACCCCCAACTAACAAACCTTCGCTGGGACTCTTGAAGTTAGCAAACAAGTTACAATATGGTAAATATTTCTGCCTTATGCTATTATAAGACACACGCCCCCTGTTATGGTTCTAGCTGTGTTTACCTTTCTATTATAGTAATACTGACAGATTTAGCCAGCCTTCATGCTTTGCCAACATCTGCTTGCTCTACCACTTGGTTGGCGCTTCGTCTCCCCCCTCCAACACTGCTGAATTATATTAATTCTCGCTGCCCCCACAGGCTCAACAATAATCTCCACCAATTTCTCAAATTATGTAAGAGAGAGCACACCCACAGCAGTATCAGTGCCACACACAATACAGCCTTGGTTTCCCCCTGAAATGATTGCTCAACTTCAGTAAAAGGGAGAAAGGTTGAAGCTGGTATGTTTCAATTCTCAGAACAGAATGCATTTCTTTCTTAAGTCAGTGTTTGTAAGATAAATGTCCTCTTATCCATTGCATACATGTGTTAAGTCGCTGGTTATAAAAAAATTTTGGTACTCAATGTCATCCATGCCAATAAATTATTATTCTGTCTGATCAATGGAGACAAATGTCTGGTTAAATTTGTGGAGCAAATAAATTGGTGGCGCAGGCAACATGATAAAAGAGTTTTCAAAATATCTATCCAGTATCAGAAGCCGTTTTAAAAGTGAAGACGGCATTATTGCATCTCAGTAAGTTTTACTTATAGCACACAAGAGCAATAAATACTTGCCCACAAAGGAGCCCAACTCATGCAGAGAAGTGACGGGAAATCTCATCTGAGCAGGTTATTCTGCACCTGGAGAGACTGGATGATCCAGTCATGCCTGATATGTGACATGTGACAGCAGAATTGCCTGCCTTGCAGCAGAGGTTGATGGGAGGACTGCAAATCCAGATCAGTATATCATGCAGAGGCACACCAGGCAGCCTCCTCAAAAGTAGGCAGCCTTCCTGAAATAGGATGATCCAGTGATGTGAGGGGGAGAGATGCAGCAGAGTGACCTTGGCCCATCTCCTCCCCCATGGAGGTTGATTAAAAGGCAGTGAAGCCACAGCCACAGAGATGTGCGTACATCAGGCAGGCTCTATAGTTAAGCTGTTTGGTGCTTAACTATTCTTCATAGAACACTAGCCCTCCTGAGGTTGGAAATTCCCAGTACAGAAGATGAGTATGTCGAGGCGAAGGGCTCTCTGAAGAGACAATGCAGGCATGCCGTTAGCTATACAAAACAAGTTGCACCGGGTTTTCCACCTTTGCCAGGTGACGCTTTCATACCTTTCAGAGGTGCTCCTGCAATAACAGCTGGCTCCAAACCAGCCAGGAGGGGCTATACACCTGTGGAAGCAGGCTCCCCTGCATCTTATAAGGTACAGGTGGTAGTAATAAGGAAGAAGCTTTCTTCTAGGGCAGCACCTCATACATGGAACTCACTGCCCCAAGATCTTAAATTAGCTCTCCCTTTACTTACGTGCTAGGGATGCGGGTGGCGCTGTGGGTTAAACCACAGAGCCTAGGGCTTGCTGATCAGAAGGTCGCGGTTCAAATCCCCGCAACAGGGTGAGCTCCTGTTGCTCGGTCCCTGCTCCTGCCAACCTAGCAGTTCGAAAGCACGTCAAAGTGCAAGTAGATAAATAGGTACCGCTCCGGCGGGAAGGTAAACGGCGTTTCCGTGCGCTGCTCTGGTTCGCCAGAAGCAACTTAGTCATGCTGGCCACATGACCCGGAAGCTGTACACCGGCTCCCTCGGCCAATAAAACAAGATGAGCGCCGCAACCCCAGAGTCGTTCACGACTGGACCTAATGGTCAGGGGTCCCTTTACCTTTACCTTTTTTACTTATGTGCTATCAGTGGCTGAAGAGTTTTTCCAGCAAATCATTGAGATTCTGGTGCCGTTTAACAGTGCTATCCTTCTTGGTGTATATTCAGCCAACTATTCACTTTCAGAGGGACTCACTCTAAGTGTGAATAGGATTGGTCTTAAATATTCCATGTTTGTTCTGCCTCTGGGGGTTCCTTTAGTTGCCTTTAAGGCTGGTTCTGTGCTTGTTTTCTTCTCCTTTTAATATTACATGCGAATTGCCTTGCAGTGCTGTATTGTGAAGGGTACATGTGAAGGGTTGAGCTTTGGAAGGCAGGATACAATTACCGAGATAAATAAATAAGCATCTACAGCCGAATCTGGAGCTTTGTGTGCTGGAATACACTGGACAGATGAAAAGAAGTACTTATTTGCACAGCACATAGTTAAGACTACGGAATTCGCTCCCATAAAATGCAGGGGTGGCCACCAAATTGGATGCCTTTAAAACAGGCATGGCCAAACTTGGCCCTTCAGCTGTTTTGGGACTACAATTCCCATCATCCCTGACCACTGGTCCTGTTAGCTAGGGATGATGGGAGCTGTAGTCCCAAAACATCTGGAGGGCCAAGTTTGGCCATGCCCTCTTTAAGACAAATTTATGGAGAGGACTAACTAGGCACAATGGCTATGATCTTCCTGTGTAGGGGGAGGCTTCTGAATATCAGTTCCTGGAAGCCACAGGTGGAGAGAGTGCTGTCATGCTCAGGTCCTGCTTATGGGCTTCCCACAGGCATCTGGTTGGCCACTGTGAGAAGAGGATGCTGGACTAGGTGGGCCACTGGCTTGATCCAGCAGGGCTCTTAGGTTCCTAATGGGTGTTACATTTGCAGTTCCCTTTCATGATCCAAGAGCTGAGATTATATGTATGCAGAGTAGACAGAAAAGGGCAGTGAAGAGCAACGTCTACTGCTAGTCATGAGTGTATGGCTCATATCGGTTTCACCACAATCTATATAGCTAAAGAAGGAGCTTTCCCTAGTGCCCAGGAGCAACCCCTTCTCAATGTACTCCTGCAGGACTTTGCATCAAGGTCAGCTCATACCCTTTGCCGTTTCATAACATTCAGCTTGCTTCACAAGGGGCCTCACTACCCAGGAAGCATTTCCCAACTTGCATGGGGCGTGTTATTTCTGCAAATGCCTTTAAAGGCCGACACCTATTTCACAACCGAATTTCAGAGAAAAAAGGCCTTTCGAGCTCAACAGAGGAAAGATTGGCAAGAACGTGGCACAGCAGTGGGACTCTTCCAGGATTGCTCAAAACACCAGGTTTGGGTGCTCAATCCATTATATTTGGAGCCTGCAAATAGGAGGTCAGTTCTGGGCATCGCACATGAAGGTGGATGTTAAAGTGGAGGAGGGTTCAGAGAAAAGCTGTGCTGATGAAAGGTCCTGAATGAAAAACCCTATGAGAAAGGCTGAAGAAGTAGGTATTTTTAGCCAAGTGAAAAAGAGGATTACAGACAAGAGATGTTGACAGTTTTGAAGTATTTAGCAGTATCTCAAGAGAGAGGGGACAACCGTTTATCCTACTTGCCAAGGCTGGGAGGGAAAAGGCCTGGTTTAAGATACTTGGATGTGTATTTTGGCTAAACAGCAGGAAGTACATGCTGACTGCAAGGACCCTAACCAGAGGAGGCTGTGAAAATCTGGAGCTGTCAAACAAAAGATGCTTGATTGAGCACCTGACAAGGATGCTCTTGGTGCCCTGCCTGAGGGATGGGGAGGTGGACTAGGATAGATACTGCACAGAGCCCAGTTTTATTCTGTGAGACTAAAGCAAGCTAGTGAAGCGCAGGAGCACAAAAACCCAAGGTGTGGAACAGAAAAGCCCTGGGTTCAATCTTACTTCTATTATGAGCTCACCAGAAACAAAGACTCTTGAAGACCTAATAATGGCATAAGCTTTCTACATCATATCTATGAAGAGCTCTCAGCTGTCATAGTCACACAATTAATAATAATAATAATAATAATAATAATAATAATAATAATGATGTTGCATTATAACAGGGGCTACCAACCCTGCTCGTTCTGCTTGCCAACCACATACCCATCCATCTACACACTGGTGCAGAGAGAGTAAATTGCAAACTGTGAGGGTCAGATGGCAATGAGATGCAAAACATAGTCTACAACACGACAATTAAAGCTTAAAACAAGCACTGTGATTATAGACAAGGGCAGCAACTGGAGATTACACTATGAACCTATAATTGGTAGGCAAGCTGTTCTTTTAATATCTGTAATATAGGGATAAGGTCTGCCTTAAACGGTTAGTTGGGAGGATGTGATGGGTTAGAAGAGACTGTCTGATTAGCCAGAGAGATCTGGCATACTTGCTTTCTTATTCAGAAGTCCATGAACACTCCAACACACCATTTTGCTTGGATGACCACACAAAACAAATGCCAAACCCTTGCAGATAGCAAAACTCTTGGGAATGCATGGGAGATTTTAGGCTTGCTATGAATTATGGAGTATACAAGAAGTGAGAAGAAGGAAATGAGGGGCAGGTGGGGTTCGTCAACTTGGGAAGGTAACCCAACTAGGGAAAGGAAGACACTGATTCTAACCTCGGCTGCCTTGCAGCTACACTCACTCACGAGAAAGGCTTTGGGAGTAAACCCTGCTTTGCAGGACATCTTCGCGAGAAGAAAAGGCTAAGCCTACACAAATCCGCAGTGGAGTCCATAAGATTGTTGGGTGGTGCCTTGCACTCCTCCTTCTGGCAACTCCTGAAGCCAAGCTGGTGCCAAACATCTTACTCTGCTTTCATTTGGGCCACATCAACACAGCCGAGGGAGGTCTTGTCGTCTGGGCAGCCCAGGACCTCCATACACATTGCCAAGGCTTGCTGCATCCTGGGGAAGCCACTATGCAGTTTGTCTTCAGCTCCAGAGGAGCACTCCATTGTCTCCCAAGACAGACAGATGCCAACGAGAAGAAGAACCAAGGAAGGTGACTTACCTTGCCAAGTCATTTTGTCCGTTTTTACTTAGACTAGTGCTGCCTGCTACTGGCCGGCAACAACTCTCTAGGGTCTTTCTTCTCACCAGCTACTTGATTCTTTTTGAACTGCAGATGCCAAGGACTGTGCCTGCCACTTCCTGCATGCAGGGCAGTGGTTCTGCTATGGCGTTGCGATTTCCTACCCCACCCAGTGTTAGAAATTCAGATAGATAAGCTAGGTGCCAAATGGCTTTTAAACCAGGATTATAGTCTGGCCTAGCTGCCATTTTTGGGCCAGATGGCTCAAAAACACACATTTCAATCTGACTTTTTGGTTCCTGGAATTCATTCTGATTACGCAGATAAACAGTAACAGATAGAACTCTACAAGATGTGTTAAAACAGTCCAGATCCAAGGATACGCAGACACGCGCCTTCAGATGGTGGAGATGTCAGGCACCATCCTGGCACCCAGGCATCTTCACTTGGTCACAAGTGGCTGGCAGCCAGGTGTAAAATGGGCCTGGCGAATTTCAAACAGTGACCATCACCTGAAACCAGCTGGGGTCTTGCACAGGGCTTCTCTCATCTCCCTCACGTCCTTGGGCAAGCAATTCTGAATTCTTGGAAACTGCACAGTTGCCGTGGATTAAATCATGTCAGTCATGCTTACTATTATCACAGGAACCACTTGGTACAAGCTTTTGGTCTGCACATGGATACATACAATCATACCTGTCCCAGCTGATTTGGAGAGAACCTTGCATGTAGTTCAACCAAACAATATGGTGGGCGTAGGGATGAAGAGGGAGAATTATTTCCTAACACTCCACACTATGCATTTGCTGTTGTTAAAAGCAATTCAACATTGGGGAGGGGTGTTGGACTCAGAGATAAGAGCCCCTTTTGTTTCTGAAAACAGCAAGAAGCCAAGAATGAAGGCTCTGGTGCCACCTAGTGATTCAAAATAAAATACAAAAGCGTCCCCATGTGATAGGTTTTCAAATTAGGGATTTGGATTTAGCTTGGCTGTTGGCGTCTCTCTCCATGTGGGTTTTTCTTTTAAGGAAAAAAACCAGGAACAACCCACACAAGCTGCTAAATGTCAGCAAGACATTGGGAGGAGGAAAATGAATTTTAATCAGTGTAAGAACCTTGAAATAGGCTACCGATTGCAATTTAGGCAGAGCATGTACAAAAATCATGAGCGCCATTCATCAAAATGCTTTGTTTCACAGCATGAACCTGCTCATTCTCAGCAGTGGGTTGTACAGTACAGGTGCATATTCCAAGTTACCTTTGTGCAGATTCTCGAATCCTTAAACACTTTTGCCAAAACTGTGCTTTGGGAAAGCTTGAAGCTTCTCACTGAAATTAGTGGTAGCAGATGAAACATTTTGCCCTCCCTAATAATCTTCCCTTACAATGTGCAACTGTATTATTATTACTACTACTAGATTTTTTAAAAATCTATTTATTATTACTACACTTAGATTTTAAAAAAATTATAAAGGCCCCACCCTTCAGATTACAATCTAAGAGACACGACACATAAGGAAAAAAGGGATGAGAAGGGAAGAGGAAAACAAGCCAATGTAAGAACCAAAAACTTTCCCAGTACCTTAATGTACAGTTAAAACAGCCACTAAGCCTAAGGACATAGTCTAAGGAGGCAGCTGCCTCTAGCCAAATCAATGGGAGTGGGGCCTGCTGCCTTACCTCTCTGAAGGTCAACCATAGCTAAAGAACTTGGTTTGTGTTCAGGCTTGAATAGGGCCAACAGTGGTCTTCAAGTGGCCTGACCAGTGCTCTGTATGAACAGAGGGTGTGCCATAAAATGTGTCTCCAAACAGCAGACTTTGTGAGGGCTCCACAGAAGAAGCAAGAAAAAGGGTTCTCTAGAAAGCATGAAACCTGCAACCTTCATGACGCCACTTTCCCCAGCTGCAGAATACTCCCCCCCACCCCGCTTTACAATTAATGCTGTCAAAGGAAGAGATTCAAAGCCAGAGGAGGCAGCTTGTCACATATAATCTGTAGCATGGTTTTGCTATATAGAAGTAGCAACATACGGCATTGTGTGCTACAAAAGGCAGCCTCTCCCAAGGTGGTGTGCTCCAAAGGTTGTTAGACCAGAATTCCTCCCATCAGCGGAAGCCAGCATGGCCAATGGGAGTTGTTGTCCCACATGAGCTGGAAGGCACCAGGCTGGGGAGGTTCAGTTCAAGGGTTCATTTAGACAACTAAATGGTAGGCGTGATTCTGCTTTTCTACATGGAACAATATCAAAGCTGCCTGCCTGAGAATTCATATTATGTGCTGCCTGAGAAAGGCAATCTTCCTCAATACACCTTGTTTCCAATGAAAGCTATTTGCAGATGGGTAATAGATGCTGCCAACTTTCTACATCTCACTAGTTCTTACCTAAAGCAGGCTCACAACAGCAACAACAAATATAGTATTCTGGGAATTCGCCTCCAGGAACTGGAAAAGCACTTTGCAATGAACAAGAGCCAATTTTTGTGGAAAGAAGGGATGTAAAGTATGAAAACTGATTTTGTTTTATAATGCCATGAAACAAAGGGTGTGTGGCATACCAAAAAGGATTACAAAAGATATTAAACCTGCAAGAAAGATGGAAGATGCAGATGCAGAAAGGCATGAAAAGCAAACACCCTCTAGATGGACTGAATGAAAGGACTTTAAAGTATCTGACTACCCAGGATTGGAGCAGCTGCATTTCTCAGGCCAGAAGAACCAGTTTGCCTACTGCAGAAACTGCAAACCCTGCAAAATCATTGCTCAAAGTTCTCACCAGAGACCTATGAAACAGCTGATCCACAACCATGTTCAAAAGCCAAGAGCAGTAGAGATCCCAGTATAAAGTATTTATTTAATACTCAACAATTAACACAAATTCATCCTTTTATTTTTATTTTTACAGTAAATAAAAATGTATTATTCCCCCTCATGCATGATCACTGTATTAATCTAAGCCTTTTTAAAATTTTAAATGTGAAAAAATAAAGTGTTTCCCCCATTTCATCTTTTAATCATACCGCTAACATCTGGTGTTGTGCATTAATGGAGACAAGATGTAGAATTATATTAAGCCTAACATGTGGTTTGCAGTTACTTGTAATTTTGTTCTTTTCTTTTTTTACATAAAGTGTTAAAATGAATCAATAAATCATCCCATAAAAATAAATATTGAACAAGAAAGAACCAAGAGGTCTGCAGCTTCCCCTTCTCCAAGGATCACCCTGTTTCAAATA